>NC_090935.1:924885638-925510638 GCF_040938575.1 Ambystoma mexicanum
TTGAAGGAGTAAATGTGTCAAAATCCACAAAGAAATGATAAGATTCACAATATTTAAAGCGATGTTGGAGAGTAAAGTTTCTATTTCGGAAAACTGTGTTTTCAAGGGATTGATAATCCGGTACATCGGAAGAATGGATTTGCAAAACGCAATTTAAGGAAGATTTTAAATAATATCTATTGAAGTGTGGATTGAAAGTGTACTGTGTGCCATATGATAAAATTCCTGACGGATGAATGGTCAATTTGAGGCAAAGAATAGACACATGTGAATTGACACTAAAATGTGTAGGCAAAATAAGAATGTACTGTGTATATTTAACTGTAAAGTGGTTACTGAAATCTGTTTTTCACTTCTTCATTTTATATAGTTATATAATCCTGATGTGCACATGTCATGGGTACAGCCTACTGGCCGACAGCTTTTTCAACAGTATTTAGACAATAATTATTAACAACGGATATGTAATACTGTCATCTGGGACGACCGTCAGACAACAATCTGTCCTTTTGCGGTTGTAGTAACAAGGAGCAACATTGGAGTGTATAGGTTTGAGAAATGTGCGGATGTCAAAGTGTTGCTTTTATTTCAATTTTAAAGCACTAATTTCTCCTCTGAAATGGAGCGTCATGCGTGTACATGCGTGTACATTATTGGCTGGTCATGGAAGATAATTGTTGGTGAAGAATTCAAAGACTTGCATTGAATGAATTGATTAGCAGATTTGGCATTTAAAGATGACCGTTGACAGTTTTATTGACAATGATACAAAGTTTGGTAGCTATGAACTGTATTTCAAAAAGTCAACCAAGTTTTCGTGGACTTAATTGATTTTTTTTTCATTGTGTGGAAATGAAAAATGTTTGTTACAGTCCTGAGGACTGTTGTTTTCTTCAAAACAAAATGTTTCTATCTTTTTGTAAAAAGAAACAAAACCTTTGCATTTGCTGTAGATGTCTTTGCTTAAGTTCCATGTTTTGCATTAGATAACCTTATGACGTTGGTGATGACATTGGCTACGCTGCCCACTGATGTCATTGAAATAGGTGGAGCTTATTTTTAACCTATTGCGATGTTAGGGCTATGGGATGGGTGGGCTAACGTAATCAGTGTCGTGATGGCTTTTGAAATTAGGTCATAGAATCTTATTGAGTCTATCTACTTTATTGATAAATTTACAGAAGATGAAGTCTATAAGATTTTTTTTTAGTGCTTTTTTTTGTTGTGCAGGTTCATCAAATGTCACCACATTTATAAGCCTTTAAAATATTTTGGGACCCCTAATTTTGTTCCCATTTGCCAAAGCAACACCACACTTTGTAGAACCATTCAGAGTCAGGCCTAGCATGATATTCCAAAATGTCATGCAGTTTCATTGAGCGACCTGAAATCTATAAGCCACCCATAAACTGCTTTTCACCAACCCTGTAATGCAAAAATAGGCATAGATGACCCCGAACATCTCTGATTTTCACTGACGTCACAGGACTGCCCGGACATCTGGACTGTTTGTGGATGTCAGAGTTGAACAAAAGCCAATTTCTTGGCCTTTTTAAGGCCATATCCCATCCCATCCTCATCACCCCTCACCCCCCAGCGATTGTTTCACTAGTTTGGCGAATGCAATGTTGTTTTTTAAATATTTTTTCACTGCGTTGTTTGCGGACAATGTCGGCTGTCCACAAATCCAACATGGCGGCATTTCCAAATATCTGACTCACCTCATGCTTTTCACGATCCAATCAGCGGGCACATCGATGTCTGTGGACATCACATTGCTCCCTTGGCCAATCGGAGGCCCGTCTACGGACGCACAGGGACCGAACCCAGATATCGCTAATTTGCTATTACCTACTTTTTGGTCATTTAAAAAAAAGTACTGGATGGATTTACATCAAATTTTTAAATAATCTCGCTTTTGGGACCCAGCCGCCACTCCTGCTGCAAATTTGGTGAAAGTCCGGCCAGTGGTTTGGCCTGTAGGCGTGAGCAAATTCCCTTTCCATTGTATCTATGGTAAAAAACACACATTGTGGGACCCCCCTATAACTTTGCCCCCCTTCGCGAAACTTTGCAGGAACAACTTTACGGGGCTATATACTTTTTCAGCATAGTTGTGTGAGGTTTATATTTTTCATAAAATGGTACTTGTGAGGTGTGCGATCCCAGTAAATAAGTGACATTTGTTAGTCAGATTTGTAATGAAGTGGTATATTTGTTTTTATTTTTCATACAAATGTGTCTTCCATATGTTGGTTTCATACATCCTTTTCCACACTCGAAAGTTACTGGTGACAACACTAACATACCAGTCTCCACAGCTGTCAAGACCCTTGGAGTCTACTTAGACTCCACACTCGATGGCCAGACAGGTCAGCGCCATCTCATCTGCCTCAGCCCTCACCACCAAACTAGTATATGCTATTAAACCCTTTATCACCACCCAAAACTGCTTCTCCATCAACAGAGACAGAATAGGTGCCAGGCTGGACTACTGCAACACCCTGCTGGCAGGCACCTTCACTAAAAACATCAACAGACTTCAAATAGTACAAAACAACGCACAGCCCTTCACATACCCAAAAAAGAACATATTACTCAGGCCAGACGGGATGTCCATTGGCTCCCACTCAAGGAAAGGATCGACTTTAAAGTCCTCACCCTCACCCACAAATATATCAATCTCTCTGCACCATCATACCTATCAGAATCATTAAGCAAGAACACCTCTGCCCATCCCAAAAGAATCCAGCACGAGAACCAACTCTGGGTCCCCTCCATAAAAAGAACTTACGCAGGCGGCATAGGCTTGCCCTACCTAGCGCCCAAACTCTGGAATGCCTTACCCAATGCGCTCAGAGCAGAACCCTCTCTATACTCCTTTCACAAATCCCTTAAAACCACCCTGTTCACATAACCCCACAATACTCTGGCCTCCTGCCGTCCACATACATATACCCTGCTGGCGCAATATATGTATATATCTACTTACTCTAAGATGTTTTATTTGCTATTCCTTTAACACCTAAGCTGAATTCACAACTGTAACTAAATGCAATTTCTTTGTAAATAATATGCCTTCCTCCTTTCTGTAACCAGCAAGATTATCTGTAACAGCGCCACAATGCTTTCAGGCTGATATGCGCTTTAAAAATATGAAGAAATAAATAAATACATTACTGAGAGGTTCAATTGCAGGAGATGGTGGATCGTTATAAAGCCCCTCAAAGTGTTCTGACCATGTTCTCTTTGGGATATTGCCATGCAAAGTATTTCTACCTAGCAGAGGTACAACATCTTGTTTCTCTGATGCTTGGCCCAGAGTTTGAGCTAATTCAACATGTCTGTCTTATTTGCAGGCTCTGTGTCTCCTCTAGCTCCTTCCATTAATTTGATTAGGACCTCACTGTCATTCTATGTTATATGACCATTCTTTCTTGCTGCTCGTGTGCATTTTAAGCAAGCCTCTCAGTGCATATCTCACATGTCTTGTGTTTCAGCATATAGCGTGTATATGTTTTCTGAACTATTGGGCATAAGTATGCTCTTCATGTCTAAGTGAAGTTTGACCTATTGTTTGCATAGCTTCAAGATGAATATATATTTGCTTTGTGTCTATTGTGTCTATGTGTGTCAGTTTCAACAATGACGTTGCTTGCTTTGAAACCTCGTCACATCAAGTTCATTTGTTATTGATTCTGCACGTTCACCTCGACTCTGATTGCTTCATGATAAGGTCAGTATGGGTTTCTGAGTGAATACCGCCATTTACATGAAATGGCAGTGGGAAAGGAAAAGTCTCCATAAATGATGCTCTTCCATCGTTCCTTCAATAAGGAGGCAGGGGAGGGGCTGATGCTACAGATGACAGCTTCATCTGTCTCTCGAAATTCCCCCCTCTGATTGAGATATCGACCACATCTCTGAGAGGTCCTTCGTCCCATTGAGATCTTTTGGAGTCTAAGGCCCTCATTACAACTGTGCCAATCCGGAAACTACGATGGTGGTAGGCTTACCGCGACCATTGATCCCGGACAGGCAAAGTACAAGTCTGCGGCCTGGTGCCGTGCCGCCAGCCAGGCTGCCCTGGCGGGTGGTTCGGCACCTGGCCACAGACGTCCATGGAAGCATCAGCAACGATATTAAGGGTGCCAGTGCTTCCATGGTCCCCATTCCCATTGAGTCCAAATGGGAATGGGAATTAACAATTGCTGCCGCCTGACTTACCGGACCGCCGGCGCTGTAATGTCCCGGTTATTCCGGCAAGTCAGGCGGCAGTAATTCATTACGGGTCCAGCGGCTACCGGTCAGCATTTTCCGGCATGCTTTCCACCGAACTCGTAATGAGGACCTATATCTTTGTCATCCCGGCTAAGGTCACCAGAATTTTTTTGCTGTTTATCCATGCTCCAGGACATGTAGCAGCACTCCCCATCTGGTTTTCAGAATAGCAGCATCTGCAAATAATTACAACGGTTTCGGGGATAACAACATTTAGAACCTGGAGGGATAATAGTACTTCGCTTCAACTCCAAGTGAGGTAGATCATTGGTTATTTGTATATACACATGTACTCTAGTGTCCATATTTATCATGATCTTCATTCCTTACGCCTTTTTAGCCGCCTTCTTGCATTGGCTGATGATAATACTCAGGGTGCAGAATCCTAATAGTATCAGCACTATTATCGTTATTACTATCTTGAATGTATTGGCCAGCCAGCAGGGGACCCAGGAGAACAGATATGTAAACCAATCTTCATTCTCTATTTCTTCTACCCCTTGATTATTTTCATGTGTAGGTCTGACAGCAGTGTTATGGCTTCTGGGAGGGTTCTCTTTTCTTCGTTGTTAGCAGGTGTGTAAGTACAGCAAGATTCACAAATTTCTGGACAAGCACTGCCCTCCTGGGCTGTTATTAGATCTAGGGCATATCTATTTTGGAGGGTTATTGCCTTATGGCCCTTGGCTCCTCTTTTATTGCATTGAAGCCCTTTACTGTGAAATGAATTGTTGCAGAAGCATCTGATGATCTGCAACCATTTAGCATCAGTATGGGGGGTCAGGGAGAAAAAGAGCATTTTTGCTCTGCTGAACAACCTGTTCTCCCATGTTATTTCATTGACCGTGCATTCCAGTTTTTTTAAAATATAGTTGCTCCCTTGTTTAGCTCGGTTGAGCTCAAGGGATAAACTCTTCCTTGTGGACTGTGTATCCATCTTTGAAAAATATGTAATGTGTAAATCACTCTGTGGCACTACCAACATGGGTATGCTTATAAGTTTGGGGGAAGCTTAATGTATGCCATGTACCCACAGGCCCAATAGTGGTCCATTAATAGAGCAATGCCTATCTTAATGCTAGGCAGATAGAAAATATGTGTACACACCTTTTGTTCTCCCCTACCTTCATGCAATTTTTTTTACTGAAACATAGAGTGGCGTTCCTTATGGGTAATATGGATGCAGGACCTGTTTCATCCTCTACTCATGTGAGAAGTTTGGAGTATTTGGTCCAGTCCCTGAGACATTTATTGTTTGTGTTCTGTACTACTTCTGCAGGTGCTGTCAGGAGGGCCTGTGCTTTACAATCCATCACCCCTCAATCCACCCTGCTGAGGCATACACCTGTTCATATATTAGTAGTTGGGGTCTCTCCCAGCACACGGGGACTCCAAGTGTCTCCTTACCTTTCACATTGGGCACTGCAACAACTTTGCATCTGCTATTGTGAAGTCTCCTTTGTTTTGGCCTTCCTTCATTTTTGGGTCATCCATCATTGGCCCTCATTACAAGTTAGCCGGTGTGGATTTAACGGTGCCGGTAAAACCATACCAGCACAGTTTCTGGACTGGCTAACTACGAGTTCTGCAGGTGGGTGGTGTTACTGCTGCCAGGTCTGTCCTGGCAAGAGTAACGCCACCCGCCTGCAGAACTGCCACCATTAATTACGGTGCCAGTGTTTCCATGGTCCCCATCCCCATGGAGTCCATGGGAATGAGGAGTATCGTTATTCCGCCTCTGGAACTACCGGACCACCAGGGCTGTAATGCCCCAGTGAATCCGGCAAGTCTGGAGGCAGCAATTCATTCTGAGTCCGGCGGCAGCCTGCCGGTTTTTCCAGCACGGCTACCACAAGACTCGGAATGAGGCCCACTGTCTTTGGTGCTATGTAACTATTCTCAAAGGGAAACAAACTCTTTGACATCATTTGTAAGGTGGCCCATCGTCCTTCGAATTGTTCTTTAGTTGTGCATAGTGCAAAATGGATTAAACGGTGGGCATTGTGTGCAGGCACATCTGTCACCACAAATATCCAGGAAGTGCTCATGAAGTAGGGAATGAGAGAACACACAAAACAGCTCCCCTCAGACATCTCCCTCCCCATGTGTTCATACCGCAGATTATTGTTTATTCGTGTGAGTCAGCCATATAGGCGCTTACATGTTGGAAATCTTCCATGGCACACCTTTTTAGTCTTTTACTCTAGTTAGTGACAACAGAGACGGGTTGGAAGTTTAATTCATCCATTATAGGAACAGGGGTCATATTAGTATGCTTGGTTGGGGTGCTTGATAAAGAACTTATTCTTGTAAGCAAAAAGGATAAAGAAATAAAAGAAACAACAAGTAAAAAATGTAGCTATAAGCATACCTGCTACTGTGTCCACTGTTTGTAAAGGTGCATGCTTGTTTGGTTGTCTGCGTGCTAAGAAGGTATATCGCACAAATGTGAATTTCTTAATTTTTCCTTATTTCTTTACTGGCAGTACTGTTCCTTATTTTTGTTCTTCTTGTCCACTCCAGCTGTGAGTGGCTGCACCTGCAAACAATTGTCACTTATAGTACAAGACAGTGTTAGTGCGAAAGGAATTGTATAATATTTTCTATACGCATTCTCTGGACAATATGATAAATCTTGGGAGTTTCACATAGTGTCTTCAGCGTGATGTTTCAAGATTGGAGAGCTGAGTATGAATTAACTATATAGGAAAATCTTGCCTGAGCTAATTCTTGCAGAGGTGACAATGGATGTTCACTCAGTTTCATGCATGCTGGTTGCTTGTGCATAAATAGTTCTTTTGGTAATAAAAAGGCAGTGTTTGTTCTCCTATGAGCTGTAGTCAGTTCCTCGTCAACCTCATCTGTGTTCTTATCTCTTCTACCCTCTCTTCTACTTCAAGGGTTGCCAGCAGGGAGGTCTCACCTTTATTGGGTTTAATGTCACTAAGGTGTAGCCAAGCTCGCCTTCCTTGAATCTTGATGGCCGTGGGGCTGGTATTTTCCACTAGGAATGGGACGTAGAACCTGGGTTTGCTCCATGTTCTAGGGAAACCATTAACACAAACCAGATCTCCTGGGTATAACGCTGTTAGTCATCTTCTCCATTCTTCTTTGACCCCTCCTGCCGGGTTTTTATCTGTCTAGACATAAAGGAGACATTTACCGTCAAAGCAGCCAAATACTCATGCATTTCTGATCCAAGAACAGTAGATGTACTTTGGGCATCTGTTAGCACTTTAGTGGGAGGAGCAAGAGGTATGTGCATATGCATCCCGTCACCAGGTCATGAGGAGTTAGGTGATGGTCAGAGGCGGGCAGATTGCGTAATGCAAATAGGGCCAAAGGTAGACAATGGAGCCATCCTTTAGTCGGGGGCAAATTTATTTTTGCTATTCTTTCTTTGAGAAGACCTTTGAACCTCTTGAAAATCCCACTCACCTGTGGGTGAGAAGCAGATGAGAATGTATGCTTGATAACCTGTAGAACTGTAATGTGTTTGAAAAGCTCATTTACAAAATACAGTCCATTATCACACCAGACGACCTTGCACACACCACATCTAGGAAAGACCTCGGGTAGAGGGAATTTGGCAGAACATGTGGCATCAGGGCAAGTGCACGGACCAGCCATGTTCCACCTGGAAAATGGCCATACAACTACCAGTAGGAACCTAAAGCTGTTAAAGGTTTCCATCGTATAGAAATTGTCAATGTGTAGGCGCTGAAAGGGTCCAGTAGGACTGGGTATTGCTCCTCTCACTGCTCGCAGTGTGTCCCGCTGTGAACTGTTGACATATCATACAAATAATAATTAACACAAACACATACTCGGTCAAATTGGGTGTAAACCAGTCCTCCGCAATCAGCGCTGCAAGACTTTCTCATGTTGTGTGTGTAGCTTAGTAGAGATGTTCTAATGCTATTTTAAGTAATGGAAGCGGCATCACCGGCTTGCCAGTGTTATCTTGTCGCCACAGTGCATCAGTGAGGGATACTGGGCACCCCTGTTATTTGCATAATTCTTGTTCCTCTTGTCGTGCACAGCCCTGTTTTTCTAAAATCTGTGCAAGAGGCAGTGACTTAAAGCCTTCTTTCATCACCATGCTACATAGTCTTGTATGCTATTTAGGTGGAGTGTTGAATTCAGAGATCTCAACGAAATGTGCTGCTTTTTTGGCTGCTGTGTCCGTAGCTTCGTTGCTGCAGGAAATTACTGTAACGCTCACCTGATTCCCGCAGAGGCGCCGGTCTTGACTGGGTGAATGCCGTATCTTCAAAGGTGATGTGTAACACACGGTTGGCTCTTTGGGCTGGACCTGTGTGCACTGTATGTCTGACTCGAAGAGTAAGATGTCTGCAGATAGAAAATATGGGATTAATGAACTGGGGTTATTGGGTGCCTCTCTCCTCTTCCCTTTCTCTTCTCCTGTAGAACCCCAAAGGTTAACACCCTCACCTTAGGTAAGTGAACGCCGAGCTCTCCATCTGCCTCGGGGCAGGGTGCCGTAACCAGTTTCTTCACTGGATAAGGGTGCAGGCCTCTTGACCTCAGAGGACTGCTGTCCGTCGTTAACTGCACGACCGGTAAGTTCTGGGCACTTCAAATGTCTTAAAAGTCTTTTGTAATGATATCTCTTGTTTTGCAGGGTTCCGGCGATGGCGGATGGCGGGCTGATGAGAGTTGAGGATCGAACCCGCGTGAGGAATAGAAGCGCCTGGAAGCACGTAAGTAAACGCTTGTAGCCTGCTTCACGATGCGCACTAACTGTCCCTTTTATCTTGCAGGTACAAGTTCGGAGCTTTAGAGAAGCTGAAGGGTGCTGGAATACTCACTGGATTCGGCGTGGGAAGGAGTAATGGCACGTGAGTAATAAAGTTGCCCAATGTCTTTAAACGCACCTTCTTTTGTCTTTCAGATGCGGGATGCAGCGCCGAAGGCCTCCGGAGCGTGCGAAGAGCTGGTAAGCTTTTGTCTTTCAGATGCCGGAATGCAGTGCGAAGACCTCTGGAGCATGCGAAGAGTAGGTAAGCCTTTGTCTTTCAGATGCCGGAATGCAGCGCGAGGCGTTGGTGACAGCCGATGGACCAGGTAAGAGATGCGCTGCCACTGAAGACCGTAGTGCTAACCTGTTCTTTCTTTGTCTTTACAGGTGCTGCTGAAGACTGGATTCCAGGATGGTAAGCCATTGTTCCCTTAGGCCCAGGATCAGAAGCAGAAGACACGATGAGCGTTCTGCTGCAGAGAATGCAGAATAACGCAAAGCAAGATTCATCCATCGGGTGTGGTTTAAATAGCCTCCTGTAGTGCTTAGGTGTCTCCTTCCACAGCCACGCCTAGGTAAGAAAAGAGTTCCTGCTTTCCAGAAGAGTTCCAGTGTTCTGAACCTAGGGAGTGGCTCCTGCCCCACCCAACAGGAAAAGTAGTCCCAAACAGAAGAGGCTCAGGGGTTCAACTGGCAGGTAAGTAAGCAGCATGGTCTGCTGCAGGTAAGTCCACCCAAGCATTATGAGCCCGGCGCTTCCAGCGCTGGGACTGGGCATCTTTATGAGCCTGGTGCCACTGGCGCCAGGACAGGGTCCAAAAGGTCCCAATTGGGACTGGCTGGCACTCGGAACCGGGGTTATGGGTCTGCTTCCAAGGGAGTCGGGCAAGTCCTGATCTTTTGGAAGCAGAGATCATGACAGCACCCCCCCTCAAGGCCCCTCCCAAACCGGGCTTCTCCGGGGGTTTGGGCTTGTTAGGAAATGTTCGATGAAATCTTTTGATTAGACGAGGCGCGTGGACATATTCTGCAGGTTCCCAGGATCTTTCTTGGGGACCGTAGCCTTTCCAGTCAATCAGGTAAAATAGTTTAGATTTGGAGATCTTGGAATCCAGGATGCTTTTGACTTCAAACTCGAGTTCTCCATCAACTAGAATAGGTTTTGGAGATGTAGTTAGTCGGGTTTGAGGTTGCACGGGTTTTAATAGAGAGACGTGGAAGACCGGATGTATCTTCATGTGAGGGGGCAAGTCCAACTTGACCGCTACTGGATTTACTATGGTAGTGATGGAATAGGGACCAAGGTATCTTGGGTTGAATGTGCGTGGTCCTTTTAGAGGTAGATATTTGGTGGATAACCAGACTTGATCTCCTACTTGATATTGGGGGGCTTCCTTCCGATGTTGGTCTGCTCCTTTCTTGTATTGTTCTTTAGCCCTTTGAAGGTGAGAAACGGCTTCCTTAAAGGCTTGGGTGATTGTAGAATGCAGGTGGTCTACTGCTGGTGTTCCAATATCTTGGAGTGGATCCAACTCCGAGGTTCGAGGGTGACTACCGTATAAAAGAAAAAACGGGGTCTTCCCAGTTCCCGAGTGGACAGAGTTATTGTAGGCATATTCGGCTATCCAAAGGATATCTTTCCAAGTTTTTTCAGTTTGTTGTAGCATGCAGCGCAAATACTGTTCCAGAGTTTGATTGGTCCTCTCGGTTTGTCCGTCGGTTTGAGGGTGGTGGCTGGTCGAAAGTCTCACATCAATTTGAGCCGACCGACAGCAACTTCGCCAAAAATGAGAAATAAATTGACTACCTCGATCCGAAATTAGAACTGAAGGAAAACCGTGCAGTCGGACGATGTTTTCAAGAAATTCTCGGGCCAGAGTTGTTGCTGTTGGTAAGCCTTTGAGTGGAATGAAATGCGCCATCTTGGAGAATAGGTCCACGATTACTAGGATCGTATTGTATCCGGAGCATGGAGGTAGATCGGTGATGAAGTCCATAGAAAGCGTATGCCAAGGGTGACTACCGTATAAAAGAAAAAATGGGGTCTTCCCAGTTCCCGAGTGGACAGAGTTATTGTAGGCATATTCGGCTATCCAAAGGATATCTTTCCAAGTTTTTTCAGTGTGTTGTAGCATGCAGCGCAAATACTGTTCCAGAGTTTGATTGGTCCTCTCGGTTTGTCCGTCGGTTTGAGGGTGGTGGCTGGTCGAAAGTCTCACATCAATTTGAGCCGACCGACAGCAACTTCGCCAAAAATGAGAAATAAATTGACTACCTCGATCCGAAATTAGAACTGAAGGAAAACCGTGCAGTCGGACGATGTTTTCAAGAAATTCTCGGGCCAGAGTTGTTGCTGTTGGTAAGCCTTTGAGTGGAATGAAATGCGCCATCTTGGAGAATAGGTCCACGATTACTAGGATCGTATTGTATCCGGAGCATGGAGGTAGATCGGTGATGAAGTCCATAGAAAGCGTATGCCAAGGGCGAGGCGGGATGTCAATAGGGCGTAAGAGGCCGGCTGGTTTTTCCTTTTGACTCTTGTTTTGGGCGCATACTCCACAGGACATTATAAAGTCTCTGATATCTTTTTTCCAAGACGGCCACCAGAAGTAGCGCTTGATCTTTTCCGAGGTCTTGGTCATACCGGGATGTCCTTCCATTAAAGAATCGTGATAACAAGAGATTACCTTTTTCTGTAAATCTGTGCTGGGCAGGTATAACCGTTCTTGGAAATATAATAGGTTGTCCTTCACCGTAAAGTCCTTTCCCTGCAAATGCCAATTCTGTATGTCTGCTGGAATTACCAGTAGCCTGGCTTTATCCTTAACTTCCTCTATGGATTGTGTGGCGATTACACCTAGAATTCTTTGTTCGGGAATGATAGGTACAGGTTTAGGATTGATCAAATGTTCTTCCACTCCCATCCGAGAAAGGGCATCAGCTTTACCGTTTTTTGTACCAGGTCGATAGGTAATTATGAAGTCAAACTCGGCAAAGAATAGTGCCCAACGGAGTTGCCTAGAGGATTGAGCTTTTGCGGTTTTCAAATATTGCAGGTTTCGGTGATCTGTAATCACAGTAACGGTGTGTCGGGCCCCCAGAAGATAATGCCGCCAAGCCTTAAAGGCGGACTTGATAGCTAGAAGTTCCTTATCAGTAATAGTGTAATTGATTTCAGGAGGCGAGAATTTGCGGGACGAAAATGCCACGGGATGCAACTGATTGGTTACTGGATCCTTTTGTGATAGAACTGCCCCCATGTCAAGGCTCGAAGCATCAGTTTCAACGATGTAGGGGAGTTCTGGGCGAGGATGTTTTAAGATCGGTGCAGAGATAAATCTAGTCTTCAAATTCTGGAAAGCTTGTTCCGCCTCGGTAGACCATTCAAAACGTTTGTTTTTCTTTAACAAGGCGGTGATGGGCTGGACTATTCGAGAGAATTCGGGGATAAACCTGCGGTAAAAGTTAGCGAAGCCTAACATGCTTTGAACACCTTTTATGGAGGATGGCGATGGCCATTTGAGAATTGCATCGACCTTCTTTGAATCCATACGCACTCCGCTAGGTGATAATATGAATCCCAAGAATTCAACTTCAGTCACGTTGAAAACACATTTTTCCAACTTAGCGAAAAGTTTGTGTTGACGCAATCTCTCGAGGACCATTTTCACATGTTTCCGATGTTCAGTTTCCGATGAAGAATAAACGAGGATGTCGTCAATGTAAACAACAACACACACATCTATGAGCTCTCTGAGGACATCGTTCATAAAATATTGAAAGGCGGCCGGGGCATTGCAAAGTCCGAAGGGCATGACCTGATATTCAAATAGCCCATACTTGGTGCGGAAGGCCGTCTTCCATTCATCGCCCTCTTTTACTCGTACCAAGTGGTAGGCTCTTCTAAGATCCAGCTTTGTATATATGCATGCTTTTCTGACTTGGTCCAGGAGTTCAGGGATCAAAGGTAACGGATATCTATTCTTAACGGTGATCTGGTTCAGGGCGCGATAATCTATACAAGTTCTAAGGTCCCCTTCTATTTCTGGAACGAAGAACAAAGCTGAGGAAGCAGGGGACTTGGAAGGACGAATAAACCCATTCGCTAGGTATTGATCCAGGTATTGTCGGAGGTGAAGATTCTCAGGCTCGGTGAGGGCATAAATTCTACGGCAAGGAGGAGTAGATCCAGGTATCAGGTCTATCTGGCAGTCATAAGACCTATGAGGAGGTAGAGAGTTAGCCTGATCCTTCCGGAAAACATCTTGGAATTCTAGGTATTCAGGAGGTAACTGGGGAGCCTCCGAGGAAATTGCTGCCAGTACAACACCAGGTCGAGGGTGACAAGTAGAGACACATTCTGGAAACTGAACCGTTCTTGCTCGCCAATCGATCTGAGGATTGTGCTTCTCTAACCAAGGAATTACTAGAATTATCTGGAACTGAGGGGCCTTGATGACATCGAACACGATCTTCTCATGGTGTCCATCTTGACTGACTAGCGTCACTTCTTGGGTGGTATGCGTTACTGGTCCGGAGGCTATCTCCGTACCATCCACCGTAGTAATGACGTCCTTTACAGCCTTTGGACAAAGAGTCAGATTCATCCTCAAAACCATTTCATGATCCACATAATTGCCGATGGCACCGCTGTCAATGTAAGCTTCAATCGCATGTAATCGATCCAGATGTTCAGGGCTAATGAGGACCATAGGTATCACGAAATGCGAGGTCACGGAACTGGTTTTAACGCTCGGCAAGAGGACCTCTATTCTTGTCGGGCGAGGTCGTTTCCCTGCTCAGAGTTTGTGACCCTGGTAACTGCAGCTCCTACTGCCTTCTTGGCTGGTTTCACCGGACAGTCTCGAAGAAAGTGCCCCGAGTTTCCGCAATAGAGGCATAATTGCAGCTGTTTTCTCCTTTCCCGCTCCTTTTGTGTTAGTGGTCCTTTCAGGCCCCCTATTTGCATGGGTTCCCCAGAGTCTACTCCTTTGGTAGGAGTTGGTGGTTTGGAAAATACTCGAGCATCAAACTTGGAACGATCGGCCTTCCTGTTCTGCAGTCTTTGGTCAATTTGAACGACTAAGTCAATATAGTCTGAACAGTCTTGCGGGGGATTCACTACTTGGGCTAACACATCTTTGAGCTCTCCACGTAGACCTCTATAAAACAGCGTAATCCTTTTGTCCTCTGGCCATCGAGTTTCCACTATCAGTCTGTTGAAAGACGCAATATAAGCCAAAAGGTCTTGATTACCCTGTCGCAATGAAAGGAGCTCATTGTCCAAGGCCTGCCCCTGTGAATGTCTTGCAAACAGTTTTTCCATACTGAGCTGAAAAGCTTGAAAATCATGGAGAACCGGATCATCTTGATTAATTAGAGGGATCGACCAGTCTGCCGCATTGCCACTAAGGTACGAAAGCACGAAAGCTACCTTAGCTAGATCAGTTGGAAAGGCTGCTGGCCGGCATAAGAAGTGCAACCGGCACTGATTAATAAATACTGCAAACCTCTTTGGGTCACCAGAAAATCGTTTGGGCGGAGCCAGAGGTACATTCCCAGGTAGGTTGATCTGCACTGGGTTCGTAGAGGATGTTGAAGGAAGATTTGCCCCTGATGCGGGTAACGGAGTTTGTCCGGCTTGTGACTGTAGCAATTGTCTAGCGAGATCATCTGTTCGCTCCTTGGAAATAATCAGTTCCCTTCTTAGAGCATTCGTTTCCTGACGGGCTGCATGCACTTCTGCTCTTAGTTCCCCAAGTAACTGGGCTAGCTGGTCGGTATCCGAGGTTTCCATAGCGCCTGGGTGGGAGTTTTGCGGTAGGCTTTGCGTTCTGTAACGCTCACCTGATTCCCGCAGAGGCGCCGGTCTTGACTGGGTGAATGCCGTATCTTCAAAGGTGATGTGTAACACACGGTTGGCTCTTTGGGCTGGACCTCTGTGCACTGTATGTCTGACTCGAAGAGTAAGATGTCTGCAGATAGAAAATATGGGATTAAGGAACTGGGGTTATTGGGTGCCTCTCTCCTCTTCCCTTTCTCTTCTCCTGTAGAACCCCAAAGGTTAACGCCCTCACCTTAGGTAAGTGAACGCCAAGCTCTCCATCTGCCTCGGGGCAGGGTGCCGTAACCAGTTTCTTCACTGGATAAGGGTGCAGGCCTCTTGTCCTCAGAGGACTGCTGTCCGTCGTTAACTGCACGAACGGTAAGTTCTGGGCACTTCAAATGTCTTAAAAGTCTTTTGTAATGATATCTCTTGTTTTGCAGGGTTCCGGCGATGGCGGATGGCGGGCTGATGAGAGTTGAGGATCGAACCCGCGTGAGGAATAGAAGCGCCTGGAAGCACGTAAGTAAGCGCTTGTAGCCTGCTTCACGATGCGCACTAACTGTCCCTTTTATCTTGCAGGTACAAGTTCGGAGCTTTAGAGAAGCTGAAGGGTGCTGGAATACCCACTGGATTCGGTGTGGGAAGGAGTAATGGCACGTGAGTAATAAAGTTGCCCAATGTCTTTAAACGCACCTTCTTTTGTCTTTCAGATGCGGGATGGAGCGCCGAAGGCCTCCGGAGCGTGCGAAGAGCTGGTAAGCTTTTGTCTTTCAGATGCCGGAATGCAGTGCGAAGACCTCCGGAGCATGCGAAGAGTAGGTAAGCCTTTGTCTTTCAGATGCTGGAATGCAGCGCGAGGCGTTGGTGACAGCCGATGGACCAGGTAAGAGATGCGCTGCCACTGAAGACTGTAGTGCTAACCTGTTCTTTCTTTGTCTTTACAGGTGCTGCTGAAGACTGGATTCCAGGATGGTAAGCCTTTGTTCCCTTAGGCCCAGGATCAGAAGCAGAAGACACGATGAGCGTTCTGCTGCAGAGAATGCAGAATAACACAAAGCAAGATTCATCCATCGGGTGTGGTTTAAATAGCCTCCTGTAGTGCTTAGGTGTCTCCTTCCACAGCCACGCCTAGGTAAGAAAAGAGTTCCTGCTTTCCAGAAGAGTTCCAGTGTTCTGAACCTAGGGAGTGGCTCCTGCCCCACCCAACAGGAAAAGTAGTCCCAAACAGAAGAGGAACAGGGGTTCAACTGGCAGGTAAGTAAGCAGCATGGTCTGCTGCAGGTAAGTCCACCCAAGCATTATGAGCCCGGCGCTTCCAGCGCTGTGACTGGGCATCTTTATGAGCCTGGTGCCACTGGCGCCAGGACAGGGTCCAAAAGGTCCCAATTGGGACTGGCTGGCACTCGGAACCGGGGTTATGGGTCTGCTTCCAAGGGAGTCGGGCAAGTCCTGATCTTTTGGAAGCAGAGATCATGACAATTACGTCTCTTCCTTTATCAGTTCACCACAGCGAATGCTGATGGTAGCTGCAGTGCGTCAATGAGTCTGGCCACTAATGGAGCAGGAAATGTGGCTCATGAATGATAGGTAGAGAGACCTTCTCTAACTGATGACAGGTATACATGATACAGATCGTGTCAGTGTGTAACATGTTTTTGTGTATATTATTAGGTCAAGCAAGAGAAAGTGTTGTTTTGATAAAGAAATTATCAGTGAAGAGTATCAAGCTGACTAATGTATTTCTTTGTTCTTGTTATTTATCATTTTTTTGTATTTTCTTTACTTTTATTATTAATTTCAATAGTATGCCTTTCATCAAATGTGTGGATTCATTTTATTTGATATGATATAGTATGTAATGATGTGTGTTGCTCTCTGAAAATCATTCTTTCTCTGTCTAAACCAATTGTCAGGAAACATTTCCATTAAATGTTCATACTTTTGTTTGAGGAACGTTGATATATAAATGTTGGTTATGTCAGGACAAACCAGCAAGTGATTTGAATATCAACAGAGTTTTGCCTTGGCAAAGATCAGATTGGTTGAAACATGTGTCAGCAAAGTTTAATGTTGGCAAAGGTTAATGTTGACAATGGCTAATGTTGATCATTGTTAAGGTAATTGCTTGAAGAGTAGACTAAAACTTGTATAGGATTATCAAGTGGTGAAGTAATAAGTATCTAAAAAAGTACTAAAGACAGTATTGTCCGGAATTTCGCCACATCGTTGGTTAAATTAAAACCACCATGCAAAATACCAATGATGCCAAGTCTTTTTTGAGTAATTGAAACTAGAGCATTGAGCTTTGCACTTCTACTCTTAATTCCATAATCAAGCATGCTGTTAAGGCATCTGCCAGTATTAAACCCTGCCTCTTTTACCGTGATAGACCTACATATACTGTTGACTTCACATAGGCGGAGTCGGAGTATATTGTTGTCTCCTCATCCTCATGCATTTCGGGGGCACAATAAGCATTATTAATTCTGCTGCTTGTATTGAGAAATGTAAAGGCAGTCTTACACTTACTGTCACTTTGAAACCTCCATTTTGTTGTGATGTTTTCACTGCATACCCCATATGTGTTTCCCCTGAAACATGATCAATAGTTGATGACCCGTCAATAAAAGGTGCTCCCCCTCCCTATGAGGGGGTTTTTAGTAATATGGGTTATGTCATTATAATGTTCTCTGAATTTATTGTAGTCATGTATATAATCTCCTTCTTCCACTGGGTCTGCTATCAACGTTGCTGGATTTATCACCCTACACCTGATAATCTTTATTGCTTGGCTTAATAGAATCCCTTCATACCCAGCCACTCTTTGAGTCATTAGTGTGCCTTTTGGTTTTTCAAGAATGGCAAATGGGTATGTTCCACATACAATATTACATCACAACCCATTGTAATAGTTGTTGATTTCTCAGTTTTATTTTAATTTTATTTTTCATTTATTGTGCATTTGTTAGGCCCTTATACGGTAAGTCAATTCTGTTTCATAGCACCCATAGGGCAGCAGGGAGGCAACATGGAATTGAAAAACAATGAATACACTCAAAAGATAAAGACAAGCCTATTATGCATTCTGACTATTCAAAATGTGTAAGTGCAGCAAGAAGAGGGGAAGTGGGGAGTGGTGGTACGTGCTGGAAGGTCCATGCTCTCTTGCATTAATATAGTATGACCCTGGAGTTGAACACACTTTTCCCTGATCTGTAAAGGAGATGGTCCTGTTAAGCCTACTCATCATATGCCTTCCCATAATGTTAACTGGTGTCTGCAGGCAGTATAACAGTAGCATGAACAGGTTCTGTTCCCCAATGGTAGGCTGTCAGTGAAGGGAACCAATTTTGCAACTCCAGAATGGCATTGCCTGACATTGGAAATCTTCCCTTACTAACACAGGTCTTGTCACTCCTGTATCTACAGGAAAGGAAAAATATTTTGTCACTGATCATTGCCCCCACTCATGGTTCCTCTTGTGGGTCTGGCATAACAGATAGGATTGAACACATTAAATCAGTCCGTAGACTGTCCTATTGCGAGTACAAGCTCATCCCTGTCCCTGTTAAAGGATTCCCCCACTACCTTCCCATTCCTTATTCGCGGTGTGGGTTTCTGTACTCCTGTGCTCGTGTTCCAGGTTGCCATGGTAGTAATCTGCTGCACTTGTGCCTGGGGTTGCATCTAAGTTGGCTGTGTCTGTAGGGATACTTGCTGGACCTGTGCCATGGGTGATTTTGCTTATATTGGCAGCTTTTCTATATTTTATATTTTCCTGCGTGTGTCTGATATTGTGTGTGATCTTGGGCATAGTACTCGGTTGACCCTGCACTGTTGGGTCCTGCCATTTCTGTTGTCTGCTTCTACACACTCAAACAATGTGTCCAATTTGCCCACACGTCCAAAACTTCTGGGGTGTTCCCCCTAATCTAAGGGGCCCCCATTGAAGACCCCTCCTTGTGGTGCTTAGATCCCGTCCCCTCTTCCTCTGGGTGCAATCCCTCTACCTCGTGGCAATATTTGTATTCTCTGCTTTCCTTGAAAATCCTTCCAGCCATTCGCTGTCCTTGTTGTGTGTCTTGTGCGATCCCTTCTTCGCCACTTGTCAATGCTGCACCTTCTACAGAAAATTTCGATAACTTCTTCTGAACTAACTTTGCTTCTTCTATTCTCCTTTCCTCAAGCTTCTTTCTCACCTTTCCTTGTAATAATTGATAATGGTGAACTATTGTCAGCTAAATTTCTGGCCACGGTTTTTCCTCCATCCCCGCCAGTTTTATCAATTTTCTCTGCACTTGCTCGGGTAATCCTTGACATAGGATGCGATAAAAAAATATAGCTATGGTCTTGTCCAATGGCTCTCGAGTTTTGAGACGCCAATGCTCTTGAATCTCTTGAATATACACAATGGTGTCCTTGATTTCATGCATCCTGTGTGTCATAATCTTGCTCATATCTAATGTGTCAGGGTTTTGTTTTCTGGGTGCTTTACATACTGCCGCCCTGAAATTGTTAAATTGGGCCCCATCCTGAGCTGTCTTTTGGGTGGTCAATCCGGGGGACCTTGCTCGTCGTCAAATATCATCAGCCCTCTCCCCAATGGTGGCTGTGAGGAGGCATTTCATGTCACCCACTGCCAGTGTCATCCCTGCTGTCATTCTTTCTAATTCGTAAATCCACTTTCCTGCCTCCGATGTCAATGTAATTAATGTACAAATTAAGTTATCTTTGTCCATTTGTAGCCAAGGTATGTAATGCGGCTGTCCTCCTCTTTTCTCTAATAATGGGAACTGTGCCCCTCGTGTGTTATCTTGGAGATTTGTAAAATTCTTAGTTTTGGTAAATTAACCCGTAATGCTCACTTTGCTGCATTCTGGGCATGTCCTTAACCTATGTGCATAAGGGGTTGTTTCTTTTACACTATGTGATTATTCCTTCAGTTGCTTGGGGTGCACCAGGTATTTGGCTGTCTCTGCTTCATGTTCTTCTAAATCTAACCACTCAATTTCTCTTTCTGTATTCACTACCGGTGATGGTCCTTGCCCTGCTACCTCCTCTTCCTCATGATCACTTCCATACCTCTTTTCATCTGAACATATTGTCCCATAATTGCTGTCACTTTGTTTGTCCTTTCTATTCACAAAGTCTAGTTGTTTCAGAGAGTTGACCCTGTATATTCCTTTTGGTGCCTGTTTCAGTACAATCGTCTCTCTTGTTGGAGATCTTACTATGCACCTTCTCACGCTATGAGTATCCCACTGTCCTTTTTGCTGCTATATAATTGGCCAATCCTCCTGCATATTGCTGCTCCCTCATCTTCATTTGGAAGAGTATGATTCCTCATTATGGCCTCCATCTCCCGAGTACATCTCTCTCAACTTCTCTGTTCTGCTCATTTCTGTCCCACGCTTTTCACATTCCCTTAAAGTACCTGCTTCTAGATGTGCCAATGAACATCTTTCCACCTCATTTCTCTTTCTTCTTCAATCTCCTTTGCTTTCTTCCTCTTTCCCCACCTTCTCTCTCCCTCTCCATTCTCTTTTCTTCTATTTCCCTACTATTCCTTCCCGTCATTATCTCTCTCTTTCTTGATTTGCCTTACTCTGTTGTTTGCTTTCTTTCACTTCCTCCATTAGGTTTGACCGTTCCCTCTCTTCTTCCTACAACTCCCTTCTTTCATGTTCTTTCATCTCCTCTTTTTCCCCCTCGTCTCTTTGGTTCCCCATCTTCATCCTCCGAGCCTTCCATGTTGCCTCCACCCCGATTTAATTAGCATTTGTGCTCCCACCGACTCATTTGGTGTTATTACTTCTTCCCCCTATCCTTTTGCCTCGGATAACCTTACCTGCAACTCGCTGCGCTCACTGTATTCAATGCAAATTGGTAAACTCCTTTCAGTGTGTCATTTAGCTTCATTTTTTGACATCTTCCTTACTATAAGCGGGTGGTGCATATGTGGGGTTACTGTATCTCATTGAGTGGGATGAATCCCTGTCCTTTGTTTGGTGGATCAAGGCTCTGGCAAGAAGAGGAGGAGCTGAGGGTGCCATGCCCTCTCCTTCATGTTGTTTAAGCATCCACTCCTTCTTTTGGGGTGGCTCTTCCACCTCATAGCCAACCATTTTCCATAACTCTATAATGGCCAATCTCTTTTGCAATGTGTTGCCCTTGTATACAACATTTAAATATGTGGTCATGTGTTGCAGCATTTTCTATTGGAAGACTGTTTTTTGGGGCCAGGGCAAGAACATCTTATCTGCGGTCACCCCGACCCACTAAGCGTGGTACTTTTTGATCTTTTCTTTGTACTATGGTGTACTTTTCTTGTTCCCGGCCGCCAGGGTTTTATTACCCTGGGGTTACCAGGAAGTCAGGCAGCGGTAGTTTTTTTCGGGTCTGGTGGCAACCCGCTGGTATCACCGGCAGGGTTACCTCCAGACCCGTAATGAGGCCCAATGAATCAGATACCATCTAACCCTATCTAAATATTTCAATAAAGCACAATGCCCCCTAAATGTAGCCTGTACATATGTGTGGGTCCTCCTTTGACTGTTCTGTGACCTCAAGTATTTGCAGGCCATATTTGGGGGCAAACCTAGCCAAATCCGTGCCACCAAAGCATGCCTATGCCTCCATGGCCCCTCCCGCAGACAACACCACAAAATCTTCTGTGCCAGGACGCTAAAAAAAAATTGAAAACATTGTAATACTCAATTGTTTCATTGAGACATGGATCCCAGTAGGACAGTTGGGCATTTTAAAAGCCTTTGTGGGGGATTAGCAGCATCCTATCCTTCGTCACATGGTTTGATTGGTAAACCGCGAGAGAACCACACAAACAGCATTTTGGGAAGAAGTGTGAAAGTTGGTTTGAGTTACCATCAAACAAGTTCAACCAGGCCTATGCCTGGCTTAAACAAATCGACTCCTTGTTTTTGCTTACTTTTTGACAGAAAAGGATCAGGCAGCAACACGTAGGCATAATTTGTTTTCTAAGAAGAAATTCAAAATGTTCAATTTCCTTTTAATTCCCAATGCTATTTTCATAACAACAGAAGTAATGCATCAACAAATCTTCATTAGCAGCTTTAACAAGGCTGAAAATAACTTGTTAGTCTGCCAAAAGCCAATTTGAATTGCTGAATTCTCCTGAGACTTAAGCAGCTTCAAGCCTGGGGGAAACACAGAAAATGATCATTTAGTTAGAAACCAGCTGATAGGATGTACAGAGACCTACGCCAAGGTGCTGCGCTCAGAGCGTGCTATAGTGGGTGGATGAGCGAGTCAGAGTGCTATATGTGCTATATTCAGAGTGCTATATTCATTTCATCAGACGGTGCTGGGAACACTGTGTTGTGTTTCGTTTGCACACTACTTACCTGATAAAGAAGTGTGATGAATTCAGAGAATTTGCTCTGCTTCGTAATCACTCACACGATAAAATCGTGAAGCCTGCCTTTTTTTGGTGGTGATTTAGTTAAGGTGGCACATGGAATTGTTCATGAATCAAACTATTTGAGTGGTTTATAACTAAGATGAGAATATTTTTAAAAGAAATGCTCTCTAACATTACAAGCATAGAGTATTTTAATGTGTATACTCTATATTCCCAAAGCAAAACGTGTGGTTGGTAAAAGAAACGTCTGTTTTTTGGTCTTCTGTTTTGCATGTTTTCCTGTGTGTCATACATTGCTGGAGCCTCTGAGGCCCTAGTAAGACCACAGCTTTCCCGAGGGCCAATCAGTAATCCGCCTGACATGCTAACACTCATCATATACAGAGCGGCTGGGAAATCCTGATGAATGACCTCAGTGAGGTTACAGTGGAAACTGGTGGATTACAAGAGGAATACCCCTAAATGATTGGCTACCAATTGTAGATTTTGGTTATTGATGTTCATATATGTTGTGCATTGACCTGGTATTGTATATATATGGGTATGAAGGAAAGTGGGTTCCTTGAGTCACAGAATACCCTTGATCAAGCTTTTCATGTGGGTAGCTTTAATGTGCCTGATACACCATGTGCAAGGTATACACATGAGGGGATGTCCACAACTCCAGGTAAAGTAATAAGAAGGCATGACAAACAGACCACTGGCTATCCACACCCTAGACAGCCCCACATGTAAATGTCTCTCCCTAGAACATCAAAAAAAACAGTAGGCAACTGGTTTCCCCTCCCTTTACACTTAACACCAAAGTGTGAATACACCAATAACCCCACTTCGACTTAATTACTTAGTCAACATAAACGTGGCAATCATATATGTAAAAACGCTATGTATTCCAAATCTAAAAAAAACAGCTCATTACACAAAAACAGGCATCAAACAATATGACAAAATATATACTCAGACAGTACTCATCAATGTGACTGGGGGTTAGCAGTAAGTGACACTGTCATCAAGTGTGTGACATTTAATTGGTGTAATCACTGCCCAGATATATATAGGTATATTGATAGCCTAATCAGAGTTCAAGATCTATTCTGATAAAGGTCTAACGGTCTCTCAATTTACACAGTTCTGCTACCTGACAATGGGAGCAATACAGACTTTCAAAGCAGTCTCATTGTAGTCGACACATGTTTTGGCCCTTTTGGCGCAATGCACTTTCTTCCTTACGCTTGCGTCACCTGTTAGTAGGGCCTCATCAGGACATAGACTTAGTTTGCAATAGAAAACCCCAATTTTGAGTTCTGAATAGTTAATACAGGATGTGTAGGGATCTTTTCCTTCCACAAATAGTCATCATTGCCCTATAGGAGTGCTTAGGAAGCTTCACTCTGTCCCACATATACATGTATGTATCTCTCTCTCTCTCTGGGGTGTGGCGACTAATAATGATACTTCGCTACTGTGTAGCTTTGTCTGACTCTCCTAAACAAACACTCTGGCAGGCCTATATAGCCGGGAAAACCTCACATGTGTTGGTGTCAGCTTGCATCTTCGATGAGGGACATTCATTCAAATGCACACATAACATTCCACTCTGACACATTTTACTCCGACATCACAAATATACCAGCCTCCAAACACATTAAACTATACTTCGCCCTCTGTTACCCATCAGCACATTCACCTACAACATACAAACTCTGCAGAAAAAGCGAAACTAGGAAACCACAAAAAACCATGAAGAACAACAAGATATGACACAAACGAAAGCACAATTCGCCCAACACTAAAAGGAAACATGAGCAGAGTGAACTCCCTTAGCCAAACACAACGTTCCCCTCCACAACTCATATGTGGACACCACATTAACCAATTCAAGGTAACCTAGAAACCACTAGGGAATAACACAACACAAACCACTCTGCGTGCCGTCAGAAACCTAACAATAATAATTCGGCAAAAAAATAAAGGCCAACTGCCACACAAAGCAGGTACACATAACATCAACACAGACTAAAGCTGTCATGCAACATGCAGAACCCTTATCCACGACGCACAATGTAGAGTCATTCTCAAATAGAAATGCTAAAACCACACCACTAACCACCACCAAAACATCAACAGTATCTATTCTGCCTGATCCACATACCAATCTAGTCACAACGCCTCACTGCACCCTTGAACCTCAAAACCTGAACAGACCTTATACACCTTGCCTAAATGCCTTCTTGCAGCACCTAACTGCAACCTAGATCCTCAACACCTAAACAGACCTACAGACTTTAGCCGCACACCTCCTTGCAGCACTGCACGGCAACCTTGAAATTCAACTTACCCACACTGGTCAGCTAATCAACTCCTTGCAGCACCTCACTGCATCTAGACACCTTTGCAACACCAAACCGAACCCGACCAGTCAGTCCGTAACCATTGCAGCTATGGATTTAACATCATTAATAGATCATTAATAGACTTACATAAGACTGACATGAATATAACACACCCACCTCATTCAAGAGCAAATGGCCTGGATCCATAACCCTTGAAACACCAAACGGCCCTCAATCGGCCATGCCAAATCCACTTTAACACAGCGCTTCAACACCAGAGTGACAATACCAAAAATGTACGTGAATATATCACATACACCTTACTCAACCACAACACAACTATCCCCAATTCGCCCCAACACCTTGCATCAAGCATACAAATGTTAGTACCCCACGTCATGAAACTGCAAAGTCCCATCAAAATAAGACCAAACACTCGCTGCAGACTGAATGCACAGGACAGGCAACAATTTCAACATTCCTAAATTATTATACATTCCTGAACAGAGAAATATGTGCAAATAGCACCGCACCCACATGTCCACCTTTGATCGAATGAAATGCAGACCACCCTGCACCCACATGTCCATATACACCATAATTGCAGACAACCCTGCACCCACGTGTCCATTCCTATCGCTATGGACCACCCTGCACCTATTAGTCCATACATCATGAATGGGAATAGACCCACACCCACTTGTTCATTCCGATCCATGCTGCCCACACTGCACCCAAAAATAAATGACTCCCTAGGCATGAAACCCTGACCTACCTACGTGTGGCCACACCATGAAAATAGCAGCATCAAATAGCAGGCCTCCCAGACCTAAACATCAGCCCTCTAACCCCCTATATGAATCCTTCTCCATATGCATGCGACCACTACATAAACACGAACAGCAAAAAACACCGGTCTCTAAAACCAGTGGTCGAAGTGTACGAAAAGAAGTAGTGGAACTATGTTCCCTGTGGCCTGCATCCACACCCCACAAACCTCATCACCACGCCCCCTTCCACACAAAATACAAACACCCAAATACTTGCACCTGCTGTTTAAGGGAACGTTCAGTGCAATGCACTGAAAATGCAAGCTGCAACGTCTTCATACACTTTTATTTTAAAACAAAACCATTCTGGAACAGTTTCTTTTTAAAATAAAAGTATAGGAGCTGTAAAACGTAATTTAAAAAAGTAGAGGAGCAGCGCTCCCGACAGCTCCCGCTCACTTCGACCACTGTCTAAAACCAAACTCACTGCCCCTTATTTTCATTTTTTCCATAATCCTCACCATGCAGCTAATTAATTTCTTGTCAGGGAAAAAGGGTCAATCTCACCAAATGCTCTGCCCGCTCCTGTAAACAACTGTGTGGGCTCACGTAACTTGCCTCGATTAGGGAAAACACTCTCCATTTTCGCTGTCAACACGCTTGAGAAACATTCTTTTCAGCTCACTGCTACCCTCTGCATTCTTTATTTCCTGCTCATCGCCGTTCCAACGACTGCCACCTGTCGATCGGTCTAAGGACACCGTATTCCTGTTGTGCAGTGCATGGACACACATTGTACACTCCACCGATGTCACCATTGTTATTTTCATAGCTGCAGGAGAAGAAACACATCTAGCGTGCTGGCTCTACACACGCGGCGATGCCTCTCGCCACAGCCAACTCCTGCCTTCGCTTTACCTAGGCTTGGCCCACAGCTGCAGCTGGCAGCACTCAGGCTGCCATCCTCTCACCACACTCGGCTCCCACTCCATTCCAAAGTGAACTCCCTACCTGCAGGACAGCAGAGTTGTTGTCATTCCAGAGAAGCCTCCATCTTCCTGCACTCGGCAGAACCTCACAGAGATCCTTCACCAGCCTGCACTCGCCATCAACTTGTCAAAGTGGGCCCTTTGCTGTTTTTTGATCAGAAGACTCCTGTCCCTCCAGCCTGCTACATTTTATGATGGTTCCATACCTTCATGTTGGTATCCTTTCCTGCCAGGTAATACGCAACTCCAACCATCTGGCACTTTCAGGGCTGGCCCCCTCACTGTTTCTAGCTGCTTGATGGGTGTAGATGGTTTCTCTGGGGGCCAGGCTGTACCTTTGTCTGCTCCCTCGGCCAGAGCACTTCCGGTCTGGTCCTCTACTGCATGAAAAACCACCATATCACAAGTGGAGTAAAGTAGGTTCCTTGAGTCACAGAAGACGCTTGATCAACAGTAGCAGTTCCTTGGATATTTTCCAGTTGCGAGCAATGGTAATTCTGGCCGCTAACAGAGGTTGGGTCACCAGTAGCACTCCAGAGCCCGACTTCGACTTCGGGTAAATATTGTCACAGGACATCCCAAGAGAACAATCAGTGTTTCAACTGGCAAGTCCGCACCAGACATATCCTTCATCAGAGCTAGAACGGACACCCAAAAGGTATGAATCACAGGGCATGACCACCACGTGTGGTAGTAACTTCCCAGATCCTGTTTTGGATTAATGTAATGCGATGTGAGAGGAGTTTGGTACCATCTATAGCACAATTCAGACATACTCTCCCTGTTCGTAACACATTTGGAGGATATGTGATTCCTGGCAGCGATGTCCTCCCAGACAGTGTTGTCTATGGCATGCCCCAAATCAGCTTCCTAACAAACGATATAAGAAGGGTTTAATGGGGGCGTGGCATGAGCTCATGTAGAGCAGACATGCACTGCTCAAGCTCCCACCGAGATCCTTATAATTTCTCCTGCATGCAGAATTGAATGGCATTGTAAGCATAGCTGGAACACTAAATAAGGAGCACACACAAAGGACTGAGCTGTCTGCTGGAGAGGCAGAGAAACAGTGTTACTGGAGCCTGAAAACCGATGCCAAAAAATCGCAGTGGAAACCAAGATGGTGACCGAACGTGACCTTCCTCACCAGAAGAGCTGACGAGCGGGAAGCAAAGGGCACGAAGGGCCAGATCGCTGCAGGCTGATGCAGGAACTCAAAACGAACAGCAGGACCAAGGCGCAAACTGCCCCCGAAACCTCCGAGTGACAAGAAGAGGTGGTGAAGAGCTGATGAATGCAGGTTAGAGGAGCTGGCAGAATACGCGGTGAGTGAGCTCTGAGAAAATCCCTCAACACAACGAGAGGGTTGGCTGCGACTATGATGGGGGACGCAGTAGTACACTGCCTGCGAATGCAGTGAGAAGAGGGTGACTACAGCGGTTGGAAATGAGCAGGCAAAGGGCAATTATATCCGGATCAGTGCATAACAAGAGGACATGTCAACACCAGGTACTGTATGAAAGTCACAAGAACTCCCGTAACACTGAGCAACAGAACAGGGAGTTTTAGGAGGCGACAGACACCTTGGCATATGGGGAGGCAGCTTGAGGGACAACTGCGGAAGGCACCTAATTAGCTTGCCTGGCTCGGGTGCTGAGATAAGTGATGCTGCAGACCGCATTTAGCACCCTTACTGCATCGAGGGGTGGTTGGAAAGCGCTGCAAGTCTCTTGCAGTCTGATGGCTTACTCGGTCAGTACTGGCGGCCTTTTGTGTAGTCTGGACTCAAACACTACAAGTTCCTTCCCGTCATCTACTATAGGCAATAAAGAACATTGGTGCCCAGAACTAGTAGAGTCACGATCCTGGTCCCTGTTTGGGGCGGACATTTGCGGAGCCTACTGTGAGGAATGCTTACTGGAACTACATAGTAGCCACAATCTGGTGGCAAGTGAGTGGATTACGGTGCCACTAGATACACTCCTGCATACGTCGTTGGTGGACGAAGTGAATAACATCACAATCAGTTGCACTTTGGCACAGACTCCTAGTCGGACTGGGCAAGGAATCACATACTAACTGCAATGGTTGCCATGAGCAGTGCCGGGGGTGAGCTGCCTGCAAATCTGAATCTGGTGGACCCACTAAACAATACTATACAGTAGAGCAACAGCCTAGAACACACTACGCATAGAACTTACTTGGATATGTCCCCCAAGGAAAAACAAACAGATGGGCTAGATAACAGACTCTATTGCAGGACAAGTGACGACCCAGGATGTAGCGCCCTCAACTGGGCTGGCAACCGGTGAAACATTGGCGATGCAAGGGGATCCTCAGGAATCCATGTTACGGGCCGCTATCCTAGATTTGTAGAACGTCACTGGAGAGTAAAACAGAAGCAGTGAGCATTGACGTGCAATTACTTCGCCAGGACGTACGATCACTTGCAGAGAGGGTTACAACGATGGAGATGACCTTTAAGGAAATGGTCACCGCCACAAGTGACCTGACAGTGAGCAGAATGAAGGAACTGGAATCGAGAAATGCCATATTGGAGTCGCGGGTGGAGGAAAGTGTGGGTGCTTGGCTTACCAGAGGAAATGGAAGGCAGAGACCCAACGAGATACATCAAATACTTTCACAGGGAAAGCTGTCACAGGGGTTTGCAGTGGAAAGGGCACACAGGTCCCTTCAGAAGAAACCCCCGCCTGGATCATATCCAAGGCCGGTTGTCGCCAGGATCCTAAGCTTTAGAGACAGAGAGGTTGTACTTCAGTTCTCCAGAGAGGGCGGTACAGTGCAACATGACAATGCCGCAATAGCAATATACCCGGACTACACACCCATGGGCAAACAAAAGCGTAATATTGAACCCATTAAGGCACAGCTCCTATGACTAGGAATAAAATACATGCTAATGTACCCACCCAGACTGAAGATCATACATAACAGGAGAATTTAATTTTTGGAAACACCAAAGGTGGCAAACATGTGGCTTGAACACAACAATCTGGAAAATAAAGAGGGGGAAGACGCTGTGGATGACTGAAGCCGCCTATCTGATGGACGCTCAATGACAGCACTAGAAGGGTTGTGATGTACTGTGGAGTACAAACCATTGTTCACCTGTCATGACTATCCTAATTTTTCGTGGACGCCCAGCTGAGGTTTGGACAAATGGTTTCCTGGAACTGCCGGAGGGGCTCAGGTCTTGTGGAAGCCACAGTACATATCATATGCTCGACCTGAAATACTTGAGTGGCATACCAGGGTCGGACTGGGATAAGAAATAGGCCCGGACACCCAAAATAAAGTGGCCCACCCCTCGCCTCAAAAAAGTGGCCCACCCAGCGCCTCAAAAAATGTGGCCCTCAAACCATCATCTGTGAATCGTGTCCATTCACGACTTTGCAGAAAATGATACTTATGGAGGGTTCAATTGTCTGTTACATTAAAACACAACTCATAAAATAACATAACTTTGCATACAGTTGTGTGACAGGATCCACAGCTCTGAGGTGCAGGAGTAGCATGAACCAACCACCACCACTGCGGTATTTGGACTGCTGCAAGTCAATGCTTATACAGGGCTCCGCAACCCCAGCAGGGAAGGAGAGTTAGGGTCACAACGGTTGGATAGGAAGAGGGGGGTGGAGTAGGGAAACCGGAATGAGGTTTAGGGAGAGGTTTTGGGTAGGTTGGGGATATTAGGGTGAGGTTTTGATCACTGCGCACGCTTCCAGCAAGCTGTTCCACTCATGGAAACACACGTCCCTGTTTCTGACTCTACACACATATACAATATCACTTTAGCAGTATACAAAGGCACAGCAACATAATAAACACACGTGGAGTAGTGCAGCACTTATCTTAGGTTAGTTGTCACCAGAGTATCTCTTTGTTGTCTGCTGCGATTCCGTTGTGCCAGGATGTGTCGTAGTAGCTGTTCAAATGGTCTGACATCTCAGAAAAAAATAGTAGCCAAAAAGTAAAGCTGCATTGTAATTAACGTATGAAAAACACAAAGGGGCATGCAGCAATACAGACATATATAGCAAGTGAATTCCTGCTGTATGCACATAAATACGAACGTTTGTGTAATCATCCTACCCTCCACCACAGTGTGTGCTCTGCAACAGGGCCTTTGAGAAAAGTGTAATCCAGGTTTGTCTTTTGCCCTGGTGCACATTAGGCCTGGGTGCAAATTCACATTAACAAAACTTGGCCAGATTGAAAGAGGAGAGCGACTGATTCTCTAACTCTAATTTGGGTCCGGAGGAATAGGATAGGAGTTCTGCCTGGTCACTGCTGTTTATAGGCTGGACTGGAGCCTAGGGTGGCCGTGCTCCAGGGGCGAGACAAAAGGTGTGCATAATGAAGGTCACCATAGTGCTTTAAGTGTGCTATACAGGACCCCCTTAAATTACACTACATTGAAGATATACAGTCAGTCATTAGTGGTTACTTACCCACAGGGATGGGCTTGCCTGGCTGGCTGTTAGCTCTGCAAAAGCTAGGCTAGAGTGAATACTTGAACAGTAGCCTGCCTGCAAAAACAAACAAAGTAAAGATGACGAAAACCCAATAAACACAGTATATATCATACAAATACAGTGCAGGGCTTGTAACAAAGATATGATGGGGGGCCCTCCAAGTGAGGGTAACTTGGTAGATGGGCTTAAAAGAATAAAACCACTGAGAAAGGGGGCACTATGATTATTTATATTCAACAGTTTCTTACCCCATACATTATTTCATTGTGTCAGCCAGGCTCAGACTGGCAATAGGCTCATGGCAGAACCAAAAACACAAAATGCTGGTGAAGGGCAGTTTGTTTGGTCAAAGTAAGTGGGCCACTTTTTTGGCCAATTTGGACCAGTTTGATGATGATTTAATTCACTCTGTGGCTAGTAGTGCTTGACCAATGTTGCTGAGTAAATATTCTTTCAAATGCACAAATTGCATCACACTTCATCAAAAAACTCCCCCTTGGTTACTAGTCCAACTGTGTCTCAAAATGCATAAATAGCCATTTGCAACTGTGGGCCGCCCACTGCTCACTTGTTAATTGATGCGGCTGCCCAAGGCAATTTTATAGCCCCCCCACTAGTCCGACCCAACATGGCAGGGGGATGAGATGAGTATGTAATGAGAACGGAGGTCCACAGCTCTGAGGCCCAGAGGTTGGGTTATTTCGAGGACTTGGCTTGGAGACTCCCTTTAACCTTATTACACAGGTTGTGAGGCAATTCCTTGGTCCACAGTCTGAAACATGCATACTTCTAGCGCTGCAAAGTGGAACGCCCAAAACTGAGACGACAACCAATTTATAGGTGTTCTGGATTGGTTCTAAAAATATAAATCACCCCTTGTTCAGGCAAAGGGCGTGGCCCCGGGCACCCTATAGTGGTATCTCACCTGCCCCTAATTCCTTTATTCAAACTCCAAGGCTTATTACTGTAAATAAAGCTGATCCAATTCACTTTGAAGCAGGCAAACATTCCATGAATCGGGCCCACTAGTGCATGCAAGCAGTTTATACAATCACAGTCAATTTATATATATCACACTTTGCTGTTGTATCTCCTGGGCTGGGTTCACATAACACCGAATTAGTGCAGAATGCACAACTCTCGGGTCACGCCGCGGCCTTTGGCTGAAGCGGGCAACTTTTGGGGGCCGCTTTGGGATTGGTTAATACACGTTGTACTCAATCACCTGGTACAGCGCTCGTGTCGTATGCTAGCCAGCCCATGGTCCATCTTTAGCTGCTAGCCTGCTACATCATATTGGGTGTCAGTGTATGTGTGTTCGGGGGGGTGTTTTTTTCTGGAGGAGGGGTGCTGCTCACAACACAGGAAAGACTTTGCAAAGCATAGGGAAAGTAGGGAACACAATACATCGTCATCAGTTTTCTCTCGAGGCTGCATCCTAATTCCGACAGTTACAGTAATGTTCATTCATATTTATAAAACAAAAACACATTTCCGAAATTCACGCCTCGCCCTTCCGTAAACCCCCATCCCTGTCTGCCTTTCCGAATAAATGCCCTCATCTGATTTAGCAGAAAAACATCTATTTACAAAAAAAAAAGAACAACTCCACCCTACTGACACAGTGCTTAAAAGGTGAGGGCATACACTGATGTAAAAACGCACATTTATTCGGTCCGGTCACGGGCCAAAAAAAGATGTTTTCGTGTGCAAAATGATCCCACAGAGGCAGTTTGCCGTCGCTTTGGGATAGGCCCCGCTTTAAATTAGATGCTAGCCCTCGGGAAAAAAAACGCGGGAAGAAAAAGCTATGGTCAGAGACCGCCAGCATGCAAACCCAGCTGTGATGTGTGATAGATGGGTGCCCCGCAGGAGGGAGCGGTGGGGGGAGTTTCTTTCAAACTTTCGCTTCATAATCATACCAAAAGCATGGAATCATGCTGAGCTTTAGCAAATTAAACATGTTAGGGCAATTCAAACGAGTGAGGCCTTGCCTGGAAAATGGATAAAAGGCTGAGTCGCCGAACGCGTGTGCGTTATCCCATTTAATCACATTATCGATCTTCTAATAAATACCACATATGAGGTGCAAAACTACGTGAAAAGACCACCTATTTCTTACGGCCACCCAGGGGCCAAAAAAAAATCTATAAAAAGGGGTCCCTGATGGCATTTTTTTAAAATTGTAATGAAGGGCAACACCAGCACTTCTCTTCACTGTGGCAGAAACGAGTATTGGCAAAGCCAACAGCTTTGACTTTTGAGGGCATGGGCACACTATACACACTAAGATTGGATTCATTTTCTAAAGCAAACAAGATTACAAGAAACATATGTATCAGGTTCATTGGGTACAAGAGGTTTCTGGGGCAACTCCTAATCTTACTTGTTGGGTGGGTGGTCCTGGACCTGGATCCTGGTCCGGAAATGGAATCTGATATCGGAATAAGACGAAGAGATCAGAGCCGTGCTGCTGCTCAAGGAGGTGGCTTAGGCAGCTCAGCTGGTGGTGTGTGGCGGGTGTGGTGGGTGGCTCCTGTGCTACTGCTGTGAGAGCGACGTCGGTCCCCTCACCTCTCCGGGCGGCTCCGACTCTGTGTGTGCACACAGACAATCCCACTGCCTGTCAGTGCACTTGCTGCTGCCTGCTGCACTCTATGCGTTACTGACGCTATTCTGTCCTGACCACTCACTTAACTCACTACGCTCAGCAAATCAAATACAGTTTGCAGGCGCAGCAGCAAGAGGCCCATATACCCACAGCACACACACCACGGAATTGACCTTAGTGGCGTCACAGAGTCTGTGTGCGTGTGCTGCTACACTAAGTCATTGATTCTTCTTCCCTTCCCCAACGGCGGCGGACCGGCGGCCCCACCCGCAGGGCCCGGCCCAGGCAAAAATTGCTTTCAATTTAGCATGCAAGTGTTACTTCCTGCAGTGCAAAGTTGAAAGCAACTTGAAGTACGTGTGTTGTTATGGCCTCGGTGTTACAAACTCAGATTCACATGTAGAGCACGTTTTGTTAATTGTCTCGAGACAATTGACAATTGCTACCATTACACTTGCACTCTCTGCTCATCTCACGGCCTGGCGCCACTGCCAGCCAGCCATGCCGTGCTGGGCCCTGGATGGCCCGGCCCCGGCATTTACCCAGGAAGGCCAGGCCACACACGGCTGCGGCGGGGAAGGCCCCCCCTGGGCCTGCCGCCCATGGATGCTTACACAACTATTGCATGCAATTAATTTTCAAATTAAATCAAAGCAAGGTAACAACGTGTAAAAGTAAACACACACGTTGTTACCTTGCTTTGATGAATTCTGGGCTGCAGATTGCAGGTGCTGCAACAAAAAAACGGCCCAGGGGCCGGCTGATGAAAACCGGCCCCCCAGGGCTCAAGATCGTTCGGCCAGTGGCCGAAAGACCGATATGACCAGTCCGACGCTGTGGCATACAGATGTATGAACTTCATCGCGTGAGTGCAGAGGTGCGCAGTGTCACTGCTAGGTGGTGCTCCGACAACCTCAAACTTAATGTTATTTGCTGCCAGCTGTTTGCTGGCCCTCACCTGGTACACAATGGCTAAGTATAGCTTACGTCGCATGGATACGCCTGAACAGGGATTCACTGTTGAGCAATGTTTATTCCTGAGGTTCAGGGGGTTGTTGAATTTGGTTTTGTTTTTTTTGGTTTAGAGAGCACAATGAAGGTACGTTGGGTAAGGGAAGGTAGAAGCTCAGTAATAGGAGCTGGGATGAGTTAAATTGTAAATTACAATATGGTGAAAAGGTGGAGAGTCTGATCTACAAGTTACTGGGGAGTGAAGTATGGGACAGCAACAGGACACAGGCCATAATGTTGCCAGACCAGGATCAAGGGGGGCACAGAGTTAAATGTCCCTATGACATAAATAAAGTTTCTGTCCTGGAATGTTATCGTACTGGGATTGTACATGAGTAGGAATAGGGTGAGGGCGTACCTTAGACGGAAGAAGATCTCCATAGCCTTGCTGCAGGAGACTCACCTGCTGACTGAAGGGCAGAATCAACATTTGTCGAGATGGGGTGGTAAGGGATTTGGCTCTATGTTCTCGCAATTTGCTAGTGGAGTCCTCTTATGGGTGGATGCAACAGTTCCCTTACAAATAATCAGAGGTTTTGGCAGACAAAGAGGGGAGATCTATCTGTCATCCTGTGTGGATACCTGGGCCAAAGAAGTGTGTATTGTAAACTCCTACTTTCCTAACAGCGCTCTTTCGGCAGTAGTGTGATTTTACCAAGACGGGATGTAATGCTACTGTGGGTAGGGGACTTTAACCGTGTACAAGGTGTGCTTTTGGACAGGTCGTTGCCCCCTCCGGGAGGCCCCTCACTTGCCACGAGACTCTGAGCACAACCATTCCAGAGCTTGCTATGAGGGATATATGGAGAGAACTACACCCAAATAATAAGGAATACTCTTAGTACTCGTCCTGCATGACCTACACACGAGAATTGACTATATGTTCGTGGGGGTGGAGCACCTGATGGAGTTCATAAGTGCGGAATATGAAGGATGAACTATGTCAGTCCATTCACCACTGATGGTCACATGGGAAACAGAGAGACCCAGGACCCTATCCCAACTTGGTGTATGCCCACGGACGCCTTATTAGATGGGACATTCAGCGATGTGTTGCTCCAGACCATAGAGAAGTACTTTGAGATAAACATTAATAGTGTGGACAGGTGGGGTACTGTATGGAAAGCAATGAAAGTAGTGGCTTATTTCTTCCGGGACACTTACCGTTCACTTTCTCTCTTACCGAGTTCGGCATTCGGGTAAGTTAGACCATATTGCACCCTTATTTCTCTGATGACCCCCTGGGGCATACAATCACCAAGTGCTTTGCCCACTTCCAACTGAAGGGAGTTTGCACACCGGCCCACCATTCTCTCATTGGGATGGCTGTCTCTTTTGTTTAGCTCCTTTGTTTACGTCTGGTGTCCATTTGTCTCTAGTCAGCACCAACATTGAGTATCGGCCAGTTGGCTCCAGTTCTAGATCCCAGTTACACCTCACAGGCTGCCAATACAGTTCTCACATATGAGTTGTTTTTTGGTCTCCCCGTAAAGCAATTCCAAGCAGCATACCCTGATCTTCCGTATATGTGTTTTTTCTCCCCTCTGGTCTCCTACAGGCGCCCATTGTGGCTTCATACTCAAGACATTGACCATCATACGGTTACCTATACATCCATATTCCACTCACACACGCTCCCTATTTGGTCAGTTTTCTAATTAATTTGCTCTTCTGTTTGGGGCCCCGGGCACCAACAGAGGTTTGGAGTGGGAGGTGTTGTTTGTACTCTAGTTGGATGGGGTTGTAATTGTGGACTCCTTTTATTCATGATTTATCCATGCAGGTGATGGCACAGATGGTGGTTGTTTCACATTGGTTATTTTAGAGTGTATATAGTATTTTTTCAATCCAATTGGATTTTAGATTTGTTTTTTAACTTGTTCTAAACATTGGCTTCTACACATCCACAGGGTTCCAACTCTCCCTTGGGGTCCAGAAAAAGGTGGCAATTCTATCCCTACACCGAAACGACCACTTTGAACAGCCTACACGACCCGTACACATAGGGCCTGGGCTGATCTATTTTGGGACACTGACCTCCCTACACCTCCCCTCTTTGTCAGATTGTTCTCGATATGGGGGCATAATGTACGAGTCGCTGAATCTTTCTGCCTTAGTTTAGCCTTTTTCTAAACAGAAGAGATATGTTCACTGCTGCATTGCCAGGCACCGCACACAGGCTCCTGAAGAAAAAAATACATTTATATTTATGCCAGGTGCCACCTCCCTAACACCTAAAGAACTGGAGGTGGATTGGTTAAGCTGTGCTCTTTTGTTGTTTGTTTTGTTCAATTGTTGGTTAGTGTGCTGACGAAGTCTGAACAGCACGACGGACACCACAATGTGCATGTATATCAAGATCATTGTTAATTGCTGTGGAAACAGCACTTTTATTTCATGTGACTAACAAGCGATTGTAATATTTGCTGATGTTTCATTGAAATAAGAAAACCAATAAAAAAAATAAAAATAAAAAATAAGGCTTTGCTAGCAGTAGATCCACCAGTGACAACTTGCATAGACATGACATGCTGCACCCGATGGCATCCATAATTACTGTAACTTCAATCCCCATCGTGTCTCATACAGCCCCCCTCAACCAGGGAGTTGGAAACCCAATTCCGAAGCTGAGTTTGTCTAAATCGTTCATTCTCACTCAAAGAAAATGTAGCCTTACAGTCTGTGAAAGAGAATGGAGAACCCTCCTGGTACAACTGGGAAAGATGCTGGAGGCCCCTCGATGCAGCATAAAAGCCACTCCAAGAGGCACCATGAGAGAACTCTAGATTACCGAAAACTGGGGAGTTGGTGCCCAATCCAGGGACCAAGCACTTTATGGCAATATCATAGTGAAGCCTGTGTTGAAGACAAAGGGGTAGTTGCACCAGAGAGTTTAGTGTGATCTTCAAGGGGCATGGAGGCCTGCTTGCAGGGGAGAATGCCTGTTTTAGGGACATCTATTCATATGAGGCAGCAGAGTCCATCAATGACAGAATACGAGAAACCTGAGTTGCCAGGGAACACCTGAAAAGGTCTGGGGTACCCATGCCCCCCTTCTTGATATCTCCAAAGACCACTGTTCTGGTGACCGTAAGTCTTTTGCCTGCCGAGATGAAATGCTGAACCTTACATTGCATAGACACCAGTGCAGGGGTGATTATTTTAACTGGAAGAGCCTGACGGGAATAGAGTAACCTTATTAAAGGCAGTGATCCGCCCCATCAGAGATATTTCCTGCTCTCCCAACAATGAAGGTCATCAGCAAATTCCCTGAATAGCCTAGGAAAATTACCCTGATAAATCTTCTGAGGAGAGGTGGGGTCCGTACCCACAAGCACACGATAGATCCAAACTCCCATACCACCGGACAGATAGCTTTTGCCGTAGCTACCATTTGTACCAGTACCTAGCTACACAATGTAACTGATTTCTGTAATTAATGGAGAATTCTCGGACCACTGCAGTTCAGATATGACCGCACTGAGAAAAGTAGGGATGTTTGCCAAGGTAAACATGACATCATCTGCATAAAGAGCGATCTAATATGGGACCCTACTGGCCTCCAACCCCCCAAGTCTCCAGATACTCCCTGATTAAATGGACGAAAGGCTCCATAATGAGGGCAAGTATCAAAAAAGACAATGGACATCCCTGCCTGGTCCCTCGGGTAATGCGAATAGCAGCAGTATAATCCTGATTAACTCTAGTCTGCTGGAGGGGGAATGATAGTTAGCTAGAACCATGCTTTGAAACATTGTTCCAAATCCAAAAGCTTGAAGGATTTCATGCAAATAGGGCAATAGCACCTTATCAAAAGTGTTGGTAGCGTCTAACACAAAAACTCCCAGTCCCATGTTTTCCCTTCCAGCAATGTCAATTATGTTCAACAACTGCCTCAATTTATCATGAGTACTCCACCCAGGAATAGACCCTGCTTGGTCAGGGCTCAATCGATCGAGGCAGGACCATAGCCAAACTATCGGGCAGTATTTTGTAATACAGATTGGCATCCAGGTTGAACAGTGTAATTGGTTTGTACGATTGACTATTCTGCAGGGACTTCCCAGGGTTCAACAGTAGAATAGTGATTTAGTCCTCCATCGAGGGAGTGACCTTCCCCAATGCCAAAAACTAGAGGCCTAGGGGTACTGTTTTTGAGCGAAGAAATTGTGGCAGCAACTTCCTCACTATTTATTTATTTTATTTATCTGCTATTTATAATGCACCTATACATCAAATGGTGTTTTAAGATGCAACAAGACAGATGCGGGGGGAGCAGATAACGACAAACAAAACGGTCCTACTAGTCCTTGTGACATTCGTATCATGCAAGTGCAGAACAGAAAGTGCAGCGAGTGTGGAGAATGGAAAAGCCAGTCAGAGCACAAACACTAATGCCAAGGAGGGAAACGAAGTGCAGGTTGGAGTGAAGAGCACGCAATTGCTGGGCGAGAGGAGGAGGGGAAGAGGGCCCCTAGACTAGTTGAATGCTAAAGGGAAGGCCAGGTGGACAAATGCCAGGCAAATGTAGACGTGCAGGGGAGTGAAGGTCCACAAGCAAGTGTTAGAACAGGGCTGAAAGGGCTCAAGGAGGTGCAGGCCCAGCCAGGCAAGTGCAGGGGAGGAAGCCTAGGAGGGCAAGTGCAGGATGGGGGAGCAGGGAAGAAGTAGTGCTGGGGAAGACAGGGCAAGGAGGGCTTGGTGCCCTGTAAGAATCTAAAGGAACCAGGCAGCCAGTCATAATGCAGCAGAGGGAGGACATTAGCAGGGGAGTGGGAGAGGGAAGGACGAATAGGGTCTTGAGAAGCTTCTGGAACTTAAGGAGATCCGGCTCAAGTCTGAGAGGGCCAGGGTGCCCATTCCAGAGGGAGGCTCTGGCGGAAGAGAAATATTTACCACCCACTTTCTGCTTGGAGAAGCATCTGATCTACATAGAATTGGAGCTAGGAGACTAGAGGGCTCCAGCAGGGAGGTATTTAGGGAGAAAGAGTTGGATGTAGTACGATCCCAGGCACCAGGAAGCATTGTGGATGATGCAGAGGATCTTGAACCTGTTCCTCAGAGAGATTTTAGGGCTGGAGAGGTGTGGTCCCTGGGCTTGAGACCAAGGATAAGTCTTGCTGCCCTATTCTGGATTAGTTGAAGGGGGTGAAGGGAGGAATTTGGCAGACTGAAGAAGAGTCTGTTGCAGTAGTCCAGCCTGGAGAGGACTAGAGCTCTGGAGACATTGAGCTTATTAGGGAAGGTGAGGAAAGGGAGAATGCCTCTGAGGAGGTGCAGCTGAAAGTGGGCCGTCTTGGCGAGGTTCTTAATATGAGGAGAGAAGGAGAGAGATGAGTCAAAGATGACACCAAGGTTTTTTGCTTCTCAGGAGGGTGAGAGGAGCGGGCCCATGGGGGCATCCAGCGAGAAGAAGGAAATGAGGGAGCTGAGGTCTCAATGAGAAGGATCTCAGTACTACTGGCATTAAGGCAGAGATCATTGGCAGTGCACCATGCCAGAAGAGCAGACTGAAAGTCAGGAATGAGAACGGACGAAGAGGAGGCAGTGGATGGAAGCTTGAAGGAGAGTTACGTGTTGTCCGTGTTACACTGGAAGTTAGGATAGAAGGCAGAGGTCAAATGGCTTAGAGGTGCAAGGTAGATGTTGAAGAGCCACAGCAAGAGGATAGGGTCCTGAGGGACACTTCAGGTGGATAGTGTGATGGGGAGAGAAAAGGGCCCAGTTGAACCCAAGAGAAAGGAGTGCAACCACTCCTGAGTCAGGTCTGTAATGCCAAGGGCTGATTTATAGGGGTGGCATGATTGATTGTATCAAAGGCAGAGGAAAGGTCAAAAAGGATGAGAATGGAAGGAAAGTTGTAACCGAGATTAGAGAGCAAGTCGTCACAGGTGTTCAGGAGTCCAGTTTCCGTGCCTCTGGCTGCACTGAAGACGTACTGGTTGTCATGGAGATAACCAACACATCAGTTTAATGGATAAACTGGGAGATGACCAGTTTCCTCAAGAGTATTCCCAGGAAGGGGGTAATGGAGGGCGGACATTAGTTAGCTGGACAGGAGGGGTTGGCAAAAGGCTTTTTGAGGAGTGGGTGCACATGGTAGTACTTGAGGAGTAGCGGGAATGAGCCAGTGCCAAAGGAGTGATTGCAGAAATCAGCCATGGCTGGAGCAAGAGAGGAAATGCTGTCCTTGATAGTTCGGGAACACCTGTTTGGATGAGACTTTCATAGAGCTGGCTTGTCTAGAGACCTTATCAGGTGAGATGGGAGAGACAGAGGAGAATAGAAGGGAAGAGAAGAGAGGGGCCAAGGGAGGCCTGAGAGTGGGTGACAGAGAAGGAAGTGGTGTCAAGGAGAGTGAGGAAAGGCTGTCCTGAGTTTTAGTAATGAAGTGAGAGGCCAGTGTAGTGCAAAGGGTCAGGGAGGGCAGAGGAGAATTGGAGACAGTAGTAGGATTGGCAAGTTCTTGCAGATTTTGAACAGTTCAGCCATATTGTTATTGGCCCCAGAGATGCAGGCTTGGATATAGGGCTTCTTCAAGCAGATGGATAGTCTGTATTGCCTTTGGAGCAGGTGGCAGGCCAGTCTGTCAGAGGATGTACTCGAAGCCTGCCACTTCCACTCACTAGCTCTGCACTTGCATTTCAGCGCGGCACAGTCAGACTCATACCAGGTGTTGTACTTGATGGCAGGCTTCATACGGATCCTCATGACAGGGGCAATGATGTCCAGAGTGTTGGAGATGGAGAGTTGAATGTTAGAAAGGGCCGTGTAAGTGTGAGAGTGGAAATGTAGGTGGTGGCAAAAGCAGCAACTGACACTTGCTTCATTGATCGAATAACAGAGAAGGGGACTGGCAGTGCAGGTGGGGGCTTAGCTGGGGGACCCAAGAGGTCCATGTGAGAGGACGGGAGAGCATGATCAGAACAGGAGAGAGGTGTAGTGAGTGTGTTGTAGATGGGAATGTCTGCTGAGGTGAGAGCTTAAAAGGTGTGTCTGGGGAAGATCAGGGCCACTACGTAGCCAGACCATTTAGACCTGGGCTTAGAGAGGATATTTTAGCCCTCTAGGAGGAGAATGTCAAAACTCGTGACAGAGTTGGCCATGAACCACATCTCAGTGAGAGTGAGGATGTCATGTTCGAGGTCTTCAAGAAGGTGTCAGATTTCAGAGAAGTGTTTAATGGCAGAGCAAGTGTTGGGAGTAGCTAAGTGGAGCTGCTTGTCACTTTTGAAGGTCTTCCGAGGAGGGCTATACAAATGTGGTATACTCGTTGGTGGTGTCATGGGGTGGCAGAAGATGGAGTGGCAGCAGAAGGGAGGAAGTTGATGAGAAATGGAAGATGCATATCAAGAAGAAGGAGGTTGAGCTGAGAGCCATGGACCAGGACAGTGCCATTCAGGTAGACAATGATGGCCCTAGGGGATGGGAAATATGCCAAGAGTGCTTCCCATCGGGTGCCACCATTAATGCATGAGAAAAAGAAAGGGGAGAACAATGAGACCATATGGGTAATCCAAAGCTCTGGAGAGGGAACAACAAAGAGAATTGTGAGTGCTGTGAGGTGGCACCGCTAATTTGCTTCTGGTAAATGTTTATATTTCTAAGATACATATTCATTTGATTGATAATCCTTGTGAGTGTGGTGCAGACACACTGATACGTGCCACTCTGCTGGGTCCGTCAAAATGAAAGAGATACAGAGACTTAGGCTTTTTAGATTTTTAGCCTTCGGTGTGGGTTGAAGGATGTCAGTGACAGTCTGCCTGGAAGAAGCCTTGTCAGCGATGGCCAGGCCTGGGCTGGAGACCAGGAGATCCGTCTTGAACTTTTTCTTTCCAGACTTTGAAAGAGAGATAGGATAGGTGATAGAGTAGCAGTTAGAGAAGATAGGGGAGATTGAAAGCACCATGGAGAATGCAGAGAGAAGGAAGGAGGAGAGAGGGAGGGAGGGAGAAACTGCAATGCAACCCTCTAGATTCAAGTGTCCAGGATAGAGGGCAAAAGCCTGGGTTTCAACATATATGGGACCCCTCTGCAGCATGTACCTCCCATTTAAGGCTTCCCTGAGAGCTTTATTTCTTTTGGTGTACACAGCAATTTGGGCTAGAATTTCCACTTGGAGTTCAGCCTTCATGGCGTCCCACAAGACCTCACTAGAGATTGAGCCATCATCATTCTCCTGAAAATAATCAACTATCACTTTAGCTACAGCATTTCTCAAAGCCATATCCCTTGTGCAGGATCATACAGTTTCCAAAGAGGTCTATGCATAGGAGACACCCTATGCACCAACAGCATGATATGACACTTTGTGGGCAGCAATGCACGCCTTCGACATATAGGGAGCCAGTGAAGGGGAAATAAGCAGCAGTTCAATCATCGAACAGGTCCTTTGTACATGCGAGAAATGTGTGTAGTCACGCTCCTCATCATGCAGAAACCTCCAGAGATTAACCTGAGTTTATGGCCCTTAGGAACGTGCATATGTAAGGATTGGGATTACACCTGAACAATTCTGAGTCCAAATAACCAGACAAACTCAAGAAGATGGCAAGTAATGTTTTATTAACAATTATCTAAAACAGGGAGGTTACAATGAACATCAAAGGACGTACACTCAGTCTCTCAATGATCTTCACAAAAAATACCATTCTTATACTCAATTATGCGTCAGAGTGATGTCATACTACAAAATCTATCAAGGGTCGGGATTGGTTAAGGGAAATATTTAGATATCCAATTGTATAAGAGTTAGGATTGTTATTGGCTGTCTTTTATCATGTGGACAATGTATGCCTACCTCTTAAAACATGTAATTTCAGAAACATTAGATACACAGTTCATCATCAGTCTTACAAGTTATAAGGTCCTTCATTATATGGACTAATACAATTGGTTGGCACACTTGTTCCATGCCTGGAACATTTGGTTAATTTAGCAGCTGTAAGCCCAGACCCAGGTGCAGGGAGATAGGACATGAAGCTACACCACCACCTAATTAGCCTAGCATCTCTCATCATCACTCATGCCTTCTGCCATGAAATTGTCTTTGTACTTGGCCTTGTAGAGTATTCTCATCCTTGGGAATTCACGGGAATGAGGTAACTCGCTGTCGTTTCTGGAACTCCAAGTTCAAGCTCTACTTCCATCCTTGGCTCACGTGACAGGGAACTACGATCTGGTCCATTTTGCAGGTTTAAAATGCTCATTTTAAATGCTCTAAATGAATTCATACTTGCATCCATTTCTGTTCTTTCTTGCACCTTGCACCTTAATGTGAGAAGATTCATCCTCCACACAATTGTTCTCTTCAGAGTTGATAGCTGACCTCCATTCTCCTTTCATGGTTTCTGGCTTATTTATTTCATGGTACCAATGTCTAGTTTTTGCACAATGGTGGCTTCACCTGCATTCTATTTACTACTCATAGATAGCCACTATGATGACTAGATCTACCTTGTGTTTCAACGTCTGTACATTTATTGAACTTCTGTTTTCTGCAGCACTTTATTAACGTGTAATCTTCTTTTCCAAGTTGATAGTTCACTCGATTCTTTACGTCGCCATGTGTCCTCTAGGATCCATACATTGTCTTCATTCAATATCTCGGGGTGTTGTGCACACTTTCTTATGACATCATCAGTTAATTTACTTAGTTCTTGCTCATATTCCTTCAGGGAGTTTAGGGAGTTCATCCTGCAGATTGTCATCACTTCTGAGGTGCATTCGATAGGGTTGTCTCAATGGGTATCTCCCTTCGAATACTCGGTGTGGTATTGGTACGATAGCTGGTGTCAGGCAAAGCACAGTCTCATGTCACAAATACTGGGGAGGTAGGGGGGCGGGATCTCCTGCATATGTATACAGCTGCTCCTCTACAAACCAAGTTCATCTCCCTAAAAAATTTCAACAAAGAGAGGGCATGTTTAAAGTCAGTCCAGAGGGGACGGGGGGTGAGATTTGTCCAAAACAGGACCTGGCACAAGATTAAAGTCTCCCCCCACAATGAGCTCCCCCTCAGCGAAAGGAAACATTTTAGGCATGAAATCAGTGAGAAACACACCCATTTTTTGCATAAAGGCAAATGAACATAAAGAGGCACCAAAGTAACATGCCCTTAATGTCCACAAACCTCCCCTGGCTCCTGTTTAACCTCCAGTAATGTGAAAGGAACATCCCCAGCAATCTGAATCCCAGTCCCTACTGCCTTTTAGAGACACTTGAAGCAACATTCTGCTAGGTGATAAAGTGCAGAAGTGCGTCTCCTGAAGTAAGGTGAAAGAATAGATCAAACTTTATCTCTGAGCCTCTTCAGGACAGCTCTGCATTTATTGGGATAATCAAGCCCCTGAACGTCAAGGGTAAGCACCCTTATTCTGGAAGGGGCAGGGTATACAATAACATCAGGACCAAAAGTACTGTGTGCAATAGCCTAACAACACCAATTGTCAGCATACAATGACAAAAGGAACTAAAGTAGGTCAGGTAGCCTTGCATCCAATTTTAACCTAATATACAACAGTTCTCCACCACAACACCCACCCACCTGAAGAAAGAAACATGGAAAGAAAACCTCCAAAAGAATAAATAGAAACTCAAGCTATTCTCTCCATAGTCCTGTGCTAATGTTGATCATCGCCGGGCCCACACCACAAGTGCAAGAGCCCAAAACAGTTATGAAATCCACTTCACACTCTGCAGTGCAACTGGACAGGAGTAGGTATGGCTGTAAGTCACTAGGAAATAAGCAACAGTCAAAGAATGCCGGATGATGTAGGTGACCCTGCGGGTCTGGCAGGCTTCTGAGCTTTGCCAGCTCTGAACCACATCTTCCTTTGTGGATTAGGATTGCCCTGTTTGGATGAGGCAGGCGAGGAGGAGGGCACACAAACAGAGCAAACAGCCACCCATGTGGGCAGAAAATCTTTGGCCTCATTTGGAATTGTGATCATTTGCTGCCTGCCCTCACGTGTACAAATCAGCGCAATAGGGAACCCCCACCTGTAGTGGATGTTCTCCGCTTTAAGCCGGCTATTGAGTGGATGGAGCTCCCTACGCCTGTGGATCATAACCATAGTCAAGTCCTGGAAGATCTGTAGGTCAGCACCCTAAAAGCACACATCTGGCACAAGGAGAGCTGAATGCATTATTCTTTAAGGGAAGAAAAGGAACACAGGTGTGAAGATCAGGACGCAGGTTTGTTCCAGTCCCTGAGGATCCATGTAGGTGATGGGAACCGTCAAGTTGAACCACTGCACCATCAGGAAGACCATATAGAGAATGGAAGAGGGCACAAATGAAGTCTGGTAAATCGGTGTTGCCAACTGATTAGGGTACCCTAAACACCCTAATTTTGCTCCATCTAGAGAGGTTTTTAATGTCCTCCTTCTTATTCTCCAGAGCTTTTCATCTGTGTTCAAGATCTAATAAGCGTTGGGAGGGTTCAAGAGTCTCCAGAGCCTGTATCACAGATGGTATCCTGGAATTCAACAATACGCTGTTACCGCCTCCACAAACCATTTGTACAGCGTAGTATTTTTGGAGGTGAGGTCGACCACACAATTCTGGAATTCACATTTTGTTTCACCTAATATATTGGCTAACCCAACTTAGTAGTTGGCAAGGCCAAATTTTCCCTGTTATCTGGCAGACAACGCACTGAACACTAGCTTTCTCAGTTATGTCCTGGGCTTGGAGCTTGGCTGCAATGTAGCTGCTCATGGGGTGCTTATACTATTTCACCATCCCCGCACCACATGCAGGTTGAGGGTTCAAGACTCCCAGAAATGCACCATCCCAGCAGAATCAGGTGATAAAAGACCCTCAACCAGGGCTCACCCAGTAGGGCCTGGCTGCTACAGCTCAGGGATATACTCAGGATGCATATAGTGTGCAAAATGTGCCTGCCAACAGAGTGGCCAAGATCACCCACCAGGAACAAGTATTGGAATGGAAGCCAAGACCTCTACTGGAGGGAGGGCAAACAGGCCAAAACAAGGAAGCCCAGGCTCCTACTACCCCAAACCTCAGCATGCAGCCATTGAATATGTACTGTACAAGCTACTTCTATAATTTCCCACAATGGCATGTCACTCCCCGACCAACTCCAGCACACCCTTGCAGTATGCACATCCCTTGCTCGGGCCAATACTTGGGGAAACGCTAGAATGCTGTGCATCACCAATATAGGTGAATGCAATTGCATATGATTGCCTCAGGCAGTTCCGACAAGGCAAGCGAGTGGACTGATGCCATTTTCAATTCAGTGTGCAGAGAGTGCAAAGCTAGCAGAGACTAGATGTTAGGGAACATTTTCATTTTAGTGCTTAATTCCTCCCACCTTAGAGACCCCCAGCTCATTTGCTGGACTTTAACATTTTTACCCTGGAGTGATTGAGACCTTTTTTCTCACTCTCTCACATGTTTTTGACCTGATCTTGGATTATGTGTTTTCTCGGTTTTTGGAATCTGACAAACTCCATAGGCATCTACTTTTTGTATGGTGACACACAGCACCTTCAGTGCAGTGTCATTGAGCAATCCTTCATATTTTGCATAAGGTTTAAATACTTTTTCTTGTGTGAACTACTGTTCCCAAGAATAGAAAAGTGAAATTGACTTTACATAACTTGGGTGGGTGACCATTTTGTCAAACTGGACCTAGTCTTCTTTTTTCACCATTTTTTGTTAGTTAGATCTTTCTTGGATTTTACCCTATGTGTCAATGCTGAGTTGAGCCCTTTGTTCATTTTGCCTTTGGCAGACTTCAGCCCTGAATCCCGCCACTGGCTCCAGTGTGTCTGGAAAGGCAGGATGTGAGGAAGGTTCCCAAACCCCCCCTGTCCTTTGCCTCTAGGAAGGCCTGAATGCAACCAGCCCTGATTGGTTGTCTGGCAGCCACCCTGCTGTGTGAGTGACAGCCTAGGCTGTGCATGAATGGGAGAACCCTGCTTAAAAGGCAAGGGTTTTTGGACTAGAGGCAGAGTCAACCACTGGGAGAGACACCGGTTAAGATGGATTTCTGAACTCTGACCTGGAGGGACAGAGGTTCAGAAGGCCAGCCTAGTTTCTTGGAACAGGGTTACCTCTGAACAGGCCAGACCAATCAGAGTAGCTATGGCAGGCAGTCAAGACTAGGTCTCAGGAGGGGTGAGGGTGACTGAAGGACCTCAATGAGCACACAAAGCAAGGACACTTCCAAATTACTCCAGACAGGTATTATATCAAAAATATAGACACATTTATTACAAGGTCTTTGTAACATAGACCATAGCAAAAGAATCACAGTAACACTAAGTAAACCAACACAACGCTATCAAAACAATGTATGTACAAGACCATTGGGGCCTAAAGGGGTTAAATGCACAAAATATGTCGACAACCTAGATGGGAAGGAAACAAGCAGTGCAGATAGTCTTTAGGCCCCTTTCGACATCGACAACACACCTAACTAAGAGGCAGTCCAAGCCCTAAGAAGAGAGGAGCCATATGCTCAATAGTACATGCAATGCAAGCGCACGCGGTTGTTCCAATGGACAAAATAGGGTCTCTTCAGGGGTCTCTAGCAGCTCGGGAAGGTGGATGAGGCAATGAAGAACAAGTTCCCACTATTCAAGGGAGGACCTCCACTTGAAGGCAGAGACAGTTCCAGAGAGCGTGATGGAATCGCTAGTTCGCACTAGCAGTGGAAAGGAGAGGGACCCCAGGGGCCACTTGTGCGTAAAAGCAGCCCTTGGCACCAAGGTCCACTGGTTAGTGTTGTAAGTATTCACTGCTCCCAGGCGCACTTGGACCCAAACTTTGCCCATTCAGTCCACTCGGGTTGCAGGTTTGAACGTGACAAAAAGGATGTCTCTGCGGCTTTCAGTTCCTGAATTACAGCGATGATTCCCAAACGGGAAAGTGGCGATTTCTCCGCTCTGGCAGGATGAATCGACCAAGTTTCACTGCAGCAGGCTTCAGGGGCAAGAGGGTCACAAATGCAGGATACTTGCCAAAGACGTTGCCACAGCAGGGCAACACGTTAACCGCGTTTACTCCGGTCCTGGCGCACTCATCTTACTTCAGACCTGGCCAAGTGTACGAAATTCAGTGTGAAGGTGCTGAGGACAAAGAACTAGCAGTATAACAAGTTTCGAGGACCTCCTTGAAATGACGCGGAGACAGAGCAAAGGTCCTGTGTAAGCTGGTCAGCCCACTGGTTGGCCCAGGGACACTTCCGAGAAAGCTTACTTGCAGGTTTTGGTGAAGGTGCCGAGAATAATTGGTCACACTATTCCAATGGATCGAAGCATCTTCTCAGACCTTCTAGCACAACCAGATGTAGAGGGTTCCCACGGGACGACAGCGGGCTCGGGGTGCCAAACCTTCCAGCAGGTCACCAACGGTTCCTCGACTCGGCTTCGTAGTTGCAGGATACTTTCATCCTATCCTTTGTTCAATGAGAACTCAGGAGATCGACCAGGTATGGGTGTTTTTGGCCTCCTCTTATCCAAAGTTCCCTTCACGCCAAAACGAAGTGGACCCAATGGGAGATCTGCTCACAAATACTCACTCCATACGTGGACCAATCATGGACCATGGTGGTCCCAGTCACTCAGGGCACTTCAGACTCTCTGGCACCCAGGATGTGTATTGAACTCAGACGTTCCAGCCCACATCCTGGAGGCACACACACAAGGCATGCAGAAGCCCGCAAAAGCATTGGGTTTCACATAAAAGTGCATGACCAAATAAGGACTGACCCAGGCCGACTCGACCTGGGGACGGTGAAGGTCTAAGATGGTCAAAGGACAGGACAAAGAACCTTGTGGCATGGCCATTTTGGAGCCAGGCCACCCATTCCTGCCAAACGTGATTAACACAATTAACATGCAGGAAAGGGTTCAAAATAATGCGAAAAGATAGCTGCCACCAGTCCTGTCCATGACACACTTGCACAGTTCATAAAGAGTCCAGCAAGAGTATCTAGGGCCTTTGGTAGGGGACTAGAGACCAAGTGTGCTGTATGGTAGGATACATTGCACACTTGTTACATGTTGCACAAAAGTTGCAACACGGGAAAAGGACTAATGGAAACAAAGTCTCCCAGTACTGACTGTCCTAAGGGCATGTCAGTTTCCTCATAAAAAGTGACCGAAAGCCCAGAGGATTGCAGCTGAAGGCTGTGCTTCTCTGGCAAATTCAGTCAATGGTATCCAAACAACAGCAAAAAGTTTGGGGGTGTACAGTTGGAGGGAAAATTACATACAATTATGAAATCTTTCCTAACAACACCCGATGAAGAAACCGTGAACGAAGCTTACTGCATCCTCCTGGACCTTTGAATTGCCCGGTGAAACCCTGCTGCTGTGCTGAAACTCTTTTTTCTGATCAACAAGAGAAGCTCCGGAAGGGACGACTTCTTCCCTTTGGTTAGTGGGACCAACTAACCCCAAGCCGAACTCCACTGTATCATCTTTCCTGATAGGCTGTACTTCTTCACTGCTGCAAGAACCGAGTGCTGGCGGTCGAGAAATCTGCAGCCGAGTGCAAGTCTGAAATCTGTCCAGAACCTCCAGGAGTCTCCTAAGGACCCTCTAGAAGCAGGACGACATGAGCTCAAGTCCCCTCAACAGAATGCAGGACCCAAGGAGTGAAGGAAACCCAACTGGTATTCGAGATCTGATATTGTGCTGTTTACCAAGTGCAGAAACCGCAAGGTGCCGCAGATCCGAAAGGAGCCTGTAGCTGCCAACGTCCTTCAAATTGCTGCTGCAGGAGCTCTCCAGGCGCCTCCCTCTTGTCGCCATGATTGAGGCTCAGGAACCCAGAGTCTGCACCGCTGCGACAGGACAAAATGCAGCTGGAACACTCTTCTTCAAACCAGAGTTACTGTTTAGACTTGGGGTATTTAGCTCAGTGTATTTTTGAGCTGTGCTTTTCTCAGTTCATACTTGCCCTTAGAGTTGATTGCAACTCTGCTTTTCACAGGCTTGTGAGCCTGCAAGTGATTTCTACAAAACTCTCTCACTTTGTGCAAGACATGTTTTTACCTAAGAAGTGAATCAGGTCCATAGATAGTGCTCCAATTGACTTTGGCTGTCCTGGCTCCCTGCAGACTCTTCTAGTCCATTGACTTTGATATTTCTGTCCCTCATAGGTGATAACTTGTTTAGATTGTTATTGCTGAGATGGCTTGTCTAGACTTCATTGGAAGATTTAAGTATACACACATCGCCTCAGAACCTGTTTCACCTTTTCCTCCCTCTAACCTTCACTTTCTGCAACCTCAGAATCTGCAAAGTATAACTAGTGATGTATAAATGCCATTATTGTCTTTGTGAATTAAGTCAACCCGGGTGTAGGAAGTGTGTAAAAAGTATCCACTAACTTGTGCTGATTCTGGAAAAGTATATTAAAGTATACTTGATTGTTACCTATCTGGCCCTTTTTAAAGAACACGTATTAAAAATGTAAGTTAAATAAATAAATAACTATTTATAACTGAAACCTTGAGTGTAAGTGCTACTTGGCTACTTGAATTTGCAAATGTCATTGCTGCAGCTCTACAGCTCAGAATTACCCCTCTTGGGAAAGACTTGGCTGCTCAGTCACACTACCAACGTATGCAGTACACACCTATACCAAATGGTGGGCCACCCAATAACAAGAATATAAGTGTTATGTAGTCTCACACAGTGTTACTACATCAATTCTTACCTAACACTAGATACACCCAGGACACACCCACCTGGATCATATACTTGAATCTATTTTTTTATATGAAATACTGTTTTTTCTTAATTATCTACCATGTATTTTTGATCAGAATTAATGTAGAATGCTATTTATAACACAGCTCCCCCGAGAATGTAAACATTAAACCAGTAATGAGGTTGTGTCTTTTTGACTGGGTTTTGCCTTAGTTAAATTATGGCACGTTAGGTGCTATATATTCTTTACGTTGCCTTTCTTTGGGTGATTCAGTGCACGTTTTGGTACACGAAGTGGTAATGAGTAGCTACACTAGTCTGGCTCTTTTGAAGAGGTGTTCCACCAGCATACATTCACTAGGCTGCCTGGCCATCTCCATCTTGTATCGCACACGGGCTGCGTATGGTGCTTTAATAACACTAGTAGGCCCGTCGAATTTAAAAATGTTGCTCGCTATCCTTGTCATGTAAATATTTCTCTTTACAAAAAACATAGCATGGCACACCGAGAACTTCAATGTGTTGCCAGGCGAAAGATGTGATTGCTCCTTCATGTGATGCAAGAAAGGAGGTAGGTGAATCCGAAATATAAAGCTAATAAAGATAAAGAGAATATATCCTGAAGCATGATCCCTTCTCGGGATGCTTAAATGCCTTCCTCACTCATAGCAAAGGGGTCTGCTTCTTCTGCAAACATAGCAACCCTGGGCTCACACAAACCGGAAACATTCCTACCCTTCCCGTTTGTGTTGTTCTCTCTGCCTCTTATTGAAGTGTACATTATGCTCCAAAAAGAGTATCTTGCAGTTTCACAAACTGCTTCTGGTGCGCCCTCGTTTGATTGGTAGTGACCGGAGAAAAGAAGTTGCATGGAAACCAAGTCTATCTTCTGAATGTCTGCAAATGCACAGATGGAATGCCTTGGTGTGTTTGAAATCGTTTTACTTACTAATTCAATAAAATGCTGTGCCAACACGCTGTCTATTTATACATTAATCATGTGCAGTCTGAATATGTTGAGCCTCATTAAGTTAGAATTTAATGAGTCATTTCCTCACTCATCATAATCAAAAGCAGGCTTTTGCGTGGAATCTTCGGAATGTTTTAGAGATGTTCAGTGTCGTTATTTAAGCAATAGGTCCCGAGCTGGGGGGGACATTACTGCTTCAGGTAATGCCCCAGGGGCCATAGTTACAGGCCCGTGAGGGGCTTATTGCTATTAATACCCCAGCACATTGGACCAATGGAAAGTTGTGAAATGCTGCCGTTGGCGTTTCACAACTAAAATAAAAATAAACAAACGTGTTGGCCTCCATGGAATGGGTAAAAGAGACTACATGCAGTCCCTTCTCCTTTTCCATGGCGGCCATTCGGACAGCTATCGGGACGCGCTGGGAACACTGCTATTCCTGGTGCCGGCAAGGGACCAGGCAGCACAATGTAAATTGGGGGATACATGGAAAGGGGGATGGAGGGTGGGGCACAGGGAAACACTTACTGGTGCGGGAGCACCCGACGGGGGAAGATGGCATCCTCCAGCACTGAGGAGGTTTGGAGATGCAGTATTAACTTATGGTAATGTCCCTGCTCCGAGCTTCCTCAATGGCTAGGAGGACTAGGCCATACCCGAGCCGGGTACTAATATGGAAGTGCTCCAAGACAAAATAACTTTCATGTGAAGTAAATGCCTCTTGTCGCACAAATCAAAAGCATCAATATTACTTTCAAAAGGGTCTCAGGGTTCAATGGCAGATATCTCCTTGAATTAATGAAATGTCATGATCCCACAATACTTAGCCAATTAAACTTGAAAATGGCACATTTGTTTCATATATCTCTAGTATTAGAATTCATCTTGATTGCATTAATAATTTGTTTATAGAATAAGATTGCATTTATAATTTGGTGTTTGTATACAGGATACAGTCTCCCTACCATATAAAGATATAGCAAGTCCCTGAGGAGTTCCGTGACCAAATAGAGGAACTAGGCAGAGGTGGTTTTCAATTTCCTTTTCATGTACAGTAAGGGTTTTCTTATTCCTTATAGCACATGGTCATGACCATACCTGGCCTCTTTTTTTAATGTAATGTAAACGATCTTCTAGTTGCTCATACATATAATAGATAGCGAATCAGATTGGGTTCAAAATGCTAACATGCTTCATCTAATGTTTTGCAGAAAGAATATTGTAACCAGTTTAATTAGTGATGTGCTGATTCTTGCTCTCATTGGTTAAACTCAAGGAGCGCACAATAAACATACTACCATACACACTTCCCTATTAATTAATACCAGTAACATTTCAATGGAAGCTAGTTTTAAAGAAGGCCATTTGAAAAGCTTGCCACGGATTTAAGTGCTGCAGTGGCAGCTGAAAATCCCCTTTATACTGGCTCAACCAGCAGACATTGTAACATCACAGAGGAAGTGTAAACTGATTACTGAACATTCATAGTCTCATTTTCTTAATACAGGTCACTAGTGATGACACAGCTAACCTGTGATAACACAATGATTTACAGGCTTTTATATGGGTATTGCAGCTGCCATGTATTCTATAAGAACTAAGAAAAGTGTCTAAATTTAAAGAAACTCCCGTTCTGTGCACACCATTAAAGCTGAAATCGGGTCGGGTGACGCGGTCACATGACGATTTGTTTTGCTTGGAAGTTTCCGAGTCACATGACTTTGCCATGTGACCGCCTACTTCCTGGATCTGCTTGAACACGTAAAAAATGCACATTCAGTACGCGGACACCGTGCAAGTGGTGTAGGAAGCACTGGTCTCCAAGATTCCATTTGAATATAAGATTGTTCTTCAAATTGTAAGTACAATGAATGTAGTCCTATTCAGAGGCATATGGAACACTATTGAGTATTGGGCCATTGTGGTTCACCCTATTGTAATGGGCATTTTTTCGGCACACATCTCTTTTTTTTTAATCTAACAGCATGTGATTTCGAGTTTGCAAGTGGCTAGACGCTTTACTTGACTACTGGAGTCACTAATCCATGGCGAGCAGAATAATAGTTGTTGGTGGCTTTGGAGATGCCGCATGAATCATTGAGGTAAATGTTGCCCTTAGTGGGACACTCTTGTGTTCAATTAGACAGATATTGGCACCTACACTAATTGCCGGTTTAACGTTTCCTTAGGATCTCTACTATACTTTGGATATTCTACCTTGATCTACACCCCATAGCCTTGTTGGTTTTCCTACTGTGGTTCCACTTGGCATTGTTTACTACTTATCACACATTTGGGTAAGCATCTGGTTTTCTACCTGACATCTATTTCAGTTTGAGTTGGCTATTAAGATCTTTTTCAAATCAGGTATCCTTGATGGATTCCCTTTAGATTTAATTCAGCAGTGGATTCTTTTGACCTGCATGATATTCGTTCATTGTGCATAGACTGCACTGATATTCGGGAAGTGTCCACCCCTCTCTGCATTACGTGGAAATCATCACAACTAAAGGGCACATCAGAGGTATTTTTCCATATCACTTTACTTTTAGTTTCATTTTCTTTGGAGTCACACCAGTGTTAAATTATGGTACACCAACCACGAAGAAAATCATAATGATCATGCATGGAATGAGCACTTTTTTTGCATTAGGTTGGAAGTGATTGTCGGTAATGATTTGTTCAATGTGAGAGTTCATCATATTAAGAGGTGATTAATAATTTTATGTATATATGTAATTGCAGATTTCTTTTGCTCCTGAAGAAGGGGAGTTTCCCCGATACGCGTAGAGTTGGAAATCACATCTCAGCATAAGAACATTGTGTTTGATTTTTTTTCCCTTTGCTTTTTATGATGGCCATTTGTGAAGTTGACTATTGTTTGTGTACATTCAATTGTTAAATCAAAACAATCTATGTTTTTATTTATGGTTTATTACCTAAAAATTAATTATATATTTGTGAAAATCTAAGTATTTTACTGACTGATTTATTTCAGCTTTAATGGTGTGCAGGGGACGCGAGTGTCTTTAAATTTAGACACTTTTCTTAGTTCATGTTTTACACAGGCTCCAGTGTCAGGGCTTGTATTCCCCCCAGCACCCAGAATCTTTAAAAGTGTTTATGTATCTACTTCATATATTGACAGATAGTTAGGTGTGCGCCTATCGATAATCATTTTGCTTATGTATTCTATAAGACTCTCCATTAACTGCCTGCCATATACTGGACTATGTGAACACCCTACACAATGCTATATGTATATATGCACTATGGCATCTCATAAAGAAAAGCAGCGCTGGCATTCAACGAATGGAGTGTAAGATTTTTTAAAGTCATTGAATGAGAATTCAACACAAGAGCTAATCTCATTTAATTACCCGTCGAATCACACTTTACAGACCCATCCGAATGATATGATCTGGATTATGAACGTTCCAATCATTGAGGGTGGGGATATTTTCAAAATGTCGAAAGGCAAACGAAAGGTACTGTGTGAACACATATTTTATATGTATGTTTAATAGACTACTGGCCTCATTACATTGTTGCCCGTCCGGAAGGAAGGGTGCCAGTAATCTCACCAGCACCCTTGTTTGTGCAGCAGCAAAGTACGTGTTTGCTTGCCAGAGCCGCTGTGCCCAACAGGTCTGACTCTGCCGGGCGCAGCAGTCACTGTAGGCAAACCCTTCAAGGAAGCACTGGCACTGTTAGCAATTTTGCTGGTGTTTCCGTGTCCCCACTCCCATAGAGCCCTAAGGGACTGTATGGGAGTGGGGATTAAGAAATATACATGGCCTGACGTCCCAGCTGTTGGTGACACCGGGAAGTCAGGCGCCAGTACATATTTACAGATACGGCGGCAACCCACCCATAGCACGGGCAGGCTAACCGCCAGACCTGTATTGATGCCCTATATCTTTTTTTAAAAAAAAGAAAAAAACAGAATCCATGGTATTGGGAGGATATTGATATTGATATTTTATTTGTATTGTGCTCGTACACAAGTGTTTCAGAGCGCAACGAGGCAAGATGGGGAACAAGGGAGAAACAAAACAACAATCTTACTAGGCCCAGTGACATTGAGAATGCGCAAGTGCAGGGGGGAGGGAAAGGGCAAAGGCAAAGTGCATGGGAGAGAGAGAGAAGTGTAAAGTGCTGAGCATAGGAATAAATAAATAAAAAATAAAAAACGAACAAACAGAGGTTGGAGAGTGAGGCAGAACAAGATGAAAGAGCACCTATAGGATGATCATGGGGGTGATAATGATGTGCTCTGAAATGTGATGCGTTTATTGTGCTTCCATGCTGACCAAGGCTGGCTTTCAAGGAAAGAACACAACATGGGTCCAGAGGTGGTGCAGTAGGAGCTGGGGCGCAGTAAGCAGATCATGGAATTGGGAACAGAGTTTACACAAAGTGTGTCGAGGGAGATCGTCTGAGTGATCTGAGGCCAAAGATGGATTTTCAAACAAGTTCGAGAAAGCTGTGTAAACGTGTACCAAAATAGGGAGGATGGGTTGTTAGTAGGATAGTAGGAGAGGCAGAGGTGAAACATGTGGGGCTGATGGGTGCAGAATGAAAGTACCTGGGCCCAGAGTGCCGATCTGCTTCTTTTGGTTTGGTGAAGACAATTGGTGGTGATAAGCTGAAGAGGAGAGTCTAGGGTCTACTATGTTGAACTACATTCGGTGTTGCTACCAGCTGATGTGGCGGACTGTAATAGGACTAAAAAGGCAGGATTAGTCTTCACTCAGTTTGTGGTTATATGGCAATGACTAGGTTCGCTAGTGATAGGAGATTTGATTGGTTCGTTTTGGAGGGAAAAGGGTGTATGCCTTACAAGGAAATCAACCTGGTGTCCTTCATGCACTCGTACCATTGGGATCTTGAAGAAAAGTCCTGTTTCAGTCTCTCTCTTTCTCTCTCTCTCTCTCCTCTCTCTCTCTCTCTCTCTCTCTCTCTCTCTCTCTCTCTCTCTCTCTCTCTCTCTCTCTTCTCTCTCTCTCTCTCTCTCTCTCTCTCTCTCTCTCTCTCTCTCTCTCTCTCTCTCTCTCTCTCTCTTCTCTCTCTCTCTCTCTCTCTCTCTCTCTCTCTCTCTTCTCTCTCTCTCTCTCTCTCTCTCTCTCTCTCTCTCTCTCTCTCTCTCTCTCTCTCTCTCTCTCTCTCTCTCTCTCTCTCTCTCTCTCTCTCTCCCTCTCTCTCCCTCCCTCCCTCCCTCGTGCTGAACAAGGATTGGGGTAGAGAATGTGGACGTCTGGAGAATCGAATCTAGTAACTGCCATGAGATAAGTGCTTAGAGATATGGATCAGAGACAGGGCCACATTGAACCTTCCTTAGTATGTTGTTTGGCAGGCTATGGCTTAATGTGAACTTGCTGCAGAACTCTGCTCAATGGTCAGCTGGGACGTTGCCTGCCAGAGCAATAAATGCTGGTGCCGAAAAACGCATTTGGGCACAGGCCGGAAATCTCTGGTCATTTCTCTCAGTGCCTCCTACACGCCAAGAATACTCTTCTCACACAGTGCCAGCCAAAATGAAATTCCTGCGCACATAGTAGCCATCATTCACTAGGTTTTGAAGCAGCTCCATAACATTATGCCACATTAAGGTGTAGGAGAGCCAAACGGTAGTGGCTGAATTACGTGAAGTACCCTGTGAGGCTGGGAGAACAGACCCTTGGCCTAAAGGGGCTGTTGTTGATGCAGGTGAAGAAAGACATGCTTGCAGTGAATGAAATGGCATTGGTGAGGGGGGATAGTTTGGCCAGTGCAATTGCAATGCAGTCTCAAATTTGCAGAGCTCTAATCCCTGAGTACTGATTACTGCAAAATCTCATTGTAAAGCTCTGTGCAATAGCTAAATAATAACGAGATTAGAGGGGGAGTCAGGGATTATGAAATACACAAGACATGAACCGTCACAGCAGGGGGTCTCCTGGAGCCAAGAAGGAACCACCTCACCCATTAACAGCTATAGTTGAGCAGACTTTCTTGATGCCTGATTTTACACATAGATGTGAATCTGCAGAGGTTCATTAGCTACAGGTGATGAATTTAAGGACTCATTTTATGGGGTTGTGGTACATGTGAGGGAGACCCAGGAAAAGGCAAATTCTTGCTAAACTCGCATTCATCATGGTCTTTGCTGATTAAAAGATGTTAGGTAAAGTTTGTATGCAGTATCCTCTGTGACCATTACACACAACTCTAACTACGGGCATAGGAAACGCAACCATTCGTATACGCTTGGACTACACATTTCTGGTAGCGTGTTGAGCAGCCAGGCTTATCTCAAGAGGGGCCAAGGAGAGCTGTAGTGGAGCTACACAGAGATTTACAGTTACAGGTATTCAAATACACTCTTACACTCAAGGCTTCTTGCATAAACAATTATTAATTTATCAGTCAGTTAGAATAAGCCTTCTTCAGAAGGGAACAATATAATTGTAACACACAAATCCACTTCAATACTGTACACTCTTAGTTTCTAAATCAGTAAAGACCCTTTTGGGATGGCCCACAGACACAACCTACACCCACAGGTGACTTCAATAACTGGGGTGCTGGGGACATTAATATCTTACTATTGGCATTTAGAAAACTTTTAGAAGTTGGTAAAAGGAAAAGATTATTAGAACAACAAGAGACCACAAATATTCTTAAGTAGGCAAATACTTTTGGATCCTCCAAGAAGAGTCATACAATTCAATAGGCTAAGCCAAAGTCAATGGGCAAACGTCTTGTATAGGATGAAGCAATTCTGGTAGTAAATGGAAAAGTACTTGCACAAGTTCTTAGGAGTCTTTAATGAAAAGAAGAATCAAATGTAGGACCACAAGCTGATTAGGCTTGTGAGTTGTTGAAGTTGAAAGCACTCTTCAGTAAGTTCTCTCCGGCTTTTTACAGTACCTTAGAAATGAAGACAAAAGATGCAGCTGATGACCCCTGTTCCTGTGCAGCTTTGCATATCTCGCTGTTCCTGGGCCACAGTCATGGGGACAAGAGAGAGGATGCTGGGGGTCTCCAGCAATGCACTGGGATGGTCAAAACTCTCAACTGGCAAACTTCACTTTCAGTGGCTGTTCAGTGTTTCAGCTCCTCGCATCTACCGCAAATAGCAACACAGTGTTTCCTGGCTGTTGGGATGGACTTTCCTTGCTTTTGGGGTCCTGCACACTGTTGAGGGGGCTCAAGCTCAGTCAGTCCTGCTTCTTGGGAGTCCAGAGGATCTTCTAAAAGCTCTAGGCCATCTTAAAAGCAATTAAAATAATCTGGTGTTCCTCTCTCTGGCTATATGTTTTCCAGCAGCAACTCTGTGGAAATGTAACCAGCTCTGAGATGGCTGTCCAGGTGGCTTACTTTGGAGTTGATTGGTCCCACCAACTCAAGAGGAGAAGTCGTCCTTGCAGGGGTTTCTCTGTCGATGCAAACTTGGCATTTTGGCACTGCAGCAGGGCTTCACCGGCCAAACCAGTGGTCCAGGAGTTGCATCAGGCATCCTCTTCAAGCTCTTCTTTGGTTCCTTCATCCAGCCATCAACTCTGCCTTCCAAGCTAAAAGACTCGCCTTTTATTCAGTTCTCTCCCATTCATTCCAGCCTAGCTGTCAGTCACCCAGCAGGGCCAATCGGACAGTCAGCCGGCCATTCATCACAAAGTGCATTTGGGTCTCCTAGACGACTAAGCACAGGGAGTTTCGGGCACCTCCCTCACTTTCTGCCTACCGCAGACACTCGGGAGCCAGAGGCGGGCTTCACTCTTGAATCCCACCAAAGGCGAAATGAACAAAGTGACCAAACCTGGTTTGGCGCGCAGAGCAAATCTCAAGAATGACCTTTCCACAAAGAAATGGTGAAAAAAGAAGACAGAGGGCCATTTTGACTAAGATGGCTCCCGTGGGTTTTTTTACTGTAGCTGCAAACGCAGCCCACGGTAAAGGCACACCTTACGTATTCTGGGCCAGAAACATAGAAGGCGCAGTGAACAATACAGTGAGCTTTAAACTGGACCCTTTTGATCACTGGTAACCAGTGAAGCTAGCAGAATATGGGGGAAACAATTGTGCGATTAGGGACACAAACCACAAATTTCACTGCTGAATTCTGCAAGCATTGTAGACAATGGTTTAAATGCAGAGGCTGAGCCAGATAGAAGGAGTTACAGTAGTCTAGTGTACTCAAATCCAGTGCTGCCACCACCAGTTAATGGAACCGTGGGGGAATAAAAGGCAAGACCCTCCACAGAATACTCAGTTTGAAGTGACCTGACTTACAGACTGCTGCAACTTGCATGACATTCCTCCTGTATACATGAGAGTGGACATAAGATATTGACAACCTCTTGGATTGCTTGTATTTGTCTTCTGCATTTTACCAAAATGGGACTACAATATCCAGAATCTCTGGAATTACCACAAATGTTCCATGTTTTCAGCAGAAATATTGAAACTAGACTATAAATAGCTTGTCCTACCACACACATGCGGTCTGCATTCAGGAGCACATTTCATCTTCAATATCTGATGTTGTTCTTCGGCATCTAAGCTGTGAACACTTCTCATAGGGGGGGTCTGTCTGGCTCTGCAGATGCTATCTACAAAAGGAAATTTAGTAGATCTAGCATGCCCTACAAGAATTGACACTATACAAATGTGCATGGAACTTAAAGCTAATGCTTTTCTGAACTTAAAGTCTCCATTAATCAAAAGTTAAAGTCTTTCAAATTCACAGGTTATATATAATAATTGCATATTTGGACCTGGAAAGCACCTGGAGGAACATCATTAGAGTCATTTCCTGGAAAGCAACTATTTCAGCTTTATGATTGTGAGTTGCTTGAACCATTAACCTATCAGCTGAGTACTAACTGGGAGATAATCCATGAATGCACAATCGTGTGAAAGGCCACCACCTTACTGCAAGGTGCTGTTGCCACAAGGGATGTAGCAAATACAATAGTACAGTACAGCCCGCATCTTTAAGTAGTAACTATTCCCCTAGCCTCTCCTGAATAATTTCATGGGGGCCCCTCTAAGTGTGCAAGCTTTACTAACCAATGCCGATTACACTTTTTGTGTCATCCTCAAGCCTGGCCAAAACCTAGCACAAAAGTAACCTTTATGATGCCTTACTTAGTGGGTTATTATGCAAATAAGTCCATAACTCTGAAAGAAACACATGATCCCCTCATATGGGATTACAGAGGTTCGAAGGAGAAATTCGAAAAGAAATCTGCATCCCAAAAATATGCCCAAGGCCAACAAACCTGCATAACCACATTAAAGATCGTAGAGACATATTGGCCAGAAGAAAAATGAACTTCACAGTTTGCAGAGGAATAAGGGGAGTACACAAAGACTGCTATAGGTGAAAAAAAGGTTGCTGAAAGTGAATAGCTATTGGGGAGGAAGGATGGAATACATGCATAAATCATTCTGCAATCTCATATTTGCAGTACCTCTGGCCCCTTCCCAGGTACTGATATCTGTCCAGGCTCTTTGGAATCTGTTTACAAGAGCACAATGATGAAACTGTCAAAAGCAGCTAAGCAGTATTTATCTCGGTTTAGAGACTGTCATTCCAGAGATAGGATGGTCTATCAGGGAATATCATTTGCATAAACTAGGAACTGTCCCCACATAGGGTCTCTTGGTGTCAGAAAGGGTCATGTATTTGATCAGGGCATCAGAGAGAGAAAAGCGCATTACCGGAAACAGAAAAGGCAGATAGCCCTTTTACCGGTATATTATCGAGACTCTGCGCTACGCAAATTGAAGACTAACTATAGGAATTGGGTCCGGGGCAATAAGGCAGCTATGTTCCAACATGATGGTGAAAAGTGGTTACAGGTGGCTAAAACTAAAAACACATCGCAAATTTGGAAGTTGTTAAATAATGGAGTAGTTGGTACTCAATCAATAGTTCAACTTAACGATGTGTCGGAGAAGAAGTGGGTGACTTATTTCTCTGACATATACGATCTTCCAAATAAAAAAATCTCACAACCAAAATTGGAATTAATTAATCCATCCTTTCAGATTAATTTCGATCGAGAAGATGTGTTATTTTATATAAATAAAGCGAGCTCATCAAGAGCCCCAGGGCCAGATGGTCTGTCAAATTTTGTACTAAAACAGAATCCGGAATTATGGGCATCTATTTTGTATGATGTCTTTCAAGCTGTGCAAATTAAACAAGTAGTTCCTCCATCATGGTGTGAGGCCATTACGGTACCAGTTTATAAGAAGGGAGATCGAGCGAACCCTGCGAGTTACCGTCCGATCTCTCTTCTTGACGCCCCGGGGAAGATCTTTAGTAGAATTATTTTGAGAGATCTCAACAAGTGGGCGTCAGAAGAGAATTGGCGAGATCCATTTCAAACTGGATTTGTGGCAGGTCTTGGCACCAGTATTAACATAACGACTCTTAATGCAATTAAAGAGCTGTTTGCAACAAGAAATCAACCAATTTATTTAGCTTATGTTGATTTTCGAGTAGTGTTTGACTCCGTCGATCGGAGTCTGCTATTTGAGAAATTGTTAAAATTTGGGTGTCCACCTTCGCTTGTATATTTAATATATTTACTCCACTCTAATACCTCAATGAAGGTTAAATTGAACCTAGAAGGGCTACTATCTGAAGAGATTTTAACCCAACGAGGCCTGAAACAAGGATGTATTCTTGCCGCTACACTGTTTAATCTGTTTATACTTGATTTAGGCAATGAATTCAGTAATGTAGTGAACGATGCTCCTAACCTTGGGAACCAGATTATTGCATGGCTTTTGTATGCGGACGATTTAGTTCTCATCTCGCAAACGCCGAGTGGCCTACAAAACATGCTTGATAAATTGGATCAGTATGTCACCAGGAATAATCTTATTTTAAACCTGGAGAAAACACAAGTGATGGAATTGGGGAGATATAAGTCAAGACTAAGGAAACAGTATTGTTGGTTTCTGAATAAACAAAAGTTGAACGTAGTGAATGAATATAAATACCTGGGTGTTCTGTTCAGTAATTCTCCCACAAACATGCCTCAAAGAGACAGTCTAAAGGGTAAACTGTCCACATTAATATCTCAAGCGAGAATTTTGCAACATAAGTATGGTAAGTTTTCATGTAAGCATATTCTTATCTTTTACCAGCAAAAGGTACTTCCCATTATTACGTATGGGTGTGAGGCTTGGTTGCCCGTGGAGGCTTGTTATTGGAATAAACTTGAGGCAAAATTCTGGAAGAAAGTTTTGAATCTTCCAAACTCTAGTCCAACAGCACCGCTCCGCTTTGAGTTGGGAATTCTATCAGTAAACATACATGCATCGTGGAAGAGATGCTGTTTATTTAGGAAATGTGTGCTGGGCATGGCGAGTAATGGTATACTTAAGATTCTAGCAGATTATCTACTACGCTCGGTACATTTATTTCCATCCAGTTGGAGAGCGGCTGTCATGTCTGATTTGACGGAAGCAAATATCTCATTAGATATTTTATTAACCAATCCTATTAAAGCCAAAACTAAATTATACCAACTTGATTGGCATATAACCCAACAGGACTGTTTAAAATTAAAAGATTTTGATAGAGCTCTGTTTGGGCATAAAAAATTCCGCCAAACCGCTGATTATTTACTAAAATGTCCCTCTCATAAACTCAGAAATCAAATACTGAGGTTCCGCCAGAATTTATGGCCGACCAAACAAATTTTGGTAAGGAGGGGCATCATTAAGCTAGATGCTTCATTTTGTCGATTCTGTAATGATGGACTAGCTAAAGAAAGTTTGAAACATTTATTAATAGAATGCGTGGCTTTAAAAATGCAGAGGAAAGACATTATTGATAAATTAACAAGGCACCACTGCATAAGACGTACAAATGATGAACTATGGAATGAGCTATTTGCGACCCCAAAGATCACAGTAAGAATAGCCACTATTCAATTCCTAAATAAGCTTCTATGTCCAATATGTCCAAGTAAGCAACTGGTTTGATAAATGGAAGAATTGGAACAGAACAGGGTATTCTTAATATATTGAAAATGCGTTCATATCTATGTTAATTGTGGTGCTTTTTAATTTTCAATCTTCAACTTTCAATTTTTAACTTTCAATTTTTAATTTTTGATTTGAAAGATTAATTATGTTAATTACATGTGATGCTGTATGATGTTTTATTTGTTTATTTGTTTATTTGGTATATCTGTCTATTTTTATTGTATGTGTTTTTGTATAAAATTAATTCTGTTTGAAAGGTTAATTTAATTAGCCAACCAAATAAAAAAAAAAAAAAAAAAAAAGGGACAACTTCGCCTTATGTAGGAGAGTGTGCATGGAAGAGAGTCACCTGCCTTTTATGAATTAGCTCAAATCCGGCTCTTCAATAAACTGAATTTATTTAACATTAGCAAACCAAGGTTAACAGAAAGAGAAGTTAATTGATTCTTGTGCTTCAACACAAACAGGATCCAGGTGCTAACACTGGCAATCAAAAACACTTTTCAAGGGAGGCTGATCTGCTGTCATCTACCATTAGGAAATTACAACCTGCTTACCTGTTCGACCTGACCCCCTTCCCTCGTTGCCCTTTTCAGGTGAATACATGTAGTAACACCAAATAAAAATCCTAAAAAGAAATGAGACTGTTATACAACCCGCTTTCAGACAATGACCCACATGTCTTTCTCAAGAAGTGCATCTCTCCTATGGCACCACAAGCCAGACTACAACCTCTGCAACCAAGGAAGAACACTTCCCCTAGGACAGAGGAAGTGTCCTGGCCCTGAATTCCATTCATCCTCCCACTTTGATTTTCCGTCCCTAACTCCTCATTACAAAATGTTTCACCACACACATTCCCCATCACAATGCTTGCAAGGTTTAGTGTCTAGTATACTAGTCTAGTGTACTAAATACCATCTCTCACCATGTCTACATTCCATCAACACTCCACCACCCCCAATGATGGTCTCTCAAACCTGAGTCACGTATTAGGGATAACGTGTCCCAACGTCTATTCCCACTCCAAACACAAAGAACCCAGATAACCACAAAAGAAACAGATTCTTCCCAATGTGCACTCAACAAAAACATAGGTTTCACTTCCTGCCTTTCCCTCTATCCAATTAACAGCTCCACCCACTTTATTTACAGAGCCATGCACAGCGAGGCCAACATTATTGGCAGAAGGGCTATTCAAAAGACCACTTACCTTAGCTTTCCTTACCATTTCTTTTTTTGCACAGACCGGCACTTCCTCCCCCTCTCTCCCATCCTCTCCCTCGCACTTCTACTTTTGCACTTGCACGATCTGAATGTCACACAGCCTAGTCAGACTGCTATTGAATCTTCTCCATTGTTACCACTCCTTTTTTGTCTTGTTGCACCTTGAAACACCACTTGTTGTATAGGCGCCTTACAAATATCCAATACATAAATAAATACATACATGACAATTAGCACATATTCACCATTAGCCGGTCTGACTGATGCCTGATTTTCCATCTAGGTGTGAATTTGCATAGGTACATCAACTATAGGGGTTGCATTTAAGGATGCATTCTATTGGGTTGAAGTACATGTGTGGGAGACTCAAAAAGAGGAAGTTTCAAATATCCAATTTATTAGGGCACTATGAGGAATTGCCATCTAGGAAGGGTGTATAATCATGTTATTTATGAATTGATAAAATGATGCAGGTAATTCCTCTTCAGGAAGGGAAATCTGCTGAAGATATTTCCCTTAGCTCCATGCCAAAACCAGAGTGTGCTGCATTAGTAGCTTGATCTGCAGTGCCTGCCCTCCAGTGGCACATAGCAGATTCAGAGGTCACATTTGCCAATTTGACATCTGCAGTGACAGCCAAGTCTCTGCAGAGCAGGGTTGACATTTGGGATATGCTCTTTTGTTCCTAACAAGGCATAACTGTGAGGCTGCTGTCATGATGGCACACACAACTGGAAACATAAGCGAGACCTGCGTTTAGGGTATGGTGGTCAGCATCTCTGATAGTTATCCATGCCACATAAATTTGATATCTCACATGTGTTAGCCCTGTGAGCCCAGTATAGCTGTGAAAGTGTTTTGTGTATTCTCCTCCAGACAGGCTGTCTTTGGAGTTGCTAGCAAGACTGTAGCCTTAGAGGTTGTCTCTCTTTGGTAATTTGTGAAGGCAGGTAACACCCTCCCCGGAGAGACAGCCACTGCACAGGAGGACATCCCAGGAAAAGCAAAGGACATACCATCCTCAAAAGGAGTTGCTCACCCCACAGTGCTGCATATTTAAAGGCCTTCGATTTGAAAAGGGAAAGTGGTGCAGTTAGTGAAGACAGACCCTTTACAACTGGTAGAAGGTCCCACCATCGTGTTCCTCTATGCATCTATCTTTCCTGTGGTATATTAGGAGGGAACTTCCACTTGTTCCGAGAGCAGGGATTGAACACCTAAAGCAGGCCATCTTTAGTCCAATCACCAGAGGGCTTTGCCTTTAAAAGACGGGGTCTCCCACTACTTCTTTGGATCATCTCAGGACTTTCCGTTTTCTAGAGGATTTCTTTGGACCCTGATGGAAGAGCAGTCCCTTCCCATGTTCTCCAGTTTTGAGGTGAAGGCAGGTGTTCCAAAGGAGAGGCAAGCTTTGTCCCTTAACCATCCCCAGGGACCATTTTGCTGTTCAAATGTAAGACTGTATTTACTTCTAGAGGGTGAAAGCCAACGTGAAGTCAGAATGGAAAAGGATTGAGGACTTCACTGGAGTATAGCTGAATGTTGTCTTAAAATAGTGAAGCATTAGGCAGTAATTGTCTATTGAATGTTAAATGGTAGAGAAAATGGTTAACCTCTTTGCCAGGGTAGGGAAAATTAATGAAAACTTAAGTGCAAGCATTTCAGGGTCACTAACACCCAGGGAATAATTGAGTTCAAGAAAGATAACCCTAAAAACCTAAAACACATGGTTCAGAGTGTGGCTGTGAAAGATTAATGGAATAAACAGTTATACAAGATATTTGAAGAGGTGGGCCTTCCAGGAAAGATGGCCAAGAGCCAGAGATCACGTTAAGTCTTTTACTTGCTGCAGACACACATCAGGAATACATAGGAATCACAGGTAGGTTCATCACAATAGGAAACATCCACCAGCCCCCACAGAGGGGCACAGAATGAAATCTTCACAACAGTACCTTAATCCTCTGTAAGTCCAAGAATTTGCCACAACTCCATGCACTGTGCACACTTCCTGCACTGAGAACTTGACTGGGCCATTCTGACCCACATCACTAACACTGTGAGCCTGCAGAAATGGTTTATCTATATCTGTCCTGGCCCCATCAGACAAACGCTGTCTCTTGGGAACACCTGGATGGCCCTCAACACGTTCACAATAGCGGCATAGCAACTGCCAATGCTGAACATTCTCTCTTCCTTCCTGCTTCTCTGCAATGCCAGAAACTAGAGGAAGGAACCTGCAAAACATGTGGCAGCGTTGTGGCCGTTTCTCCTTGGCCCAACATCATCATAGAACGCAATGAACTCCGATGAGTTCAGAACTCCTGCTGTTCCAATGCCCCCACAGTGCCTATCCTCCCCAGAAACACTGCTCACGTGGTGCGCAGCAGCATAGCACTGAGGACCCTCCTCACAGTAAGTTCCACGTGCTTGTTCATGTTCCCTCGCTGAACAGCCAGTCTCATAATTGCACCTCGCAGTTTGGACACTGTTGCTGTTCCCTGCAGCTGATGAAGCTTGCCACCTCACTTCACCGGACCGATCCTTTCCTCCAACAAGGGCATATTTGTTCCCGGGAGGATAGCTCAGTGGCAGCGTGCGCGTCTTGGAAGCAAGACGACACGAAGCAACAACAGGTGCACTAATCTTAACTGCCTGTCACTTGCAGGTATGCTGCCACCCTAACTGCCCTTTATCTCCAGCCACACTATGGTGAGGCTTCTTTTGTTTTAAAGGGGACCAGCTCTCATCAAGAGGTGGGGTGGGGGACGGTGGATGTTCCTCGACTTACCAAGGTCACAGTAGCTTAACTTTCTGTGCTTACTTCAGTTCTGCTTCTTTCATTTCTTTCTCTTTAGGCTTCTCCCATGGGCTCTCCAAGAATCCTCTTTGCCATTTGAAGAGGTTGGTCTTCCAGGAAAGATGACCAAGAGCCAGAGATCATGGTAAGTTTTTTACTTGTTACAGGACACACATCAGGAATAAGTAGGATTCACAGGCAGGTACAATACAATAGGAGACATCCACCTGCCCCCATCTCTGTGCAGCCACTCTCTCAACTGACACTCACAGAATTCCTACCACACAGCATTCAGAGGCTCTCAGACACACTCCAGATTCCAAACACCCAGCCATACAGGGGAAGCAGGAACCAAGGATCACACTATTAAACCAAGTTACAACAATATTCTTTCAGGACACATCGGAGGATAGCTAAGATAATGATGAACACTTTGACTGCTTTAACTCATCTTTGGCATTTAGCTCATAATTCAACTTCACAATCACTGGGAATACCAAAAGAGTTCCATCTCCACTGTAGTCATCTTGAAACTAGTCAGTAAATAACTCTGTCCACCACGAATGTGTGATTCCTCATCAGTGGAATTCAGTAGAACATTACCTATTCATTGTCTGGTGGTGTTCTTCAACATCCATTGAGTGTACACTCCTTTTTGGTGGCATCTCGGCCCTGCATTTCCGAAGCAACCTACAAAATGAAAAGAACTTCAAGTAAGATCTATGTTATGCATGCATGTCTCGCAAGAAAAAACATTAGAAAATGTGCACAGAACCTGAAGCTAATTCTATTCTGAAGTTAAAGCATCCATTAATGAAAAGTTAAAGTCTTTACAAATTATAGGTTATGAAGAAACCTTGTATGTATAAACTTCCGACCAACACAATAGGAACATCATTAGAATAACTGCATAGACATCAGTTTCCAAAGCATAGATACAGTGAGTTACTTGAAACATTAATACATCATCTGTGTACAAACTTGGAGACACCCCCTGTATGCACACGCTGTTGTGAAAGGAACAGGATTGCTGTGGAGAACTCAAACTGCATAAGCAAATGAGTGTAGGCACAGAATTGCTAGCCCAAAACATCTGCCAAGAAGTTTGTGCTCTGGGCACTTAATAGAAACTGTGGCTTGGACACATTGTGTGGAATATTCTCCCCTTGTAGGGAAGCACTGGTGGTCAGTTTACAGCATTTACACAGGAAAACCGAAGGGGGTTGGTGGATCGAGAACCACAGAAAGAATACAGATAACTTTGTGAACTTAAGGTTTTTTAGCAACATACATACAATGGATGGGGTTCACAGAAAAAGTCCAAATAATCGAACCAATTTAGGAAAATGGCAAAGGTTGCTGTGTTATTAACAATTATCTAAAACAGGGAGGTTACAATGGGCATCAATCACTCAGAGCTCAACCAAATTCACATAAAACATAGACTTTATACTAAAAATAAGTCAGAAGTGACTTCATACTACATGGCTAAATAAGAACAACCTACAACCGATCTTAACTGGTTCAAGGGGAAAATCTAAGTATACTTTCTATAAGGAGTGGGATTGTGATTGGCTGTCTACTGTCAGGTGGACAAATTATGCCTACCTCTAAAACATGTATTCTTCAACACTATTAAGTACACGCTTTATCGATGGCTTTCAAACTATAAGGCCCTTCATTATACAGCCCTCTACAATTGGTTGGCATGTTCGTGCCATGTCTGGAACATTCGGTTCACTTAGCAGCACGTACACTCATACCCAGGTGCCAGGAGGTGGACTTGACTTTATCTCGCCAGCCAATTAGCTCAACATCTCTCATCACCCATGCCTGCTGCCATGTCAATTGTCTTTGAACATGGTCTTGCAAAGCAGCCTCGTCTATAGGAATATACCGGCGTACAGGCTCTCATTATCGCTGTTCTAGAACTCAAAGCTCAACTCTATTTCCATCCTCAGCTCACTTGACAGGAGACCATGATTCTGGTCCAATCCTCAGCATTTAAATGTTTTAAATAATAAAAACTTGGCACTCTTGGTGTTCTTTCATTGCCCCTTAATAAGGGATGATTCATCCTTTGCATATTCACTGCTTTCAAGAATAGAAACCAACCTTCCCTACTTCTGTTCCACAATCTCAGCTTATTCTTCCTGCGGCACAATTCTTGGCCTTCCCATAGGTCTGAGCTCACTAAATTCATGACACTAATGTCCAGTTCCTATACAATGGTGGCTTTGCATGCAGTCTATTCACTACGTTGAGCCAACTTCTATGATCACTTAGCCTACTTGCGTTTCTGCATCTGTACAATTATTGAACGGTTGCATTTCTGTAGCACTTTGCATACGTGCACTCTTCTTTTCTGTATATGAAAGTTTACTCCATTCTTATCTTCATCATCAGTTTCCATAAAATCTGTGCCTTTTCTTCAGCCAGTTTTCTCAAGTGTCACACTTATCTCTTGTGACATCACTAGCTTCTACTTCACTCGTTTTCATATTCCTTCAGGGAGTTCCTCCCTCAGATTGTCGTCTCTTCGGGGGTTCATTCGATATGGGTTTCTCAGTGGATAGCTTTTCTCGAACACTCGCTGCAGTATTGGCACAACTGCTTGTGTCATGCATGGCACAGTCTCCGACTTCCAACACAGAGGAGGCAGGTGGGTGGGATTTCCTGCAGATGCATGCAGCTGATCCTCTACATTTGCTTCATGTTTGCTAAAATACAGATCTACAGATATAGTGGAAGTGAGAGTAGGGAAAGATTAACTAGAAGAAAGGGCTTAAACTGTCTTGGACTTGTTGCATATTTCCCCTCAAGACTTTGAGAATAAGAGACTATATATGCATGAATTTCAGTGATTCAAAACATTGTAAACCAAAAAAATACATGAAACAAAGGTCAAACCGAGCAGTCCTTCTTCACTAGGATATTTTGGTGTGGCTCCTGGGGATTCTCAGTACTCACAAGGTTAAAAAATAGCACAGCTGCAACTCCCAAGTATAACAGGTTCCACTCGCACCATCTCTAGGGGTCAGGTAACACACTTCTTAGAACTAAGCCAACATCTTCTTTCTCCTCTGGGTTTTGAGCTGGTCTGTTATGGAGGATCTGTCAAGCATTATCCAAGACTTGAGCATAGAGTTTAAGTCTGAAATAGCAGAAACAAAGCCATTTGGAAATATGGTGTTGCTGCAAGGGGTGTACATAATGCAATAGGGTTACAATTATTGCACTACCATTCCTTTCACCCCTCCTATACAATGTCCTAGTGACCCTCAACTTTTCCAATTTTCATTTTAATCAATGCCTATTACACTTGTTGTGCTCTCCCCATGCCTTCCTTAATCATAGCACCAAATTATCCTTTGTGAGGTATTACTTGGGGAGAATGCTGAAAATTGGTATATACCTGTCATGACGGAAAAAGATGATCCGCTCTTGTTGGATTACAGAGGGTATAAGGAGGAATTAGAACAAGTAGTTGCATGAAATCGCATCTGGAGGAATTAGATAATGAAAGGCTGTATTGGGTAAGGGTGGGCAAGTCCTTCTTAACTACAAAGCCACCTTTAGTCAAATGACTGTGGAAGCAAATTGATCACAAGAAAAAAAATAACTTCACTTTTTACAGAGGATTCTGGGAGAAATCAAATATGTCCTTGCACAGATAATTAATCCTCCCACTTCTTCCCCAGAATTCATAAAATCAGTGTCCCAACTAAATTAATGATTGTAAGAAAGAAGATGAGGAAGAGCCAAGGAGCACTAGTAGTAAGTTGTGCAAAATCTGGAGTACGCCAAGCAAAGAAGTCTATTTAACTGTAATTAACACAGAAGAGCTGATGCACCTGAGGAGTAGTAAGAAACCATTAAGTAAAGGGGGAAAAGAATCAAGATGTCAACAAAAGATATGCCTTTTTGTGGAGCATTAGGAACATTTTTAGAGAATGCCCAACAAATCTTTAGAGTTTGCGGTATTTAGTCGGAACCACCAATCCAACCCAGAGCATAACCCTCATGAAAATGTGCTTACTCTTCAGAAGTTGAGGCTGACCTGCCCAGTGTATGCCCCACCCAGTCCTCCCATGAGAGGCCAGATGTAACTCACACAAATGTAATGATACTTGTAACCTTAAGCACGAGCAAACAACGAGTAATTCCCAGTAGGACCCTTCATGATTGTGGAACCACAGGGAAGTATTTGCAACTTCAGAATGCCACTCAATGTCAGATCTCCATGACCCCCAAAGAGAGAAATTAACTCGCCAGAGTGGGATATGGATCAGATTTATCCTTTGTGCCAATAGTACATCAAATGTGAACCATACAAGGGGGTGATACTGAACACATTTTTTTATGCATTTGATTGACACCCAAAATTCCCTGTAATAATGGTAATGCCATGGTTGACTATGCATAACCCCTTCATCAATTCAACTGGACAGACCCTAACATTTAACTCCACGTTTTGATGACACATGTTCCTCTCATGGAGGAGAAATGTCTGGCAAAGGATACCCCACCAACTATTCAAGGTTTAGATAACACCTCAATTTCCCATGGTCTGATGCCGGCTGTAAGTGAATTCTCCATGGAGTATCAAGGCTTTTTCAATGTCTTTAGTAAACACATAGCCAATACATTAAATCCACACCAGTCACATGACTGTCAGATTTACCACATTTGTGATGTTTAAATCCTATGTCTTCATATCTACTCCCAACTAAAGCTAGGAAATGGGTGTTTCTAGACAGTGGCATTAATAGCCCTACCGCCAAAACGCTATTAGCGCCAGATCACGGGTTTGGCAGAACGGTTATTGCCCATTCCCCATTGGGCCCATTCAGGAATTCCTCATTCCCCATTGGGCCCAATGGGGAAAATTCGTGCTATGCAAATTTTCCCCCAGCTCAGAGCTGGGGGGAAATCCGCCAAAGCCATGATCTGGCGGACCCTTAAATGCAGCAGTAATAGCGCTACCGCCACATTTAAGGGTTACCGCCAAACTCGTGATGAGGCCCAGTATCTAGATCAGTACCTCTCTAACAGTTTCACAAGGCACTGCAATTCACCAGTGGCTTCCCGACTCTTCTTTGTCTCTGAAAAAAAGAGGCAACTTTTTAAAAATGTATAGCTAATTTTAGACTCAGCAAGGTGACAATAAAAATTATACTTTTGCTGTTAAACCCACCTTGTTAGATTGGTTGGAGGAAGCCACAATATACATCATACTCTTTCATAGCAGAGCATATTACTTAGTCAGAGTGTGTGAAGATGATAAGTAGATAACTCATACTGGATTTGTACAAATATCAAGTAATCTCTTTTGTGTTTATGTAATGTCCTTGCTAATTTCCAATACTTCATGAGCAGAGTATTGAGGGAAGATCTTGATGTGTGCCACGGTATGTATACGTAGATGATGTTTTAATACATTCCAAAACAGTTAAGGGTCACATCCATCATGCCAGGGAAGTGCGCCAATGATTAAGGGAAATTAAGGGAAAACCGGTGGATTTTCTTTTTCTGACAGATTTCTTCCGGTGGATTCCAATTGGAAAATTATCCTGGTACAAACTTAAAATATGGTACATTTCATTGGTGGAAACCTGGGGAAAATTACCATCCACAACACACTAGATCAGGCCTGAAGGAAATTCAACCACAAGCAATGCAGTAGCAGCATGACTCAATATTAGTTAAATCATCCTTGCACAAGCAAGAGAATACAACAGGTCCAGAGAAGTTATTGGTAACCATCCTTGGCTATCAATGTCCAAACATTATGTTTTAGCCTAAAATGTGTGTGCAAGCTCTACAGAACCTCTGCAAACAAATGTAGTGCCAACTGTGTCAAGCTATTTCAGTGTATGTATCCAAATCTATGTCTAATTTACCATTTATCTAAAACGGCCCAATAAACCACAGTGCAAATGCTAGTGAAATCATACTGAATATGCAGAATATACACAATATACTGTCTATATCACCGGCAATACCCTCAGGTGTGGAAAGAAGAATTGTTTGGGGGGCTATGTCAGAATAATAAACAGCCAGGCAATTTGTGAGTACCAGAAGAGTAACCAGCGCAACAAGTAACTGTGCAAAAACTATTGCTTTGTCTGTGAAGGAGTAACAGAATTAACAGTCATTCAATACTTTCTTTCAGGAAACATTAGAGGAAGCATAAGACAATGCAGAACACTTGGACTGATTTAATTTATCTTCGTCAGTCAGCCCACAATTGCACAACAATATGCAGCACCCTGGCAATACTGCAATTGTTTCATCTTTCAGTCAGCCATGAAAATAGACTATAAATAATTCTACCAACCATACGCGCGTGATTGGTAAGGAATTCTGGTGCACCTAACTTCTGTGTTTTCTGACCGTGTTCTCAACATCCAGTGAACAAACACTCATGTTTGGTAGCATCTATCCATCACTTCAGGAGCAGCCTACAAAAGAAAAGAATGTCAGTAAAGATGTGTGGCTTGCAAAAATTACCACAAGAATGTTTGTATGGACCTTGAAGCTAATACTAATCTGAAGTCAAAGGGCCTCATCACAACTTGGGCGAAGAAGTAAAAAAGCGTCCACAACGCTTTTAGCTCTTCGTTACCACTCCGGTCAACTATGAGTTTGGTGGAAAGTTGGCAAATTTACCTACAGCTCTGAGCTGGAGGTAAATCTGGTGACTTTCTACCCATTTAAGGCGCAATTAGTGCTGCATTAATTGTGCCGAAAATGCCCCATAGAGTCCTACGGTACTCTGGAAAAATGGGTATTTACAGCATTGCCCCAACTCGGGATCCAGCGCGTGACCCAGTTGAAGTAATGCTATTTGCATTGGGCGGTATCCCGGCAGATTTACTGTCGGGATACTGCCCAGTCGTGATGAGGCCCAAAGTCTGCATTAATCAAGAGTTGACATCTTTACAAACCGATAGTAATAAGAGGAATCGTATTTCTGTGGAGAATGTAACCTGCATTTACAAACATGTGAAGGAACAGATTTGCAGTCCCAGTGCTATGGACAAGGAGACAGTGCTCTGCACACTTATTAGGCATTGTGGGTTGAACTTACTGTACAAAACATCCTTAAGCAGGTAAGCAGTGACACGTCAATTTTCAGCATTTAAACAAGAACACCTTGAAGCAGGGATTAACAATTGAGCATTCTGAATACTTTCAAGGGTAAAATAAGACACATAGATAACTCCCAAGTAGTAAAGGTTCCATACATAACATCTATTAGGGACTACTAATAAGTAGGGTTTGGTGAAGATCGTGCCAGCTAGACAGAATAAGTGGAAATTGGCAGTTTCGCCGACTTGGCGATTATCGATCTTTTCGGATGCAGTTTTGGGTTGTTTTTTTTATGCAGCGGAAATTTTGGTTTTCGATGAAATTTAGTTTTTGTGTGGTCTGGATCACAAACAAAACCTATATTTTGGAGAAAAACGAAATTCAAATAAGTGAGACACCCCTTTCCCGCCCACAATTTTCGGTATGTTGTTTTATACCGCTCAAAACTGCCATCAAGTGGGAGTCTCCAGGCACTCATATGGCTCTGCAAGAAAGAGGACGAGGCTGGTTACTGAGGGTAGAGGAATAGGATAGGTCGAGAACCAGGAGGAACTGGTCTGTGTGTGTTGGGTTACATATAGGTTGATTGTGTGCACTAGCTTGTTATATTCGTAAGGGTGAGGCCCAATTCCTGGGGTGTTTGTTGTAAGTGAATGTCTGTTATATTGGGGGGTGTTTGTGCATTTTATGTGTAAATTGGCTGGTATTTACGGTTTTAGTTGAGTGCACTGGCTATTGTATCCATAAGGGTGCAGTCCAATGCCTTGCTTGTTTGTTGTGTGTGAGATATCTGTTATGTTGGGTGTGTATTTTGTGTATTAAATTGTGTAGTATTTAAGGTTATGGTAGTGCACACTGGCCTGTTGTGCCCATAGGGGTAAGGTGCATTGCCTGCAGTTGTTGTGTATGTGTGTGTTAGTTATGTTGGGTGTGTGTTAGTGTGTAGTTTGGCTAGCCAATGGGCTTGTATATTGCAAAGGAGGAGTGTTGTAGGGGAGCAGGAGAGGGGTGGCTATTGCATTGGGTACTCTCAGAGTTCTCCTAGGTGGCTAATCTTCACGATTCTAAATATGACACAGGGCTAATCTTCACAATTATTTCTAAATGTGACACACAGCTAATCTTCACAATTCTATCTAAATGTGATGCATGACTAATCTTTGCAATTCTAAGTGTGACGCATTGCTAATCATCCCGAAATGTCTACTGTAATAAATGCATTTCATACTCTCAAAATACATTTGGGTGGTACACATTTCTTTCCCGCAATTACATCTAAATCCTGCATGATGTCTGCCCTCTAGTCTACATGTAGGTGCAACACATTTCCTTACACAATTAATTATAATGGCTAACTATGGAGCGTTGCACAATTCAGCACAGTGGCTAACTATGTAAGCATTGTTTACATGGCAGTATTAGTGTAAGCATGGCTGGGTTTCTGGATCTCAGCAATGGTTGTGCTCACCAATAATGTTAATTGTTCCTTACACCCTTTCAATTTGTGTTTCAATGATTACCTGTTGTTTTTGTCTCTCCCCCTATCTCTTTGTCCCTCTCCACTCCCTCCTCACATCAGCAATAATGTAAATTGTTCCTTATACTGTGTTCGAGTTGTGATTCAATTACCATCTTATGCTTGTTGTATTTCTTCTAGTTCTTATGTACAGCACTTTGGAATAAAGTGCTATATAAATTCAATAAAATACAAATACAAATACACATGAGCACACAAGTGCCATGTAACGTATATAGAATTTCAAACTCAGTGCAAACATGCAGTTATGCTAAACTATGCATATTGAAATCCGAACTGAATTAAACCTTGAAGTAAATAAAATTAGACACATGAACTGCGAACTGTATGACAACTCGAAGAAGAGTTAAATCATACACATTGGATACCAAACTGAATGGAACATTGAAACAAAATGAAACTACACACATTGAATTTTGAATTGAATGAAACTTTATGGGCTCAGCCAATAGTGGATAAAAGCTAAAAGGGAAAGTGCCCTTTTTAAAGCAACCAATGGAAAAGAGCACAAGTGTGGAAAAAGTGTGACAGAAAGGTGCGGTATACATAAGACCCCCTCCAAGGGAACCTTTATGAATGGATAGACTGCGGCAAGGCCAGAGGCAGATAAGAAATGTGTCACACATAATGGCAAAGCCAAGAGGCTAATCAGGAGAAGCCAGGAGATTGTGACTCTGCACAGAAAGCCACAACACCGACAAAGAGAAGCAAAGTGAAGGTGAATTCTGACAAAGGGGAGAATACTGAAGAACCTGTGTGAGCTAGAGAGCCTGGGTTCCTGGTTGTGTGACCTCTGATCGGTGGACCGTATGGTATGACAACTGTGCCTAGACCAGAGAATGTCTGAATGGTGAAAATGAAATACATTGTGAAAAATACCAAGAAGGAGCGCTGTAACTGAGCTGGTGAGGTAAACCAGAATGGAGGGTCAAGTTGTGTTGAACTTTGAAAGACAGAAACAAATATCAATTGCTACAGTGAAGTCTTGGGGAAGGGAACCCTGAGACTACATGAATTGCAAATGACATCTTGAGAACAGCGTCTCAAGACCCTCGTCTTTTGAACTGTGTTGTTTGGACCTTGGGGAAGGTAAACCCTGAGGGTTGTGTGTAACTGTGTTGCCCCAAGGATTCGTGGAACTTCTTTGAACTTGAGAAAGGTCATCTTGAGACATTTATTGAACTTTCTTTAACTTGCGGAAGGGGAGCTGAAAAGGAAGCTGAGAGCTGGAAGAGGCTCAGAACTATGTGTTGATCTCCATTTCTTTTATTATTGACATCCCTACACGTTGTTTAGCTTTAGTTGTGAGGGAAAGGATACGTTTTGGACACAGACAAACCTTTATGTGCAACTCTTGTACTCAGACTGTCCTTAGTTCCATTCAGGAAGGGAAATCCCACCTTAGCATAGGGCAAGTTAGTCCTTCTACCATCCTGACATTTACCTGAATAAATCTTTTTTTTTTCTTTGAATCTGTTATCTGTGCCTTGCTTTACGATGGCCTCATAGTACATAGCACTGCACTGTCGCTTATAGTTACATAAGGGTGTTATATGTAGCCATTGAAGGTTGACTCTTGGACATTCTACTGTTATTTGTTTCTTCTGTACTGGTATGTTTCCCATTATAATTTAGCTACTAGGCACACCCCACTGTCATGTTTGTTTACTGTGACTTTGCCCCTAGGTTCTCAACATTGTAATTTTGTTGTAGATCCATTTGAGACATTTGTCCATTGTGAAGTTTCTCCCAGGTGAACCTCATTGTGATTTTGCTACTTGGTACTCCCCATTGTAATGTTGCTGCTACATACAGGTCACTGTAAAATGTGGTCATTGTGATGTCGCTCCTTGCTACATCAAAGACTGATTTTGCTGCTAGGTACATCAAACTGTCATATTTGCCCTTTTGTTCCTGAGAACATCCCACTGTCATTTTGCATCTTAAAAACTGCCATTGTAATTCTGCACCAGGTACTTTTATTTGTCATTTTTTCCTAAGGTGCATCATGATTTGATTTTGCTCCAAGGTGCATCCCACAGTCCCATTTAGTTTTGTGTGCCCGTAGGTAAAAGTCAATTGTGAATATATGCCTGTGTCTGTCACTCAGTGATTTCTCCTGCTGTAATATCGTCTCATTGTAGCTTGCCATTTGAAATGTTGTTTCCTGCTATACAGTACCTGTTCCTTGGTAATGGAGACAGTGTTTGCTCTTCGTTACCCCACTACAATATCTGCTCTCTGTTATCCCACTGTGATATATTATCCCTTCTTATTTTTCTGTTTTATATGCTTCCCACTATTTAAACCTCAATACCTGCTTATAGGAAATGCAGCCTCTTCTGTTGGTACATTCCAGACAATTTTGGTGTCTGACAATGCTAGTTTGCAGAACACTAGCCCAACTGTAAGTCTACTCATCCTCCCTATATTCTACGAGTTTTACTTTCAGAAAAGGTTCAGAAAAAACGTTGGCAAACCCTCCTGCATCTTATAAGAATGTGTCAAAGGGGGGTTAAGGATTGGCAGAACCCAAGCAAGGTAAAGGCTTAAGAAGTCCACTCTCCCCAATAATGCATCAAAAGTAAGAGAATCATCCTAAGAGAACATGACCGGTCAGTTGACAAGAAACTCAAGCTGTGATACCAACAACCGCCTGCAAGACCTCCCACCTCTTCCAGCAACTCCCAGGTGCAGACACACTCATGCCCAACCATTTCATACACAGAAGAAACTCTTCATGTAAACGATCATCTAACACAGAATCTCAGATTGAGTTCAGAAATCAGTGAGTAATCTATACATTCATGTAACAAGAAACAGATCAAACCACCAGTTATTCACTCCCACTCTTCCTTGACTCAACACTGATTGCGCATTTATCACCAACCCACAAACACAACATTCATTACCAGAGATCACCCTCATACCAACCTTTGTTTGAGTTAAGATGACATCTCTAGCCTAAAAGGAACATTCTCAACATAATCAAAGACAAATACAAAGCATGCGAGAAAGTTGAACACCTTGGCACCAGAGAAAATCCAGAAGAAGCTCACAGAAATAAGTACGAGAATGAAGAGCAACCTCAGTATGAGATACCAACTCATCAATTCTCCCTTCATATCCAAATACATCACTGACATCTACAACTTCCTCAGTGTGAAAGGGGCCCCTAGGGGACCCTGACGTCTATGGAAACAAGGCGGGTCACCACACATGATAGAGACGCCAGACACGAGGTTGTATTCCCAAAGCTAGGGTTTTATTGCAAAGCAAAAGTCTCAGTTGGCCAACTCGGTCTCACGCCCCGCGACGTGTATCTCTAGACCTCGAGGGACGCAAGAGAGTGAATTACGTACATCAGTTACATATATACAAAATGCATATCAAACAATCAGCTATGACATGTTTAACACCCCTTTTTATTGGGTTTCTTTGAACTTGGTGTGATGATGGACATCTCCGACCACTATGACACCTTCAGACATCTATTCTAGTAACAATTTGTAATTTGTGAGTGCGTAGGCATCTTTCGGTTATTGAATAGAACACGGCGCTTCTGTTCTTGGAAGCAAGCTACATACGGGGGGAGTTGTATTCCGGACCTTGCTAAATATCAGGTGCTATTTGCGTCCTGGGAGCCGACATGCTCTTCGCTTGCTCAGCAAAGGGGTGCCGTTAGAAAAGCATAATTCAAGCCTTTAGCGGTATTATTCTAACATATTCTACCATATAACGAGACTGGCTGGCAGCTGTGAAATGATTAAATGCCCTGCAGCTCTGCTTCAAGGCTACATTAAGGAGGGAGCCGGGCATTCTTCCTGGCGCTGCCTACGTTTGTGTTTCAGCAAACTCTTGTTATCCTCACGGCCCTGTGGCCTTGTCCTTTTCACATACGGACAACAATGTTCCACAGTCGAGCAGTGTAAGCGGAAAATATACTGTGAAGCAATATGAACAGAAAGCAATGAGCAATGGTTAGAAAACAAAATGGCGATTCTTGTTACATCAAAATGGCCGTTCATTGGCAAGCTCAAAAACCTATATTCTGTCGTATCGTGCATGAGACGGTTGGTCCACGGCCACCAAAATGCGTTTGCGGTCTCAAAGTAGAGGTATCCGTATTTCAAGACTGACAAACCCTCCTTTGGCCGTATGCCAAACGTCTCATCTATTTATTGAAACCTCCTCTAGTGATGATGAATCTGAAGTACTTATGTCTGAGTCTTGCATGCTATCGTGGACATCATTGTCTTCATCAATATCTATTGTCATCAACTCTTTCACTGCTCTCATCTCATTTGGGTCTGGGCTAGTTCGATCATGAGGTTGTTTTTTCTTTGTTATCATATGCATGCATCCTTCCGTACATCCCTCAGTTACCTCTGCACAAACTATGGGTAAACAATGTATGCAACAACAGCACGTTAGGAATATTCCGAACACCACTACTAATATTGAGATCAACTTCCATCCCCAAGATCGTAGTATTCCCCAAAACCAAGATCCTATTCCCCAGCTCCCTTCTCCCGTTGGGAGTTCAGAGCTTAGAACCTGCATTTTCTTTATTGCTTCGAAGATCGTGGGGGAATAGTCATCGACATAAACGTAACATGCTGATCCCACTATTTTGCAAATTCCCCCACGATCAACCAGGATTACATCGAGAGCCATTCTATTTTGCAGCGTCATTCATCTGATTCCTCTTTCTTCCAACGTCATGTTAAATAATATATCTGTTGTTGTGTTTATTGTATTCTTTAGGATTCTGGACAGTCGCCTTATATTATAGGAGTTCACTATCTGTCCCAAGAATGGAATGAATGATTTTGCTACATCAGTTGCTATTAAAACACCTTCGTCAGTCCTCTTGACTCTTGTTCTGGATAATCTGGCCATGGCTGCTGTTTCTAAGAGGAATACTCCTGGGAACAGTAGCCCTAGTTAACATGTACCTCCCCAGTTTCTAGGCAACCCAGTCGTATGCTTTCTCTCCACATATAAAATAAACTGGATCACCTACGTATACTGGTTCTATTTCCCATTTTAGTACCACTGTATTCATAAAACCAGTATATGTTCCGACTGAAAAAGAGCCTTTCTTTTTTAGACAAAAAGGGACAGTTCTTGAGCTATAATTCACCGTGTAAGATGGGGGAATTGCATCTTTGTCCCCTTTTGTTCTTACACGAAACGTCATTACAGATCTTTTTTCTGGCGGGGACAATCTATCCTGCCTATTTTGTCATGTTATCTTCCGTGTACTTTTCCTCGTGGGCTCTGGGGCTATTACTTGTGCTTTATGGAAAATGGAACAACCCACAGGCTTCATTATTATCTCCTCAAACTCATTCATGTTGGTTCTGTCTAATTGACCCGTATTACTCTCATTCCACTTCCCATAGAACATTGCACCTAAAGATGTACTACATGCAGAACTTAATGGTAATGGCTGCACATACCACCCTATTCCTTTTCCGGCATGCTGTGGTAAATGGGCACATACCCAGTAGTTTGTTTTCTTCAGGATTGCATGTGTCATGTTCATTATCAGTAGTAAGGTGTTATTTCCAAAACCTTCCCTGTGTTTTTCTTCCATTGGGGGTAGGGTATAAGTGATCACCTGAACCGGGCTTTCAGTAGTGGATATGTTAATTATTGGTAAAAACATTTCTAAGGGGTGTATTGTTTCTACCCACCATAATATTAGGGCTGTCGATATTGGTGCTACCACGCTCATAAAGCATATTATTATCGTTAGTGTCAGCATAGAATTTGTTTTACCATGCGTTTTTCTTAAACTTATAGTCTTTATAACTGACACATTCTCAGCGGTTGTAGTGCAGGAGGAGGCTGGAACCGGTCCCGGCATGTTTCTCGTCGTCCTTCTTCTTCCTTATCACAGTTCGTTGTGGATATCTCTCTTCGTCGCGCTTGCTCTGATGTCTATAAGTTCAATGGAATTCTCACAGTTCAGTTTTGCCTGTCCTTTTTAGCCTGGATTCGATTATTTGTTTTTAGGCGAGATCACTTGTCCCTTCTTATACTGCTCAGAGGACCTTTGATCAGTTATCGCCTCAGTATCATGTGCGCCCAGCTTGTCCGCTCTGGTTCCGGACACATGTGCTGTTAATCAATTATCTCACTTGCCATAATACCATGTGTGCCCAGTTTGTCCGTTCTTGTTCAGGACACATGTACTTTTTATGATCGCACCGAGGAGCTGCGAGTCTTGAATTGTCCGACTTGCACAATACTCACGCTTCTCTCCTCTACACCCCTGCTTCCTTCTCCGTCCATGAGCTGAACTAGAGGTTGACATAAACAAAAAAAAAAAAAAAAGAATGCGGATCACTTTGTCTTCCGAGGCCTTGCTCCTGGTATCGTATGATCCGTGAACAGTGCCGGTGCACTTTCAGATTCAGGCTTGAAGTCAGCCTGTGGCGCTACTGCAGGTGCTGGTGTGCGCCGCGTCAATGATGCAAATCCATTTTTTGGCGTGCTGGCAAGTGCTGGTGGGCGCCAAAGGGGTACACGATTTGGTTTTGCTGGTATCTGCAAGGCAGATTTCACGTCGGTCAGCAGTGATGTCGATTCTGCTGGGCAACGTTGGGGCACTTTTTGCCCTTCCCCCTTTTTGGCAATCGTCTCAGGCTTTGTTTCGAGTTTCACTTCTCGTTTTGGCAGATTAGGTGGCTGCTCACTGGCAACAGTTTCTTTCGTTTCTGGGACCGCTGTCTCTTTCCGGTCAGCAGTGTCAGGCAAGACTTTCAGTGGAGTTGGAATCTTTTTGACATGGGTGGCATGGATCCACGACTTCCTTCCATCCACCCGTATTGCCGTCTGCGTCGCTAAAAGTACTTGATGGGGCCCGCGCCACCTGGGTGCTAATGATGACTTTCTTTCAAAGTTTTTTAGCAGCACCCAGTCTCCTGGCTCCAGCGCGTGCTCCGGACCGGTATACCGTGCTGGTAATGCCTCCTGCAACTGCTGATGAATCAAACGCAATTTCTGCATTAAAAGGCTACAATAAGTACTAAGCACAGGATGTTCTATCTTACTGAGTCGTTTTGGCTGAGGTGCGCACCAAACATTTGCTGGCCTCCCCATTACGGTCTCGTATGGGGAGAGCCCAGTTTTAGCCTGTACAGACGTACGCATGCATAATAGTGCTATTGGTAATGCATCCACCCAACTCAACTTGCTTCCCGCACAAATCTTGCTAATCTTTGATTTAAGAATCCCGTTGTGCCTCTCCACAAAACCGGCAGAACTCGGATGCCTTGAACTATGGAATCTGTTATCAATCTGGAGACCAGCACATATCTGTAATACCACTGCACCCACAAAATGCGGTCCATTATCAGACAATAGGACCCGGGGCAAGCCAAATCTGGAAAAATACTCCTTCAACATTACTTTTGCCGTAGTCATTGCTGTGCAATCTTTTAAAGGATATGCCTCCACCCACTGAATGCACAGATTACAACCAAGACGTATTTTAAGTTTTGGCACCTCTCCATCTCTATGAAATCAAAATGAACTACCTCAAATGGCATGGAGGGCAGGCCAAAACTGCCTGTTGGTGTCACTGTTCCCTTTCCTACATTGTGTTGTAAACACGTGATACAGTTCTGTACCAACCTCTCTGCATTCTTTTTTATGTTTACATTCTGCCATACTGTAGAAAGGTGCTGTATCATTTTCTTGGCACAGATGTGCGTAGGGCTGTGGGCCATTGTGACCATTGCAGTCACATATGAATTTGGCAACATCCAGTTTCTAGTTCCCTTGTCCACCCAACAACCCCCCAAATCCAACTCAGCAGATCCCTCTGCCCATCCCTGTATTTCATCGGACGTAGGCTATGCCTGCATTTCTTTGACAGTCGCAACTCCATCTTCTATCATACAGGGTACTTCCTCTGTCTGAACCGTCATCATCTTGGTATTCAAATCAGTGGCAGTTTGTTTCGCAATTCTGTCTGCAAACGCTTTTCCCTCTCCTATTTTGCATGTTACTTTTTTATGTGCTTCGCATTTCACTTTTGCTAGGCGCTTTGGAAATGTGAGTGCAGACAGCAATCGTACAATCAAAGGGCCATGTTGAATTCTGGCACCATGTGATGTCAGAAACCCGCTCTCAGCCCAGAGTTGACCAAAGTTATGAACCACTCCAAGCGTGTACTGACTATCAGTATATATATATATTCACATTCAAATTTTCAGAAATCTCGCAGGCTCTGGTTACTGCTATTATTTCTGCGGCTTGTGCTGAATTATAGGGGATTATTTTACTTTCTACAACACTCTCTAGGGTAGTGATAGCGTATGCGGCAGTTGTCGTGCAATCTGGTAATTTAAAACATGAGCCGTCACAAAATATCTCTCCATCCGGCTCTTTCTGTGGAATATCACTTAAATCAACTCGCCCCTTGGTTTCTTCCTCAGTGACCATTAAGCAATCGTGGGGGGGGGGTGATTCATTCTTCCCAATTTCTTTTATGGTTAGTAGCATTAATTCTGCAGGATTCAAAGTGCTACACCTCATAATTTGGATATGGGGCACGAACCAGATAATCTCATATCTTGTCAATCTAGCAGAGGTGAGGTGTTGCGTCTGTGTCCTATTTAATAGAACGTCTATGGCATGTGGCACCATCAAAATTAAAGTGTGTCCCAATACCATCCCTTCCGTTTTTTTCACTGACGCAGCAGCCGCCGCAACAGATCGCAAACATTGTGGTAGTGCGCGCGCTACAGGGTCCAGCGCAGAAGAAAAATAGCCGCACGGCCTATTTCTTCCACCTTGTTCCTGTGTCAAAACCGCCAATGCACATCCTTCACTTTCACACACAAATAGTCTAAAAATGTTCTTATAGTTCGGCGTACCCAAAACTGGAGCCGAGCATAATGCAGTTTTCAATCCATCAAAAGCTCTCTGACATTCCTCATCCCACTGCAAAGGCATAACCGCATCTTTTCTAGTCAAATTCACTAATAGTTTCACAATTAACGCAAAATTACCAATCCATTGTCGGCAATATGAAGCCATGCCTATTATGGCTCTGACTCCTTTTTGTGTCTTTGGAATAGGCATACAAGAAATACTTTCTATGCATTCTGGCGTTAGTCTTCTCCCTCCTTTCGAAAGTAGGTAGCCCAATTAAGCCACCTCCTTTCGATTATACTGAAATTTCTTCAAACTAGCTTTATGGCCATGTGCCGCTCGTGTGACAGTAGTAATACAGTGCTTTCTTTACAAATCTCCTCTGTGTCTGCAGCTAGCAATAAATCATCTATGTATTGCAAAAGTACATAACCCACGGGTAATTCCAGCATGTCTAGCTGTTCTTTTAATGCTCTACTGTAAATACTTGGACTTTCCGTATAACCTTGCGGAATCCGCGTAAATGTAAATGATCGTCCTCCTAATGTGAACGCGAACAAATATCTACTGTCCTTGTCCACTGGAATACTAAAGAATGTGTTTTTCAAATCTATTACACTAAAATATTCTGCTGAAACAGGTATCATTGTCAATATTGTAGTGACGTCTGGCACTAGAGGAAATTGCGGATCTACTACCTTATTCAATGCGCGTAGATCAATTATGAAACGGTATGGGGGTATTTGCGGTAGGGTAACACCTTCTTTTAAAATAATCTTTACTGGCTCTATCTTTAAACATCCCACATCGTTGTCATGCATTGCCCATATACAGGTTGGTACTTTACTTAGTTCCCCTGGTAACGCTTCAGACATGAATTCTGACACAGGGGCATCGTGTGGCCATATCGTTAGAAACACTCCGTCTGCCGTGCAATGATTAACAGAACCTAGTTTTTTCAACAAATTTAATCCCAACACATTTTCTCCACAATTTTCTGTTAGAAGGACAATGTTCGGTAAATGGTCCTATGGTAACTGGGACTGGTTTGGGCAATGGGTTTATGACTGGTGTACCTGCGAACCCTACAGAAATATTCTTTTGCCCTGACAGTGGTATATTTGGAACCAAGTGATGGTCTATTGAACACTTCTGTGCTCCTGTATCTACAAGAAAGCGGTGCTCCTCATTCCTGACTCTCATTTCTACGTAGGGTCCTCTCTGATTCACGGGAATAGACACTGGTTCCGACCCCTGTCCTGGGCTGTCCTATTGGGGAAATAACACATCGTTCGATGTGTAATCATTACTATTACTGTAATACGTGTTTGGCTGTGTATCGAAAACATTTCCACTCTTCCCTCTATTTCCCCCACTCTGATTTCCACATTATTGATTTTGCTGTCCCTGACTCTGGTATGGGGCATTTTGGTTTTGGCCTTGGTTTTGATTACCTCCATTATTATGATGCTGCTGCATACTATTCCTATTTGGTCCATTTGCTCCTGGGTGTCCTTTATGCTGTCTCCTCTGACGAGACCCATTTCTATTCTGTAGATGCGGGCATTGCGCTCGCCAATGTCCTTCCTCTTTACAATATGCACACTGATTCGGCCCAACTGTTCCCCCATGCATATTAAAACTACTCCTTCCTTGTCCGTTCCCTCGCCCTCTATTATGTCCTACTACTTGCTGCATTAATACTCGTGTCTTTAGATTTACCCTATCCCTGTCTTCTTTTTCTTTTCCTGCAGTCACTCTGCGCTCATAATATTGGGCCATTTGCAGTACTTCGCCCAACGTTTTTGCTTGCCATGCACTCTCTGATGTCATTATTAGATCCTGAATTGGAAGTTTTAACCCCCTAACATATTTGTCAACAAATAACCTCTTTCCTGCTTCTGAACCCACATCCTGTCCACTGAAGTCTGTGAATACTTCTTCAAATCTATTAAAATAATCTGTAGCCAACTCATCTTTGTCTTGTACACATGCAGTCAATTTGTCCCATTGGATTCTTTTCTCTGGGACAATTGCTTTTAACTTCTGTACTAAACGTGCTGGTAACGCCACCAGGTTCGCTCCTGATGTCCCTCCAACCGCTTTATTTCTATCTTCTATTATCAAGTCGGCCCATGTGGTGCCAAAGGCAGTTGTGTCATCTACCTTGCTTATTTGTTTCCATATGTCTGCTGGCAGGATCACCGGGAATATTAGGTCTATATCACCCATGGTAAGCATGGATGACTGTAGGCAGGACTCTACTTCCTTGTAAAACCCTGCAGGATTCTTTCTTATATCAGGAATCGTCTGCTTTATTTTGTTCACCTCCTGTCTGGAAAAGGGGACATGCACATATTGGGCGATGTAATGGGCTGGTGTTACCTGCGCCGCTACATTGCCCACTGCGGGAACCTCCACTTTGGGTACAAAGGTAGGTGGGACCTCTCTCATAGGAAATGCCCCACTTAACGTCCCTCCCCTTTCTCTTAGATGTAACAATATTCCCAGATCCAATGATAGGGCTGTTTCTCCTGTCACTCGCTCTAATGCTCTTCTATATACTGCCATTATTTCGGGCGGGCTGGCCTTATCGTTTTTTATATCTTTATCTAATAAATGTTCAAACATCGATTGTAGCGCTTTTCTTTTCATAGGCATGGAATATTCATCAAATATCTTGTGTATCGCCATTGTGGGAATACTAGGATCTGACATCCATCTAAACGCTTCTCGCATACATACTTTTAACTTGTCGCCCCTTTGTACTGATGACATCAAATGTCGTCGCTGTATATATGGCTCTACAGTTTCCTTTCTATTTCTCCCCATATCTTTACTCCTGTACCCGGGTGCAGTAAACATTTCGGCACAGTCATTATCTAATTCATCTTTAAGCTCAAAAAGTCTATACACATGTTCTCTCACTTCTTCATCCCTCTCCCTACAGCGTGCTAATGCATTCAAATCTAACAATCGCTGCAGTGGTAATTTCCCAATTAGCTGTTTCCATCTCTCCACCAAATATTTACCCATGCATTCCAACACTACCTGTCTTTCGTTGCATCTACGAAAGTCATATATCGAAGCCAATTTTGCCGTCCCATCATTCCCGTCTATATACATCTCTGCCTGTTGCTGCAATTCCACCTTCCTTTCTTTGTTGATTGCGCTGCGGGTTACCCTCGTGCGCTCCCGTTGGTCAGTCCCGCCTCTTGCCCCCGTGGTTTCAACTTCAACCCCGGGAGGAACGGATGGTACCGAGTCTATGTCTAAGGCGGGAGGTGCGGATGGGACAATGGGAACAGCGAGTGTCTGTTGTGGGCCTGGTTGGCTAGTAGCAAGTGTTACGTGCGCGGTCTGTGGCTGTAGGAGGGCTTGAGCTACCGGAGGGGGAGCTTGGGCTACGGGCGGGGTCTGGGCAATAGCTACTGACGTGTCTGGTCTTACTTCTGATCTTGGGCCTTGTTTTGTATGGGTCAATATATTTTCTATCATTTCATCTGCCATGTGTAATTCTCGTTGTGGGAATATCTTTTCTATATTCAACTGGTCACGCCTGCCTGCCCTTCTTAGACTCTCAGTCCACTCCTCCTCTTCTTTTTCTTCCGCTACCTCACCTTTTGATTTATGCCTGCGCGCATGCTTTGCTCTGCTTTTAAATCGGAGCATTGCTTCCTTTCTCCAGTCTTTAATAGTCTCAAATGCTGCAGGACGCGCTTTCTTTCTTATCAACACCCTTTCCAAGTTATCTATCCTCGCCATCTCAAAACTACCATTAATCGGCCACTGATGGTCTTGTTGCTTTCTGGTTTGCCTATGCCAAGTCTCACAGAATATTATCGCACCCACTCCACACTGCACATACATCTCATACGCCGGCGTTCCCCCAGGTGGTACAATTTGGCCATTTTCCAAAGATTGTCTACCACAGCGGAAAAACCCTGCTAAGGTGGACAATACCCCTAGCATGTTTCAACCTTCCCCCTGGTTAATCAACCTTACCTAGGGCGTTTGATTTTTCAAAGTCAACTCTCAACCAGTATCAGGATACTTTGAATCGGGGAATGACTCACCTGATAAATCAAGTCGTCTGTATACTGACGCACCAAAGGACGTCGTGTCTGCGTTTCTTGGCTTCCGCCTCGTTTCGGGACCCTCGCCTCCTTTTTCTCTAGCCAGGCACGTCGATCAGGGATCAGATGTGTGCAGATCTGCAAAGGAGTCTCTCATCACTTTTACAGGGCGCCCCGAACACCTCTTGATCCCGGCTCGATCGTCCCGTCCTCGCCCTTCTCTGCCTTTCTCAATTACGTTACGCGAAGGAACAAGTGGGGGAGGGTCCCTATTCGGGCGCCATCTTGAAAGGGGCACCTAGGGGACCCTGACGTCTATGGAAACAAGGCGGGTCACCACACACGATAGAGACGCCAGACACAAGGTTGTATTCCCAAAGCTAGGGTTTTATTGCAAAGCAAAAGTCTCAGTTGGCCAACTCGGTCTCACGCCCCGCGACGTGTATCTCTAGACCTCGAGGGAGGCAAGAGAGTGAATTACGTACATCAGTTACATACATACAAAATGCATATCAAACAATCAGCTATGACATGTTTAACACCCCTTTTTATTGGGTTTCTTTGAACTTGGTGTGATGATGGACATCTCCGACCACTATGACACCTTCAAACATCTATTCTAGTAACAATTTGCAATTTGTGAGTGCGTAGGCATCTTTCGGTTATTGAATAGAACACGGCGCTTCTGTTCTTGGAAGCGAACTACATACTGGGGGGAGTTGCATTCCGGACCTTGCTATCTATCAGGTGCTATTCGCGTCCTGGGAGCCGACATGCTCTTCGCGGGCTCAGCAAAGGGGGGCCGTTAGAAAAGCATAATTCAAGCCTTTAGCGGTATTATTCTAACATATTCTACCATATAACGAGACTGGCTGGCAGCTGTGAAATGATTAAATGCCCTGCAGCTCTGCTTCAAGGCTACATTAAGGAGGGAGCCGGGCATTCTTCCTGGCGCTGCCTACGTTTGTGTTTCAGCGAACTCTTGTTATCCTCACGGCCCTGTGGCCTTGTCCTTTTCACATACGGACAACAATGTTCCACAGTCGAGCAGTGTAAGCGGAAAATATACTGTGAAGCAATATGAACAGAAAGCAATGAGCAATAGTTAGAAAACAAAATGGCGATTCTTGTTACATCAAAATGGCCGTTCATTGGGAAACTCGAAAACCTATATTCTGTCGTATCGTGCATGAGATGGTTGGTCCACGGCCACCAAAATGCGTTTGCGGTCTCAAAGTAGAGGTATCCGTATTTCTAGACTGACAAGTGAAGATAACGCAGATTGACTCTTCATCACAGAAACCTGGCTAAAACATGACTCATCTTTGATATTGCAGAAAGCCAATGCTTGGGTTATAACATTTCTAATAGAACGAGAAAGAGAGGAGCTGTAATCACAACCTTACATAAAGATGTCATCATTGAAAATGTATCACCCTCTTACACAATCTCAAACTGCCAATCAATCCAACTGCACTGTTTTACCTCAAATATATCCACACACAACAAAATTCTATCTACAGACCTTCTTCATACAACCTTGTGCTTCAGAACACTTTCTGAAGGCAGTGGACAAACTCATAGGACCTCATTGCGACCCTGGTGCTCCCGTAATGAAGGGTGCCGGTACGGGACCGGCACCCTTCATTACGGGAGCACCTATTACGAGGTTCCCTTTGCGGGACTTGGAACAGACGTATGGTAAAACCAGAAATCCTTTGCAGGTCCCCCGAGGGGAACAGGGAGCTAATAATGGGACGTTATTTATGTGCCCATTATTAGCTCCCTCCCCATTCCCATTGAGCCCTATGGGGGCTCAAATGGGAATGGTGAATGGTTCCTTCAAGGAGGTATTACCGGGTCCTCCAATGTTGCAATGACCCGGTTATTACTCATTGAAGGAACCCGGTATTGGAGCCCGGTATGGAGGCAGCCATGGTGCTAACAGCACCATGGCTGCCTCCATACTCGTAATGAGGCCCATGGTCAGCCACCATCACATAACCATACTGGATGATTGCCATCTGCCGCGGGGGGAAACAGAAAACACTGCACCAAATTGCTTTCAGGGAATCCAGTTTCCTACTATGTTAAGCAGTTAAAGGGAGGCACCACACAAGTTACTCACATGTTTAGACTCACTCTGGATGGATTTTCATGTAATTATAACAACACTAGCATGGCTCCTCCACTCCACGTAACCTAGGGTGAGCAAATTGATACTCTCATTTCCTTATGTACAATGCCTAGATCTTTATCAAATAGATCTGATGTTCCATCAATAGCTATGACACTATGGAAGTATATCAATCTACATGAGCGCTTACCAGAAATGAAAATATTAAACCAGGAACCAATCAGTGAAACTCTATACCACTGTGACTGCTCAGAGAAACACTACATGGTATTCACACAGGCTATCAAAACCTGCCTGTCCATGAGACCTCCAAAGACAAATTAGCAAAGACATGCATCAAAAAAGGTACATACAATCAGCCATTCTATTAGACTAGTCATCTTGGACTGGTACCCAAAGACCCAGAGGAGCACCACAGACACATTAGCACAGATATACAACTTCCAAAAACCAGACAAATCAGATCCTTAATACTTACCAGCTATAATGGACTGGCCTCTACAGATCTTCTTTAGCGCTAACCTCACAAAACAAATGCACTTTAGACTTCAGCCAATTGGGCCTGTCTCATCTGTGCGTGCCAATATACTGCTGTACATTGTATAAATCAAAAGTGCTTGCAAGATTAGAACCAAGTAGGGTCAGTGACTACCACTTCTCCTCAGACAAATACCAGACAAGGAACATAAACGCCACCCCAACAATCATCATACAATGAAACCAAGAATAGCAAGATCCCACGCACCTGACGACTGATAATAACATCACAGGACATCAGTTTCAGATTAACCCAAACAACCTTTTGCTGTGCACATCGGGTTAATTCTTGTCAATACAATGGTCACAGGGTTATTGTGCACCCTGCCTTGCAGGCATCCCTTGGCCAGGTCCACATTTGCCAGCTGCACAATTTCATCAGAAAGTCATACTAGACCCCCTATGATCTTCACTTTACCCAAGTCTGGGTCTCAGCCCCGAGTCAGGCTTTCCTTTGAAGCCCCCAGTCAGGCTTTCTCCAAAGCACCCAGTCAGGCTTTGCACAGTTCATTCACTGCAATGTGTCAAAGTCTTTCGACTGTACAAGGGGTTTGGTGTGACCCTTGTACGACCACTTTGACACCTTTCTCCGGCCTTCCTGAGGGGCTCTTGGTACCTGTAGTTTCTCCTTGTTCTGGAAAGGGCGGCACCAGACAGAAACCTCCGAATGAGGCCCCATGTGCTGCCGGACCACTCTGTCTCTGATGCCAGTTTCTTTTCACAAATGTTCAAAAGGAATCTCTCTCTGCCGGGCTCTGACCTCTGTTAGGGTTCACAAAGAGCCTCCCTCTTCCGGGCTCGGACCCTTCTCCAATAAATTCTCCTTCAAAAAGTTCACCAGGTCCAAAAAGAGCCTCCCTCTTCCAGGCTCGGACCGTACTCACAAAGTTCACAAGGGGTCTCCCTCTCCTGGGATAAGGGCCCTCTGCCAACGTTCACAAAGGCCTCCCTGTGCCTGGTTCGGACTATCTTCCAAAACTCACAATCTTCCAAAAGGGTTTTGGGACTTCCAGTCCCAGAATGCAGTGGCAGGATTTTGCTCCCACTTCTAAGCTCCCCAAAACGGCACCTTCTGGCCTGGGGAGATGCAGGAGCTAAGAGGGGATAATCTTTTGAGGTCAGGGTATCTTCTGCTGACCCTCAGTGACCTGGGTTCATCTGACTGGCCCAGGGGAGGAGTCTTGATGGAAGTACCACCTGGCAACCCCAGCTGTCCCTGGTCTTTGCTTCTGTGAGTACAGCTCCCACTCCTCAGTGCAGCCTCCTCTGGACTCACAGGGCAAGTGTCATGGCAGTTTTCTCCTCCTCCAGGTCTCACAGGGTCTCTGCAGCTCTTCGGGTCTTTCTCCGGATTCCTACACCTACCAGCATCCCCAACTCGCTCAGAGTGTGCTTTCCTGCCCCGCCTTTTATGTTTCCTGGGAGTGGTGGTTTGGCTAAGGTGTGCATGGTTGAAGGGAATGCTTGACCCTGTCTGTCCTCATTAGTTGGACAACATGGCCATCCGTAGGAGTTAATGGCCAGGGATACCTGTGGGTAATCTTTATTCTTCCTTGTTGCTTCCTCTTCTTCACAGTATTTGAAGGACCGAGTGAATGAAGGGGATTCTGGGAAATGTAGCGAGTTGCAGATTTTGGGAGAAAATCGACTGCATAATTAAAAAAAGGTCTGTTAACAAAAGAACAGGGCTTATGGGGTTTGTAGTGTTTGACTGAAGAGAGGGAAGGTTATTGTCAGAAAGGGAGAACAGATGTGTCGTTGTGGATAAAGGTGTTTTCTCCTGCCTTTTCTTAAATGGAAGTACTGGGGTAGGATGGGACTATGGTAGCAATATCCCATAAAGATGGAGGGGTTGTCGTGTAGGGATGTTTAAAAAAAAAGGGATAACGTGTCTCGCACAAGGGCGTTACTTCCGTGGTTCCCATGGGCCCCTTGCCCAGGTGATACTCCCTCGCTTGTCCGACCCCAAGGTCGGGATCCAAGCACGATGGCCCTCCCCTGGCCACCTGAACAAATGATACCCAGGGTCTACCACAACCCACCATTCCAATACCCTTTTAGTGAAGAACTATGCACAAAGAGGCCACCAAAATTGGAGAAGTGTGGTATACAAGACCACTATAAAACCCAAACATCAGGAAATAATACTGTAATGAAATACATTAAACAAAATCAAAAATGCCACAAAAACAACTTTTGTTTAAGGTATGTTTCGGTTACAATCTAAAACCTAAAAACCACTGAGATTAGACAGTTATGGTTCCCAACACAATCATAAGCCCGCTCCTCAGTGATTGCGTTCACATCTGGCAGTATTTTTCCTTTTGTTAATGTGGATAAATAAATATACTGTGGATGGGACATGTTTGGGGGACAATCCTTTGTCTAAAACCTGTGGAGCATGAGCATATGGTTATCTTGAATTATTTCAGAGGCGACACATATAATTAATTCCCTATGATGAGATCGATGTCACATGTGCTGCACTTATTTTCATATAACGAGTGGTGCATGGTGGGTGGTAGTTAAAGAATATGCTTTTGTAAGTATAACTGGCTAATTTCAGTTACATTTGTGTTTTCCGTAGAAAACAACATTCCTTCAATAGAATGTTTTCCTGGGAATGTGTGCTATTTTTTTATGTAGTATAATATCTTCATTTTATACAATTAACAAACTAAAGAAGTACAACTTTCTTTACGGTGTTTAGACATTATCTATCTATCTATCTATCTATCTATCTATCTATCTATCTATCTATCTATCTATCTATCTATCTATCTATCTTTCAAAAGCCATGCCAATATCATATATCACCTCTGCAGTTCACATGCAGATATCTGAAGTGATCTTTGAACTCAATTCTCTGTCATAGCAACTGTGGTTGTAGTTACTTAAGGGAAAAGTAATAGTTCTGTGAAATGTTCTTTGGAGGAAGGTGAAAAAGTGAAATGGTCAGTGTCTCGAGGGACTCCCTCTGAATCTGAAATGAGAGCAGATCCTTATGGGGAATAAAGGACCTGAAATGAATCAGCAAGGTAAATTCTGATCAGGGAGAGTTCAGCGCCAGTGATCATCAGTTGTGTTCTTGTGATCAAGTGTATTTTGTTATTTATAGCTTCAAGTTGGCGCCAAACCGACCCAATCTCAGAGCGGTGTTTCTTTTCGTTGCAGTTCCTGGACAGCTACATGTCTCTTATTCAACGAATGCTGTATCTGGTTCGAAAACGACAACACATAAAATGATTAAGGTGGCTCATGCAGAGAACAACTTTCCCTATTACAGGGCCTGCAGTAGTGGCCTTGTATTAATGGTTAAGTTGCTCAACCCATATGAAGAGCCCTTTTTGGGTGGCTTATAACTTTGCCCCCCCTGGATGAATACTTACCAAACTTTGCAAAACAAATATATGCCCCCCTCAGATAGATTGATTCTGCCAAGTTTAGTGAGGTTTCATCCGGGGGGGCGCAAAGATATAGGTGGGTCCCAAAATGGGTGGTTTTCCTCATAGATGCAATGGAAAAAATGTTTTGCTCACGTCTACAGCTCAAACTGCTAGATGGATTTTCACTGAATTTGCACCAGGAGCAGAGGCTTGTTCCTGAAAGCGTGCGTTCATAAATTTGGTGTAAATCCATTCAGTCATTTTTTTTTTTTTTTAAATTGCCAAAAATGTGCTAAAATAAAATTGTGGTATCTGGGTTTGGGCCACAGACTCACTTCCTTATTTGCTCCAGGGACATCCCCTGAGACCAATCAGGGCTTGGCGTGGTGTCCACAGACATCAGATTCTCCCAGTGATTGGATGGTGCGAAGGGCCCGGTGCATCATATTTTTGGAAACGGTGGCCAAGTTGGATCCGTGGACAGCCACCAATGTCCGTGGACAGCGTGGTGGGGAAAAATTATGGAAACCTCATTTTGGGTAAATTTGATGGCCAAAAGAGGACCTGGAGAGGGTGGGGGATTGGAATAGAGATATTATGGGGCTCTTCTTCTAGGTGAAAAAAGAGGGTGCTGTCGTCCATGGGCAGCGCTGTGAGCGAGCTGCTTGAAAAACACATTTGAGGCTATCTGATGGCTGAAAGAAGGCATAGAAAGGGTAGGGAATGGAATGAAGATGATATGGAGCTGTTTCTGTGGGTGAAAATAGGGCTTGCAGGTGCCGCAGAGTCTGCGGTAAATACCTGTGTCCGCGGACGCCAATTCAAATCCTGGGGGATCTGGTGATATCGTTCAGTAAAATTATGAATGCAAGGCTATCAGAATTTTGTCTAATGTTAAACTTGAAATTAATAGCTAACAATACAAGACATACTACACACTTGTTTTAGTACACATAATGCATATAAAGAGACACAATGCATTGGAAACTGAGGCACATACAGTGAAACAAAGGAAGATAAGGAAGAGTCAACAGCTACCCCTGTTCAAGCGTGCAAAATAGGTGGGACTAAGGAGTAGTAAGCTAGTTTGTTACAAATACTAGCTATTGGTGGTCACAATAAGGGCTAGAAGTTAGAAGAAAACACAATTCTATGTATTCATAGGTTTAGACACACATCTAAAATCTGTAGGTTCACAAATACAAAAAATGGAACCTTAAAAAACACATCTAAGCCCTAGCGGGCAACAAGCAATGCAAAATGTGTACACATTCAAGTGAGGGTTAGTAGCATAGATCTTTGTGCAAATTCATATACTACTTTCAAAATAATAGTATGTTATTGTTGTCGACACATAATCATGTTCGTGTTTCTGGTTCGGGATAGAGTCAGCCTTCACCGAGATCTAAATGTTAGCTTATGAAGGGTCCGAACTGTCATCAGGACGTGGTTAAATGTTGACCAAACAATGTGAACGCCTAAAGGAACAGATGACAAATTACACAGTGTGTGTCAGAGATGAGTGACCGCACAGTAATTAGCTGTGATAGGGAGCTGCTTACAAAGGGCCTACCTTTGTAATATCAACGGTGAACTTGAGGTTATTAGGAACAGCCTGTTCGAAGTACTGGCAAGGAGGGGTCCGTAGCAGTATCTACTGGAAAGAGTACCAAGGGGTTACCTAGAAATTCTTATGTTGAATCATAATGTGAAGGGGTTATTTGGCAAAAAAACTTACCTCTGGCTGTTAGTTGACCAGGTCCAGCGATGGCTGCTGGAAAAATCACGGTAGGCAAGGAAATACCATAGTCTCTTGATGTGTAGAGAGAAGAGGAGAGAGACTTTGGAACACTCATCTCTGATAAGCACATGCTTACCAAAAATATGGTGTTGCTATTTAATAATAAAGCTCGGGGCACCGTCTGATCAGTAACTGAAGACATATGTGAACCTCTAGATTATGAGAGTGCAAGGTGCGTGATGAGGCACTAGGTGGTCAGCGGTTGTGAAGCGCGTAAATGCGCTGTGCCATTTGAAGCACTGAAGTGGTCCATGTGACTGATGCGCAGGGGCGCAATGTGAGGTTATTGCAAATCTGGGTTCCGAAGTGTCAAGAGTTGGTAATGCGAGAGAACACCGTGAAAGGCATTGGGTGGTTTGCAATTGTGAAGCGGGTACGTGCGCTGTGCAATTTGAAGCACTGATTTGCTCGATGTAACCAATGGGCGCAATGTGAGGTTTATTGCAAATCTGTGTTTTGGAGTGCAAGGAGTTGGTAATGCATGGCTCCGATTGCACAGTGACTAAGAAATAATATTATAATATAAGCGTCCGTGGTCTTAAAAACAGGTCAAGGACAGGAGTCTTGATGAGCTTACCTGGTAGTGAGGATCTACTTCGAAAAGGTTATTTGCCCAGTGTCAGGAGCTGTGCAGTGAAAAATTTGAGCTGTGTAGCAGCTAAATGGTAGTGGCGGCGAGCTCAACGCATGCGTGGCGGATGTTGTTTCTCAGACACTAACACAATGGATTATCGCGCATGTGAGTTGTGAGTTGGCGGACGTGTGCTAACGCCAGCCCGGCAAAAGCGCATGTGCGGGTGAACTTGACGCATGCGTGGCGGATGTCGTGGCTCAGACACTGCCACAAAAGATTAACGCGCATGCGCAGTGAGAACTGGCGGACGTGTGCTGGTGCCAGACAGACATAGTGTATGTGCGGCGGAGACTAGGCCCTGGTTAATGAAAGACGCCATGTATTGTACAGCACAGGAACAGTGTACAAAAGGGGTGATCAAACAAATGTTATGGAAAAGACCACGTGGGTGATCGATGGATTCACAGAGATGAATCAGTGCGTTATTAGGCAGGGATTGTAATTAAGGATTGGTTTGTTCATAGAAAGGCTATTGTATACAGAAAAGGCTGATTGTTCACAAGAAAGGGCTAGTATGCAAAAAAAACCCCGGAAGAACACATTTGTTACTATTCAAAGCATATTTGTTATTATGCAAAAAATTATTTGTTATTATGCAAAAAGAACTTGTCACAGATTCAGGGTGCCCACAATTGGTGTTTTAGAAAGGCAAGGTGAACAAGGTATGTCAGGTGAAGTTGTTTGTTAGACAGCATTGCAGGGTAAATATGGAATACATAGTAGGATTACATGTTTTCAAAATACATCATGGCAAGAGGTCATTAAGACGCTAAAGCTAAATTGATGGTTCAGATCTTGAGAGAACTTTTACATGAAGACTGCTTAAGAAATGGCACATAATAACATTTTAGGTCCATGACGTACAGCGTGCATTGTTTGATGTGGCATATGAAAAAACACATGAAAGAACCAACACAGAAGTAACACTGAGGTCGAGAAGTTAACAAATCACTGTTATGATTAGCCTTAAGGAATTAATGGATTTTAGGGTTTATCTGAAGAAGAGGTTCCATTCAATCGCTATGTTTAAACCTTGTTTCACTGAATTAAGATGAAAAATCCATTGTTGTTCCAATTTGCGGAGTGATAGGTCTCTATCGCCACCTTTGAACGGATTCTTAGCTGTTTGGAGAATGAACCAGAACATATTGTTGTGGTTATGATTCTTCTCTTGAAAATGTGCCACCATTGACTTTCCTGGTATGCCATTTTTGATGCACGAACGATGCTCGCATATGCGTTGTCTGATTTCTCTTTTGCTTTGTCCTATGTATAGTAACTTGCATGGGCACTGGATAGCATACACCATCCATTTGCTTTTGCAATTAGTGAAGGTGTTAAAGTTCCAGGTTTTTCCATTTAAATCGATAGATTTCATGTCTTTAGTCAGGCAACATACCGAGCAGGAACCGCATTTGTAATGGCCTTTAACAGGTGGTAGATTCCACAGAGTGAGTTGTCGGTCAGGTAGTACAGAGGGTTCAGTGTAGGTGTTGACTAGGCGATCTTTCAGATTTCTACTACGTTTGAAGGCAAAACGAGGTTTTATTAGTTTGAAGTATTCAGTGTGAAGGATATTCCAGTGTCGTAGGATGCTTTCTTGATCAGATTGCTGAGAGGCGTGAAAGTGGTGATGCAGGTGAACTCTTATCTTTACAGACTTAGCATGGAGTGGGAGAAAGGCAGGACTCTCTACTTCTGTTTTTTGCTCTTTAACTGGCTCTGTGGATGATGTGTCCTGGGTACCCTCTTTCTTTTAGTCTTATGCCAGTTTCTTTTCACAAATGTTCACAAGGAATCTCTCTCCACCGGGCTCTGACCTCTGTTAGGGTTCACAAAGGGCCTCCCTCTTCCAGGCTCGGACCCTTCTCACAAAGTTCACAAGGGGTCTCCCTCTTCCGGGATCGGGGCCCTCTGCCAACGTACACAAAGGCCTCCCTGTGCCTTGTTCGGACCCTCTTCCAAAATTCACAATCTTCCAAAAGGGTTTTGGGACTTCCAGTCTCAGAATGCAGTGGCAGGATTTTGCTCCCACTTCTCAGCTCCCCAAAGCGGCACCTCTGGCCTTGGGAGATGCAGGAGCTAAGAGGGGATAATCTTCTGAGGTCAGAGTATCTTCTGTTGACCCTCAGTGACCTGGGTTCATCTGACTGGCCCAGAGGAGGAGTCTTGATGGAAGTACCACCTGGCAACCCCAGCTGTCCCTGGTCTTTGCTTCTGTGAGTACAGCTCCCACTCCTCAGTGCAGCCTCCTCTGGACTCACAGGGCCAGTGTCAGGGTCGTTTTCTCGTCCTCCAGGTCTCACAGGGTCTCTGCAGCTCTTCGGGTCTTTCTCCGGATTCCTGCACCTACCAGCTTCCCCAACTTGCTCAGAGTGTGCTTTCCTGTCCCGCCTTTTATGTTTCCTGGGAGTGGTGATTTGGCTAAGGTGTGCATGGTTGAAGGGAATGCCTGACCTTGTCTGTCCTTGTTAGTTGGACAACATGGTCATCCGTAGGAGTTAATGGCCAGGGATTCCTGTGGGTAATCTTTATTCCTCCTTGTTGCTTCCTGTTCTTGACAGTATTTGAAGGACCGAGTGAATGAAGGGGATTCTGGGAAATGTAGTGAGTTGCAGATTTTGGGAGAAAATCGGCTGCATAATTAAAAAAAAGGTTTGTTAACAAAAGAACAGGGCTTATGGGGTTTGTAGTGTTTGACTGAAGAGAGGGAAGGTTATTGTCAGAAAGGGGGGAACAGATGTGTCGTTGTGGATAAAGGTGTTTTCTCCTGCCTTTTCTTAAAAAGAAGTACTGGAGTAGGATGGGACTGTGGTTGCAAAATCCCATAAAGATGGAGGGGTTGTCATGTTAGGGATGTTTCACAAAAGAGGGATAACGTGTCTCGCACAAGGGTGTTACTTCCGTGGTTCCCATGGGCCCCTGGTCCAGGTGATACTCCCTCGCTTGTCCGACCCCAGGGTTGGCATCAAAGCACAATGGCCCTCCCTTGACCACCTGAACAAAGGATACCCGAGGTCTACCACAACCCACCATTCCACTACCCTTTTAGTGAAGAACTATGCACAAAGATGCCACCAAAATTGGAGAAGTGTGGTATACAAGACCACTATAAAACCCAAACATCAGGAAATAATACTGTAATGAACTACATTAAACGAATTCAAAAATGCCACAAAAACAACTTTTGTTTAAGGTATGTTTCGGTTACAATCTAAAACCTAAAAACCACTGAGATTAGCCAGTTATGGTTCCCAACACAATCATTAGCCTGCTCCCCAGACATTGCATTGACATCTAGCAGTATTTTTCCTTTTGTTAATGTGGGTAAATAAATATACTGTGGATGGGACATGTTTGGGGGACAATCCTTTGTCTAAAACCTGTGGAGCATGAGCCTATGGTTATCTTGAATTATTTCAGAGGCGACACATATAATTAATTCCCTATGATGAGATCAATGTCACATGTGCTGCACTTATTTTCATATAATGAGTGGTGCATGATGGGTAGTAGTTAAAGAAGATGCTTTTGTAAGTATAACTGGTGAATTTCAGTTACATTTGTGTTTTCCATAGAAAACAACATTCCTTCAATAGAATGTTTTCCTGGGAATGTGTGCTATTTTTGTTATGTAGTTTAATATCTTCATTTTATACAATTAACAAACTAAAGAAATACATCTTTCTCTATGGTGTTTAGACATTCTCTATCTATCTATCTATCTATCTATCTATCTATCTATCTATCTATCTATCTATCTATCTATCTATCTATCTATCTATCTATCTATCTATCTATCTATCTTTTAAAAGCCATGCCAATATCATATATCACCTCTGCAGTTCACACGCAGATATCTGAAGTGATCTTTGAACTCAATTCTCTGTCATAGCAACTGTGGTTGTAGTTACTTAAGGGCAAAGTAATAGTTCTGTGAAATGTTCTTTGGAGGAAGGTGAAAAAGTGAAATGGTCAGTGTCTCGAGGGACTCCCTCTGAATCTGAAATGAGAGCAGATCCTTATGGGGAATAAAGGAACTGAAATGAATCAGCAAGGTAAATTCTTATCAGGGAGAGTTCAGCGCCAGTGATCATCAGTTGTGTTCTTGCGATCAAGTGTATTTTGTTATTTATAGCTTCAAGTTGGCGCCAAACCGACCCAATCTCAGAGCGGAGTTTCTTTTCGTTGCAGTTCCTGGACAGCTACATGTCTCTTATTCAACGAATGCTGTATCTGGTTCGAAAACCATAAAATTATTAAGGTGGCTCGTGCAGAGAACCACTTTCCCTATTACAGGGCCTGTGGTAGTGGCCGTGTAGTTATGGTTAAGTTGCTCAACCCATAGGATGAACACGTTTTGGGTGGCTTATAACTTTGCCCCCCCTGGACGAATACTTACCAAACTTTGCAAAACAAGTATATGCCCCCCTCAGATAGATTGATTCTGCAAAGTTTAGTGAGGTTTCATCCGGGGGGAGGGCAAAGATATAGGTGGGTCCCAAAATGGGTGGTTTTCCTCAAAGATGCAATGGAAAAATGTTTTGCTCACGTCTACAGCCCAAACTGCTAGATGGATTTTCACCAAATTTGCACCAGGAGCAGAGGCTTGTTCCCGAAAGCGTGCATTCATACATTTAGTGTAAATCCATCCAGTCATTTCTTATTTTTTTTTAAATGGCCAAAAATGTGTAAAAATAAAATTGTGGTATCTGGGTTTGGGCCACAGACTTGCTTCCATATTCGGTCCGCAGACACCCCCTGAGACCATTCAGGGGTTGGCATGGTGTCCACGGACATCGGATGCTCCCAGAGATTGGATGGTGCGAAGGACCCTGTGCATCATATCTTTTGAAATGGTGGCCATGTTGGATCCGTGGACAGCCACCAATGTCCGCAGACAGCGCGGAGGGGATAAAGTATGGAAACCACATTTTGGGTTATTTGATGGCCAAAAGAGGACCTGGATAATGTGGGGGATTGGAATAGAGATGATATGGGGCTCTTCTTCTATGTGAAAAAAGAGGGTGCTGTCATCCACGGGCAGCGCCGTGAGCGAGCTGCTTGAAAAACACATTTGAGGTTATCTGATGGCTGAAAGAAGGTATAGAAAGGATAGGGAATGGAATAAAGATGATATGGAACTGTTTCTGTAGGTGAAAATAGGGCTTGCAAGTGCCTCAGAGTCTGCGGTTAATACCTGTGTCCGCGGATGCCAATTCAAATACTGGGGGATTTGGTGATATCGGTCAGTAAAATAATGAATGCAAGGCTATCAGAGTTTTGTCTAATGTTAAATTTGAAATTAATAGCTAACAATACAAGACGTACTACACACTTGTCTTAGTACACATAATGCATATAAAGAGACACAATGCATTGGAAACTGAGGCACATACAGTGAAACTCCAGTAAGAAGGATCGAAAGAGTATCACTAGAAAATGGGAATAAGATTAGAGTTTATTATCAAATATACAAACAAATTTTGTGTTTGAGGTGTACTTATTTCCCCATGTATGTGCACCATGAGCAGAAGCCAAATCCTAAGGAAAGTACCTTAACAACTCAGGACGAGATTAACATCTAGATATAAAGCATCTTTTCAATTTTAAAATTCTCACTGTCAATAAACGAAATCTCCAGGCCTAGATTTTTCAGTGAACATCAAAAAGTGGACTAGATATGTGATGTCATCAGTGAAGTCATCAATTAAATTTGTCATGTCATCTTTAATGTCCTGGGTGTTACTGTTAGCAGTGCACAGTGGTGGTGCAAGTTATGTTTGCTTAGCTCACCATAACTGGCGAATTTCAAAGGTTTTTTTGGTTTTACTTGTAACCATAACTTCCCTTTAACGGTTCGGGTCTATTTGACCTAAAACATTTGACCTAATCACATTTGTTCAAATTTATATGACCTTTTATTTGTCTAAAATGTAGGGAAACTCCTGCAAACCCCCCAATTCTCCTCAACCTAATCTAAACCCTTACCCACCCTTATATATTTATATTTTATTATATTTGAACGAAAAAAGGTCAAAAAAAATTCTATCAAATATTTTAGGTCAAATGTTTTTAGGTCAATTATGCTAATACCCTTTTAACAATGTTTTTTCACTGAATTTCATAGGTTTTTATTATTGCAAAGTACCCATCACGTCTCTTTAACAACGTTTTTTCCTAGAATTTGATAGTTTTTTTGTGCAACTTTACCATAACGTCCCTGTTAAGAACGTTTTTTCAGAGAATCGTATATGTACGCACACAGCTACACGCACAAACACGTGTTCACTCCACAGTAACAGCTTTGAACAAGCTCCTATTTCAGTGTTCAACCGTTCAGCATATATCAGCGGAAAGCTGGGTTGCACTTGTGCGACCTGCTCCAAGTACTGTTGTCCCTTGTATGGCTGTGTTTGCCGAATAGCAGTGGTGTGAAGAGCTCCGACTCTTTGTATCTCCTGACCTCTCCAGTGTAAACACGCTGATTGAAAACCTCTGCATGTTGTACGATCTGTTCACTTAGCAGCACAATGAAACGCTGAGCCAACACATTGTCTATTTAAACTCTAATCAGTTACAATCTGAGATATGTTCAGCCTCATTAAATAGGAATCCCAGGACTGATTTTCTAATTCATCAAAGTCATGTAAAGTCTACTCGGTGACATCTATTGAGTGTTTATGAGCTTTTGTGCTGCATAAATACCTTACTTAGTCACAGTCTCCTTCAAGTGAACAGAGTGTCTCCAATTTCACAGTGTTGTGGGGCTCTAATGCACATTAAGTTAAGCGGAAACCGATTGCTGTCATCGCCCGCGTTGAGCTAAAGTCAAATATAAGAAAGAAGCGCATAGCGCAACACTTATGGATGTTACTGACCTCGCTATGTAATGTGAACGGAAAATCTTGCACATGTATAAGTCTATTTCGCACGCTTCCCAATATTAGAATATTACATTAGCAAGAAATACTGCCAAACACTGGCACTATAAACAGTAGCGAATGCACATACACATTGCTCCAATTGCTAAATCTCATCCAGGTCATTCAAAATGAATGGCACTTATGTCACTTGAGCATGAGTCTCGAACTCAACCGGAAGTTGCAGAATGGTAAGACATTTCTAAGAGGTTTTTATTTTTTTATTTTTTTTTTAAAGCAAGACTGATAAAGCAGTTTTTGCAATTGCTGTCCTTTCGAGTCTTCGGCAATAGGCCTGACATGAGTACGTCTGGGCGAGAGTGTTGGCAGCGTACACAGCTATATTCAGTCCTGAAAATGGACATGATTTTTTGGGAACTCCTCCCTCCCTTTTTGCGTTTGCTAGGTGGGGTGCGGATTGTCAGTGGTGTGGGTGGGCCTGCGGTCAGTTTGCCAATGGCGTGGGTGGGACTGGGGGTGGGGGGGATGTTGGGATCTAAAATTTTGGGACCATGAGAATGACCACCAATTCATCAAGCATGCCTACGATAGTAATACAAATGTTCATTCCAATGAACATGTAATGCACACTTGGTATGGTGCTAATTTCCACTGTCAGAATAGTCACCCTGACAGTACAATGGGCCTCATTATAAGTTTGCCAGTCCGGGAAATACGGTACCGGTAAGCTTGATTCTACCGTAGTTCCCGGACCGGCAAACTACAAGTTGTGCTTGCGTTGCCTTTCTGCCCGCCAGGTGTGACTTGGCGGGCAGAGCAGCACCCGTGAGCACAGCATGTCGCATGCACCGGCACCATTTATAACGGTGCCGGTGCATCTGACCTCCCCATTCCCATTTGAGCCCTATGCGGCTCGAATGGGGAGCATTCCGTTCCGGAAATGAAGCCCAATGTGTGCAAAACATGGAACATATATACAACTCTGGAGTCTTTTCTCCTAGGGAGATTTCTCTGTTTCCTGTTTTCTGTTTCATTGTTTTTCTCTGATGTTTGTCCCAAGTTTCATTTGTGGGATGTTCTGACCCACTAGGCTCTGCCCTGCAACATCACTCTGTACTGCTTTCATCAGAAACAACAGAATGGCTGCCGAAAAGCCCGGTCCGCGCTAAAAATTGGAAAACCGGGACCGGAAAAATAGGCCGCAAAACTATTTTGCCTGTGTCAGTGGTAGAACAGGAGACCACACTGCCAAAACCTGTCATTGGGCTGTTCACAGAGTGAAATGGAACTACCTGAAAAGGCAGTGCTTCATTGCCAGGAAAACCCAGAAGTGCTCTAAAATCCGTTTTTCCTTGGCTGTTAAAATTGCTAAATAATGGTTCCCCAAACATCAGAAAAGATCCAACATCCTTGTTGGGTGTTAACCATCACCTTATTTAAGGAATCCCCATAAGCACAATGTCAGGAGAAGCACATTTCATCACAAGAATATCCACATTCAAAAAAGTCCATGCCTGGAAAAATATGTCAGAATATGGGCACAGTACCGCCGCCTGCCTGTGTCAAAGCTGTCATTTACTTATACTGGCAGTTTAAAACTTGTGTCTTAAAATCAAATTGAGGAAAAGAAGAGACTTGCCATCAAAAGCAATATAGACTGCTACTATGCAATCTCTATGTTTTAAAAAGACTGGAATTAAGAGATCTGTGTATATATGTGTTGAAAATGTAAAGTTTATTTAGAAAAGACAATTTTAAACAAAGTGTTTCAAAGTGAACTGATACCAGCCAGAAGACTTCAAAGCACATTCCACAGTTTGCCTTAAACAAAGGTGCCTTCCCTTTTGCTCTCTGCCCAGGAACTATCATTTAGATGTTACTGAAAGGAGGAGGGGATTTTGCTCTGCTTTTCTGAGGAGAGACAATAGGCTTCCTGGACTGAAAGGGAATGCAAATTCGGGTGTCAACAGAAACCAACTGCCAGCAGGAAGAGGCCAGGAGTGCTCTGGACCCAGCCAAACCTTGGGGGTGGGACCAGACAGATTTGTGTATCTTAAATCTCAAGAAATTATCTTTTTGAAAAAGACTCACAGAGAACTGTGAAATTTTTTTAAAAATCTGTAAATTATAGGTTGTTAGCAGGAAATTTCTGCCCACAGTTTGAAACTACTCTGAACTGGCTCTGCTGTTTATGCTTTCTTGCCAATAACTCTTGCTAGAACCCAGAGATCCAAACCAGTAGAGCAGAGCGGTAACCAGATAGCTGCAACCCAGAACCAACCCGTCAGATCCAGTCCAGAGGCCGTGCAGTGTCCAGAGTGCTGTGCTGAGTGCAGAACCGGGTGCCTGAATCCTGTCCGGTGGGCTAGCAGAATTCCAGCACAGAACCTTTGACCAGATCCTGACGGGCCTATTCCAAACCATAGTTGTGAGTATCTATAGCATAGAATTGTCCATAGCCAGTATCTTATCCTTAAGTAATCCTATCCAACCCATTCTATCATATCAAGAACTGCATTGTAGAAAATCTCTTTTGTTTTCCTGAATTTTTCCCTTATCCATATAGTTCTGTGATAATTGTAGTGATAATATCATCTTTGCGCTAACATATTTGCTGAAGAAAGACAAGTGTCTCGGTGGGCAAAAGTCAGAACAGAGGCGACGCTGATCTGGTGGCTGTACCGTTGGGTATCATCTATCTTCACAGCCTCCCTAGTGTAAAGAAAATCTTTGTTTGTAATTCAAAAGCGCATCTTTCATTTGAAAATCTTGACTCTTTCTGACAAAAATCGACCTCTACTAAAGCCTTCATAACTTCTGAACGAGTGACTAAGTGTCGAATTGAAGCTAACATCCTCAGCTTTCAAACAAATCTAAAACCGCATTCCAACTCCTTATAGTTTTCCCATAGTCGCGTTTCTCGTGGGCTGAAAAGTTTGCTGCAAATCTTTCGTTTGGCTCAATTTCATCATGTCTAAAACAGCTATTCTTTGCATCCGACCTCAGAATTCAGTTTTCAATGTGCTAGTTATTCAATCATCATTGCTAGTGTTTACCTGAAACTATACAAAGCGGCTCCCACTAGTTTTGAATCCAATTTAGAGAATTCAATCAAGTTTTCAGTGTTTTCCCCATTCATTCAAAACCACATTCAAAAGCATTTGACCTGTTTTGAAATCATTCCTGTTTCTCTCTATGCTTGCTGGGGGGAATTGGGATTTAAACTGTATTTGTTGAGTGTGTATTTTCTGAAACCTGTGTTCTCTCCTTCCATCTCTATATTGCATATTGGGGGGAATTGAGTAGTGTGCAGGGGGAAAGAGTGACATTGCATCTGACTGAACCCACACAAAGTTGTATTCTGTGCTGCATGGGTTTTCTTATCCATACTGCTTCTGATTAAAGAGATTGTTAATTGTAACATCACCCATTGGTGAGTATTGTATAAATATTAAGGGGGTAATCCAGCCGCGTGCGCTAAAATCCCTTTCCGCGCACAGCGTATTCATGGATTTTAGCTTCCAAAACCAGCCGTGGTGCAGAGTGGCGCAGCGACCCTGCAGCAGCGCCAGTTACGCCCCCAACTCCTCCCCGTGCGCCATGCACAGCGCACAAATCCAGTACATGGTGCACAGGCCCCCAACCATGTAAACCCCTGTAAAACTCCCCGCGCACCCCTCCGAATACACGTACCCCGCTGCACGGGGAGTGTCACACGAGATTGGATTGGGGTACATGTATAACAGGGGTTCGTAGGAAGTTTCACACGCGAAATGCCCTGTGCGAGTGAGGTACGTGTATTCCTGGGGTGCGCGGGAAGTTTCACACGTGATAGGCCCTGTGCGAGTGGGGTATGTGTATTCCTGGGGTGCGCAGGAAGTTTCACAGGCGATTGGAGAAGGGAACGTGTATTTCGGGGGTGCGCGGGAAGTCTCACATGCAAAATGCCCTGTGCGAGTGGGGTACGTGTATTCTTGGGGTGCGCGGGAAGTTTCACATGCGATTGGAGTGGGGTACGTGTATTTTGGGGGTGCGCGGGGAGTTTCACATGCGAAATGCCCTGTGCGAGTGGGGTACATGTATTCCTGGGGTGCGCGGGTAGTTTCACATGCGATTGGAGCAGGGTACGTGTATTTCGGGGGTGCGCGGGAAGTTTCACACGCGAAATGCCCTGTGCGAGTGGGGTACTTGTATTCCTGGGGTGCGCGGGAAGTTTCACAAGCGAAATGCCCTGTGCGAGTAGGGTACGTGTATTCCTGGGGTGAGCGGGAAGTTTCACACGCGATAGGCCCTGTGCGAGTGGGGTACGTGTATTCCTGGGGTGAGCGGGAAGTTCCACACGCGATTGGCCCTGTGCAAGTGGGGTACGTGAATAACTGGGCTTCGCGCGAAGTTTCACATGCGATTTTGCTGTCAGAGCGGGGTACATGATTTTCGGGGGTGCGCGGGGAGTCCTACACGTGAATTGGCAGTGTGGGTCCTCCAAGGTGTTCCCTCTACACCCTCCACGGCCCCTGCAGGCAGCCCACACCACAGAGGACTACCCTGCACCCCTGGTCATGTCCCGCAAGCAGCCCATCCACCATGGGCATGCCCCCCAGCCAAGCCACATGTCACCTTGCACTAGTGATCACCAACTCATGTTCCCCAGCACCCCCACCCCCCAGCAGTCAGGGGCACCTGCCAGCAGGCCCCCACTCATGTCCCACAGCACCCCCACCCCACAGCAGTCAGGGGCACCTGCCAGCAGGCCCCCACTCATGTCCCACACATGTCCCCCAGCACCCCAACCCCCAGCAGTCAGGGGCACCTGCCAGCAGGCCCCCACTCATGTCCCCCAGCACCCCCACCCCCCAGCAGTCAGGGGCACCTGACAGCAGGCCCCCACTCATGTCCCCCAGCACCCCCACCTCCAGCAGTCAGGGGCACCTGCCAGCAGGCCCCACTCATGTCCCACACATGTCCCCCAGCACCCCCACCCCCCAGCAGTCAGGGGCACCTGCCAGCAGGCCCCCACCTATGTCCCCCAGCACCCCCACCCCCCAGCAGTCAGGGGCACTTGCCAGCCGGCCCCCACTCATGTCCCACACATGTCCCCCAGCACCCCCACCCCCCAGCAGTCAGGGGCACCTGCCAGCAGGCCCCCACTCATGTCCCCCAGCACCCCCACCCCCCAGCAGTCAGGGGCACCTGACAGCAGGCCCCCACTCATGTCCCCCAGCACCCACACCCCCAGCAGTCAGGGGTACCTGCCAGCAGGCCCCCACTCATGTCCCACACATGTCACCCAGCACCCCCACCCCCAGCAGTCATGGGCACCTGCCAGCAGGCCCCCAATCATGTCCCACACATGTCCCCCAGCACCCCCACCCCCCAGCAGTTAGGGGCACCTGCCAGCAGGCCCCCACTCATGTTCCCCAGCACCCCCAACCCCCAGCAGTCAGGGGCACCTGCCAGCAGGCCCCCACTCATGTCCCACACATGTCACCCAGCACCCCCACCCCCAGCAGTCAGGGGCACCTGCCAGCAGGCCCCCACTCATGTCCCACACATGTCCCCCAGCACTCCCACCCCCCAGCAGTCAGGGGCACCTACCAGCAGGCCCCCACTCATGTCCCACACATGTCACCCAGCACCCCCACCCCCAGCAGTCAGGGGCACCTGCCAGCAGGCCCCCACTCATGTCCCACACATGTCCCCCAGCACCCCCACCCCCCAGCAGTCAGGGGCACCTGCCAGCAGGCCCCCACTCATGTCCCACACATGTCCCCCAGCACCCCCACACCCCAGCAGTCAGGGGCACCTGCCAGCAGGCCCCGACTCATGTCACCCAGCACCCTCACCCCCCAGCAGTCAGGGGCACCTGCCAGCAGGTCGCACTCATGTCCCACACATGTCCCCCAGCACCCACGTCATGACGAACCTCAATCATGGGCCTCATGGCCACCCACATCACACCCCACGCCACCCCAGCCCAAAGACCCAACTAAGTATTGCATCCACCCACAGAGAAATGGCCATTACATGATACAACCCGAATGGGAAGTATGTACATGAACACATGTCCGTCACACACACACAATGGGTGCAAGTGAATGTGAAAACCCATATCATGACATGCATGAAACCAATGAGAGAATAGCACACATCGAAGTATGAAAGAAAAATATATTGAACACAACATGAATGTAATGCAAAAAAAAACACTCAATAATGGGAATAAGAAATAAAATGCAGCATGAATGGAAAAAAATAAAAAATATGAATTCAGAATCCAAAGAAATCTAAATGAAAATGTGTCCAAAGTCTCAGTCCAACCAAGCAAATCCAAGGGAAAAAAATATATGAAATCCATTGCGCCATGGTGAAATTAAAATAAAAACGAGAAACATCCACTGTTCATCTATATACAAATCACCAATCCAGGGTCCATGAGCCCAACAAATGAAATTAAACCTACAAAAAACACTACCTAATAAAGAACTATATGCAAAAATGTGGTGCATTGTCCAAGCGGCCCACAATAAACAAAAACAGAAAGGAAACCTAACTCTATCTAACTATTTACAATGGCAGCGGCTAGTCCGACGGCTCACTTTTTGATGTCCCGGGCCAGGGCATCATCGAACTCCCGCTCAATGTCCTGGAGGCGGTCCTCTTCCATGGCCCCGAGGGTTCGCAGGGACGATGACATGTTCTCCTCCAACTCCCTGCGAATTGCCCCGAGGAACTCGGCCCGCCGCAAGGCCCTCCGCATGGAGTTCTCTGCCCTGACCGTTGTGAGTCGTGCCTCTTCCGCCCGCTGCCGCTCCACATCTATGGCGTGGCCCAACCACTGCCACACGGAAGACACTTGAAATCCGGGGTCCTCCTGCCCTATGGCCAATGCCTGCCCCTCCGATGTTGAAGGCCCCAAGCCATCATTGCTCCCACCATGTTGCTGCTGCTGTGCCTGTACCCGCGCCCTGGCTCTTGCTGCCTGCATGTCCTCCTCCGGCTGGGGTGCAGTTGTCGTGGTGGCCACCCCTGTTGGATGTCCGACTCCCGACTCTGGCAGGGATGTATCCTCCACCAGCTTGGCCGCTGGGTCAGGGGCAGCTCCATAGGGTACCCAGGTGATACATGGGTGGGAAGATGGAATGGAGGACGACTGGCGCGTAGGGGGTTCAGGTGAGGAGGGTGTCGCAAGAAGGTCCAGCACACGGAGGAATCCAGCACTGGTGACCCGTCCCAGTAGGTCAACGTGGTCAAAGTGGCATGCGAGACAATGTGCAGTCTCTCCTCGAAAAGACTGCAGGTCACCTCGCATGCCCCGTTGACGCAACGCTATCCCAGCCAGGACAGGCTCAACACGGTCCCGGATAGCCACGTCCGCAGGGAGAGGAAGGCCAGTTGTTGTGCGCTCATCCCCTCCCTGAAAACGGGTCTGGACGTAGGCATCCCTGCTGGTGCCAGATGATGCAGTGACAGGATCAGGGACAGGATTACATACAGGCACCTCCGCGGCGGCCTGTGCTGCCTCCTGTCCCAGCCCCTGCACTGCACCCCCACCTCCAGACCCCGTGTGTGTCCCTTCCGCGGCCTCCTCCTCCACCAAACCACCCACCAACCTGGATGACTCTGTGCCATCTTCCTCCGTTGGACCCTGTGGGGTCTCAGCTGCCCCTTCTGCTGCCGAGGAGTCCACCTCCGACCTCTGCCTCTTGGACCTACCCTCGGCATCTGTGGCCTGGGATGCGGCACCAGACTCCTCACTCCCCGACGAGATGACAATCTCGGAGGGGAGCCGGGCCTTGCGTCTCCGGCTGGTGGTGCGATCCCTGCCGCTGTGCTCCACAGCACCATCTCCGCCCTCTTCATCAGTTGACGCTGCAGACAGGGAGAGATAAAACACAGACATCAGGGCACTGTACATTGGACTGATACACACATGACAGTTGCACATGAGTGGCAGTGTCAAACTTCAGACATGGCATCACACTCCAGGACACACATGTCATTTCAACTCACACACATGAGCATTTCCACAGCAATGTTGTACCAGGCAGCAACATCCATAAACAAACAACAGCATGAACAGCCGAAGGTGAGCCTGACATCACATGAAACACAGGGAGTGCACTAGACATGCACACACGCCACCACACTTACATTCATGTCTACATCTCCTCCAACTGTCGCAGTGATGCGATCGCCATACATATCACATCTGGCATTCAGCCTTCTACATATTAGTGTCACATGCATCCATGTTGCATCACAGTTGCACACTTGTCAAATACACACACATGCACATGTACACAGTGCCGATACATGCAGCAGGAACCTCCAGCCATGTGTGACACCACAACCATGCCAACGTACATACACAGAAATTCAAACATGTGTGCTCCCACACCTGCATTTGCACAGCATGCTTACCAACACATTCACCATAGATGTGTCTCACACCTAATAGGACTCACATGTGGCAGCCTCACGCCCCTGTTTATGGCCCTATGAAAACACATGTGCAACCTGCACACTACTGGCACAGCGTCCAATCAGTATGCATGTACACTTACCGCTCGACTCCAGACGGGTCTGCCTCTCAAGGACCTGGACGTGGAGCGCTGGGCATATGTGTTCCAGGACCCTCATCTGGTGGTCGGACAGGTGGCCCCAGTGCCCCTTGGCATCCGCAGCCTTCAAGAGGCGCTGGGCCTTGTTGAGGGTCCTGGACCTGAAGTCCTCCCAGCGCTTCTTGACATGTTGTAAGTCGCGGACTGCCACCCCCTCCGCATTGATGGCAGTCACGATGTCCATCCAGATCCTGGTCCGCCCTTCATTGTCGGCGTGCAAACTTCCAAAGAGGGCATCATACTGCCCCAGGACTTGCTCCACCAGGACACCAACTTCCCTGGCACTGAAGCTGGTGGCCCTCTGCCTCTCTGGCTGGGGGTTGCCAGTGGTGCCAGATGGTGTTGTGCCCGACATGGCAACCCCAGAGTCAGGAGAGGGTGGGCAACTGGGTCCTGGGGCTGGGCTGTGGAGCGATGGAATCCCAGTCGGGAGTCTTCAGTTCCAGCAGGGATGGTCACAGCAACTGTACCCCTGGCTGACGTGCAGGCAGCAAATAGCAGGGCACGTGGGCAGCAGGCAGTCAGGCATCAGCAGATGGCAGGTGGGAGCATGCTCGGGGATCTGGGGGGCAGTAATTCAGCCTTCTGGGCAGGAGCGTGGTCTTCCGTGTGTTGTTGCGTGGTCAGCTTGATACGGAGTGATTTCGCACGTGAAAATCTTGCACGTCAGCTTGTAATTCGAGGAAAGGCCCTTCGCGCGTAAGCGCTTCTGTGATGTGACTCGCGCGGGCGTTTCCCTCATCACGTGGTCATAGTGGTTCAGCACGCGTGAAAAAACTGCACGTCCACGTGTGGATGCGTGTAATCCGAGGAAAGGGCCTACGCGCGTAAGTCACGTGACGCGCGCGGGCATTTCCATCAACACGGGTGCATGTTCATCATACACGTCCAAAAACTGCACGTCTGAGTGTCACATCATGTAATTGGAGGAAAGGGCCTTAGCGTGTACATGCGTAAGTGACGCTGTACGTGTGGGCCGCTTTAAAAGGTACGTGTAGGACCCCATTCCGTTGTACCTGCTTTTCGTGGAGAGCGAGTGGGTGAATTCTGTACTTCTTGTCGGTTCACACGCGATTACTTCACAGCATTTCAAGTTTGTACTCCCTGTTACCTCTGACAGCGTTCTTTATTTTTTTGGGCCTGTTTCCTCAAACAGCGTTCACTTCTTCTTTTGTCCTGTCTCCTCAGACAGCGTACAGTTCTTCTTTTGGTGGTGGTGTTGCCTACACGCGTTTTTTCACATTCTTTTTCCAGGCAGACGGTGAGCAGGCACACATTTACCAACTGTGCTTGCCCTGTGTGTCGCGTACCCCTTCAGAGGTCATTGAAACACCTGTGTATAGGCGCGTTATAAATGCCATATCATATCATATCATTGTAGGCTGCGTGTAACACACGTACGCTTGTTTTTGTGTTTCTGGGTGCCACAGCGTAGTGCAGGTTCATTTTTCCACGCAGGTGGTCTACGAGGGGTTGCGTGCATGTTACTTTTTGTTTTTGGGGTGCCTGTGCATTGCGTGACCCATCATCTTCCCCCAGGGGTCACAGACAGCCTTGCTAGAGCACTAGGGTATGAATTCCATCTAGTACCCTACCCCTTTCACCCCCAATTGCCCAGGACAATTGTTTACTGCAACTCCCATACGCACAACAACATCAGTGCCATGGTTGGGAGGCAAAGGTGGCCGACCTCCAAAAGGTGGGCGTGGTGGGCGCGGTAGGGAATGTGGCCAGGATTTGCAGGGTACCCCTAGACCCCATGTGTGGAGGACCAATCAGGGACACCCATGCCCCCCCCATGGTTGAGGGAAACGTGGCTGACACCATCCCAGCTCAGCCCTTGTTGGACCAGCCCATTGTGGCACCTGAGCTGGCACAGGATGACTCCCAGGCTGACTTCCAGGTCAGCAAGTCTAAGCCACGTGTGTCGGTGCAAGTTGGTGCAAACGATGTCATCTGCTGCCCCACGTAGGCAGGGTGGGGAGGCTGCAGGGGCAGCTGCAGCTCTATCCACCCCAGCTCTGAGTCTCCCAGCCGGGACAGTGTCGGTCCTGGTCCATCAAACTGACGTTGCCCCTGCCAACATCACACTTCAGCCAATGCCTACACCAAGACCTATGGTCATTGTGCCTTCGCACACTCCCAGTACCCAGTCCACCTGCTCTTCTGCCCCTACTGACCAGAGCAGCGCAAGCCACTCAGGCTCTGCTCCACCTTTGAAGAAGAGGAAGAAGGGTGCTCTGGCACTACAGGCTGAGACCCCAGACACGGCTACACAGTCCGGCACGTCAAGGAAGCCTAGCTTTAATGACCCCAAACTTGATGCACTTGTGAGCTATGTGTCTGCACATAGCCGCAAAATGTTGGTGACTGCAGGGTGCAAGACCATACCTGGTCAACGTAGGGCACACTGGCAGACCATCGCGGAAACGCATAAGTGCCCTTGGATTTGTGAGGCGCACAGCTGATGATTGCTACAAGCGGTGGAATGACCTAAAATGCAGAGCAAAGAACAAGCTGGCCTCAAATCATGCCACTACTCTGGTGACTGACGGTGGGTCTCCACAAGAGGACACCAAACTCACTGAACATGAGTCTGTTGCTGGGACCTTTGTCACAGAGGAACAAATCCAAGGTGTGGGAGATCTACCTGATTACGGCGCATTGTCCGGTGAGTGCCCATGCGTGTGTGTGTAATCCATGTGTATGTTGTTTGGGTGATGGGTTCTGATTGAGTGCCAGGTGAGGGTGTGTACTCCTGAGTGTTATGGGTTACCCATTTGCTTCCTCCCATACATTCACGTGCCTTGGATTTGGATATGACTGTATCCCTTCTGCCCACAGTTGCCAATTAGGCCCACATTAGTGCACTTTACCTTGAACTGTCATCTTGCAACTACATAGTTCAGATTTTGTAAGTGTTCATTCAGTCTGATTGTTTCCACTCTCCCATTTTTGCTACGCATTATTATGCCCTATTGCAACATATGTGATATGCTTCGGTCATTGTTTACAGCCCACACTGGGCCACTATTTTTACCTGGTTATGTTAACGATTACACCATTCAGGCCGATGGAGTATTGGGCTGCAGAAATGTTTTATTAGGGCCTGTTTGCATGTGGAAGATGACAGATGTTTCCTGTAATGTTAAAGTGACCAACCATTGATCAGCCCACAATGACTGTGTTATTGGACACTGGATGTGTTTCAGTGTGTGGCACATGCATATTTTGCAACACTATTCAGTATCAATCTTCGCATCATGTCTATGTGACATGGATGTGTGACAGTACTCATTCACTGATATATTGCTGTAGTTTTGTAATTTACCGTGGCGATGCTACATGACATCTGTGTGGTGGCATGTGTCATGTATGTGTATTGGACATGCCACTCACAGCCTGATGTGATGCCAGTGCTACCCAACATGCTGCAAATGTGTTGCTTTTCCATCTTGCTCTCCCCAGTGTCTGCCTTTTTGACTCCACTTCCAACTCTTTGACAGTGCATGCATGGCAGGGTTATAGTCATGTGGGACATGTGTAAATCATGTACTGGATCTCTGGCTTGTCACGGCCTATGTGTGTGCTATGGTGCTCTTGCCTGTTTCCATTTGTTGTCTTTCATGTTTTTGCAGGTCATGACGCACTTGGTGCTGTTGAGGTTGAGGAGATGGTGCAGACCCAGGAGAATCTCAGGCACGACCGGGCACCAGTGGGGGACGTGGTGTGGTGGTGGGTGAAAACCCAATGTTACTGCAGACCATACTGTCCAGGGGTGTCTCTGGGTGCACCTCCCCAGACCTCTATTCAGGTGCTGAGTCGGATGATGAGACTTATGTGCCGTCGCAGGTAAGTGTTTCTGGCAGGGATTCTGTTCTGTCCAACCCACCAGGGGTAGAACTTTCTATGGGGATGTCAGTGTTGGTAGGTCCGCCTTTGGCGGTTACGGATGCAGGGTCACACTCCACAGCATCTGATCCTGTTCCTGGGCCAGCAGATCAGAGGGGGAATGCAGTCCTGCAGCCTCAGGCAGTGCCAGCACAGCAAGGTGCAGATCGCCTTGCCCCAAACAGGTGTGGTGCCCGTCGATGCGGTGGCCATGTGCCACCAGGCAATACTGTATGGGAAAACTCCATGTACGGTATGGCAACCCAACAGGCAGCATCAGTAGAAATGATGGCTTAGGCAATGGAGAGGGTGGCCACTTACATTATCACCCTGAAAGGCAGATGGAGCAACAACAGCAGGCAACAGACTCCACTTGCCAATCACACATGGAAGACATGCTGGCGTCCAACAGGGACAGACGGGCGCACTGGAGACTCTGCGCGAATCCATATCAATTGAGTCCCAGGGCCACAGGGAAGCCCTGACGGTAGAACTACATAACCTCAGGCAGACTCTGGTTGAACTTGAGGCTTCGAGTAATTTAAGGGCAGAACAGCAGTTGGAGCAGCTCACACGTTCGCTCTCAGCTGAGCTGCATGCAACACGTGAGGAGATCCGGCTTTTCACGTGAGGCCATGCGTGCAGAAATGCAGGCAACCCATGATGTGCTGCATGGGGATCTCTGTACTTTAATCCTCCAGAATCAGACCTTCCAGACCTGCATGCTTGCTGCCATGGAGGACCATACCAGGGCTTTGTGTGGGCTGCCTCCCATAGTGCCACGGCCTCCTGATGCCGCAGCAGAGGATGAGCAGAGCGACAGCAGTTCTCCCACAATGGCATAGCCGGGCAGGCCATGAGCCCAAGGAGGTCTTTTCATTTTTGCAACATCCATGCACCCCATTTTTGATTTTTGATTTTTTTTTTTTTACAGTATGTTGCCTTGTGTGGCTCCCGTGGGCATCCACTGTATTCCGGCTAGGCACATGCAGACTTGTCCTGAGTTTAGGTTAGATGCTTGGGTTCGTGAGACACACACCCCTCCTGCTTCCCGTTTCCATGGGCTTGCAAAGGGTGTGACCAAGTGACAGTGAATTACACAGTGACGTTGGGCTCCCATGAGCTGTGTGGGCAGTCTGTAGTGAATACTGTGTAGACATCCCTAATGGATATTGTTGTATTGTACACTGCATGGTGTATTGATATGTGCTTGTGCATCCATGTCTTCCTCCTAATCTGCAGGTTCCTTCCTCATGTCTTCACAAGGCCGTCTACTTTGCACATTCAGTTCATGTTGTATGCAGTACACTAAGACATTTGCGTGGCAGCAACACTCTACAGTTGGAAGGGGTCGATGTGCTGGCGTATTCAGGTTGTAAGACTACCACTACTTGAACTTAGTACTGTCATGTTTTTGCATTTTTCCATGGTGTGTTGCAGCATTGTGTTGGTGGTAAGTATTTGGTAATGTGTGCTGTTAGTTATACATTACTGGGAGCATATTGTGTGTGGGCAGTTTCCATTAGGGACAGTGTACTTTGTGACACTTGTGTCAGGTCTTGTGCATTGCTTTGTTTGCTTTCACATTGCATGACATGCCATGGTGTGTTTGGTGGTGGAGCTGGGGAGCGGTTGGGTGACATGGCACTGTTCTCATTTTGTATTTAGCAAAGGGGTAATGAATTTAGCAGCATAGATGTATGTCTTTTGATGACACAGCGTTGGTGGTGTTTGGGTAGGTAGGGATGCACACAATGTAACACTTTCAGGTGACCAATCTCAGGACGGTATGGTTGTGACAGTTGAGTGTCCCTTATGTCATCATCATCAGTGATTGTCAGCTGGTATGTGCCAGTGCTGTGTGCACTCCACAGGGGTGTGATTTTATGTGAAGTAATTAGCCACCAGCTGCGTATGGGCTGCCTCACCATGTGCCCTTTCCCCTCCCATGCGCAGCGGGCGTGCATGTGGTTGGGGATGTGGGGGCACCACCATGTCCACCAGCAGGCCCCGGCGTGTTGCAACGCTGTGCAGGACACATGCAGCCACTATGATCCTGCACACTACTGGGGGAGCATCAAACAGCTGCCCGCCAGAGCGGTCAAGGGAGCGAAAGCGTGACTTGAGCACTCTGAATGTGCGCTCCACTATGCCCCGGGTTGCCATATGGGCTGTGTTGTATCTTACCTCGGGTGGCGTGTTGAGGTTCCGAAATTGGCATCATCATGTGGGTGCTCAGAGGGTAGGCACTGTCCCCTGGGGATTTGGTGATGGGTATCATTAGTGGGGTTGTGACATTACTCAGTATCTGACATGCATGCATGTGCAGTGGCATTTATACTCACCAAGCAGCCATGTATCGCCATGCCGCCCAGGTTCTAGGTCCCGGTTTAGGGTTGACATTCTTTAAATGAAACTGTCGTGGGTGGACCCTGGATAGTTGGCATATACTGAGGTGATGATTCCCTTAGCATCACATACTACCTGCACGTTGATGGAATGCCAGTGCTTGCGGTTTCTATAGATGTGCTCAGATGCCCTGGGGGAACGTAGAGCCACATGGGTGCAATCAATGGCACCTAGCACTTGGGGAATTGTGCCACCCCAAAGAAATCCTGGACGGCAGCCTGCCTTTCTGCAGGTGTCAGGTATATGTGCCTGTGGACTGATGGGCGTGCAGTCATGATGGCCAACACCTGGTGTAGGCAGCGTGACTGCGTGGCCTGTGACACCCCCCACTATAGCACTTGTGTGCTGAAATGATCCAGTGGCCAAGAAGTGCAGTACATTGAGGACCTTCACCAGGTCGAGTATTATGTGAGGTGGAAACCTGTACCTCCCATACACCTGGTCATCAGGAATCCCAAAAAGGCTGGTTCTGGGTGTAAGAATTCTGGGCCTGACCTTCCTCCTCCTCCTCCTGCGGTATCCCACGACCACTGCTGCTAGGAACGGTATATTCATCTTGGCGTCTGAGCTTGTTGCTTGTTTGCGTGCACTTTTATGCTGCGCTGGTCCACGTACGCCTGCTTCCTGCTGGCGTACGTGTTTCCGAATTAGCCCGTCTTTTTTGGCGCACGCATTAGCCCCGTTCGATTCCATGAATACGTGTTGTAGATGCGCGTGTGGGCGTTCCGCGCATTTGCCTCCTGTACTTCCCCCGTGACGCCCACATTTTCACGCGTTGTTACCCATTCCGCGTGTTACGCTCCCTGTTCCGCCTACTTTTGTTGTGTGCGCTGCGCTATGTGCGCTTTCGCTGTGTGCTTAGCGCACGCTGTTTGGAGACGTGTGCGCCACTGTGTGCCACGCAGAATTTTAGCGCACATCCAGGGATTTACACGCGCATGGACTTCCATGAATTGCTGTGCGCGGGTTTCGCTGCGATTTTCACACTTGCACTGCGATTCGCATGCTTTCGCACGCTTGTGCAGAAAACTTCAGCGCACATTAATTCCATGAATCAGCCTGTTAATAGTGTGATATATATATATTGTTCAAATCCATAAAATAAAACTTTTACTTTGCAAAACAACCTGCTTCTTGGTTCAGTGAGACCGGGGGGGGGGGGATTCAAAGAGAGGGGCGTGATATAAGGGTACATCATTCAGAAATAAAATAACTTATAGACATAAATATATAATTAAGGGTTCTTGCTGTGCATCACACGCTAGGCATTGACTTAGGTGGAGTTCTGGGTTGAAATCACTTACACATTGTAGTGCCTAGCTGCCTAAGGGCGTTGGCGCTTAACAAATATGCAGAAATAGAAATAGAAACTCGGGGCAGTGTCATCATTTAAGTTTGAGCTGCTGAGCAAAGGGCAATTTTCAGCTGCAGTCTGAGCTGCTCAGGGCAGAGGACTTCTTCAACTTGGGCCTCGTGTCTACATAGTAAGGGGCACCAAAAAGACAGTTTCTGCAAGAGCATAGCTGTCTTGTTCTGACCCAATGCCTCCCCTGGATATATCTAGATGATTGTGCTTCTCTAGACTTAGCATAGCAACATGCATGTATCCTGTTAAAAAACACAGGACATCATTGTTTTTTATTAAATGCACAGAGGCAACGCATATGTTTCACATGTCTTCATTGATACTGATAGCAGCACAAACTAATAACAGCCAAATAGACCTTTGGAAGATGTAATGCGGTGTCATCTAATCATAAATTGCCCCGCGAGTACTCCCATCCAACCCTTCCTTCAATGTGCCTTAGGAAAATAAAATAAACCCCAGCTTCAGTCAGTTCCACCCCACGTGGATATCCATGCAACCTGAGCCCTCTCTGCTGACCTTTCTCTTTGGGCTATGTCCTCAGCCCTCAGAAGAAATCAGTAAGTTAAGGAATTGAGGCTAGAGAAGGCACATAAAGAAAGCATATCATCCCAATATTCCTTACCACGCCTTATATCTGAAATGAACACAATACACAATAGTTCAAGAACTGTGCCTCTATGCATATTATGATATTACTCACAACACATGACCTACAGGGAACACAACTTGCATCCATGTCTACAATAAACAAAGAAATCTTATATTTTTGAAATGTGTTTATTCTTTATTAAAACCTTTAAAAAAGATAAATACAGTAAAAATACACAACACCAATATAACACAAGTAAAACATGTGTCACATGGATAGGACAGTTGAATTTAAAATTGCAATTCTTATTTCAACATAAAAGAAATAATAGAATCATATGTTATATTCACTGAGGAAAAGGAAAACACATTTTAGTTAATTAATAAGATTTCATCCAGATTTCATAGTAAAATATTCATCCAACTATAAGGTGCAAGGGCAAGTTCTCAAATACTAACTTGTGCCCAAAACAGTTTGAATGTTTAACATAGCAGCAATGATTAGGTATATATGTATTCCATTTAAAAGTCTTTCCAGAAGCATTCTGTCTGAAGATGTCTACATCATGGACACATGTGTTAGAGTTTTTGTTTTAGAGTAATGCACTTCCCAAATAAATGCATGAGAGATTCTACAAGTCCTCTTTTTTACTGAAGCATCATACCTTGGTCATAGGGTCGAGCTTACTTCTGGACCCTATTAATTCTGTTTGGAAAAAAGAGTTTGCCTTAATCTCATAACAAATACTCTGCTGTAAATGTTTGGTATTTAATAAGATAGAGGGTGAAAGTGAGCGTCCCTCAATAAGGCATTTAAAACTCCACAATGAGAGTCAATAATGGACACACCCCAGCAGGGAATGAGACCAGGACCAAGTGCGGGTGAAGTCAAATGTTTTATCCAAACCAATATTGGGCAAGCAGAGAACTCTGCAAACTCTGAGAGTGCTCTGCCAAACATCAAAAAGCATCTACATTTTATTACAAATCCACGTCATTTATGACGTGGGAGCTAGGGATTACATGGATCAATGAGATTGGGCAAAAGAAGATGTCCAGTATAGGATCTGTAGGGTTGGCACTTCTGATTGGCAAGACTCCGCATGATGTCGTGATGAGGCGTGTGCGTCAGCTGGGCTCATCGGGTGGAGTACTAGGTCAGGAGATGTCTGAGTTGATACATCTTGGCTGTACTGACATTTGCCCTTGTGGCCACACATACCCATTCAATCAACATTATAGTTTATGCTGCCCTGTTAAAAATATGTTATTGTTAATCTAACATCACATGAGAAATAGCACATTACTCTATGTGTTTTCAAGTCACCATTATAAAGATGTTATTCTGAGAGGGCAACTTTATGAGACCAGGTGCCTTATTGGGGGGCATGTGTCAGGATACCTTTATGCCTCTGCCGTCTTAGATTTAGTAGGAGACCTCATTATAGTATGTTAGTACAAGAGTGAATAAACAGCCACCATGGCCAGTTAAGGTTGGGGTGAACTAGAATTCCATCGGGTCATGGGGCACATAGCTGGTACATCAAAAGGCGGCAGGATTTGGGGCCTTTTGCCCATAATTCTTTTGACCAGAGCATGGAGGTACACAATGATTTTATGGAGGCATCGTGTGTCAAGGGGCATGAGTGGGGGCAAATACCTTGTACGGGTTCAGAAGGGAAGCGAGGAGGTGTATCTGTGTTTTTCTAACAACAATAAACCAAGGACCTTTAATCACTAGCTCAACCTTGGAGGGAGGAAAGTGGGTACAAGTTTAAATATCAAAAAATCAGGATGAGAGATCCTACAAAAAGCTGCGTGGTTCTGAACATGTAGGTTTATTTCAAAACTGCAGATAAATTCTCAGTTATTTTACAAAACTTTCGATAAGCACAAAAGTGACAACGGACAGGTGTGATTATATACAGTGGAAATACAGGTAAGTATCAATCTATTATAGTGTCGAGGTACAAACTTCACATATGGGCACAGGCACAAATGACAATAGGGTAGACCTATAGTTGGACAAGATGCTCCCAGGACGGAAAATGGTCTGGGGGGTGATTGACACAAGAGTGTACACAACACTTTTTATAGAACATACACAAAGGGGTTTTATACAGTTGTGTCACAGGTGATCGACACAGGACTGTTTCGGCCATGGAGGGCTGGATTCACGCCCGTCATAATGTTGGCCTTCATCAGGATGGACACAAGATGTGGTACTGTCCGTTATATCTGTGGGTAAGATAGAAGCTGTGAGGATCTCGGGGTATTTCAGTAATTTACGGATTATTTAATAAGGCCAACACTATGACGGGCGTGAATCCAGCCCTCCATGGCCGAAACACTCCTGTGTCGATCACCTGTGACACTATTGTATAAAACCCCTTTGTGTATGTTCTATAAAAAGCTGTGACCCAAGTGAGTGATGTGTTCGGCCCATACTGGAGCGCATGTTTTCTCGACCCATTGCAATTTTTCTTCTGCCAACCCTCATAGTGCTACTGCTTTGCATGTGACTTGTTCCTCTTTCCATTTGTTATCCGAGTACAATGTCCCTTTAATCACTAGAAACGGTTCCTTCAGGCATATCACTCCTTCAGGTCTTGAGTAGCACGTTTTTTCGTTCTGCAGCATTTCAAAAGAAACAGTGTGTGCCTGGAATGTGTTCTTTATTCTACATAAGGTGAGATGAAGGATACACTGGGCATCTGCAAGAGGTAGTTCTTGTGGCAGGTGCACCTTGGGCGTAACTGAGGCGTGGGTTATTAGAGAGCACACATAACAGCTCCCGTTGGTGGTTTGTTTGGCAGTGGAACTCATGTCTGCATTCCATTTGTTGGACTGGTGCGGGCATCTGGGATCTTGTATTGTGTCTAACCACAACCCAGAGTATTCATCATACTTCCGACACCCAACCACCCTCCTTCTCCTGTTGCTTCCGTGGATCACTCTCCCTTTTTCTAGATCACGCTGCATTAAAGGTGTTTCTCCCACTCCCCCCTTTTCCCATTCATTATATAAGGCAATAAACCTCTCGACTTGTTACGCATTTTCTCCCTTTACACTTGTGAGTGGGTCATAACCTATGGATGTTTTAAAAGTTGGTGTTACAGCAGTGGTGGTGTCATTATATAACCAAGGTAACGCAGAAGGATTTGGATCGTTAAGTTCATAAAGATTGTAATCAGAGGCAATGTACGGGGCAATTGGACATGGGGCTACCTACTCATTGCTTGTATCATTTGGGTGATGTGTGCCATCATGATGGGTACCATGTCTCCATATGAGCTTAAAGTCATCCCATATAAGGTGGGTCCCTTTTTTATCATACTCGTTCCATTTTCTCCACCCTCATTTATGTCGATGGATATAAATGCTGCTGCCCAGTATATCACTAGGCCAAACATCATTGTAAAAAATATCACAGCACAAACAAACAAACCACAATCATAAGAATATCTACGCAAATCAAAATTAGTGTTTCCATTTCTATCTATTCTAATGTTGTTCGCAGTGGAGGCCCCCTTCATTGCCATGGTTTCTCCTACATAATGAGACATAAAAGTGCATTAAGCAACCCATAACATTCATTTATATTATCTTTTTTCTTTTCTTTTGTCGTACTATTCATAATTATTTCATTGTTAGCAAGTGAAAGAAAGAGAGAGAGAGTAAAGGAATAACATCTCTTCATTTCATTTCCATTATAATGTACATCAGGATATTTTGTATTTAACTTTCCTTTCAATTGTCACATAGGTACCATTAAGCTTCCACCTTTTCCTTATCAAGTCTGTGTTTCTTCTTCATTCATTCTCCCCTCTGTTTCCTGTGTTACACTTTTGTAAGCTTTTCACACGTCTGTTAAATGTACCCAGTATCTCAGACCCTTCAATTTAACAGCAGTGGGCGTACAATACACCACTTCGTACGGGCCATGAAATCTTGGAGAGTTCCACTGACGAGCGAAACTCCTCACCTACACCACCTCCCCTGGAATTAGCTGACCTGTTGGACTATCTGCTGCTGGTGTTATAGTGTCACTTGATTCTTCGCATGTGAATGGGGGTGCTAGCTGCCTTGCTATCATACGAGCTGCTCTTGTGAGCTTGGTCAATTATTCATTGAATTCTTCCCCTAGTACTGTAGTGCTTCTGTGAGCATCTGAATGCCTGCGGAGTGGAGAATGTGCAGTAAGCATGTGCCTCCCTGTTAAAATTTCATGAGGGGACAAATGATGGTCCTTGCTGGGTTGATTTCTTAGTTCAAACAAGGCCAGGGGTAAACAGTATACCCAGTTCTTCTTTAGTGTAAAGCATCATTTTGAGAACCTTCCCTTCAGGAGGCTATTTATCTTCTCAACCACGTCGTTTGATTGTGGGGGATAAATGGTGCAGGGTTTATGTGTTATCCCTAGCGGTGCTGTTACTTCTTTAAATAGATCATTAACAACATGTGTGTCATTGTCGGAGCGAATTTCATCGCAAATTCCCCAGTGCAGAAACACTTCCTGCACTAAGAATTTTGCAGCACACTTTGCATCCAAGTGGGCGCATGATCCTGCCTCCACCCATCTTGAAAAGGGACAGACCACCACTGTCATGTAGCGTGACCCATTGCATCTTTCTCCCATATTGGCATAATCAATATGCAGCTCTCTGAAGGGGCCTGTTGGTTTGGGCAGTGTCCTTCGCAATGTTCTGAATGTCATTCCTGAATTATATATCTGACATGTTGTACATTCCATTGTTAATTTTGAAAGTTGTTCCTGCAGTCCTGGTATGAACCAATTTTCTTATATCTCTGTGGCAATGTGTTGTTTGGCATTGTGAGCTGGGAAGTGAAGCTGTTGGAACGCTATATCTAGTATTTTACAGGGCATGACTACTTTACCTGTGTTGTTCTGGCTCCAAAGGAGATCAGAAGACGACTGGCTGCACCCCCTCTTTTCCCATAACTCCTTTTGCTCCTTTTCCTCAACTGACACCCCATCTTGCAATTCTAATATTTGGGATATGGGAATTGAATTATACCCATCAGGGCGATCCTCTTCCACATGTTTCTGCATTAAGTACTCACATTTTCTTCCCTTTTGTAAAATACAAAGCTTCTTTCGTGGCAGCATCCGCTGCCGCATTTCCTAAAGAGATGACGTCATTGTTGTTTGTGTGGGCCTGGCATTTTACTATTGCCACAACTGTAGGTTCTTTTAGTGCCTCTATCAACTCTTTTAGTAGCTGAGCGTGCTGCACTGGGGATCCGTCTTCTCTATGGAATCCTCTTCTCCCCCACCTTGCCAATCCCCCATGTACTGTTGTGGTTATCTATGCTGTGTCTGTATAGATTGGTACTGTGCAGCCCTTAGCTGCATGTAATCCTTCAATGAGCGCTACTAATTCTGCTGCTTGTGCTGAGTAATGGGCTGGTATTTTCTGTTGGATGAGTACTTCATATTCACCTTCCTCCAGGTTCACAACTGCAACCCCCACATGTTTTTCTCCTGTTTCTGAATTTATTGATACTTAATCATCTATAAAATATATTTCTCCTTCTGACAAGGCATTTTCACTCACTCTAGATGTGTCTCCATCCTCTCCTCTGTGTGTAGCACAATTGTATGTTTGCATGTCCTCTACTGTGCATGCTTCTGTGATGAATGTTGCAGGGTTAACGGTTTTACACCTCACTATGTGTATATTAGCGCTGGATAGAATAACTTCATAAACTGTGGCTCTTTGTGTTGTCAAAGTGCTCTTTGATCTTTCTAATATTGCGAATAGTGAGTGTTCCACAAACAGTGTCACAGCACACCCCATCACAATTGTTGCACTTTTCTCTATTGCGAACGCTGCAGCTGTGAGAGACTGCTCACAAGTGAAGTGTTCTTGAATCACAGCGTCTAGTGTGCCACTATAGTAGGCCAGGGGCTTGTGTCCTAGTGATGTTTTTTGTGTTAACACTGCTGTCATGAGCGTCGCATTGCAATGTGAAAATAAATAAAACTTGTGCCTGTAATCTGGGGTTGCGAGTGCTGGTGCCGTTGAAATCAAACCTCTAAGTGTTGTAAAGGCCTCATGCATTTCTTCTGTCCATTGTATTTCTGTGCTCTCTCTTGGCGCTTCTTTGAGTCCGTGCAATAATGGCTTTGTATACCATCATATTCTGATATCCAGGCACGGCAGTAGTTGCACATGCCAAGAAATTTCTGCATTTCTTTCACTGTTTTTGATTCACTTACTGCCTTGATTGCCGCTGCCCTGTCTTGTATTATTCTTTTACCATCTTTTGATATCAATTGTCCCAAATACAATACTTCCTTCTGGCAATATTGTAACGTTTCCTTGTCTACTTTGTAATAATCTTTGTGGGCCAACAATGTCAGAAGTGTAACAGAATCCTTCCTGCACTCATCTTCATTTTTTCCACAAATCAGGAGATCATCCACATATTGAATGATCGTGCTTTCTGTGACAATATTTCCTATATCTTCATGTAAAATTCAGTTGAATATACTTGGGCTTTTACAGTATCCCTGGGGTAGCCTGCAATGCTCATATCTCTTCCCTCCCAAGGTGAATGCTGTCAGGTATTGAGATTCTGGATCTAGTGGTACTGAGAAGAATGTGTTTTTTCAAATCCATTACTGTAAAACATGATGCATCTTTTGGTATACTACACAGAATTAATGCAGGATTAGGAACTAATGGAAATTCCTTCTGTATTACGTCATTAAGGGGGCGTAGGTCCTGGATCATCCTCCACGCCCCACCCTTTGCTTTCTTGATGGGGTAAATACAAGTATTGCATGGTTAGTTTGAGGGCACTATTATTCTCTGTACCATTAGTGCATAAATTGTCTCTTTTATTCCTTCTTCTGCTTCTCGGGACAGGGGGTACTGTTTTACTCTGGGCAGTAATACTCCAGGTTTGAGCTTTATTTTTACTGGTGTCACCTCATGCAGCAGCCCTACATCATGGGGGTCTGTGGTCCATAGATCACTTTGCACTAGTTGCATGTCGTTGTCAAAAAAGGAAGGTGGCGCTCCTACCACTGCCATTAGCTGCAATGGCACCTGCCTTGGCTGTATCATGATATCACAAGGAATTGCTAACTCCATTATTATTTCCCCATTGCTGTCTGAATCTGTGAAGAGGTCCTCATCTGACAAATCTTGCAGTGCGATGTTAGCATTGATGCACAACACTCTATGCCACTGAAACCCATGTATATCCATTCGAATTCCAATAACTGCTATTCTTTGCGTCGATACCTGCACTGCATGCAAGTCTAAGGACATCACTGTTTCTGGCATTATTTCTGGGCGTGCTACAGGATGAAAAATAAACTCTGCGGGTACTCTCCACTCTTGGCGTTGTAACTCTGGGACCACTCGCGCTAGTGTCTTTAACCCCAAAATGAACATGTCTGGGTCTACTGGTATGCCGCGTACCTCAGGTGCTGTGGTTCGTGTGTGTACTACTAACATCACTCGCAATGGGCAGATCCCTGGGGTCGAGCAAACTATCCCTCTTTCAGTGAACAAGATGGTCATATTGAGTTTGCTGAGGAGTCCCTCCCCAGCAAGTTAATCAGAGATTCTTCATAGTACAGTAAAGGTGCTCGTACTGTTTTCCCCCCTACTGTTACATCCAATTCTTCGGTGTAAGGAACTTCATCTAGCCCCCCAAAGAACCCCTGCGTTTCCAATTTATGATTAGATAGTGGAATCCTGCCTTCTCGTAGGCATGACTTTTCAGCTCCCAAATCTACCATAAAAATGAATTTATTTGTTCACTATCTATGCCCCCACCAATGGTTCCTCTGCTGCATCGAGAGTCATTGATAGTACTGGACACTGAAGCGCTCTCTGTGGGCTGTCCTATGCTGAATGCCTTGTTGTTTCCCCATTGTCAAAAACATTTCCTGATACCACAGCCACTCCACCAAAGAGTGCAGGAGCACCATTTGCCCTTGTGAAGAAAGGGTTGCCCTGTACGTGCGCCATGTGCTCACAGCATTGTGTGTGCTGCTGAACATTACGTGGCTGTGTCCTGCGCTTATCTGCGCACCTCTAATCTTGGGGTCTTCCTCCTCCTCCACTGCCCATCGGCAGCCCATATGGGCTTCCTGGGTGGGGGTGGCCATACTGCTGTCCATTTTGATAAGTGTTCATGGGTCTGCTTCTACACTCCCTTGAAAAATGTCCCCACCTCCCGCAATTCCAACAATTCCCTTGTCCTCCCTGTGGACCTGGACCTCTTGCCCCCACCATACCCTCTGTACCCTGGACCACCACCTTTTTGCTCTCTATACCCACTTCAACCCGTTGCACCCTTTAACCCTTAAACTGTTGGAATATCTTCCCATAGAGTTTAAAACAGAGGAAAAAGAATAAAAGTGTTTCTAAATTGTACTCCGAGTCTCCTCCTTATATGAGACTCCTCCTAATATGTTCTCTTTTTCACTTATTCCCAGTACTAGTCAAGGTAGCACTATGCGGCACCGCCTTACACCCCCTTTCAGAGCTATGTTCCCGTATTCCCTTTTCCACCTTGTAATCTCCTTAACTCATCCTAATGGCCATATGCAAAAGAAAGAAAAGAAAAGAATGAATAAAAGTACCACCACTTTTATCCTCAAGAAGCCCCTTTAACTTAGCTCAACCTCATATGCTATTATCTACATCCGACTCCTTTTAATGTCGCTTGCACTTGATAGTCACGTGTCTGTTTTGATTTGAGACCCTCCGGACCCGGTCCATCCAGGCGCTGCTGCCCCACGCTCAATGGCCGCCCCTGGCTCCGGCAAGCATTACTATGGGTTTTGTGAAGTGGGACCCGTACCCTCTGGCCCTACTGGGTGCGCACGTCTAAGCATACTGGTTGCCGTAGGCAGGCAGCTCTCTTGAGGGGGTGCGCTGTGCATCTCCGCTGTGGCCGGGGACGTCTCGTGCCAAAAGGAACAAAAAGAACTCTATCGCGTCAGGGTCACCACTTGAAAGTGAGCGTCCCTCAATAAGGCATTTAAAACTCCACAATGAAAGTCAATAATGGACACACCCCAGCAGGGAATGAGACCAGGACCAAGTGCGGGTGAAGTCAAAAGTTTTATCCAAACCAATATAGGGCAAGCAGAGAACTCTGCAAACTCTGAGAGTGCTCTGCCAAACATCAAAAAGCATCTACATTTTATTACAAATCCACGTCATCTATGACGTGGGAGCTAGGGATTACATGGATCAATGAGATTGAGCAAAAGAAGATGTCCAGTATAGGATCTGTATGGTCGGCGCTTCTGATTGGCAAGACTCTGCATGATGTCGTGAAGAGGCGTGTGCGTCAGCTGGGCTCATCGGGGTGGAGTACCAGGTCAGGAGATGTCCGAGTTGATACATCTTGGCTGTACTGACATTTGCCCTTGTGGCCACACATACCCATTCAATCAACATTATAGTTTATGCTGCCCTGTTACAAAATATGGGATATTAATCTAACATCACACGAGAAATAGCACATAACTCTGTGTTTTCAAGTCACCATTATAAAGACGTTATTCTGAGAGGGCAGCTTTATGAGACCAGGTGCCTTATCAGGGGGCATGTGTCAGGATACCTTTATCCCTCTGCCGTGTTAGATTTAGTAGGAGACCTCATTATAGTATGTTAGTATAAGAGTGAATAAACTGCCACGATGGCCAGTTAAGGTTGGGGTGAACTAGAATACCATTGGGTCCGGTGGCACATACTTGGACATCAAAAGGCGGCAGGATGTGGGGCCTTGCTGCCCATAATTCTTTTGACCAGAGCATGGAGGTACACAATGATTTTATGGTGGCATCGTGTGTCAGGGGGCATGAGTGGGGGCAAATACCTTGTATGAGTTCAGCAGTGAAGCGAGGAGGTGTATCTATGTTATTCTTACATCAATAAACCAAGGACCTTTAATCACTAGCTCAGCCTTGGAGGGAGGAAAGTGGGGGCTGAGCACGCGGCTCTGCAGGGGAAGGGAGAGATGTCCATGTGGTTTCTTGTGCATCTGCATTACAGGGTTGCATGCACATCATCATGAATGGAAAGCGGAATTATGCCAGTATGGTTGAATGTATAAATATATATCGGTAATCATGCAGGCGTATAAACACGTTATGTATTACACTTTTATGTATTTCATGGGTACCATATTTACAGAATCAATAAAAGTTTTGTTAGCATCACATCATTCACTGGGCTACGGTTTTACATCTGGGTGCGGGGACACATGGGAAAAGCTAGCCTTTAAAATGTGAGGTAGAACCATGTTGGCATATACATTAGCATGGGCAAGAGTCTGCAACATTCTACTTATAATCAGACGTGTGTACATGCTTATAGGTTAAACAATTACTTCACTCAATATTTCATTACTAAGGGCAGTACTTATTATCTTAAAAGACCCGTACATATCGCAACACCTACTTGTCTACTTGTGGACCTATGTATTTGTAGGACATTGTTTTGTACATAGGGATATCACACATTGCTTTTGAATACTGTGCAGCAACAATAACCCTTGAGTAGTAATGACAAGTTTGGATATACATATATTTGATAACTTTACATGTGGGTGTTCTGAGATGGGCGAGGGTTATCCCATTTTAATATGAACAATCAACCTTTTGGACTTGTGGCTATTTCATTGCTCGTACAGATGGCTTAGCAGCATGGGTAAGACTGGGTGGCACACGGGCTTAACATACATGTCTGGCACTTCAAACAGGGAACAGGGTTGGGGGTTATTCACAACATATATTATAGATGCAGGGGTCTGTGAGAAGACAGGACATGTTTTATAGAGGCAGTCTTGTTACTCTCAGGACCCAGCTTTTGGTCCGGTCAACATTAGGTCAGTGATGTACTGCGGAAGGTGAAAGATACAGTGTTTGTAATGTAGCTTGTTTGCGTCTAGTCCCCTGTGAGAACAGGCCTTCAGCTGAGCCGCCATGGGGAGGAGGGTGTGGGAAGTGCTGACTCGCTGTGCGCGGTCGGTGGGGGGAGCTGCAGCCCTGCAGGCCACTTGCGCTACTGAGGCCTAAATTTTTATGTTCAAAATGGAGTCTAGGTGTATCATAAAATTGAGTCGGTATCATACTAAAGGGTGAGCCGTGCAGTCCCATGCGTCAGCCCGCAGCCATCCCACATCCCGGGCCCAGGTGCATAGATGGCTGCCGCTGAGTCATAAACCCAACGTAGGAGAGAAATGTAGGGGGAGGGGGATCCTAGAGACTTTTCCTCCCATACAAGGGTTAACTGGTTTAATTTCTTTTCATCACAATGTAATTGGTGAAATGATTTGTTTTTATTTTTCCTAGCTATAGTTGAGATCCAGTCCTCGGCCAAAAAAAAATTCTTTATGACTAAAGGATTAGTAGTAAGGTCCTCTTTTCTTACACGCATCCTGGCCATAATGTCAAAACAATATTTGATCCATAGATTAAGGATCAATCAGGAACTGTATGTTGCCAACGTATCTTAGTCCGGGTTTAGAGAATTTGGCATGGGTGTAAAGACCTTGGCATGAAGGATCAGAATTGTTCACTCTACCATAGCCTTAATAGAGCTAAGGGACAATTCTAACCTGATTACGGTGATGGGAACGCCTTGAGGTAATTTCAAAGTTTCTCCTCAACTCTATCCCATGAAATATTATTGCCTTTGAATTCTACTGCACGTGTTAGAGTAGGGATATCTTGTGCCTTATATAATTTTATGACAGTCAGAAGGGAGAATTTTCCAAATCTCCAATTTACTTTGTCCTTCTTTGCTGTCAAATTACAATTTTTATCGACATCCCATTAAAATCACCAGTTACCATATTTTTGCTTTAGTTGAAAGCCAATATATTTCCACAAAGCCACCTTCTCAATTCGGTATCTCTGAGGTACCATATGAATGACTCAAAATCACACCTTTTTGAATGTGTAATTAAACATTTTTGAGAATTGATCTCAAGATCCAGATCTTTAATGTAAGCAGCAACATTATTAATTGAATGCTGCAACCTGATAAGGGTCTGGTCAAATAAAATAAAGTCATCTGCATATGCAGGATGTTGAACTGGGAGTGCAGCCAGACAAGAAGGAACATTCTTTTTTATTTTACGGTTACACGGGACGTCTGCCACTTATAAGTTAAAAAAGGCAGGAACCAAGACACAACCTTGGTGTAAGCCACAGTGTGTATGGATAGTGGCAGTAAAAGTGCCTTCACTGTCCAATCTAATTTGAACTTGTGTTCGTAGGTGGAGACGTATCAATAAGTCTACGAGGTGACTAGGGCAGCCCAGATCCTGAATTCTTTCTATAATCCCCCATGTTTACCTTGTTGAAGGTCACTGTTAGGTCAATTAGGGCAATGTAAAGTAAATTTTTAATCTATTTTACCTGTTTGTGGGGAAGATATAGAATTGAACAATTCAGGGATGTATCCAAACATTTCCTGAACCCTGATTGATTCCTGTCAAGGACTTCACAATATGTTAACTAAGTGTCTAGTTCGCCCAATACTATTGAAGCAAATATTTTGCTTGAGGAGTCTAGTAGATCTAGTGGTCTATAATTATGGAGATTCAGCCTGTCATTTACTGGGTTTTGAATATATTTCCGTCTGTTATTTCATCCACACTAATTCAGAAATATAATGTGCTGTGATTCTCAGAGAGCTTCGATCTATGGTACTGATCTTGTCCCAAAAGTACATGTCTTCATTAGTTGTAAGTATTTTTAGCATGTGTTTTGAATTTAATTGGAATAAAGTGAATTTATGGTGCTTAATGTTATACTCTTGCTTTAATTTTCTGATATTATGTAACATTTTTGTACCATAACCAGACTTTTGTCTGTGTCACAGGTTTTGCCAGAGTTCTTTATTTTATAGGATACTAGCTCATCATATTTATGGGGTCGGGAATGAAGTTCCTGTGTTTTAAACATTAGGTTCCTCTCCTCCAACTTCATGATTTGGGTTTTAAAACAAGTAATAAAGGATTCAGGGTCACTACACTCTTCTAGCTTAATTGGGCTAATCATCATGTGGTTATTAAATCGGTCCACTACTTTAGGATTCCATTTAACTTTAGTGGCAGAGTAGCTTACTCTAGTGAAAGCTAAGAGAGTTGTTGTTGGTCCACATACTATATTTAAATCAAGAGTAAGTTGAAATATTGTATGGTCAATGACAGTAAAATCTACTACAGGAAATCTAGACAGTACATTAAAAAGAATCTAGAAGTGACACTGTAATGTATCGAAGAGGCCTGTATCCCTCTTTGTCAAATGTGTTTAGCAGATATGCCTGTAGGTGTGTTACCTCTCATTCTCTCCATGTCCCATTAAATCCATCATGGCATTCCAGCTTTCACCTCTAATTTGGGACTCAGATTTATCAATTGTCGAACGTGTGTTGCTTGTCTAATCTGTGGATATACAGTTGGAATTCAAATCCCGACCTATATAGCATAAGGTAGGGATTCCCCATTTCAATCCTCTAAGTAGTTCCCCAACAGTTGAAATGGTTTCCTTGACTATTTTTTGCAGAACTCCAGTAGACATTTAAAAGCAAGCAATTTGGTCCATTAGCCACGTCATAGTTGTACCAAGAAATGTTTACTGTGAATAATTGGTTACAATAACATGCTAATAAAATGTGGAAGGAGTGTTTCCAGTCTCGCTGCGCCAGCACATAAAGAATTAGACACTGCTTAGTTTGCAGATTTATTAGATGGTCTTAGTACAGCCTGACACGTGTTTCAAACAATCCTTGCTCTTCCTCTGAGGCAAGTACATGAAAGTTAAGTTAAAATTAAACGGAAACAACCATATTGTCGGTTGTGTTGGTAAAGTAACAGTATAAATAGTATCCACAAGTTAACAAAAATATAATCAATTAATAAAAATGGAAAACATAAACATTATTCAAAGCAACCATTTAGGGATAAATGCATTGATACATAGATTCATGGTGTCCGAGGTGCAATGGGGGTGGTATGTCACCCAAATTCCAAAGAGGGGGCCAATTTAATGTCCCCATTTAGGTAGAAGCACAAATCAACATGTATCCAACAAAAAACATTTTTCATACCAAATTAAACAGCAAATGTTGTACATGTGTCGCATATATACGTGCGCATTTTAAATAATAACATGGATTGGTGTTAGTACAGATAGTATTTGTCAAATTGTAAAAGATACCAACTGTGTGATGTAGTAGATTAAAATTGACACAAAAACAGAAAAGAGCAGGAAAACTCTAAACTCTGGACCAGAGTATTATAGTGTCACAGGAATCCGGAAAAATTTGTCCAGAGAACACAACTGTGTTACTTACAGATTGTATCAATTTTATTTAATCGTGATACAGAGACTTAGAAAATAATCAATTAATGACACAATACTTTAAGAAACATATTATTACATATCACAGCAAATAGGGGGTACATATAAATAAAAACATGACTAAAATTAGTCCATCAATCAAACCATTCATAGTGCAGCATTCAATCCATACAGCATTCATCGTGACATTCATCCAATCAACACTAGCTAAAAACAGCAAAAATTACTTCATGTGGGGAGTGAGCACAATCATCACAGCCCAGCTACTAATTTTAATATGTATTATTTGATTTTATAGAAGTAGAGAAACATACAGTAGAAGAAAATTTATTAAAACAATCTATCTGAAGGGCAGATCTGAAGATGACCCTGTAGTGTAGATCACATCCCTTGAAAACAAAACTCAACCGGTTTCGACGTAGTATGTCTAATGTACAACGTCTTCATCAGGAGGTATGGAACAGAAGACTGCAAGAGAAGAGCAGAACTGCGTAACTAATTGGCAGTGCCCCTTCTCCCAAAGACAAACAAAGTGAGGAAAATAATATACAAACTGTACCCACTAGATACCACCAATAAGCAGCCAATTGTGTAGAAAGGAAAGAATAATATGGTGCTAGGAGATGAAGAAAAATCAAATCAACATCCCTGGTGCGGAGATAGAAAATACTAGAAGGGTATATTGAGCTACCCAACCACAAGAGTGCCAGCTACATGCATCATGCAAAAGTACTATTAAAGGGACGCCCCGAACGAGTCAGGAGAGATGAAGCCAGTGTAGCAGGTAGATGGATCATACCGGGCAACCTGTAGGAGGGAAAATATGTCCCATGTGAGAAAAATAATCAAAAGTAATAAACGGAAACTGACCTCACACAGTAAACCAAGCACTAATGTGAGGATGGAACAATTTGTATGTTCTGAAGGAGTGGGCCCTGCCGGAGGCTAGGGTGGTTCTTATGCTGAAGAAATAAATAAACAGTAAATAACAAAGAAAACCGGGGAGCAAAACCACGAAAACTAATTGAAGAACAGCTACCTGTGAGACCAGAGGTCCTGTATACCGTAGTAGCCATCATTGAGGGATCTGATGAAGGACCCAGCTGGGAACAGGATACGAACAGAAAAATCAGTTCGGTACAACAAGCCTGGGTGAGCTGTGGATCCAAAGATAATGTGCATCTCATACCATGTTAGCGGAGGAGGAGGTAAACAAAATAAATTGAAACAAAATAACACGGGGGACAACACATGCAAAACTACTAGGGCTAGGCCACCTAACAATATAATGGGCTCTACAGATAGTAAATGTGCATATGAGCAGACACTGGCACAATGCTCAGTGTTGGAAGCCCTAGAAATAGGGTCATAGAAAAAAGAAATGTGCACGTAGAGTGCTAGGACCAACAATATCTAGAGTCAGGGAAACTACTCGGTATAAAAGAGAAGTGCTGTAAGCCCTCAAGGGATGTATGTAATGATTAGTGGGGCCCGAAGGTGCCCACGTAGTAAGAAACATCTAAGCTGACCCAAGGGTAAAATAACAACATGAGCTGACATAAATAGTCGTAATTAGCAACAGCAGCCCCACACGGCCTGCCAGCATTAGTAAGCGCAATGTTGTGCGGAGGATCCGACTCACCTGATATGCAGCCAGGGTGAGCCGGTGGAAGCGACCATCAGTCCGCTAGCTTGCGGGCGATGTTAATGCGTACTGCAGATGGTGCTGAGCGCGGGAACACTAGATGTAGAACTAAGCGCAGCGTAAGTCACGTGACCAGAGCAGGTCACGTGAGGAGGCTAGTTCGCAGAATAAAGCGGAGCCAAAACATCCGTACGGCAACCCGTAACGCATAAAAACAAAGGAGGGACAATCCGACCCACCCGATGCGAAGCCAGGGTGAGCCAGTAAAAGCGACCAACAGTCCGCTGGCTTGAAGGCAACGCTCCTGCGTACTGCGGATGCTGCCGAGCGCGGGATCCACCAAATGTAAAACTATGCGCAGCGTAGGTCGCGTGACCGGGGCAGGTCACATGAAGAGGCTGGTTTGCAAAATAAAGCGGAGCCAAACCATACGTACGGCAACCTGTAACGCATGAAAGCAAGAATGGACGATGAATGACAATAAAAAAAGGAAGCCGACTAAGGAAATGAATAAATAAATAAAGCCCAATAGGTGAATGGATAATTTATTTAAAAAACAAAGTGAAACAGAGCAAAATGCCCCCATCCTGCCAAGCAGCAAAAAAAAGACCCAAAACCCAATATAAATGGACGCATAAGTATCTGTAAAAGTTGGGACAATAAGAGACTCAGATGTATGAGCTGAATTACATAATAGGCTATACCAAATTGAACTCCCATGTTTCCATAGAATTAAGCCCTTTTTGTAAGGTCCTGAGGTTGAAAATCCACATTTGCTCTTTGTAAGCCAATTTATTGGCAGTTTGTACTGCGCCATGGGCAAAACATTTTTCAAGGCAAAACCATCTAAGTGAGTCTGCATCATGGCCCTTCTCCAAAAAGTGGGACACCATAGGGGCAGAAGAGCAAAGCATCCTGATCTTAGAGCGATGCTCATTAATCCGTATGCGTATCTCCCTAGAGGTCTTGCCTATGTAAAACAAATTGCATGGACATTGTATGGCATACACCACATTCTTGCTTTTGCAAGTAGTGAAAGTACGAAGGTCCCATTGTCTACCTTCATTCACAAAAGATGTGATTTTTTTGCCCTACCACAGGTTGTAAATTGACGTCCCTAACTGCGTGAAGTTGAAACAAGGGTTTTTTTAGGTTGAATTCCGCGGATATCAACCTAAAAAAACCCTTGTTTGCATTTAGAAAAGGGAAGAGTCTACCTCAGAAGCTTACTCGAGCTAGTAGACTGCCGTCTCAACTTCACGCAGTTAGGGACGTCAATTTACAACCTGTGGTAGGGCACTACCCGTGCACCACATGTATGGCCTGTAGATTCTCCAAAAAAATCACATCTTTTGTGAATGAAGGTAGACAATGGGACCTTCGTACTTTCACTACTTGCAAAAGCAAGAATGTGGTGTATGCCATACAATGTCCGTGCAATTTGTTTTACATAGGCAAGACCTCTAGGGAGATACGCATACGGATTAATGAGCATCGCTCTAAGATCAGGATGCTTTGCTCTACTGCCCCTATGGTGTCCCACTTTTTGGAGAAGGGCCATGATGCAGACTCACTTAGATGGTTTTGCCTTGAAAAATGTTTTGCCCATGGCGCGGTACAAACTGCCAATAAATTGGCTTACAAAGAGCAAATGTGGATTTTCAACCTCAGGACCTTACAAAAAGGGCTTAATTCTATGGAAACATGGGAGTTCAATTTGGTATAGCCTATTATGTAATTCAGCTCATACATCTGAGTCTCTTATTGTCCCAACTTTTACAGATACTTATGCGTCCATTTATATTGGGTTTTGGGTCTTGTTTTTGCTGCTTGGCAGGATGGGGGCATTTTGCTCTGTTTCACTTTGTTTTTTAAATAAATTATCCATTCACCTATTGGGCTTTATTTATTTATTCATTTCCTTAGTCGGCTTCCTTTTTTTATTGTCATTCATCGTCCATTCTTGCTTTCATGCGTTACAGGTTGCCGTACGTATGGTTTGGCTCCGCTTTATTTTGCGAACCAGCCTCTTCACGTGACCTGCCCAGGTCACGCGACCTACGCTGCGCATAGTTTTACATTTGCTGGATCCCGCGCTCGGCAGCATCCGCAGTACGCAGGAGCGTTGCCTTCAAGCCAGCGGACTGTTGGTCGCTTTTACTGGCTCACCCTGGCTTCGCATCGGGTGGGTCGGATTGTCCCTCCTTTGTTTTTATGCGTTACGGGTTGCCGTACGGATGTTTTGGCTCCGCTTTATTCTGCGAACCAGCCTCCTCACGTGACCTGCTCTGGTCACGTGACTTACGCTGCGCTTAGTTCTACATCTAGTGGATCCCGCGCTCGGCACCATCTGCAGTACGCATTAACGTCGCCCGCAAGCTAGCGGACTGATGGTCGCTTCCACCGGCTCACCCAGGCTGCATATCAGGTGAGTCGGATCCTCCGCACAACATTGCGGTTACTAATGCTGGCAGGCCGTGTGGGGCTGCTGTTGCTAATTACGACTATTTATGTCAGCTCATGTTGTTATTTTACCCTTGGGTCAGCTTAGATGTTTCTTACTACCTGGGCACCTTCGGGCCCCACTAATCATTACATACATCCCTTGAGGGCTTACAGCACTTCTCTTTTATACCGAGTAGTTTCCCTGACTCTAGATATTGTTGGTCCTAGCACTCTACGTGCACATTTCTTTTTTCTATGACCCTATTTCTAGGGCTTCCAACACTGAGCATTGTGCCAGTGTCGGCTCATATGCACATTTACTATCTGTAGAGCCCATTATATTGTTAGGTGGCCTAGCCCTAGTAGTTTTGCATGTGTTGTCCCCCGTGTTATTTTGTTTCAATTTATTTTGTTTACCTCCTCCTCCGCTAACATGGTATGAGATGCACATTATCTTTGCATCCACAGCTCACCCAGGCTTGTTGTACCGAACTGATTTTTCTGTTCGTATCCTGTTCCCAGCTGGGTCCTTCATCAGATCCCTCGATGATGGCTACTACGGTATACAGGACCTCTGGTCTCACAGGTAGCTGTTCTTCAATTAGTTTTCGTGGCTTTGCTCCCCGGTTTTCTTTGTTATTTACTGTTTATTTATTTCTTCAGCATAAGAACCACCCTAGCCTCCGGCAGGGCCCACTCCTTCAGAACATACAAATTGTTCCATCCTCACATTAGTGCTTGGTTTACTGTGTGAGGTCAGTTTCCGTTTATTACTTTTGATTATTTTTCTCACATGGGACATATTTTCCCTCCTACAGGTTGCCCGGTATGATCCATCTACCTGCTACACTGGCTTCATCTCTCCTGACTCGTTCGGGGCGTCCCTTTAATAGCACTTTTGCATGATGCATGTAGCTGGCACTCTTGTGGTTGGGTAGCTCAATATACCCTTCTAGTATTTTCTATCTCCGCACCAGGGATGTTGATTTGATTTTTCTTCATCTCCTAGCACCATATTATTCTTTCCTTTCTACACAATTGGCTGCTTATTGGTGGTATCTAGTGGGTACAGTTTGTATATTATTTTCCTCACTTTGTTTGTCTTTGGGAGAAGGGGCACTGCCAATTAGTTACGCAGTTCTGCTCTTCTCTTGCAGTCTTCTGTTCCATACCTCCTGATGAAGACGTTGTACATTAGACATACTACGTCGAAACCGGTTGAGTTTTGTTTTCAAGGGATGTGATCTACACTACAGGGTCATCTTCAGATCTGCCCTTCAGATAGATTGTTTTAATAACTTTTCTTCTACTGTATGTTTCTCTACTTCTATAAAATCAAATAATACATATTAAAATTAGTAGCTGGGCTGTGATGATTGTGCTCACTCCCCACATGAAGTAATTTTTGCTGTTTTTAGCTAGTGTTGATTGGATGAATGTCACGATGAATGCTGTATGGATTGAATGCTGCACTATGAATGGTTTGATTGATGGACTAATTTTAGTCATGTTTTTATTTATATGTACCCCCTATTTGCTGTGATATGTAATAATACGTTTCTTAAAGTACTGTGTCATTAATTGATTATTTTCTAAGTCTCTGTATCACGATTAAATAAAATTGATACAATCTGTAAGTAACACAGTTGTGTTCTCTGGACAAATTTTTCTGGATTCCTGTAGATTAAAATTGAGTCAAAAAAGGGGGAAGAGTGTAAAAGGCAGGGTTGGGGGGTTGAGAAGGAGAGGAGGACAAGAGAAAGACAAATCAGTGATGAACCATTAGTCACGTGATTACTGTGCATATGCTCAACTTATTACGCAACAATATGATTAATCTGTAATCTTGATTTGAAATACTTTTGGTTGATTGTTTTCTGGTGCATATGGTCATGCGTGCTGGAGATGTACTGTAAGGTACAATCCTACATTAGATAATGGTTGTGTTACCATTGGGCATAATTATAACAATGTGAAATGACTGAAACATCATTAAACGATTGGGAAAGATTAAAGGCATGCCTGTTTAAAATTCCTCGCAATTGCCGAATGTTGCCGAGTTAATTATCCGACTGTGGGTGTAACATAAATTATGATGGGCATAAGCATTCCGGCGAAGCAGGGCCGTGAGAGAAAGAAAGTAAATAATTAGATTAGGGCACTAAAGCACTGGCCGCTTAACTTCTGTCACATTCATCTGTTAGATCTAGCATGCAACCACGTATTAGAGGGTGTTCCAGGGACCGGGGAGAGTTACTTAACCTAGTGATCCAAAACAAACGTATCTATTCCCCACGCATGCGCTGTGTGATCTGTTGTGATTTAAAGACAATTGAAGCTGTGCACTTCAAAATGGCCGACCGCAACTGTCCTCAAGTCGGCCATCTTGGAAGGGGTAAACATCCTATAACAATTAGCAGAAAAATATAGAAAACGCCTCGCGCTGGGCTATGTGTTGCTACAAAAGCAACCTAATATGTTGTATGTAATTTGGCAAATGCAGAAAAATAATTAGGGTCAAATTGCTCAATTCTAAAACGAAATCGATTAGTGTACTGGGGATGCCATGGAGACCTAGTGTATATCACCGCTCTGGTTATGTGAGATATTATCAAGGGGGAAAGCTAATAAGCTAACTCTTACTTATCTAATTGCAAGAATGAAATGGGTGATTCATTGGGGAGCTGAATGAATATATTGATCATGTGACAGAAGGGATAAGTGGACTGGCTCTATGTATGATACTGATTAATAATGACGCTCCCGTTTAAGGGGGTTGTTTGTCTAGTACTCATTGCTTGCTCCTCTAACTTGTATCCAAAGTTGGTCAGATCTCATGTAAATTAGAGATATAAACGTGTTATATAAAAATTAATCAAGGACACAGATGCAGTTGTATATAGATTCAGACTGGAGTGAAAGAGAACAAGAGAAAACTTTTTCTTGAAAACACAAATTGCAGAATCCGTTCTGTGCAGTGTTAATATGTTATAAGAAAACAGCAAGTTCATGGTCCGTGTTCAGACCAACAAATACTGTTCTGTATTCACATATAAGTCATGCTTCCAATCGGCGGAGAATCAGGGTTAGGTTGCCGCCTCTCTGCGGTAATGTCACTTTCGCAAGCCCAACAAATCTGATATTTTGTTTAAGGTCAAGCTGATGAGATTTCTGCCAGTGCGATGCCAACGGGAATTTAGCATCCTGGCTTGCAATTGCCGACAGATGTTCCCGAATTTGGGTCTTAAGGGGCCTAATCTTGCTGCCAATGTATTTCTTTTCACAGACACAAATGATGCAGTAAACCGTATGTTTGGTGTTGCAATTGATGAATGACTCAATCCGATGTATTTGACCGGGGTTGAACAATACCTTGTTGGTTTCCAATGCATATGGACACATGGAACAACTGCCACATTTATGAAAGCCTTTGAATTTATCTTGGTTGAGCCATGTGGTTTGGCGATCTGGATTAGACATAAATGAGGGACTGAGTAAGTTTTTCAGAGTCATTCCTTTGCTGAAAGTAAAGTTGGGGAATGGGTCAATCCAGTAACTGATATCCGTATCCAAATGCAATAAGTGCCAGTGTCTCTTCATGATAGAATAAAGTACGTGACTATCCTAATTGTATTGGGGTATAAGTCGAATCTTGTCTGGACCTTGTCGGAAATTCGCTTGTTTGGGACGTGGTAAGGTTTCTCTCTCAAACGTACTGACTTGACAGGCTGTGGCAGCGATTTTGTTTGGGTTGTAGCCTCTTTGGAGAAATCTGTTTTGAATTGAATTACTTTCAAGATTGTATTCCTGTAATGTTGAGCAATTCCAACGCGCTCAAATTAATACTCCCTTTGGGATATTTGAAATGACGTGTTTTTTATGGCAACTTTCAGCATGTAAAATTGAGTTTACTGAAGTAATTTTCCTGAAAGTTTTGGTTGTAAAGCCACAGTCCGTAATGCAGATAGTAAGGTCCAAGAAGTCAATAGTGTTGGGACTGGAAGTGTGGGTGAATTGGATGCCCCATGTGTTGGAATTTAGTAAGTTAACAAATGCATCCAATTGTTCTGTGTGACCTGTCCAGAGCATAAACACGTCATCTATATAACGCTTCCACAGATAAATATATGGGGTAAATGCATGTGTACAAAGAACAAATTCCTGTTAGAAGTTATGCATAAAGATGTTAGCTAATGAAGGGGCGAAGCTTGCGCCCATGGCAATGCCAATGAGTTGCTTATAGTATAAATCATTGAAAAAGGAACACATTGTTCTGAAGTGCAAACATGATAAATTGCTTGAGCATTTCAATGTGAAGATAATATGATGCCGAAGTTTGGCAAAAAATATATTCTACGTTTCGAATAGCCATATCATGTTTAATCGATGTTTATAATGATTTGACATCTAATGTAACCATCAGTAAATTTGGTCGAAAGGGTAGGTCATTCAGAATTTGTAAGACATGCATTGTGTCTCTAATATATGCCGTGGTGGTAAGCATGGCAGGTTACAGACATTGATTGATGTATAAAGCAAGAGGTTCCAAGACACCTCCTCTTCCACTCACAATTGGTCTGCCTTCAGGTATGTTGGTGTACCCTATATGTAATTTAGGCAGAAAATAGATTGTTGGCATAGTAGGTCCATCTGAAATTAGGAATTGTCGCTCAGTGTCTGATAGTACTCCTTTCTTGTGCCACTCAGAGATCATTTTGTTAATCTCAGTTTGAATTTGGCGGATTGGGTTAGATGGTAGCTGTAGATAACAGCCAGCCTGGTTAAGGTGAGATAGGCCCATAGTGATATAGTCTGCCTTATTAATCACTACTACGTTTCCGCCTTTATCCGCTTCCTTAATGATAAGGTCCTTGTTTTGTGCCAGTTCCCTAAGAGCGGTTCGTTCAATGGGGTTTAAGTTCTGTTTCCATTTGCTTATCTGAGAAAAAGTTTTATGTTTATCAATTCTTGAATGTATATCTTTGATAACTGCTTGATATAAGGTATCGATAATGTTATCCTGAGCAAAAACTGGTGTGAATTTTTATTTTGAACTGAGTTCTTTGATGGACAAATTTTGTTGGTCTATATCTAGTTCGTTTAGGATATTTGAGATACATGATTCTGACTGTATATCTGCATCTTCCAATGACATTAAAATATGGGTGTTTAGCATTGTTTGTAGTGTGATGTCTGATGGGACTGGTACAGGTGTCTTTGGTTTGAAAAGTTTAATCTGGGTGGCAAAGAATTTTTTGAGTTTTAATTTGCGGATAAACTTAAAGATATCTCTTTGAATATCCACAAAATTGTTGAGCCCAGATGGTGCAAAAGATAACCCTTTATTGAGCACAGCATGTTCAGCAGTAGGGAGATGATGCTTACTCAAATTGCAAACAAGATTCAGCCTGTATCCCTCTTTGTCACATGTGTTTAGCAGATATGCCTGTAGGTGTGTTACCTCTCATTCTCTCCATGTCCCATTAAATCCATCATGGCATTCCAGCTTTCACCTCTAATTCTGGACTCAGATTTATCAATTTTCGATCGTGTGTTGCTTGTCTCATCTGTGGATATACAATTGGAATTCAAATCCCGACCTATATAGCTTCATGTAGGGATTCCCCATTTCAATCCGCTAAGTAGTTCCCCAAACAGTTGAAATGGTTTCCTTGACTCATTTTTGCCGTATTCCAGTAGACATATAAAAGCAAGCAATTTGGTGCATTAGCCGTGTCATAGTTGTACCAAGAAATGTTTACTGTGAATATTTTGTTACAATAAAATGCTAACAAAATGTGATCAAATAGCATTTATATGCAAGTATATGGAAGATTGTATAGCAGTACAACAAGGGACAGTCTATTAACCAGGTTTTCTGGAAACATGAGATGTCACATTCTCGAAATGCCTCTGGTGTTCCAAGAAATTATTTTTAATACTTAAGAAACATGGGTTCATGGACAGTCCACTGGAGTAGCAGTACCTCTTCTTAACTAGCCAGGACCAGTCTCGATCCTCTCATTATGAGGTAGGGTTTGGTTGGGCCTATAAAGAGATGCTATGTTGACCAAAGTTGTCATTGTTGAATTGTTGGCAGGTGTTTTGCGCCATCGCAGTGCTGTCACTGTGAATGCTGGAGCGCTAGGCCATGCCCCCACCCTCTGCCTCTTCAAATCTGCATTGAAGGCCTGACAGGGCCGAAGCCAGAGTGGACTCAAGGGTGCGGGGTCTTTCGCACCCTAGGGGTGCCGTCACCATTAGTGCCAGAGCATTAGGTCATGACCCCTGCCCTCTTTAAATCTGCATTCATGATCCGCCAGGGCCGAAGCCTGCTGGGATCCAAGGGTGCGGTGTGTTTTGCACTGTAGGGTTGCCATAACTGTGACAGCCGGAGAGCTAGGCCATGCCCCTGTCCCTTCAAGTCTATATTGAAGGCCCACTAGGGTAGAAGACCACATGGACCCAAGGGTCAATGGTGTTTCGCACCAGAGGGATTTTCTGTGCAAGTAGGGCATGTGGTAGAATAAACTGAGCTTAAGTATTGGATTACCAGATCAGTGGACGGCAAGAGAAGAAAAGGTCCACCACTGGAAGCTCAACCTGAGGCCTGAACTAGGGTGAAAGCATCCCATAGCTGGGTGTGGGTGGCTGCTGTGGTAGGTGCCTGAGCACCTAGAACTCTGGTACACAGGCATCTCTGGAGTATCCTAATGGAGGTATTGGAACAGTCACCCCCTTCCCCTTCCCCCCCACTTCTTTTCTGCAAACAGCTTGTCTCCCCACCTACCACGCAACCCCCCCTGAACTTAAGTCTGACCATAAGATATTAGTCGTAAGAAGAAAAAAGAGGTCTTGCTTACTGAGCCATGCTAGAGAATGCACTATTAACACTGACTCTGTTTCCAGGGAAGCACCCAGACACACTTTTAAGTTTGCGGGGGCGAGTTCCTTTATAAAAGAGATCCATCAGTTCTTGGGGTACAATCAATATTTCCTGGAAGGAGTAACAGCTGTAGCAGGCGATCACCTTGGGGGAGAAACACCTAGTCACCTGGGTGGCATGCCTATTCCGAGCTCTGAAGCAAGCCCTACAGTAAAGAAAATCAGCCACATAATGAAAGCTTGACTATCACTGTGAGAATACCTGTTTGCACATGCTTTGCCAAAGCCACAGCTGAAGCCACAGCCAATGCATTTGCTAGCAGAAATTATCTACTGCTCCATACTTCAGCTGGAAAAGAGAAATTACTATTGCCAGTGGTGGCCGATGCACCAGTCCCCACCCATGGCTGCTTACCATATACATTTCAGGGGGGGATGCGATCAAATTTCCACTCCGTGAAGACTTGTCTGGTCACTGATTCCCTGTGTGTTCCTGGTTCCACTCCAGCTTATGTCAAGTTCATTACTGCACCATGCTCTCAAAGGATACAGAGATGGTTGACGTGACTGAAGATAAGTTCACCCCCACTTTTACTTGCAGTACCTGGAGTGAGAACATGTTGTCTATGCGCTCGTGGACCATCTCCTTCCTCCAACTTATGTCGCTTACGGCTCCTAAGCCAAATAACCAGGGCACTCAACTCACCTCTAACTCACCTGGCAAGGAAGATCACACTGCTCAGGAATGTAACGACAAAAGGGTGTTCTCTGAATTGGCAGCTATTAAAAAAAAAAAACTACTAGTCCTAATTGAGACCCAGGTGCAGTCTTCGAGTGTTTCTTCTGTGGCTACGGAAACCCACAATAGTTCATTGGAATTCCCCTCTAAACTAGTCTTACCCGGCCCATTGACCAACAAATAGAATGCTGATAGCCATAACTCAGAGCATGCAAGAGCCTGTTTGGGTATTAACCCTTGTGAGCACAATGCTCACACACATACGTTTAGCCCCATCCCGAGCAGTTACTGCACTATAACTCATCTAGTGAGGACCCCATTGCCTATCTAAAGCACAATGTTATGGAGGACCATGAGCCTGGCACAAGGGCAACCCAAGGCCAAAGGGTGAAAGAACATTGAGCATACAAACACTGTCCGAAGAAGAACATGACCAAGGGTTACCATCATGAAGAGTTAAGAAGTGCCACAGTATTCCTCCATGGGGTACCCACATTGTCGGCCAATGAGCTTGAACCAAGGGATGCTCTCTCAAATAAATGCCTACACTGATTAGGGGTTGTGCTTGTGTATCCGGTGAAGCGTTGGTGGGCTGCCACAGACTGTCCAGTGAAAGTGAAAACCCCTATGATTCTGTAAAATTGGTATTCCAGGACAGAGAGTGGCCAAATGTGTGCTTGGAAGATCTGGGTGTCATGGCTGAACTGCCAATAGTGGGATTGAAATTAGACTGTAGCCCCATCTGGTAACTCGGAAGGATTACATCTAACTATGCTTTCTTTTGTGTGAATCTCACACCACTGGGTACAAGGACAACTGTAAACTAATTTGGTTTGGCTCATGGTAACCTGCACTGTGTCCCATTTGTAAACATGGGTTTTCCCCATCTTTCGAATTATTGTCCTTAGTGTGCCCATGGCTACTTATTTTCTTTTTTTTCCTTTTTGTTTTTTCTTCTTCCGACATGATGATATGATGCATTTCGGAATTCTAAGAAATGTCTTGTATTAGGATGCACTTTGATCGCTTAATGATCGAATAAAGTTGTTTTGATTGATTTTCATAGGTCCAAGTAGACTAAAGTCAGTTAACTAATCATGTTGAATGATCAATGTCTCCTTGTAATCAAAGGTAGATCTTATTCTAAAATGATCATAGCCCAACTGACCCAGGCCCAATACTTGGTCTATAATGATAGACATAATTAGACTTGAAGAAAATTGTATATGGCCTATCTCACCTGTTTTCCTTGAGGAAAATCACCTGCGCAATGTCTTTTGAGGAAATTTGTCTTAAGCAGGGAATTTCATGAAACAGTGAAAGGACATTATGAAGCTTTAGAATGGTAGGGCATGAAGCTTGAAAAATGCTTTCAAACCCCATTACCAAAAGTGTAAATGGTAGAACATGCCTCTTGGGGTGGCTGTTGATTACAAGCAGTAGTTTCATCCGTCTTTAAGAGCAAGTGTTGTTTTATTTCTAAAGTGCAAAAGTGCAAGATAATTGCATTGGGTGCAGGAGCTCTTTGTATATTTTGTGTCTTCACAGATAGCAAGCATTTATCTTCTAAAGTGTGAAAGTTTGATGTATTTATAGCTGACAGAGACCCTCCCTGAGTGTTTAATGATGATGGTATAGCAGGTGGTTCCAATGATTGTGGATCTTCTTCTACTTCCTCAACTGAATATGTAGAAAAGTATGATCTGTTCAATGCCTCTTCTGATGTATTATTAACCCACGATTTACAGTTCATTGAGGGTGCCTGTTGTTCCTCAGGAGGAGCCAGATTTGTCTTTCTACTTATTGAATCAGTTTCATTGTCTGGGGCATTATTCCAGAGGGCCACAAACTTGGGCTGCTTTATTTTCTTTGAATCAAGAGACAGCTGGTGAGTACAAGGTATCCCTGCACTCAGTCCCTCTTGAAAATAGACCGATGGAGCTGCAGAGTTTTTTTTGTCCATTATTGAGAGTTTTAATTCCTAGTTCCTGTGTTTTTTAGTGGCAGAATACATTGATGTTTTTGTTTGCTTTCTTTGCCTTGGCGTTCTTCTGTTTCACAGAATCGCACTGTGGAATTATGTGTGCAGCCGCGATTAGTGAGGCAGAAGCACCAATTCCCTCAAGCTCATGTGTCAATCGTATTGATTCTTTTCCATAAGTCTGATCCATGGATTGGTATGCATTTTGGAGATTTTTTAGCATTGCTACATGGACTATTACTTCAGGAAGAACTTCTTTCGTTGTGGTGTAAGGCCGTTATTTGTTCTTGTTTCTGCAGAAATATACCCTTCCAAGAAACTCAACTTGTCTGTGACAGTAAGCAAAATTGCTTTTTGTTCCTTAAAGTCTTGGTGAATATTTTCATACAATTTCATTGAAAAATGTAAGAGGAAGTTGGGGGAAAAACTCTTTGATTGGGAAGTTGTAGAAGTGTCATTCAAATGTTCCTGTGTCTTGGGTGTAGGAGCGGGGTAATAAGTGTATCAAGAGGCTATAGGTGATTTTGTATCACTTTGCAAAATAAAGATGGTGATCTATTCAATAGATCAGCTGAGTCAGATAAAGTATTAATCAGAGGAGATCAATTTGTACTTTCTGCAGGTGTACGAATGGATTGTAAATGAGTAGGGGGCCCTGCCTGTGAGTATTCTTGAGAACCTGACCCTCTGTCATTAGTCACTGATACGTTTTCTGTTACCAGACCCAATAGTTTCTTATCGGTAGGTGATTTCTGAAAGTCTGCAGTGGTCTGCTTGAATTCTGTGACTTTTCCTTGAGTTTTTTGTTTGGGGGTAGTCGATGGGTGAGGGACATGACAGGTGGATTTATTTATTTCTTTAGTCTTTTCTCTTTCAGACTTTTCTCTTTTAGCTCTTTATTGAGGTTTCTTGTGCTGTATCTCTTTCAGCTTGGCGTCATGATGCCCTTGCCACTGAAGGTGCGCTTTATAAATAAATAAATAAAACACTGGTGGATTTAGTGTCTTTAGCCTGAGATGAGCCTTCAACGTGGTTTTGCAGAGGGGGAAATAAAAGAAGCTACTGCGGACTTGATTTGCAGCCCATATGTGGTAGAAGACATTAGCGTGATTGAATATTATTATTATTATTATTATTATTATTATTATTATTATTATTATTATTATTATTATTATTAGTATTATCATGATTATGGCATTCCTAGTGTTTAAATGCATTAAAGGAATTGCCCCGCATATCTAGCCGATAAAATTGTATTTTATCAACCAAAAAGGAGTTTACGTTCAGAGGATAAACTCTTACTATGCATCCCACGAACAAAATGTATGTCAAGAGGAGATAGAAGGCTTGCTGCTTATGGTCCTAAAGTTTGGAATCAACTTCCACTTGAAATCAGAAAGTGTGAAAGTTTGGACCTTTTTAGAAAGAGACTGAAAACTTTTTTATTTGGATAAATGTAAACAGTTAAACCAAGACAGACCTTTGGATACTCCTTTTTCTTCTCTTGTGAAACCCTCGAGTTTTATAGCTACCATCTGCGCCCGAATATGGTTGATTCCGTCTGGTGCGCGTAATAAGTTATTCAAAATCAAAATCAAAATCAAATGATTATGATTATTATTATTGTTTTATTTAGCTCAGACCTTGCTTCAAAAAGCAACAGAGCGCTTTGCAGAGGTATACAGCAATAAAGATACAGAATGGAGCGCTTTACAGAAGTATACAACAGTAAAGATACCTAACAGAGCACTTATTAGAGGTGACAACAGAACAAATATACAGCAGGGGTGGGATACAGAGGGGCACAGAGGAGGAGAACAGCTGTACAGGTTGGTGGGGAGGAGAGGGGCTGATGGTGTCTAGCGAGTCGGGTGGCGAGGGAGCGGTGTGACGGCCTAGGTATTGAGGAGAATATACTTACCTTACCTCCCCACTAACCCCCTTACTATTGAAGTTTCTTAAGGGTCTTTCCTTGGACCACTTCTCTTGACTCCCTCTACTTCAGCTCGTAGTGCCCTGATCTCCTCTATTGCTTCTACAATCACCTCTTCACTGATGACAGGTCTTCCTCTCCTTTCACTACTTATCTGACGAGCTGTTGTCAAAAATATCAAACTGTCTCTCCATCAACACATTTTGGATGACGTCTCACTCGCTAATGCTCATTTCCACAAATATTGGCATTTTCAACTTCCAAGCAAACAGGCTATCTCTTCCTTTCCTCTTCTTCTTCTCTTCTCCCCTGAGAACCGTCCATACTCTGCCTCCGCTTGTAACCTTGGTGTTATCTTTGAGCATTCACACAACTTCTCGCTCTTCATCTCTAAATCTGCCATGGCAGCCAGGTTCAACCTCCACAATATAAGAAAAATCTGTCATCTTCTTTGTTTCAATACTGCTAAACAGCTAATTAGTCCTTTCTAGATCTGACTACTGTGCCACTCTCATCTATGGCCTTCCCAACTATCATTTTCACCTCTGGACATAGTCATTAAGTTAGTGGTCTGCACACTTTTTAACAATTGTAGCTTTACCTCTACCTCCTCGGCCTGTCGCCAGAGTGGCTGGCTATCTATGAAACAAAGGGCTAAGTATAAATTTCCTCATATCATCTTCAACACTCTCGATGGACATGCCCAACTCTACCTATCTGCTCATCTCACTCATCTCACTCTCTACCCTACTCCTCGCTTGTTAAGATAATCCTCAGCTCACCTCCTTGGCACCTCTTGTGCCCCTGTGCTCTGTCTCATCTATCCTCCCTCCACCACTCTGGAATGCTCTCCCTACCCCTCTCTGCACTACTCCAACTCTATCACTATTTAAATCCAACCTCCAAGTTCTCCTTCTTGTCAAATAACTTGCTTCCTGGCAATCTACCCTACTGTATCACAATGTTTTCCTCTCTCCATACCTTCCATGGACGACCCTAAGGCACTTTTCTGTCACCCATTGATCCTTAATTCAGCACTTTCTGCACCATCCCATCCCTATGTCCCCATCCCTATGTCATTCTGTCCTGTGCTCATCCCTGGTCTATATTTCCACTTTCCCCTGCAACATCTGGTCTTTAAGTCATATTCTCTCACCGTAATATAAATGACCCAAGTCCTCCATTCTGTTATAAAATGTAAAATCTTTAAACTTTTTTGTGTCAAAAATGCATTCCTTTCCATGTGATTTTTTGACTGAGATGCTTATACAACCTCAATGAATCGGTGACGTCCCAAGTTTTCACTACTCGTAGGAGATTAGAGTTGATTGCGCATTTATGACTGAACAACAAAGGCTTTCACAGGTGTAGTTCATGAGCAATGTGGAGCAAGCTTATGCAGTGGCCTGATGTCTCCCTAGCAGGAACTTAGAGGCATTGACTCTACTGATGGCTTCAAAAGAAAACTGAAGACATTCATATTTGCTTAAGGAAATCAGCCCCTGCTATACTACTCTGATTTCTGCTCTTGGCCTTGGATCTTTTTGGTTTCATGTTGTGTCCTTGTCGCACCCTGAAGTCTACGGGTCCATGGCCTGTGTAATATAAATTCCTAAAAGTAAAGTAAAGTAAAGGAACTGCAGGGCACTCTCCGGGTACCAGTCGTCTTTGAATAATTTCAAAGCAGCTGATACTCGGCTCACCAATGGAAGGTGTAGACAGACTGTGCACCCCTGCAGTAATTGTGGGAGACTCTCCAGCACTCCACATGCAGATGGAGACATCTTTTTGATGTAATGATAGTTCAAATATCATGGGCTAGTTTAAATACTGTTACAATAGCTTACTGCACCCATCACAGAGTAGAAATATCTATTTGCATATGCATATCAGTCTTTGTTCCACCCACAAGGGCAGTCCAGCACGAAAATGCTAGAAAATTTCCGCTGAATAAGAGTACCATCAGCAACCCCAGAAACGTGTTTCAGCATATTCGTGCCTCATCATTGAGGTGAAGTTGAGCCTTTCTAAGACACTGTGGCTAATGGGTCCACGTCTGGATTAGCCAGGATTTCTTAGGATGAAAGCCCAGGTTTCGCCCTTTATACGTGCATTTCCATCCAATTCAGTTCTTTGATGCAAAAATATTAAGTTGCATATTTTTCAAATGTCCCTAGAGACTTCTACCTTACGGTTTGTTTTGGGAATACCACCACCACCGGTGATAGGTGATGAGTGTGACAGAGAGACGTGCTTCAGCTTCGAAGGTACAAAAAATGCAAAAGGAACTAACTAATCTCAATACTATCTTCTATCACATGCACATTCAAATAAAGTAGCCTATGCACACTTGGCATTTGTGTGCTGTTCCAAGGTTGCACTTTTGTACTGTTGTTTGTGTTTGTATTCACATTTATAAGCAGTTAGAAAACATCTCCAAAAAGCAAAAGCAATCTCCCACGTGTCACAAAATATATTAAGAAAAGTGATAAAGTGTTCAATTTTCTATTTAGGAGGGAATATCACATTGATTCAAAATAACATGTTTTCGAGGATGGAGTCCTTTAGTACAATCAGAACCAAATAAGATACCTAGTTGGCAGATATCTACTAGTTACATCTAGGAATGTATCTCCAAAAATGGAACCAAACAACATGCAAATTGTGGGATCCTTGAAGACATGTTACGCCATTCAGCAATGTTTGGGATGAGGGCATTATATATTGATGAAAGCCTCCTGTCTAAAGATTACATGTGTTTAAAGATATAAAAAACAGATTATTATAGTAGGCAAATGTATGTGTTAGTGTAACATGACAAAGCAGACACATGGCAAAGGTGCAGACCACCTCACTGGGATTTCCCAACTGACACCGGCCATAAGTAAGACCTTGGCACAGGCTACCGACTCAAACTAACTTATTTCTAGGGATATGACCAGTGAGATCTTAATTTAGATTTCTTTCTGTAGCAGCTGTACTGAATAGTAAAGTGGCAATAAACTGTAAGATATATTTTGATTAATATTTAATTCTACATTAGATGGTCATCACCAATATACTGCCCCTTCATATAAAGTACCACCCCACAATTCTGGGCAATAAACAAGTGCTTTGCTGAAACTTGAATATAATTAAATATAATTGAAGTTAAATCAAGATAAAACTGGTCTTCAGGTTTCTCCAAGGAAAAGTACCACAATGTCACTCAATCATGAGCAGCTTGTGCACAAACACAACAATCACCTGCCTGCATGAATCACACCATTTCTCATGAAAAATACCAATTTCCATCAACCATTCCATACATACGTTAAGTTTTGAATAGCACTAAAGGTTCTAAGGACACTTTTGACACTTGTCAGTTAATATCTCAAATTCCTCGGCTTCACTTTCAAACATTTCCAGAATACACTTGAAATTACATTTTCAATTAATTCTAAAACGTTATTTTTGCCAATGACATTAGCAATTTATGAAATAGGGAACTGTTACGTGTCTTACACTTCCTTGTATAAATGTGATGCTGTGGATTTCTAACACATATGTGCATCTTACATAATGCTTACTTAAACTTCACCAGAAGCAATGTTTTTGTTTCAAAATCTACACAATTTTGGTTCCCAATCCAACCTGGAAGAATGTTTTAATGAATATTAAAACATATACCCCCCTACCCTCCTACCACTTTACAAATGAGCCTCCTAGTGCAGTTTCAGAATAAGGGGTCTGAACCCCATCAGGACATGGTATGGGAGTGTTTACTATATCTGTAATATTGCCTACGTTACTTTTTAAATATCACTTATTCATGTTAGAATGTCAGCCCTGTGAAACATTCCCTATTTTATACTGTGTTCATAACAGAAAATCCACTTTTTGTAAATACAATCCTCAAGCTTGAAAACAATGAAGTCAGGATGTAACTCACCCGAGCAAATCATAATATCCTATTCAATTTCTCTGAATACATTTTTAGAAATCACTCACTCAACCTGCAGGAATTGAACATTTTTTATTCACAAGCACATCTCACTGGGTTTTCAATGTAGTGGGAAGCAATTGCATTTCTCACAACATTTTAGAAATGTTCTATCTTGAAACAGAACCCCCTAGTGACAATCACCACCCAAATTCCCTTGCACCAGAGGCCCCCATCAGGGCAAACATTTCTGAGGACTTAACAAATTATATTTAGGGAGTTGTCATGTTCACCTTGAATTAATGTTTTATTGCATGACGTCATCTAAAATCTTAAAGTATTCCCAGGAGCTTCCAGTCAGCAAGCCCCCTTGGTCCCTTGCATGGAGTCAGAACTGCCTCAGGTTCCCCAGATGATATGCAAGTTCAGAAATCATATAATGGGGACAGGTGTTCCTTTTCTCTTCAGCTCATCCCAGTGTTGGAATCCCCTGTTCTTTACTCAAAATGTTTTTAAATCTCCAGATTTCCCATGGTAATTCCTAATTATGTCACACTATGTGATTGACTAAACCCTTGCATTGTCTTACCCTATAGGCAGACACTCCCCTATAGTCATAGGATGATTTAATGTTCATGTGTGCGGCCAAACAAGTTGGTGGGATCAAAAGCACTTCTCATGCTTTTGACAGCAAATTATTTGTCTCTTATCATTTCTGACAGCAATATTCAAAATCAATGAAACAAGATCATTGGGATCTATGCTTTGGAACACATGCTTCAACATGCAGCATGACTTTGTGGCATATTGGTATATGAAGTTATAGGTTTTCATATTTTTATTAATTGTTCAGAATTGTGGATCATGCAAATTAACAGTCAAATTGACCTTTAATCTATAAAGCAAAATAGGTTTCATGTTCCTATGTTTTATCATTGAAAGGTAATGAATGTTATTAGATTGTGCATATTGTATCACTAATACCACATGTGCTTCTTAATTCAAAATGAAACATGCATTGCACTGATGTATTATGTAGTTCCAATGGGGGCATCTCTGCACCAACACAATTAAACCAGCCTTCATGGGTGGTTTATACAATATTGACTGGAACCTATCAGAAGGCCTTAATTTGTTTATTGTCTATATACCTCTGACCATCTGGCAGGATGTTTTGAAGGCCCTTTTGATCATTACCACTAATACATGGTTTCCTCATTGAAACCTGTTTGAACATTTCCAAAAGGTCAGAGGTATTTAGCTCCTAGTTTAAATGCTGGTTACTTGAGTGAGAACACAAATACAGTCAAATACACCAATGTTATTCATCTTTATACAGAACACAATAATATTTCATGTACACAATAAGGAATGTGTAAGTCAAAACCCATCTGCTTATCAATAAGCTGTGCTGCATTTAAAAGCATATAGTATATTAGTTGAGAAAATTAAAGGTGAATACAAGGTTCATTTGTATTCTTAGTTAAACATTTGAAAATATAAATATGACAGCATGTTGGGTAATCCTAGGATTATTCAGTTAACTTGTATAACCCTGAGATATGGAGTAATGTGTTGTACAGGCTGTTTACTAGCGTCTGTAGAGATCGCTGTATTCCAGATTCATGGAAGAACGCTATTCTTAATCGGGTGTTCAAAGAGGGCAATGGATCTTTACCTGAAAATTATCGGTTATTATCAATATTTGACTCCACTGGAAAAGTATTTTCAGCTATTGTTCTAGTACACTTGAATGCCTGGGTTCATACCAACCATTTACTTCACCCTTTTCAAACTGTTCGACGTGGCACTAGTACTACCCATAATATTCGTGTCCTTGATGCCATAACTTCCAATGCCAAATTAAGTAATGGGCTGTCTGTTTATGAAACCTTTGTTGATTTTAGGTCAGCGTTTGACAGTGTTGATCAAGCCAAACTGTGGGAAATTTTGTTGACTCTTGCTTGCCCCAGATGGCTTGTTGATATATTATTTAATCTACATGAAAACAACACTGTGCAAATCCGTTAAGACAATAAAGGCAGCCTGACACAGCCAATTAATGTGAATAAAGGTGTCAAACAGGGCTGATTATTGGCTGCCCTATTATTAAATCTTTATTTAGCTGACCTTATCCGACGCCTTACTGTTAAAGCTAAATGCCCTGCTAAATTTGAAAAAGCCTTGATATCTGCTATGCTGTATGCAGATGATTTGGTGGTAATTGACCACTCTATTGCTGGTATGAAGGCAATGTTGGAAGAACTTGGCTATTTTGTAAAGGAACATGGCCTAATTATTAACTTGCAAAAAACCAAGGCCATGTTGTTCTCCCGCAAAAAGGTTAACAGAGTAAAATTGGAAGTATCATGGGGTAATGTAGAATATACCGAGGTATACAAATATCTTGGTGTCTTCTTTAACTGTAAAATTGGATACAGGTATCTCATTGAGAATAAAATTAGGAGGGCCAAGCAAATAACTATGATGGTGCGTATGTTTGTCAAGGAATATGCTGGCTATTCATTAAAAGGTATAATTACATTATATCGTCAATGGTTCACACCGGTTATGATTTATGGATTAGAAGCTATCTCTCTCTTTGACTTTTCTTTTCTAGACAGGATTGAAGGCCTATTTTGGCGTACCATTTAGGGGATACCTCGATCGTGTCCCATCCAATACATTAGAGTGGAACTCGGCTTACAGTCCTTGAGATCCACTGTGAGACAACAACGTGGTCTCCTTATTTTGAAAGCAATGTGTCACCCTGAGAGTGAATTGCTACAAATTATTCAAACAAAAGCAGCTAAAATAGACGTTCCTACCACTAGGAGCAAATACCTATCTAGTTGTAGTGTATACTTTCAAGAATTACAGTGGGTGGCTAAAACGAACCAATGTGTTTTTTTCCTGTTATTAAAAAAGCGTTTAAAGCTAAAACAAAGAGGATTGACTGGGAAATTAATTTTATTAGAATGTATGAATTGAAAAATGTTAAACATATTGAATGGATTGTACATGAGTATTATATGCCTCAAAGATACTTAATACGTTGTCCTGATCCCCAGGTATGGTATTTCAGGTTATCTTTGCGCACCAATCAACTTCGGTAAAGTCAACGTTTTGCTCCCAATGGAAGATTCCTGTAAAAAAAAGATATTGTCGAATGTGTCTGGACGTAGAGAATCGGAAACTGTTAGGCATGTACTCACTTTATGTCCTGAAAGACGTAAATATTATATGTTGAATTATGGCCGCTTTGTCCATAACATTAATTATATACAGTCGGAGGAATTCTGGAGATGGTGCCTCAATGTGCAATCTGAGGCAATCTACATAGCATTATATAGAGTATGGAAAACATTCCGGACCAGAAATAATGAAAATGGTAATGACAACTTAGTGACGACATGTAATAATAATGATTTTATGGAATCAATATTAATATTGTAATTTATATGTATTTATGCACTTTAAGTCTGTATTGTAATATGAATGAGTGAGTATTTAAAATATTTATTATATTGTGTTTACATTATTTCTATTATATAACTGGTTAATATGTGTTGAGTATGAATGTATGTAAAGTTGTAAAGTTTTATGAACTGAAAACAACTTAATAATAAATAAATATATGCTTTTATATCATCAGAAAAAAAACTTTTGTGGTGCAGGCTGGGTTCTTTTACTCTTAGTTACTTTTCAGACCTGTGGTCCTTTATACTTCTGCGATGTACAGGCACAGTTTTCCTGTTTTCAGTACTCTCTTCAAAGTAAGCAAATGACTGAAGAACATGCATATTTATTTAAAATGATAGGTTCTTTCAGCACTTCTAGCTTTACATGTGATGCAATCTCCATGTCTTGTGTTAGTTATGGGTAATTTTAACAGTCAAATCAGATGCGTTGCACTTCAAGAAAAAGTGCAACTTTTCAGTAACTCTCACTGTATTCCCAGGCATACTTGCTTTGGCTTTAATTCTCCCCACACATCCCTTAGGCAAATGTACCATGCTTACAAAAAACACACGTTCACATATGCAGGGATAGCATGAAATCAAAGAAATCTCAAATTATCCCAAAATCCAATAATCTAACAATAAACACATCCACCAATTCATGTATTAATATAACCAGTATTAATTTAGCAAAAACATTGTCAACAATGAATTTGTGAAAACTTAATTTGTAAGTAAAGAATTTCATTTTGTAATCTGAAGACATGCATTATAACTTATTTACTAACCTTTTACAGAATTTTGAAAGCAAAATTATATTTTTATCAGTTGGCTGGTCTCCAAATTCATATGTAGATTAAAAATGGCTTCACCCTTTATGAATCCCTGCAAAAGTATTGTTACACTTGAAATTACACATGTTCTTCCATTGTCCCACCTTTAATAACCAATTTCCCTTTTTAATAAAACACACTATTATTTACAATATTTTATCACCATCAGTATTAGCAATGGAGTATAGACAAATACTCAGATTTCTCCTTTGTAAACTTGTTTTTCAGAATAGAAAAACGCTTAGTTTAGCTTTATAGGACCTTCCATATGCAGATAGAAACAGTATACAATGACTTATTGAATCAGGTTCTAAATTATTTTCCACAAAACTGTAAAATAGAATTTGAGTAAAAGGTAAAACCACTAAATGGCAGAGCTAATCAGGAAATATAAACATCCTGATGATCCAAGAATAAGGAAAGGCAAAGAAAAGTGACATAAAATATATGGAGATGATCCATATTGCTCTTTCAATCATACTTGCTGCACTGTTTAAAGGGAAGTAATTCACAAAGTAACCTTCCATTTTAGTAAGATTTGAACACACTTTTTGAGACAGAAAAGTGGATCATTTTTTAAGAATTACACAAGACAAGAGCAAATTTCACCTATCAGATACCTGCTCTTAGGCTTCTACATTGTGTGGCTTATTTGGGTCAAGTGAGGTACCTACTATTCCAGGTTATAGAATAATACATGTTTAGAATTTTGATTTCTTTGTCCTCAGGTTAGCTGTGGTGCACCTTGATTTTAAAGTCCCTATGAGCATTATAGCATCCTGAAGAGAGAGTCCCGGGAATGCCCTACTCACCCCCATGAGCATGACAGCCCAAAGAGTCAAGAATACAAGATGCAACTCACTGTTTGAACAGCCCCCATGAGGGCCTGTGACATCTACATATGCGAACAAATATTCTCTCAGACAACCATTCAAACCTTATCCAGTCAACATCTTTATGGATACAGATGCCAATACACTGATAATGGATCCAAATGCCTCAATGGATCAGATTGACTAATAACGGAAATCCATTGTGCTGACGTCACTAGTAACACCACGATATAGCAACGTTAGTCATGAAGCAAACTCTCACCCATGCACGAAGTTACATGGACACACAAGTGCACACATGAAGGACATGCTTACAAAGTTCTGCAGATAGAGGACAGAGGCATATATATATACTGTTGAAAGCCTTTGTTATTTTTCTCATTAGCCAAACGCAGAAACGCAGAACATAAGGCAAAAAAGAGATGGAGAGCAAGCTTGCAGACGCTTATTCCAACTAACCATATGGAAATACAGGGTCATATAAGGAGCCTGGAAAAGCCACATACTACTAAGCTATAAGAAACATAGCACGATATAGATCTATAGAAATCATAGAATAACTGTAGTGAGGTTACATGAGGCCACATGCCTCAGAACGAGAGGCAAAGGAAAAAAGAATTTGGCTGCATGAAGCAGCAAGCCATGGCTCGCAGCTAAGGTCAGCTATGAGCAGAACATTCCTGGGCCTCGGCATAAATCCTCACAACTTGCAGACCACAGAGCTCAATTTCGTGGTCCTCAACCATTTGGTCCTGCCGAGCCAGACAATGGTCATTCACCCATGGTGGGAAGATGAGCAGTTCCCAACAAACATAGACATGAAGTGAAATATCGACTGTTTAACATTGTTGCAAATCTGTGGGTGCTCCAAAGGCAAAAGTGGTAATTTTGACGGTTACATTGGGATCACATCGTCTTTCTCATCACCTTGAGAAGGTGCACTGAGCGCTGAGAAGAGAGCTTGGGGAGTTCAGCTCCAGCCAATAAGGGAACACACAATCAAGGGTGGATGGCAGAGGGCAAGAGCCAATGGTAATTTTGCAACCCTGCAACAATGTATTAGGTTGTTTTTGGGGAAGGGTCAGGCAAGCCACGTCATGCAAGGACCAACAGAATAATCTCTATAGGTGCCGTGTATAAGCACTACCACCCCAACTACCCAATCCTGTAACCTTGTAAGTTTTTGGGCAATAGCCCCATGTTGTGATTCAGTAACTGAACAAAATTGCCCGGCATGGGCTCAGAAGCGGTGATGTTTGGGAGATTCTCAATGTTCTGTATGATCCCTGTCTGTTTGTGTAATGAAGGACCATTCTAACTTGCCCTTGGCTGAGTCCTCTGTCTGTGTACTGGGGGAGGGTTCTTTGGGCCCTGGGAGTGTAAAGAGGGAGCTCATAGTGTGAACCCGAGTCCCTTTGGTATACCTAAGCCAACAATCCCATGGCCAGTCCTGACAGATACAATCTAATAAACCCTCCACATGAATCCATAGTTTACCCAAGTCAAAATGTGTAGATGGTATGCACACTTTCAATGCACACCGTCATCTCCCATTTTATTTTATTTTCACACTGAGTAAAGCATGCGGTTAACGTACACGACGGGGCTGTGCACAACTGTATGGCCAACTTAAAAAAGGAGCCATTCACTGAGCTTACAAATCCAAAAATAATCACATCGATCTGCTTCCTTTGCTTAACAGTTCAGGCAGGAAAAAAAACGGAGCATGTGAGTAGTTGGCTTGCTAATTGTTGATTTTTCATGAAATGCTATGAAGACTGAGATTGCCGTACTCCATGAAACAAGAGTGATAATATTTCATTATCCTCCTGTTTGGGCAGTCCTTTACAAGTGAGAGTTGTTTGCTGGATTGTGTTATTTACATTCTTAGTCAATGGGGGTATTCTTCTGGACATATGTTTTTGTGTGTGTGTGTGAACACACACACGCACACACAAACACAAACAAACTACATCTTAAGTAAAACATTGCATTTCTAGACCCCATCTTGGAATGGTAAGAAACACCTGAAATGCTAGTGTTTATTTGTGATTGTCCATAGTATTGCTCATGTCCATTGTGTTGTTCCCTTGTGCTTACTGACTTTGAGCTGCGACATATCATTAAGTCTCCCGATTTTATGACATTTATTTTTTCAACATTTCTATCTGTATTAATCATTTTTGTGTCATTTTATCTGTGTTTATCCATATTTACATTTGCTCTGCAAACGAAACATGTTGCAACTAGTGTTTTATTCACATTAAATCAAATTACAAATGCAGCACTTAATGCCTTTAATGGGAAGCACATTAAGGTGGGTTCTTGTACATAACAGACAGTTCTTATGTTGACACGATAAACATCTATGTAGACCGCTTAACAATTACACAGGACAATAGATAACTTGTTTAACCTTTCTGTTCTATTACATTGCATTGTCAATTGCTTGCAGGGCCTAATTGAGAACCTAACGAGCTAATCAGGACACATGAAATGCCGTCTGTTCCCATTTTTACGAATAAATACTTTACGGAACCAGAGTAATTTCCATCTGTACGTGTGTGTTAAAATCAGTAAAAATTGAAAACTAGGTGTTCTATACACCATAAATCACACTGAAGAAATCTCTGCATCATATCATAACATTTTCACACACTGATTATTTTTTAAGGGCGTTTTTGAAGAATATGTTATTGTTTTACTAAATTGATGGACAGGAGTAAGCTCCATGTGCACCACTTTCTTTTGTTAAAGCTTCCTGTGATATTTCTTTTATCTAGAAGACAGCACTAACCTCTAATTCAAAAAGGTGTCTTCATGGGTATACAAATAAGATTAAACTAATTTCTGGAGCTTTCATGAGACAGCTGGTAATCGAAAATAAAAAAGAATAAGTGCACGTGCAAACAGTGCAAACACAGAGCTTGGCAAATCCAATGGATTTACCACTAGTTTGCAGAATGAATGGCAAAATGCATTGCTGCTTCCACACCTAGGTTTTTCTGCTTTTCTGTTCTAGTAAAGCAGTGTCCATTGGGATATGAATGAGTTCTATGTCACACTCCTAAAAAAAGGTAGGATTTCTTTTGCAACTCCACTAACTATCACGAGAAAAAGAGTATGTGTCCAGTGTCTACTAAATTAATATCTATCTGAAGGTGGAAATATTGTAATGTAGCACGTTTTGTTTACATTGTATGCAATTACCTGGAAACCATTTTCAAATATACCAACTGAACATATGTTCATTTCAGTGTCAACAGTGTCTGATGGTGCCTTGTCACCATGATCACATATGTTCTGTCCTGTTTTCTTTTTTTTCCAAATAGAGTGCAACAGCAGGCCTTAACTCTCTTTTTGTACCCTGAATTTGGCCTTTCAGAAACCGAGAAGCTATAAGGAATCCCAGGGCCCTGATTCCTGCATTGAACCACTTTTGAGATACTCTGTCCTAGACATCGCCTACCTGTCTCAAATTTCTTAGTGACACGTGGGGTGTTGCTGCTTGGACCAGACCACGAGTTGGACCGGATCGACTAGCCCATCAAGCCAATGCTGAATTACTGGCTAAGGAAGCTCATAGAAGACAGGTTCATTGCTGTTGAGCTCCCAAATACAAGAAAATGGTACTGTTAACAGGACCTGTCTTCTTGGTCCGCCTTTGGGACAATAGAGGATTTAATGCCATTTTCTCTGCCTTTTTTCAAGTGTTTGACTAATTTACACCCACTCCAGTACCCAGAGAGCTATAGCATATATGTTCTGTGTCTGTTCCAGAGGGGTCGGCCTTTGTTAATGTTTTTAGTTAATTGTGCACACGTGTCAGTGTTTAATAATATATTCATATATTTATAGAACCTTGATTGAATGTGTTATTTTATTTTATAGAGTTTGTACTATTGCTGTTTGTGTTACTTATTTTATCACTATCCTATCCCTCATAAAAGCAAAGCCTGCCCTCAGCTCACAATACAACAAAGACAAAGGAGGTATTTCACTTGCCTCTGCCTATTTCACTTTTATGATTGAGATCACTACTAATTTTTAGTATTGTGCAGCTGAGTAGGCGGTTTAGCCTCTACTCATCCCTGTAATGCTACAGAGGAGCAGTTATTTCATGACAATAGTTCATGGTCCAATGTCTGTCAAATACAAAATCAAGAATTTAAATCAAGTATAAAAAACTGCCTGTTCATGAGGCAGCTGAATGCAAGACTACTCCTAGCCACAGACAACAAAGATGGTCCATACTTAGTGGATGGTCGCAAAATAACCATACCTGCTGATGTTTTGCAAGACAGTAGGGCCCCGACGAGCAGCTTTTTGAAACCGAAACCTGTGTTGAAACAATTGGAATTATGTGTGCTCCATGTACACAGAATAATATTACTTAATACAGCAGAGCAAAAGACCAAGGCGTTTGCAGACCCTCTTGAGCTATGAGTATTTCTAAGGCAACAGAAAATGTAGCAATGTCCGCCACAAACGTACAAACGTATGAGAAGAAGGAAACTTAGCAAGGTAGCTGTAAGCAAAAGAAGTAAAATGAACTCGACCTTAGTATCATCTCCTCTGAGCAGATTAAGTCAATGATTCCAGGGAACAAATGATTGCATTTCCTCTGGACACTGAAAATGCTTTTGATTAGGAGCAGTTGGCCTAACATCAGAAAGATCCATATTATAACTGATAAGAACAACAGAACAACTTTGGCATTTATTTCAAGCTACAACACAAATTGGGGGTATTACATATGTTGATGTTTGCCACTGTTTGGCTGGAAATAGAACAGACTATGGAGGAGTGGGATAAACTACTAATTATATGTGGGTGTACGTCCAGTATATTTGAAAACCCAGTACTGAGAATGAACAGACACACATTGTTGAGGCGCAATTCACTCCTACATTGATAGTAATATGGGATAACACACAGAAAAGAATATATGTATTCTACTTTGCAGAACATATGGGTTGAAGCAGGGATTGAAAACAATATAACGATGTAATGAGAGAGTGTAAAAGAGTATCTTTACTGTCTAAAATATAGTGCCAGATCACGTGAATTGCACTGATGATGGGCGATTGTGTACCCGTGGTGGGCAATGATTACGCTCATGTATTGTGTTAACAAAATCAAGGACATTCTTTAATAAATCCTTTGAGCCATGCCAGACTTACACAAAATGGTGTCAATGTATCTACCCCAGTACTTGAGATATTTGTGCCACAGTGGATGATATTTAATGTGATCACATTCAAATGTGTGCATAAATCAATTTGCATATGCAGATACTATTGTTACTCCCAGGGAAGTGCCAGATGTTTGTAAAAAAAGTATCTGTTGTTGTACTTAAAGAATTAATTCTGAGAAATAAATGCATGCAGTGTCAAGATAGATGTAACCTGTCACTGCCACAATGTAGTCTGCCTGTAATAGTATCCACTCTACAGCTTCAGAGCCAAGATCATGGGGAAACAAAGTGAATGAAACGTTAACATCAACTGTCAATAAAATGTCAAGAGTCCCAACTTGAATAAATTCCAATTTCTGCCAAATACTTGTAGTATTGCTAATTCACATGCACATCATTGTTAATGACCCTAATAAATGATCGCAATGGATCCTCATTAGGTCGTAAAATGATATCGGTCACTGCTACTAAGAGACTTTCAGTTGTTTAATTGGATCCTTGTACATTTTATGTGGTAAATACAATTTGGGAGTTTTTGGATATCCTGACAACTCAAAATGTGTTGGTCATATCATTTATCCAACCCACCTCTTCTGCACATGCAGGAAGATGTGTGAGAGTAGTTTGCAATTATAAATGGGATCCCTTTCAAGTTTAGCATAAGTATGATTCCTTAAGACTGTTAGAGAATTGATCCATGTTTGTTTGTTTATTTATTTTTGAGCGCCAGACCCAGGGGTATCAGGGCGCAGAAGATCCAAGAAAACTTTCAGTTTAAGTTATATAGGTTACATAATGGCATATATAATACAGATCAGGATATACAAATGCATAATATACCGGATTTAGTAGATACATAGAATACAAGAAGAGCACTATACAAACAGGACATAATTTAACAGAGCACTCTAAGATCTATTTACAGTATGGGTGAAATGGGAGGCAGATGCATTACTGGTCATTATCTTTAAGCCAGTTGATAAGGTTCTGTCTGAAGTTTACGTATGTTTGGTCAACTCGCAAGGATGGATGCAAGGAGTTCCAGAGCTGTGCTGCTTTAACTGAGAAACTACTACCCCCCCACTTTAGACAGTTTGAATCTTGGCACGGTTAGGCAATTCGTATTAACTGTTCTAGCAGGCCTGCTCAAGGATTTTCTATTAAATCTCTCAGTGAGGTAGCTTGGCGCCACATTGTTAAGACATTTGTAAGTGAGTGAGGCGGTTTTCAACTGGATTTTTTGAAAATGGAATCATCCAGAACCTGAGGAGAGATGTTGATGGCACCTGATTCTGAAAAAGTGTTTGCCTCTTCTGAATGGAGCCACATGTTTGGAATTCTAGGAATTCTAGGGTGGATGAGATTTGGCTAGGAATTATTGAATTTTGTAAAATCACTCAAGAAAGACACTAATGCTAGAGTTAGAGTTAATGGATATGTATCAGGTAGATCAGGATGTGGCATAAGGATGCAAAGCTGTCTGTTACTGTTGTTATGTAGTCCACAATAACAAAACAAAAAAAAACTAATAAAGAAACTGGTGCAATGCATTTGGGAAAATCTAGCGGTGGTGGAGTATCCATGGCTTGGGCATTTGACGACTGCATATGCCTTATTCCAATGAACTCCTTTGATCTGGAAAACATGCATGTTGTTTCTGGGCAATGGGGAGCAAATGTAATCCCTATTGTGCTATCAATGCTAATTTTCTGGCTAATACATTTAGAAATTTAGAAAGCAAAATTCATGAAGATCAGTAATGGCACTGCAGAAATTGTAAATGGACCCGATACATTGGAAAGATGCACTGATATACTTGCAGAGTGGTTTCATATAGAGTGGTGTCCCATCACTATGTTACATAACCATACTCCAAAATTGACACTGAGAAATTTGCATGTTTGGAAGTGTATAAGAGTACTAGACCCCCCACCCCCTCAAAGTGAATACTGATAGCATGATGGGCTGATCAATGATCCCAGTATTGTAAAGATCAGAATTATAGTGTCTTTTGAAGGTAAAGAGCACATATAGGGTGACATATATTTTTAGGGTCAGAATGACCCAGGAAGGGGAGGGTGTCTCAGGTATTACACACACAACATGAATATCTAAAAATATATTCTGGAAACTAGATAGAACATGGGTTATTTACAAAAGTAGATTGGTTTGCCGTTTGGTAGCTGAACATCTAGACTGACAAGGCCAAGATATTTTCTAAAATGGATATCAGAGATAAAAAGGCATCTTTGCAGCAAGTGTCAAAAGGCTTCAATCATTCTGATATTGAATATCCTTTGGCAGCATTTCAATGTGAGATACGCACATCTGGTATGGTATATTTAGAATTTCTTGGCAAGAAAAGCAGGCATGATTGATAGCAAATCAGATAAGAGCATGGGAAAGCTACCAATTAGACAGGACAGCTGCTTACTATAAGATAGCAACAAATAACATGAGCTCATGAGGTTTCCCATAGTATAAGCTGCCAGGTAAATTTGTCAGAGGCTCGAGAAGTAGATAAGGGCTGGTTCTTGGCAGGTGTTTAAAGGACGTGTAAATGCATCCGGCTGGGTCTGAAGCCAGTTTATCAGTCTATGTGTCAGTCAACTAATGCTTGCCAAGATGAGCTAATGTGGGCTTTGTGAGTGACATATAAGCCAACCAATCAAAGACAAGGAGGGCTTATATTCTAGTTAAGTGAACCAATTAGAAATGTATCCTGAATTTGCATGAAGTATTGCACCATTCCCAAAAAGCCTATAAAAGGCAAGCTGATTCTAGGAGCTCTGTGTGCTTCCAGTATAGCTTTCTGAACTTGTATTAAAGATGACTGTGAACTGGCATCCAGGCACCCAGAACTATTTTTAATTGTTCGAAGTACTGGTAAAGTCACAGCATCACTTCATAGGAAGACTGGCATGAACAGAATATGCTACAGTGTGCAAATAAGTCATGCTAGCATTGGCAATGGTAGCAGCAAGCCACCAATAATGTGGTGTGGGCTAGAAGCTTCATGTTACTGACAACATTTTAGCTTAAAATTACTCTAAACATGTAAATGGTTCCGGAGAAGCCAACCTAAAGCTATTCCCAGTATGGCAAAATGGATGCAGACATGTTTCAGATACCTTTGGAGGATGTTGCATGTCATGTTGTCTGACCTCAATGGATACAGACAATTAAAACATGTCTTCATGTCCAAGTACCAGAAACCTTGGCCATTGGGAGGGCTCTCTAATGGAGGCCAACATCCTTTTATCCTGCATAACACTATCACATATTTCCACTCTCCTGAAAGTGGCAGCATTCTTCATGCCAGACCCATTTGAAATACTGAAGGCAATCTGGGAAAGGGACACAGGTGAACTGAACAGTGATGACCAGACAGAGTCTCTCACATCAACATGGCAGTCACCCCCCAGTTCCAGGCTTAGGCACATTCAATTTAAGAATCAACATGGGGTATACTATTTCCAGACTAGATTACAGCAAATAGGACACAAAGAAGGGGTCCACTGTTTATAATGCAGAACATAAATGGGGAGATTTTTACCAGACAACCCGGCTCTGTCTGTTGGTTCAGAGGTTTTGGAGAAAAGTGCACAAGGGAGCAATCAGATATGACTGGGTGGATTGTGAAGCTTAAATAAAAACATGCTTTAATGGGTGTACCACCCACAAAAATGAAGCTATCATCATCATAAACTACTGGTGATTGAGGGATTAGTGATACCAAACAAGCTAGATTTCACTTTCTTGTAGGTGAGCAATGAGGCCCCCTCTTGAGTATGTGGAAGAGGGAATGAATATCATGAGAGTTTCTTTCAAAGTCCATTTCTGAAACAAGGAATGTTCCCAAACGTTTTGAAGGTCTGAGGATGCAGGAGCATGTGTTGTTGGGACAATGGTGGATGTGAAAGGGTGTAGATTGCATTTTTGACATAGAAGACTGATGAAAATTAAAAGAATGTTTATAGAAGGATATGGTTCTGTCTGCTACTGCTAACAGAACCCTCACAGGATTAGGTTATTCTACTGATTTTAAGGCATTGCAAACTCATTTACACTTTGGGCTACTAGGTGCCATTAATAAGCCTAAACTAATGCACTGCAGTACAGGTAGGTGGGAGATGACATGTGAGGAGAGGCACGCAGCTTCTGGTTGTTGTTTGGTTATTTACCCACTTTTACCCCATTGACTGCCCTTGGACATGCTAATCCCCGTGGCCATTCCACCAACTATCTGCCCCTCTCCACCCAAAATGACTCCTCCTGGGATCTCTTTGAGCTTGCTCTTTCAAGTAATAGCCTTAACCCTTGACATGGAAAGTATTCTTCTAAGATGTAAAGACTTAATGGAAGCTGTAAATGGCCACTGTTGTAATACAAATGTCTAAAGCAAGTGTGCCTTTTGCCACTTCATTTATATCTCTGCCATGCTTTGACGTCCTGTTAAAAACAATTTTAATTTGTAATTTATAATAATCGCTTGCAAATCCAACAGTTTTGACTCAAGGTATTATATAGGCATTTGCCAGGCACTGAGATAACATGCCCTGGTAATCACTCAATTTTCCAGCTGTTTCCATCATGTGTCCAGGTAGGATCTTAACATCAGTGCCTAGCAAATGCTTATCCCATACCTAAACACAGTCAAACACTTGACTTTCTTAATGTTTGTTTGACTTTCCATAAATATACATGGAATACACATGTAGATTGTGCACCAAAAAGTAAAAACGTATCATTAGAATATGCTTGAAAAAAGATATAACTTTAGCCTGTCTTGCTGCGTAACATTTCTGCTGAAAGAAGAAACAATTGAAAAACCTACTGATTTACTTGATAAAAAATGTGTATTTCCATTTCCAAGCACGTTTTTGTGTACATAACAGTGTAAGCAAAACTCTCTACAACAATGAAACTATCCGTGCATGTATACTTGATTGGGAACATATGTATAACTAGGGTCCTTTTGAAATCGAGGGGTGTACTGTGTGAACAAATTAATTAGGGATAACTTAGAGACAAGCACTTACAAAGGTTGTGCCTGTTTTGTCGGCTCTCGGCTGCTGGTAGGTGCATAGCAGTGGCACATGTTGCATTAACCACATACATCCATGGCACATTAACTCTTGGACAATGGACACTGTTCCAGGGGTGAGTCACACCAACACTACATATGGCTCTGAAATCTTTCTGTTTGAGATAACTTCAGTGATGAAGTCTGCACATGGGTTAATTCTCCAGGCACTGCACAGTTCCTAATTAGTATACTTAAGAACAGTGACTAGAAAATAATATGAATGTCAACAGTTAAAAAAGCAAATAGAGAAATATTCATTTTAAACGGCTAAGAGACTTAAAACATGTATTTATTTATTTTATTTATTTATTGGGTATTTACAATGCGCCTATACAGATATGTGTTTCAAGGAGCAACACGAGGGGGTGGGCAGAGATGACAAAAACAAAACCGTACTACCAGACCTTGTGAGATTTGGATTGTGCAAGTTCAGTAACAAGAAGTGTGGGGGAGAGGCCAGGGAGGGAATGGCCGGTCAGGGCGGAAGGGCCTGTGGGTTAAGCAAGTGCCAGGGAGGCCAGGTGGACAGAGCCATGGGAAAGCAGAGAGTGCAAGGGAAGAAGGTCTGTGTGGTAAGTGCAAGTTATGGGACTGGAAGGGCAGGGGAAAGGGCCCAAAAGGCAAGTGCAGATAGGCAGGGCACAGGAGACCAAGTGCAGAGGGAGACTAGTTTAGGAGTCCTGGTGCCCTGTAAGAATCTGAAGGAACCAGGCAGCCGGACAAAAGGCAGAGGAGGACATTAGCAGTGGAGTGGCATAGAGAAGGAAGAAGATTAAATGAGGGTCTTGAGATGCTTATGGAGCTTATGGAGATCCGGCTCAAGTCTGAGAGGGGCAGGGAGGCCATTCCAGAGGGTGGAACCTGCAGAAGAGCGAGACATACCCCCCACACTCTCTGCTTGGAAAAGCATCTGACCTGCAGAGAGTTGTCACTAGAAGACCGAAGGGCTCTAGCAGCAAGATATTTAGGGAGAGGGAGTTGGATGTAGCAGGGTCTCAGCCCCCAGAAAGCCTCGTGGAGGATGCATAGGGTCTTGAACCTGATCCTGGCAGCAACCAGAAGCCAGTGGAGAGATTTAAGTGCTGGAGAGGTGCAGTGCCTGGACTTGATGCCGAGGATAAGTCTTGCAGTCCAATTCTGGATTAGTTGAATGGAGGCAAAGGTAGGAGTTAGGCAGATTGAGAAAGAGGCTGTTGCAGAGGTCCACCCTGGAGAGGAATAGAGCTCTGGAGATATTGAGCTTCTGGTGGAAGCTGGAGAAAGGGAGAATGCCTCTAAGGAGGTGTAGATGAAAGTCGACCTTATTGGCAAGGTCTGTGATGTAAGGAGAGAAGGAGACAGAGGAGTCTAAGATGACACCAAGGTTTTTTGCCTCACATGAGAGGGAGAGGAGGGGGCCATGGAGGGCGGCCAGAGAGTAGGAGTGAAGGAGGGAGCTGGGGTCTCAATGAGAAGGATCTCAGTCTTACTGGCATTAAGGCAGAGATTGTTAGCAGTGCACCATGGCTGAATAGCAGGCAGGCAGTCACAAATGAGAGAGAAAGAGGAGGTGGCAGACGTGGGAATCTTGAAGGAGAGCTGTGTCTCATCCACATAACACTGGAAGTTAGGAGAGAATGCAGAGATCAAATGGGCTAGAGGGGGAAGGTAGATACTGAAGAAGATAGAGCCCTGAGAGGCACCACCGTTTTAGATTGATATGGAGGAGAGGAAAGGGCCCAGTTGAACCTGGGAAGGTCAGTCAGAGATACCATTTGGAGCAGTTGCACACACAGGTAGAATTACATATTAAACAATATGCTTTGCCGTTATGGACAACAATTTGGTTTGCCTCCTCATTGCAATAAAACCAAAAAGTAATGAATGGAAATGTTTGGATTAATCATAACCATCATCATTGCTATGAGTAGCCTTCAATGTGAGTGTTTTTTTAAATCCCTTCTATTCAATATAGTAGGAAAAGCAATACATACATCACCGCTGGTCCTGCCACCAATACAAGTAATTAAGTCCCAACTGACAGGTAACATTCTCTCTCTAGTGGTGGCACTCATCAGTGAGACACAGCTTGATTTCCTGGACATAAGGATGTAAGCTAGTCGTGCCTTCGCTTAGAGAGATTAAACCAACAAGTGATGGATAGAGGGCTTTGAATCATAAACATGGACCTTGCTCAATGCAGGCTTCAATGACTATTGTGTTTTCTCCTGTGTGTGGCATTTCTCCTGTGTGTGATGTGTTGTTATTGTGATTTATACAGTGCAATGCTGCCATTTTAATGGTCTCCAGGTGCTCTGGCAAATCTGAAAAGGAGGGGAAGCTGGGAAGGGCTTAATTAGTGGGATAGCGAGAGAAAGCGTTAGAGAGTTTTGATGTGGTGTTGGTATCTTCAGTTCGGAAGAAATGGTCACTGTGTTCTGGGTTTGTTTTTAGTTGACACAGGCTAGATGGTGTCTGTTGTATGAGTCAGTTTGTGATGATTTATATATAAATGGTTTAGTTTTATGTAGTGTGTTGCTGTGTTGTGTTTAATTGGGTGTTGCTGAGTGTGTGCATTTTGTGCTGGCTGTCGCTTTCTCCTGTGGTGAAGGTATGTATGTGTTTTGCTGGGTGTTTGCTGGTGAGTATGCAGTATATTGGAACATTTTTAGAAGCGTTAGTTAGTGATGTTAATAGTCTGTGCCCTTTAGTGTGTTCGTTATGTTGGTCTGGCAGGGTTCATATTCTTCAATGTTGGTTTCTGTCAAATGTTTTTTATTGTTCAGAGATATAGGTTTTGTTTTGTTAGGTTTCGGTTGTTTATGGTGTTTCTCTTGTGTTGAGTTGGTTGTTCCCCTTTGACTGTGTTTCGTGTTTTGTTTGGTGAGTTAAAGAGATATATTTTTTAAATTTTGTTTTTTTATATTTCCTTTGGGAGTGAACTCCAAAGTTTTGCTGGGATGCAGAAGAATGCTGAACCACCGTTCTGCTGTGAATATTGTTTAGGTTTGAAGCTTATGTTGTTGCTGGACTTTAACGTGCAGTTTGGTTTGTAGGTGGACATTTTTCCCTGTATGAATTCAGCTCCATGGGCATGGATTGCTCTATGGGTTATGCACAGTGTTTTAAAGAAAAACATTGTTTTGACTGGTAGCCACATAAGGGTTCTCAGTGCTGGTGTGATGTGTTCTCTCTTCGGGAGTTTGAGAAATAGGGCATCAATACAACCAAGCCGGTGAGGTAACACCGGTGCTGGTAAGCCTATCGGCTCTGTTGTTACTGGACCAGCATAGTACGACTCTGCTGGCGGGAGCCGTCCCACCTGCCAGCTTCAGACCTGGCAGAGGGAATGGCACTCACCCGCAGAGTTTCATGGAAGCACCGGCACCGTTGTTAATGGTGCTGGTGCTTCCGTGATCCCCAATCCCATTGAGTCCTATTGGACTCAAATGGGAATGGGGATTAACAATTTACTGGCGCCTGACTTCCCGGAAAACCATGGTAGTAATCCACCAGTGTTTTTGGCAAGCCAGGTGCTGGTAAATATTGCAAGTCCGGCGGCAACCCGCCGGGAGCACTGGCAGGGTTACCACCTGACTTGTAATGAGGCCCATAGTCTTGCTGCTGTGTTCAGCATTTGCTGGAATTTTTTGTTTAGGTAGTATGGCATTCCGAGATAGATGTTGTTGCAGCAGTCTATTCTTGACATGATGAGGGAGATGATGGCAAGTGTTCTATGCAAGAATGTGAAGAACGGTAGCATCCACTTGATTGGGTGCAGGTGGAAGAAGCTCTTCATTACTACTGCGTTGACTTGTGGTTCAAGTGTTATGTTATTGTGAATTCATATTCAGAGGTTTCTCCATGCCTTCTGCAACCATGCCAGCCACCTTGGCAAAGAATTTTCATTAATTGAACGGGACACATGCAGCATCACATTCAATTAATGAAACTAACTAATTACTAACCCGTTCCACAGGCTGCACCGGGGCTAATGTTCCAGAGCCCTTGTTAACTGCCCTTGCTATGCTCAGCCCATTAAATCAGACTGCCAGGCCATTAACCCGAGTGTAGCCTGTGGAACGGGTTACTAATGCCGCATTATTTTCCCATTGTACTCAGTCAAGAGGAACTGCATGGAGGATTCACATCAATTACATAGTAAGGACTTCAACACAGATACACAGGTACAAGCTTCAGAGGAAGGCAAAAGTCAGGGTGAATCGTGGGTATACGAAGGACAGATGGAAAATCCTCTGAGATTTAATTTCATCCCTTGACTACAATGGCCCTCATTACAAGTCAGGCGTTAAGGGTTAACGGCGCCGTTGGCGCCGTTAACCCTTAACGCCTGATTCACACTTTAACGCCTGCTTTTTGCAGGCGTTAAAGTCCAAGGCGCTAAGCGACCTTGGTGCTAATTACGGCACCGTAATTTACGGTGCCGTAATTAGCGCCTTCCCCATCCCCATTGATATGATATGATATGATATGATATGATAAGGCATTTGTAACGCGCCTATACACAAGTGTTTCAAGGCGCGACGAGGCAGGGGGGGGACAAGGGGAGACAGACAACGATCTTACTAGGCCAGGTGTCATTCAGATCGCGCAAGTGCAAGGGTAGAGGGGAAGGGAAAAGTGCATGGGGGGAAAGGGAGAGGGGAAAGTGCAGTACAGGGTTATAAGCATACAGCATACAGGCTAAATAACAAGGGCCAGCTGGTGGCAAGTGCGAGGTAAGTGCAGACAAGTGCTGGGAAGGGGGGCTGTATGGATACAGACACAGTCCCGTAGTGCAGGGGTTGCCGTGGAGGCAGTGCAGGGGAGAGTGGCTGGGCCGAGAACGGTGAATGGCCCAGTTGCAGATTCAGTGCAGTTTCAGTAGTATTAGCAGGGGAGAGGGGGAGAGAAAGCGGAGGCAAAGAGGAAGGTTTTGAGGTGCTTCCGGAACCGGAGGTGGTTCTCCTCAAGTTTCAGGGAGGTAGGAAGGCTGTTCCAGAGGGAGGCCCCTGCAGTGGAAAGAGATCTGCCCCCAACTCGTTGTTTGGAGAAGCGGCTGACCCTCAGGGAGTTGGAGGCGGATGAGCGAAGAGCTCGAGAAGGAAGATATTTAGGAAGAGAGAGTTGAAGGTATATTGGCCCAAGGCCCTATGGGGCAAAAATGGGAATGGGGAAGGGCAAATGGTGAATGGGGAATTACAGCCCCACTCACCTTGGAATGGGGTGGTAATTCCGCCATCCACCATGGCGGAATCCGGCATGGACCATGGTGCTAATAGCACCATGGTCCACCGCCGGACTTGTAATGATGGCCAATGTCTTGTTTCTCTAGTGGCCACGCACATCTCTGTGGCGCTGGTAATGGATGTTGTGGTTTTGCTACACTGGCGCTATTGTAGTCTTTTTTTAATGCATAGTGATGCATTGTGCTTTAGCAGAGGCAGTGTGTTTACATTTGGCTGAGGAAGAGGAATACTTTTCTTCTTAATGAAGATAATTAAAGCACCCAATTCATAACGCTCTTTTGATATCTGATCAGGAACCCAACTTATTGGCAGAGCAAATTGTTATATCCTGCAGTGCGATCAGTAGATGTCTTTTATTTAAGGTCTTAGTTTTTTATATGAATGACTAACCTTGATATAGCTAACCTCCTTTCCCTTTAAGGTTATATTTTTGCAGTATTTTCAGTTTATCTCTTTTTAGTGACCATCTACTAAATCCGCACAGAGCAATGCGTTGTAATACATCATATGTTGCAGATAATGTTGAGCAATACATCACATATTTCTATTTAATGTGTGAGCAATTGATAGTGTGTTCCACGCTCTTTATTGTGTTTCACTCATGGGTGATTTCTTGCGGGAAGCTGCACAAGGCGGTGTGCTTGTTCTGTTCTCCACATTAGGGATTCAACTCTCTGAGCAGATCGCTTCAGTCCCGTCTCCTCTGCGCCTGCCCAAAGTGAATGTTTGCTACTCAGATGACAGCCATTTGGATCTCCTGAGGTGCGGTCCGAATCAATTAAAGGTTTGCTGCATCACAGTTTATACAAATTCTATTCAATCCGTGATGACACCTGCTGTGAATCCACCCAAATAACCACCAAACCAGCTTTACGTTTCTGTGCAAAGTGTCTTTTCGCAGTTGTGTTGATGGTCATGAAAATGATACTCAATTGAGGCTGGGAACGATTTTTAGGGAGAGCATCAGACTCGTTGACATGTGTTGGGATGCTGGTCTGCTTTTACAGTGGGATCCTAGTCAGCATGAGAGGCTTTTCTGTATCCTCACCACGCGCCTTCACCACTTGTGTTGGGCTGCTCTAATTGGCCCAGCGCAATGTCATATCGCCAAAAAAGTGATCAGCATCAGCAGTAGCCTAAATGCTCTCTCTTGACTGCGCCACTGCTCTCCATTGCATTCCGCTCTATTTGATGGGAGAAATACTTGGGCGCCTCAGTGCTCTGTGACTGAAAGTGTAGCCTCACATACACATCCAACCATACCACACAATCAGGGCTGATATAGGTAGCAGAAGTGTTTGAACATTGCTGTTGGTGGCAAATAGTGATCATCTAGGTGATGTTATAGACCAAAACAGTTTGAAGCATAAAATAGGATTAATAAACAATCACTGACTTCTATTGTGTCCCACTAAAAATATTATTCCGTAGATGTTTCGTTTTCATTAGCATTTGTATTATTATTATTATTATTATTATTATTATTATTATTATTATTATTATTATTTTCATGGTCACTGTGATGAAGAGGAGACATTGTAGGGGTTGAGCAACCCTTGCTGGGTATTTCATCCTTTTGGGGGCATTTTTACTCGCTAAAGTGCCTACACTGCGCTCCCCTGCCCTGAGAGCCAGCTCCACCTCCCACTGCCCACCCATGCTGCATCATATTGATGTTACAGGTCATGAGAACCGTATCACCGAAAGGACTCAGTGACAGATTAAGAAATCTCCCATTTGACGGTCGCTGTGATGAAGAGGAGACATTGTAGCGGTTGAGCAACCCTTGCTGGGTATTTCATCCTTTTGGGGGCATTTTTACTCGCTAAAGTGCCTACACTGCGCTCCCCTGCCCTGAGAGCCAGCTCCACCTCCCACTGCCCACCCATGCTGCATCATATTGATGTTACAGGTCATGAGAACCGTATCACCGAAAGGACTCAGTGACAGATTAAGACATCTCCCATTTGACGGTCGCTGTGATGAAGAGGAGACATTTTAACTCGTGGGCAGCCCTTTCTGGGTATTTCATACATTTGAGGGTATTTTTACATGCCAAATGCACCTACACTGCGCTCCCTGGCTCTGAGAGCCAGATCCACCTCCCCCATTCCCACTGCACGCCCTCGCCACATACTATTTGTGGTACAGGTCACGAGATTCGGAAAACATCAAATGGACCCAGCAACAGAGTAAGACACCTCCCATTTCACGGGTGCTGTGACAAAGAGGAAACATTGTGGGGTGTGATCAGCCCTTGCTTGGTATTTAATCCTTTTGGGGGCATATTTACTTGCTAAATGTGTCTACACTACGCTCCCCAGCCCTGAGAGCCAGCTCAACCCCACCCACCCACTGTCAGCCCTCCCTTCATCCTATTGGTTTTACAGGTCACAAGAACCGGAATACCATTTTTGAAGCTCTCCCCCAGGTCAGATTTTCCAAGGTAGCTGGCGAAGGGCACAGAGTAAGGGCAACTTCCTTAGGCACCTACTATCCCTGTTTGCCTGTTCACCCTAGCCCTGCCAGATGCCTCGCTATCCATCTACAGCCACTATCAGATAAGGGACGCTGTCTTTGAATCTCTCCACTGCTTGTATTTTGCCACACTTGCATTTTGCCTGACCAGGTTTCCCAATTTTAGATTGCTACTTTGAATCTCACTGCTTGTATTTTGCCACACTTGCATCGAGCCTGACTAGGTTCCCAAATTACCTAAAGATTGTGGATGTGTCTATTATATATAAATGGCGGCCGTGTTCCACGCACTACATCAGTTTCTTTGCTGAAAAACAGTTTAGATGTAATACATTGACAATATTTAGGTAAGAAATTGAGTTAGGGCTAGTTAATTTTTAGAATACATTTTTTACAGATCTTTCTTTCAATAGACATTTTGGGCCTCATTACGAGGTCTACATCCAGTAAAATGCCGTAAGAATTCCCAGTAATACCGGCACTGGCAATTTTACCAGACTGCGGAAACCTGAGTGTGCCGGTGGGCACTCTACAGGCAAAGAAACGCCGGAATCTCCAGCACCGGCATTACCAGTGCCAGTGATTCCAGCAATCCCATCCCATAGAGTCCCATGGCACTCTATGGAATGGAAACTTACCACGGTCACCGGTGGCTGTAATATCCCGGTAATACCGCGTTATCCGGCGGCGGAGATGGTAGAGGTTGTTTTTCCGCTATCCCGCCAGAATTACCGGCGGGATACTGGGAAACTTGTTATGAGCCCCTTTTTCTGTCAACTTTAAGGTACAATGGGAAACATAAATTGAGCTAAATACTATATCGGGAACACAGTACCTTCTTCTATATATGATGATGTTTTTACATTACGGATTTACATTATACTTTTATGGCATATTCAAATTCCTTAACGATTTAGACCTCATGCCTTGAAAAAGAACATCTGGTCAAAACAGATATCAGCAAACATTGTGGTTAACTTTTGGATGTAACATATACACTAACAGTACATTTTGCTGTGTGAACTGTCCCGTGACAATCAATAGTACAGAAAAGCAAAGTAAAAGGATTTACTTTTGGCTGTACAAATAACACAAATACTGAGATGTGTTGTTTGAATTGTTCTATTACAATACATTGTGCAGAATTGTTATTTTTTAAAGAGACCGTTTTTTGACCACAAAGCTTATCCAAGACCATTTGGCAAATTCTGAGAAATGTTATAGTGGGTGCACAAGCACATAGTTAGCTTTTTACTTTACTTGTCTGTGTGATATTTGCAGTGTACCCATTTGTGCATTGTGCAGCTACACTAGCTAAGATTGTTTCCATGAGGCACCAGGGAGACTTTGGGCACGATTGATGGAATTATCTGCGGGGAAAACAGGGATTTTGCACACCAAACTGCGTGAATATGCAGTGCGCACATTTTTTATTCTGTTTGCATGTTCACACAGTGTCGTTCTCGGCGCGCGGCAATTGCAGGACAAATGTGTACGTTTGCATGAATCGGGCCCTATGTCTTTTAATGTTATTGCATCTTGTCTAGGCTATTATTATTAGACGGCAACGATAAGGCATTTCTAAATGAACGCAAACTTCACTTATTACTGTTAGCCACATATTCTCATGTCCAAGGAGAAACTGATTCGATAGGTTAGAAGTGGATAAGTGACTACTGATATTTCTGAAAAAAATCAACCTACACATCAACCTGGTCATTTGTTACTTTGCTCCTTAGGGTTACAGTATTCTGCAGAAAAGAGTACAAGGCAAATGAGAGTAAGTACCACTGCTTTAAATATATATATATATATATATATATATATATATATATATATACTTCCTCGTATGTACAATGCACCCTGTTTAAGACAATGGGCCTCATTACACGTATGGCGGTGGACCAAGGTGCTATTAGCACCTTGGTCCATGCCGGTAAAATACCGGCACCGCCTTGGTGGAAAGGGGAATTACCGCCCTATTCCAAGGTTGGTGGGCGATAATTCCCCCTTCCCCCATTGCCCTTCCCCATTCCCATTTTTGCCCCATAGGGTTCTATGGGAATGGGGAAGGCGCTAATTACGGCACCGCAAATTGTGGTACCGTAATTAGCTCCCTGGTCCCATTGCGGGTTGGTTTTTAACGCCTGCAAAAAGCAGGCATTAAATTCCCCAACCCGCAAAGGGACCTCGTAGTAAGGGGGTAAGGGTTTACTGGTACCGGTAAAATACCAGTACCGGTAAACCCTTACCGCCTACCGTGTAATGAGGCCCAATTTGCCTGATTTACAAATCGTTTTTCAATGGAATTTTCCCATTGATAGACTATTTGTAAATCAAGCCCAATGTCAGCTAAAAGTATCAGATAGTCTAAACCCCGAGCTTGTTTACATTTTATATTCAAAATACTTGGATTTTGTCGATCACAATATGCTATCACTTTCAGATTAGATCTATTTAGAATATTGTAATCTCTCTCATGAAATAAAGAAGCATTTTCATTTATTATTTATGAATTCCATGCTATTTTCTTAGACTGTTAAAGTCCATACATATCTGATGAGTACATCATTGATTTAAATCGCATTTTGGAGCAGCTTTTTTTTAGATCAAAAGCCCACTTAAACAGAACAATTGTGTCTGAACATTTTCTAAAATCGAACTTTTTCCTGATCTCAGGCCACCCTTCAAAGGTGTTTTTACAGTTACAGCCTTTGACATGGATTCGGGAAAACCATTTTAACATTTGTATCTTCGACAAACATTGAGCTTACAAATGGCCCCACTAACAAACTTGTATCTTCTGTAATAGGTCTTTCTAAACAGAACTTGCTGAAATCAGAGTCTGATGCAAAAAAAGGCTAAAATAAAAATGCTATCAATTTACATCATTTATTTATTTTATTTGTATTTATTTTTTTACATTTGTATAGCGCACACAAACCCTCAGTCATCAGGGCGATTGTGCAAAACAGTTACATGTGGCCCGGACGCAGTGTGGGTACATATTCAAAAACATAGCGTTACCTCTATAAGAAACAGTGGATAGATTAATTGTGGGGTCTTAGAATATGATCAGGTTTATGAACAGCCAAGTTTTCAGGGGTCTGTGAAAGGCCCAGTAGGATTCTTCCACTCTCAGTGCGAGTGGGAGAGAGTTCCATTGTTGTGCGGCAGTGACTGGAAACCTGGAACCTCCAGCTCTGGCCCGCTTGAATTTAGGTTGCACACGTCTCTGAGTGTAGGGAGTTAAGGTGGGCCTATCCGTTTGGTGCTTAATACTTTTTTGGGACAAATAGGGAAGGGCAGATTTTGAGATGCATCTATGTGTGATGGTAAGTGTCTTGAATAGAATAGTTTGACAGATGGGGAGCCAATGTAATGCTCTTCCAGCATCCGATATATGTTCTGACCTGGGCAGGTTCAGAGCAGCTCTTAGGGCATTGTTTTGGATAGTTTGAAGTTTTTGTATGTTGTGGGTAGAAGTGCCAGGGAAGAGGACATTGCAGTAGTCTAGCCTTGCACCTACTACAGCCCGGGCAATCGTTAGGTAGCTATCCACTGAGAGATAGGGTCTGGCGGCATTGAGGAGTTTGGTGTAATATGTAGCTGAGGAGGATATTGCATTTACTTGGCTGGATTAGGGAGAGGGTAGCAGCAAGGTAAGCTCCTAAAGTTTTCACCACAGCTGAGACTGAAATCTTAGTGCCATCAATGTTGAAGGCCAAGTATTCTGTTTCAGGTGTTTGAGCACAGAGAGGGACCTTATGAGGAGAAGTTCAGTCTTCTCGTCAATGAGGCAGAGGCCATGGGTCACCATCCAAGTGTGGATGGTAGCGTATGTAGAGTAGAATACAATGGTTTTGTAGTGCAGGATCGCGCACTGCCCAATAATGATTTACAATTAACACAATCCTGAGAATAGATTCAATTGTGCGCTGGTCTATTATGATGATCAGCCAACACGTATTTGGACCCTCGGTCGTTCTCAAGGCTATACATTGCTGATTGCTATGTCCACTAGTTGCAATCTTTAAATCTGCTTATTGGGCTATGCGGCTTAGCGTACTGGTTGAATATTCTAGTCCTGGATAAGTATCCTTGATGACATTGGTAATTTACAGGATAGATCCACGGCGCTACAGGTGCTGGACATGCTGCAGCGCCGGGGATCTATCCAGTAAATTACCAAAGGGGATGTCACACGATTTGTTGAGCAAAGTATTGAGCTGCCTAATGCATATGTGGTCTTTAGCTATGATGGCAGTTCCTCCTCCTCTGGAGTTAGGTCTATCACTCCTGAAGATGGGTGTACTCTGGAGGGATGACAAGGGATAGGGGTCGTCATGTGTCTGTGATTGCGAGGGCATCTACATTTATAACTGTCAAAAGGCTGTGGCTGTCAAGTGCATGGGCGGGAAGTGAGCATGCATTGATCAAGGTCAGGTTGAGAACTGGTTTAGAGGGGTTGTTAGTCCCTAAGTCTGTTTTCGTCATGGCCAGAGTAATAGGGGCAGAGGAGTTGGGGATCAGTTTAGAAGCTGCAATGGCTTTGTTCAGAGGGTGTACCTCGGGGAACATCATCAAGCAGCAACACAGAGAGCCACATCTAATTAAATGCTGGGGAACTTTGAAATGACACTAATCAATTGCAAGATCAGTAGGAGAAGCACCATCCTTCCCACATAGAATATAATTGAGAGGCCTTAGAGTATCTTCAAGACAGAACTGTACATATTTGGGATTCTTTGAAATGGCTGAAATGTGTATGTCCATTTGTTAGACAGACATGTAGTCCTCTACTACCTAAGTGTGTACCTTTGTTGGTCCTAAATAAACAGACATTTTAATTTTTAAAGTGTGAGTCTACAGCACAAAAATCATGTAAGTTACAAAAGCACAGAGAAAGCCAATTTATTCTTGTGAGATTCTGAGTCTTGTTCGTACTCACAAAGCTGACAGGCGTATTCCTTGTTAGTTGTTCACCACCAAAAATGATGCACTGGCTAGCCATCTTGGATACCGTTAGGCACAAGATCGACAAAAGCAAAACAGCTTGGTGGGGCATCACATTTCAGGATTTCTGTATTCAAATGTAATTTATGGACAGAAATATCAAGGAGGACATAGGAAAATAAGCTAATGAGTTATTAAAAATCCAAAGAGGGAGCTTGAAGCGACATCACAGCTTCTTCATGAATCACTATTCAAACTGACTAACTGCTACTCTCCCCACACATGGAGATGCTGAGGCCATGACATCTGGGCCTGACAGTTCCCGCTCATTTATCTGAGACACTTGAGTGACATCTCACTGATATTGCCCCAACCCTACCAGGCACTTGAAGGCAGTGGTCAGATGCCAGGATTACTTGAACCAGCCCAAAACAACATGGACAAGCACCAGCTTCACGTGTTTTCCAGAGACCTTAGACAGGCCTGCACTCTGCCTCCCATCATGACAGACTAACAGACTGTCCATGCACCCCTTCAGTCTTACTGAAGCAAAATTCTGGTGTGGGTTTCACTGCAGCTTGACTGTGTGTGATATTGCAATGGGGTAAGGGTGTAGAAACCCTACTCTTTTTGTCTTTTTACTATTAAAATGATGTGTGTAATTCTATCTCAGAACGGGAGGGTGCTAATAAGGCCCACCGTGCAGAAAACTAAACCCCAAACAAACATGCAAGGTTCACAGCTGGATGTGGCAGACCCCAGGGACTTTCAAGTGCAGGTTTAGTGAAGGAGGCAACATTAGACAGTCCCACAAAGCAGAACAGAAGGAAGGAAGGATTCCTCCGTTTTGTTTTCTGTGAGCTTCTCGTTCCTTTCTGTCTAATGCACAGCAAAGCACTTTGGGTATGATGCAAGTAGGCAAAGTCACTTGTTAATTTAAAAGGGATTGGACACCTTAAAACAGACTTGTTTCCCCAATCGTGGGTGGGCATTTGTGTTTGTAAGGAAGGGTCCTCCCAATCCTTCCCTGATTCATTTTGGACTTTCAAGAACTTCAATAACAATTCATTTGTGAGCGACTGAGAGATCAATCCTTTTGAGAGACCTCTCCCATTGAGGTGACAATAGAGTATTCTAAGGCTGAGTCATGTGTAGCTTCCTACCCATCCCCAGGGCACATCAGGGATAAACTGCTGTTGGATCAGAACTGTCCCTCTGCCTTATGATAGCAAAGTCACTGCTGACCGAGGTTGCAAATAAATCTGCACTTCTAATCCAAAATCCTAACAATTGTGATAATCTGTTGCATGGAGGCAGGGTAATCCTGAAATATACCCCCCACATTGGAGGTGAAGGACTCATACATGTTCTAGCTAGCCTCCCATTGATTGGGAGTGAAAGGAGCAAGGACCAATCCTGGCCCTAATCCCCTCTATTGAGACTCACAGAACCATCAGAGGAAAAACAGCTGTTTTCATGTATTTTGCAGTGTCAAATTGCCATCAAACCATCGTTCACCTCATTTGAATGCCTTCATTCCACCAAAGACAGTGATGCTGTCTTTGGCACTTCTTTGAACGTCTGTTGCCACATTCCTCAAATTTTGCCTTTGCTGCATCACATCAGCTAAGTGAATCCCCTGCTCTGGCTCAAACAAGAATCATGTCACTGTGGAAGCCTTTGAACCACCACATCTTGAACAGTGCCACAAACCAGAATCATCTTCACCATCAACCCAAGATCGACCATCAGAAGCTTCATCTTGAACCTGACCCTGTGCCATTTCCCCATCTAGATCACAGTGACCTACTGAATCCATACCTGGTTCGACCTGCTCGCAAAATGTTGAGAATCCTGGATTGGTGCGACTTAACTGCCAAACACTGATGTTGTTACTGTTTAGAGGCCTCTTACCACTATTTCTAATTTTGAGACGCTAGTGACCGATAAGCCTCTCATTTGAACCTTTTTTGACAAGACATCATTTTTGGTGGCATTGCTTATGATTTATTGCATTTAACATCCAGTACCTTACCCAGGGCACGTGCATCATCTATGAACGTCTCGGGAGAATAGGTCAGCGGCAACGTGCTCGCCTTGGAAGCAAAACGACACAGAGCAACACAGGTTCGAGCCCTGGGTCCACGCTTAGAAACCTCTGGGTATTAAGCGCGTTATAAATAACCTATCATATCATATCATGTACTGCATAGTCTGTATTCTTTCCACAGGGTTTGGGTTTTTGTTAGTGTTTTTATAGATGGATAGTATTGCATATGTTTAATTAAAGTATATATATTTTCACATAACCGTGAGTGGACATTCCTTTATTTTGGACTGTTGTTATATTGCTCTTTGTGTTGGTACTGTGATCATATTCACACACCTTTTAAGATCTTTAGAGTGTGGCCTGCTCGCGGCCCACATTACCACAAACGATGAACGATGTAAATCTCTTGACAGTCCTTCTTTCACCTTTATGATTGGGATCACTGTTGGTTTGTAGTGGTGCAAGGGCTCAGAAGGCGGTTTAACCTCTACTCGTCCTTGTACTCAAACAGGACATTAGTAATTTAGTCACATACGTCACCAGCCTTCAAGAGTTGAAAAGCCAGAATATGACTGACTGTGCTTTCTCCTCTCTGGCCTTCTAGCGGCTCACCATAAATGTACCTGAAGGTGCCACAACTGACCCAGCGGCCCCCCGCTTCCCCATATGAAATGCTTGATCTCATCCCATCTAGCCTTTCAGAGGCAATGATTGGCCACAAAACTAATGCCATCCTGGCTTTACTGAACTCCAAAATGTAAGTGACTAGGCATTTGGGTATAGCATACCCACACAAGCCCACCAGTTTTTTTTAATAATGTGTCACTAACAAAATCCCAAACCTGCCAGGGTTATCCTGGAAGCAACCAAACAGGAGCTTGGCCCTGCCCCAGACCCATTACCCCACCATATACATGGGACTGAGTCTTCCACAACCAAACTGGCCTTGCAAAGGTGGGATCAGTGCGTAACTGCTTTACACCTAGTCCAGCTCCAGGTGGCCTTGGCATGCAGCGGACTCTGACGCTGCCCTATCATTCTCTCATTGGCTTGAACATGATGTGACTGGCACCATCTCATTCTTCTTGCTTCCAGCGAGCATCCAATAGCGTTTATTGGGCATCTTATTGTGCATCCCTTGCTCTGGATCACATGCTTGGGCATTTCCTATTCAAATTCGTTATACTGTAGTGAACAAACAATCGAGATTCGTTCAGTATGTCTTTTATTAGTGTGGAGAGGATTAACTTCTATCTTTAGTTTAATCTCCGAACAAGTCTAACTTTTAGACAAGAAAGCTAAGCTGGCTTGTTTCTTCAATGACTGATATGAAACTCCCACGACAGAACATTTGGATTATTGCGAAATCTTGCAAATGCATTTTCTTGGTAGTCTAATTAAGGCATCAATGTGTGTTTTTGTGAGCACCGATCTTTATTTTTGAATGTGTTCATACATTTTGCGCCACTCCGCATGCATTATTCACACATCCTCGTATTTAGTGTACGGTCTGTCTTGCCTTGAAATAACAAATATGGTGTATTTATTTATTTATTTAGCATACCTAACCCTCGGGTATCTGGGCGCATTACGTATGATTACAAATTGTACATTAAAGACAAGCAGGTAAGAAACCAGTGCATGAGTTAGTTACAGTTGCATCACAGGTATAATCGGGCTGACAGACAAATGCAGGTTACAGGATGCAGAATACATTATGATAACTCCTGTGTAAGGAGCCCGTTTTTTACATGTTCCTAAAGCAAAAGAAGAATGGTTAGCATTTCTGGTCCCCTAATAATCACAACACATATTCTCATTCTTGTGGGGGCAGGGAATGAGGGTGAACGAGCTGACCACTTTTGTGTTGACGGGTTGCGCTGATTCGCCCTCGTTCTGATAATTCACTGCATGTAGCGAAGAAAAGCCTTGCAAACCAAGAGGGTCCCAGGTTGCCAGGATTTTCACAGCAGAGTGCGGTGCAGTAAGCCAGGAATGATCTCCACTGACTGTTCATGCCGATGGCGGAGATCAGAAAGGGTGGCCGCCATGACAAACATGGCGGCGATAATAGCCTCACTGATCTCTGCTAACAGCGACTGCTTTTTCCGGGCACCTGCAGAGCGGGCACATTCTCCAGAAGTCCAGCTCCTCTGCAGGTGTTCTGATACTGGTTGACCAGATTTAAGGTCCCCTGCAGTGTCCAGGAATCCCGTGGGGGCACTACAGTTAGGACTTTCGATAAGGGTAACATACACTGTGAAGGGAATCCCTCCATCCCCCTCACCTGAATGGAGTTAACGCGGAAGAAGGCACCAAGTGCCTATTTCGCCATTTTCTTGATCATCTGAGTGTTTGCCTTGTAGTAGAGGGTGAGCACTGTCCACAAACTCTGGACCTGATTTAGAAAAGTATTTTACAATAGTGCAATCGCATTGAAAAATGCTTTGGAAATCAGGCCCTCTGTGTTTCTTCTTGATTTTTTCGGGTTTTTAAGGAAATTGGCAAGTTATGAAGAATTGCATTGTTTTTTTAACGTGGGAATTAAATCTGTGTATACCTAACACTTATATATAGACATAAACTCACGTTTAATCCCTGTGCCTAATGCAGCTAACATGCCAACATTGCAGAAGAATGCTCTAAAATGCACATTTCTGTGAACAATGGAACATCCTCTAATGTTTCAAAGCTGGCAATTCCTGTTATTTATTCTGCAAGCTTGTGTTTCTCGTGGGAATATTTGCTTTTCCAAACGTTGCTCATAAGAACCTTGTCTGTATACACATAGTTTCCATAATTCAACCACAGAGCGTGAAGCAGAAATATTTAGTTTCACACATAATTTGAAGATCGGAGACATTCTGCACATCTCTAATTTTAAGTTAAGTATGTTTTTGAAATCCATGAAAACATTAAGTTGCATTTAAAGAAGTGATCAGATTCAATGTATAAAACGTGGTGGCCCTCACTTATATTCGTCAGACCCCTTTACATGCTTCATTAGGTCTTCTATGAAACTTAAGAACAGTTACTTTTATAGTTTGAATCATGTTTAAATGATGACTACTATAACCTGCAATGATCATTCCTTGCTACAAAGTGCACCTTATCATTAAGGAATGATGCAGTCATTTTCAGACAATCACTAATTGTAGAGTCCTTAGCTCGTTGCAACCACAGAGCCACTCCCTGCACCCTTTAATTTGCCCGTTGTTTTTCCCTATTGGCGTTCGCTTTGCTTATACTCAATTTTGGGAAGCCTAACAAGAACGTGGTAATGGTCTTTCCACAGAGACATCTCAATTGGGCAGCAGAAAAGGGCACGTGCCAGAGTCATCCACTCTGGAAGGCCCCTACCTAGCTCCCTGATGCAAGAAATTCAGTGAACATGTTTCCTTTATAAAACCTAAACAACATGTCCTGATATTGAATAAAGTGCACTGCCGAAGCTCAGCCTGGCAGTTCTTGGCAACTACATTGTGATCTGGGGGCAAATTATCAAACATTTGCACTGGTGCTAAAAAAGTGAGCAAATGCTTTGATAATATGGAATGCGGAAAAGAAGGTTTTGTCCCAACCCGAATTATCTAAAAAGATTTGCACTGGGGCAAAAATAAATTGAACTGTTTGATGTACTATGTTTGCTGCCTAACATAACACAAAATCTGTTTGTTACATTTCTTTTCATGTTGCTCATCAAACATAATAAATAAAATAGTATGGTTGCTTTTTGCCCTTGAGAAAACATTTTAGAAAATACAAATTGGAGCTGAATCTCTTTGCCCCATTCCCTATTATCTAAGCAGAAAAAACGTAGTTAAATTAATTTGCTCCACTTTTTTTCGCCAGTGCAAAGCTTTGATAATCTGGCCCCAGATGACATAATTCTGTAATGCAGTCTCTGTTCACTGTAGTACAAGCAGCTGTTTTCACTAGCACACATTGTGTAGCATTTCCATCTTCCTTTAAGAAACAGATTGATCACGTGTAATAACCCAAGATGAAATGCATATTGCTACGTTTCAGTGCCACAATGGTTCAAAAGGCATCCCACTGCGTAATGTATATGCTGCAGAGGCTTGTACTCACATGCTGGGTAGCATTACCGAACCCCAGCCAGGCATAGTCAGGGCTAATTTCCATCAGAGCCATAATATTAATGAAAGGAGTAAAAGCCTTGCACAAGACTTTTACTCTTTCCATTTTTTTATTCTATTTTATTTATTTTATTTGAATTTTTGTTCAGCACTGGCCGTACCCACAGGGTCTCAGAGTGCCTTACATGGTTCAAAGTTTGAAAAGGCGGGAGTTTAAAAAAGAAGTGTAATATGTTTTCAGGACATGATAGCAAGATATGGGTAGATAAGTGATAGCGCTGGAGGAAGATAGAGTTACATGGGGGGAACCAGGTATGTTTTGAGGCTCTTTCTGAAAGTGGTGATGGAGGATGCCGTGCATATGAGAAGAGGTAGGGTGTTCCATGCCGGGTGTCCAGTGTATCAATGCTGATTATTCTGTGCATGTGAGTTTGCAGAGTGGAATGTGTAGACAATGTTGACTGACTTGTCCGTGTGTTTGTGTGGGTATTGGGTTTGAGTTTGTCATGAATGTAAGATGGAGTTTTGAGGTGAATGTCTTTGAATACAATGCAAAGTCCTTCAAAGGCAATTCTCTGGGGTGTGAGGAGCCAATGGAGCTGTGGGGTGATGTATAAATAATTGGGGAGGTGGAGGATGAGTCTGGCTTCTGCATTTTGTATGGCTTGCAGGGAGTCAATGGTGTTGTTGGAGAGTCCAGTGAGGAGAACCTTTCCATGGTCCATCTTAGAGAAAACCAGTGCTTGGACTAATGTGTGGAAATAGGCAGGAAGAAGGATATGTCTGATTTTTCTTAGGAGCTGGAGTTGTAGATTTCATGTTTTGGTGACCGCGGCTATTTGGTGTGTGAAGGAAAGGTGGGGTTGATGGGGAAACTAAGGGATTTGACAAGTGTTGTGAAGGATATGTGCGGTTTGTCCATGGTGATTTCTTGGATCCAGGGGGTAAGGTCGGGTTTGTGATTTTGGGGGCAGACGAGGAGGTACTCTGTTTTGGATGGGTCGAGTTTGAGGAAGTTGGTGGACATCCAGTTGGTGATGGTGGAGATTCAGGTTTTGAGGATGTGGAGTTGTGAAGGGGATGACATTTGGAAGTATATCTGTGCGTCATCTGCACATTGGTGGGCATGTACGTTGTGTTTTCTAAGGGTCTGTCTAAGGTATTAGAGAAAAACGGAAAAGCAGGTGTCCCTAAAGCTAGAACTAGGGAGCAGTACATTTTAACAACAGAAAAGGGTTCTAGATCTTATTTATCAAAGCAACTTGTTTATGTAGAAAATATATTGTACAATAATTCAGAAAACAAAACACAGAGTCTAAGTCCAATGGACAACCCACCATTAGCAAAAGAAATCTGAAATAACAAGCAACGTTTCTATTCTCAAAACATGCAAATCATATACTCAATCATACCACTCATACCTTCAACACCTGATTCACAATCAATGCTAAAATTACACAAAGCAAACACATCATTCTCAATGTAAGATTTAATGAATACATGTCTTTTGGTCCAGAATTCAGGGTATCCAAGAGCATTTTCCAGGACCCTGTAGTTAGCCAGTCCCAACTGGTTTTGATGTAGAGGGATTTCACAACATCTTCATCAGGGGAGTAAACGCCCTAGAAAATAAAAAATACAGACAACCGTCCATAAGGGCATCGTCTGTTGTACCTATAAACTAAAAAACACTATCTACAAGGACCATACCTAGCAATTCATGGTTAAAAAGAGGGGTCTGTGGGGAGACAGGAAATCTTTCCTTACCATGGCCAACAGTGTCCCATTGCAACCAACAAAGGTGCACGTCCCCAAGGGAAGAAAAGGCAAAACAGGGAAAGGGAAAAGCAAAAATGCACAACCACATGCCAGTCACCTAAATTAGTGAATAACTGAGTGCCCAAAAACATATCTCCAGGAAAAACCAGATTAATAGAGTGCACTTTAGTCACCAGAGTCTGAAGACGAATTACCACCTTAGTGTACGATTGCAAAGGTGAAACAAAAGATGCCCAAAGTAACCATCACCGTACTTGATAATAAGGGAAGCTTTATGCTTTACCTATCGTACAGTGATTGTCCAAGGTGGATACAATCCAGGCGGAAGGGAATGTACCGACATTCGCATGGGGATGTAATCTCAAGATCACTATGTTCACCAGCGCCAAATGGTTCCATTGTTGTTGCCGCCAAGCATAACAGATAGAACGTGTCTGGACTGAATTGAAAACAAGTGAGGTGATTCTCTGGGGTGTGAGGAGCCAGTGGGGCTCTGGGGTGATGTGTAAGTACTTGGGAAGGTGGAGGATGAGTCTGGCTGCTGCATTTTGTATGGCTTGCAGGGAATCAATGGTGTTGTTGGGGAGTCCATTGTGGAGAGCCTTTCCATAGTCCAGCTTAGAGAGAACCAGTGCTTGGACTATGGTGTGAAAATCGGCAGGAGGAAGGATATGTCTAATTTTGCTTGGGAGCTGTAGTTATAGATTGCATGTTTTGGTGACAGCGGCTATGTGGTATGTGAAGGAAAGGTGGGGGTTCATGGTAAAGCCAAGGGATTTGACAGGTGTTGTGAAGAACATGTGTGGTGTGTCCATGGCAAGTTCTTGGATCCAGGGGGTAAGGTTGGGTTTGTGATTTGAGGGGCAGGTAAGGAGGTATTCTGTTTTGGATGTGTTGAGTTTGAGGAAGTTGGTGGCCATCGAGTTGGTGATGGTGGAAAGACAGGTTTTGAGGGTGTGGCGTTACGGAGGAGATGACATTTGGAAGTATATTTGTGTGTCATCTGCATATTTGTGGGCATGTACGTTGTGTTTTCTATGGGTCTATCCACAGTATTAAACATAGATGTTAAAAAGGAGGGGCAATAGGGAGGAGCCTTCGGGACCCCATTCTTGACAAGGGTGGGGTCTGATCGATAGAGGGGCATGGAGAAAAAGTGTATTCTGTCAGTGAGAAAGCAGGTGAACCAGTCAAGTACGGTGCCAGAGAGGTTCATCCTGAGGGATAGGGTGTCTAGTAGAATGGTGTGGTCGATGGTGTTGAAGGCTGCAGAAAGGTTGAGAAGTATGCATAGTGTTGTGTGTCCTTTGTCTGTGATGCTGTGGAGGTCGTTGAGGATGTGAAGAGTAGCCGTCTAAGTGCAGTGTCCCGGTTGAATACCAGATTGGAAGTGGTTGAGTAGCTTGTTTGTGGTGATGTGTTTTTGCATTTGGGTAGTTACATTGCGTTCCATGATTCTGGTGAGTTAGGTAGGATAGTAATGGGGTGGTAGTTTTAAGAGAGCATGGCTTTTGAGAGATCATTTTTTAAGGAAGGGGAGATTTGTCCCATTTTGAGTGTTGTGGGGATAGTTCTATGGGAGAGACAGCAGTTGATGATATTAGGCTAGTGGGGAGCCAGGGTGGCGGCTTGAGGTGGGCATGCATCATCCAGGCAGTGTGGACGTTATATGCTGGCAGTGAGGGTGATGAGGGTGTTGGTGTTGATGGGGTGGAAGGTGTCTCATGCGTTAGAATGTTTGGGAGTGGGGGAGCTGAGAGGAGGGCTTTCCTGATGTTGTGTAATTTGGAGTTGAATTAGATGTTTGGGAGTTACATACAGTAGTGGATGGTGGTGTGGAAGGTGTAGATGCTAGTATAGAAAGTGACTTGACATTGTTGAATATTTTCTGGGTATGACTGATGGTGGATTGGAGCTCTTGGAGGTAATGGGTGGCTTTGGCATTGCATATGGCTGTTTTGTATTTGTTGTGGCAGTGTCTGAGTGGTGTCCCAGTTGAGGGGCATGGGTTCTTTTGTTAGACTCTTTCTAGGTGTCTAGCTTCCTGCTTGATAGAGAGGATGGAACTGTTGCAGCATGGTTTGTGGTGGGAGGGTGCAATTTTGTGGAGTGACTGTGTGATGAATATGTTGTATTGGTGTAGTAAGATGGACGATATGTGTGCATGTCATGAGGGGGGAGTGGTAAGAGTGGGTCTAAAGCTCTGCCTTTAATGTGGTTAGTTTGTCTGATGGGGCGAGGGGATGTGTGGCGGGTGGTTTGATTTTCTGTGGTAGTGTGAGCATAAAGGGGCTAGCAAAGTGGTCATGCCATGATACCCAGTTTCGATTAGCCACGTAGACGTGATTTTTGCTTATGATCAAAGGGTCCAGGGTGTTGACAGCAATGTGTGTGGGACCGGTGATGGGTTGTGTGAGGTCGTAAGGGATGAGTGGAGTGAACAGAGTCTTTAGTTTGAGATTGGTGTCTGGAAGGGAACTACCAGTGTTGAGCCAAGGTAGATGTTGTTGCAGGGGGAGGTGTGGTTGTTAGTAGTGAAGTCAGTCCAGTCGGTATGAAAAAAACATTGTGTGTAGGAGTGTGATGCATGAGGTGGAGAAGGGTGGGGTGTGGGTTGATGGATAGGAGCAAGTGAGAGATGTGAAAAGTGATGTGTATGGCAGTGTGTGGGATAACTAAGTGTGAGTAGGTCTTTATATATGATGGCAATGCCACCACCTCATGTCGGTGGCCTCATTGGTGGATGAGTGTGGGGGAAGCATGTCAGAGATGATAGGTGTGTGGTGGGTTTTAGCCATGTTTCTGTAAGGGAGAGTATATTTGGGGAGTGTGTGCTAACAAGTTCATTAATTTCATGTGTGTGAGCTGGTGCAGAGTGGCAGTTGAGAAGAATGCAGGTGTATGTAAATAGTTGTTTAAGTGGAGTGTTGTGTTGGAGTTTGATTTTGATGTTTGTGTATTGTATGCAAGGCATACGTGTGGCAACATGTGGCAAAGGGGGGTAACAGGGAACAAACAATGAATTAGAGGAGGATATAGCAGCAACCCATAACTCTATCTTCCCTTTGCTGTGGACGCCCAAGTGAATGGATGCCCAAAAGACAGTGCTTAATGAAGCTGGAAATTACTTTTCAGGAGTCAAGTAAGCAGTCCTTGGATTGATCCTGCATGCCTCTTGTTGGTCCCCTGACCTCTGCTGGCAGTCGCGGGTGGGTGGAACAATTACCTCTGGTTCTGTTGGGGTTCCATTAATGTCACAGCTTATATTCAAGCATTTGTGTGGCGGAAAGGAGGAGCAGAATGCAACCTGTGTTTCTGCCACCTTCCTTCCTCTCTGCCATACAAATGCTCCAAATGCCGATGCAAATGCTGGAGATCCCTAAGGGGTCTGCTAGCTTTATGCATCAGCCACCAATGTTCTGACTTCTCTATCAGCCAGCCACTTCATTGTCAGAAGTTCCTTCTTAAAGGAATAATCTTTTTAAACCATTCTTAAAAATGTCAAAGTAGGAAAGGCAAATAATTACCTCAACAGAAGCCAGCAACACAGGGTTAGGAGCTGTGAAGGTGTAAATGGAAGGAAACAATTAATATGTCATAGCATTTGCTTCTCATCTTTTTAAAGGTGCAAAAGCTAATTATTCAACTACTGAGAATGAATTTCTTGTAATTAAGTGGTCGATAGAGAAGTTCAGAACGTTTCTGTGTGAATCAAAATGTATTGTGCAAACATATCATAGACCACTAAGAGAGAAACTACAGAAGAAAGGACTAGACAGAGGTTCCTTGAGGATAAGGAGAGGAGTGGAATTGCTCCATGAATATGCATTTGATGTAGAATATATTCCTGGAAAGAGATATTTTTCTGATGACAGTCACGTCTGGTCACGGGTGGAGAAAATGGTGAAGAAGGTGAAGAAGGAAGAGATGAGAGTGAATATATTTTAAGCAATGTTTCCTTGTGCCCCCCACCCTTCTCGCACACAGGTGTTGCCTGTTTTACTTGATTGTTCTATCCTGCTCCCACACCCACTCCAGCCTACTTCTGCAGGAGTCTGTCCTGATACATTCTGGTTTCACCATCTTTTGGCCAATGCTGGATTTGACTTTTATGGACTTCATTAATTCATGGTGCGTCACCCTTTCCCAACTCTCATGCTGGACTTACTTTGCATCTTGTACTCATGGTGGCCCTGAATCATGATGTTCCCATCTTCATCTTGTATCCTGACATGCAACATTATGTGTTACTACTGTCTTCTGCAATTGTATTTGCTCTCCCCTCTTGCTTCTCCACTCTTTGTTCTCTCCTCCTCTCCCGTTCTCCCTTTTCTTATCTCCTCCCCTCCTCCCCTTACTTTCTTCTATGCACTTACTCTATCAGAACTTTCCCCGGATATAGTATGATAGCAACCTCGTCTGTCTCCTCCCTGTCCCCTTACTTGTTTATTTTCCTCCACCATTCAGCACTATCTGAAATGTCGTCAGGCATAGTATGATAGTCGCTTGTTTTGTTCCTCCCCTCCCTTTCTGCACCCCTCTCCCTCACCTTTTGTTTTTCTCCGCCTCTACTAGAAATGTCATCAGGCCTAGTACAGTAGTCGCCTGTCTGTTTCCATTTCCTTCCCACTCTACCCTCCCTTCCTTATCTATGTCTTAGCTCTTGCACTATCTGACATGTCGTCAGGCTGAGTACGATAGTTAATTTCACATCCTTACTGTTCATGGCCTGTAAGAATGTCATTGTATTTTCCCTCGGTCCCTCCCTTGCCTTGAAGCGCTTTGAAACACATTATGTACAGGCGCTATATAAATAAACTATCATATCATATCATTGAAAAAACAATGGCTTCTCAAGATGAGTGGAATGTCAGTGTGCAAGAAGATGATGTTCTAGGGAAGGTTTTGAGTGAGATGAATGAGAGAGGAGCTATATCGAAAGTGTGTGTGGCAGGGACACATTTATAAGGATTGTGACTCATTAGAGAGGAATTTCAAGTGAGTGGAGACTATGTCATGAGGGGGGTTGGGGTAGTACCTGCCTGTGGAGTAATGAAAAGGATTGTGCAAGTAGCTCAAGACGGTAATCAAAGCATTACTAAGATGAAACAGAATGTTTGTTCTGAGTATTGATGGCCTGACTGTGATTTGGATATGGAGTAGTGAGAAATTGCATTTCATTGTTCCCATTCACTGCATGCCTTCGGACAGAGTAGGCATGTATATAGTGGGACCGATCCAGAGCTGTGGAGTGCCTAAGTATTGTATTGTTTTAGTAGACACGCTAAGTGTGTGGAAGTGAGAATAACCGGGAGCATAACAACAAGAGAAGTGATAGATTTCATGGAAGAAGTGCTTAGAAGTGAAGGATATCTGAGTGAAATACTGACTGATAATTGAGTGCAATTTAAGTCCAATGAGATGTGAGAGTTTATCGTTGGCAAAGGCATAGAGTATACGTTCACGTCTATATATCACCCTCAGGCAAATGGTGTTAAAGAATGTTTTAGCAAGGTGATAATAGATTGTATCAGGTGGTCATGAGCCAACCATGAGGAATGGGAGAAGGCAGTGGTAGATAGGATATTTGATCATATATTTTCACCACATGTTAATACAAAAATGTCTTCTTTTGAAAAGAGTTGGGGAAGTAAACCCAACAGTATATTGTACTCGCCTTGTTTGAATATGACAAAGTGGGTTTGGCAGCATTTAGTTGGAGCAAGATCACATATCAGAGAGAAACAAATGTATAATAAGACTAGATATGATGAGAGAAAGATTGTGAAGGAGAGAAAGACACAAGAGGGTGAGTTTGTGAGAGTTAAACTACCTGGGTACTCAGAGATTGGTCCATGCGATGGTCCCAACCACAGAAAGTAGTAGGTGTTTTACATAGGCCAGTCAAATTTGAGGATGGGAAAATGTGGAATGCGAATAGTGGGTAGTGGTTGGGATAGTAAAGAAGCAGATAATCAGCTTATAGCCACGGATCAAGAGTCTGTAAGGTCTTCGGTCCAGAGGCCTGTACAATTGGTAAGATGACCAGAGTGGTTCAAAGATTTTGTAGATGAAGGGGAGGTGTGTAGTATGCTAGAAGAATGGGTTGGAACTGGAATGTGAGATGAGAATGTGTAATTTGTTGAGTGTAGAATGCGGAGTGCAAGAAGGAGTGGTCGAGAGACTGAAGTGAGTGGTCGTGGATCCGGGTGCTGCTGGTGGGGCAATACATCTAATGAACCTGACAAGAAAATGAATACCATTTTCACACTTCTTTCCTGGAGATATACCACTTTAATGTGTTCTCTCCACTCGATAGATAGTGTCACACACAGTTGCAGCATAATGTTCAAAATATTTCTTCCAATATTTCCATGGGACAAGGAGTCCTCCTGCATTTGCATGGAAATTAATTGGTGGAGATATGTTCTGCAACATCACTGTGACTGGGCCACAATCTTTCCTACTGTCTCCAGGTGTAATGCTGGATGTTAGTGCAGACTTAGTGCACAATTGTTTATTGTTACATATATATATTTTATATATGTTATTTTGAAACTGTCTCCCCTTTTGTTTCCAACCAATTGGTAAACAATTGGATTTTCTTCTGGATCGCTCCTTTTCTTTGTAAGTTTCCCCCCTTTGTTTTATTTCCATGGCAATCCTTTGAGTTGTTTGCACTTTGACAGATAACGCTCTTTCCTTTACAGGAAACACATGGAACTGCTGTAAGATCCTTTGTTTACCCATTGCCAGGCCACCTGTGGGCTGCTTCTCTGCGATGTGGTCCCACCGCTGTACAGAGCAGGGTGCATTGCTCTAGCTAAGGGGCAATGGATGTGCTTCAGCCTGGATCTCATGCTACCGTAGCATATTCGCAACCCTGGTTTTCCCTCTTCATGCCCAACCGTCCACTGAAGCCTCTATTGCTGTTTCTATCACTTTGCTCACCCTTTCATCATGTGTCTTCTGGCATTTCTCAAACACTCACACATTGGCCTGTGCACCTACCCTTTAGCTTCTTTCCACTTGTCTTCTGGCTAAGTTATCAGTCATAGCCTCTGGCTAAGCCCTATGTCCCTCATTCAAGGACGTACCATCATCGTTGTTTTGTCTTTGCTCTTGAGCAAAACGCCTCTTAAGCAAAAGGAAGTGGATCAGAATCCATGGACTGTTCATTATAGCTATGTGTAGCTATACATATAAATATGGGGTTAATGTGCAAGCCTGCTCAAAACTACCTATGTAAGCATGTTTGCAAGAATGCATGCATGATATGATAACACTGTCAAGCTGGTAAGTGCTTTTCTATTATGAATGGTAACAAAGACACACATTTCACTGTGTGTGTGTGACACTACTATTAGCTCTCTCGCTACTTCGCAACATAATGCTGATATAAACCTCCAGGAGCTAAAACACTTTGAATAAACTTGTGGTGTTTCATAGCACTAATGTTGCTATTCTAGGTACGGAGGTATAGACTGTTCTTTTAAGAACAAATCACATTCTTTGCCTCAAGGCATTACATTGTACTCGGCCGTGTCAAGCCAGTAGCTCGTCCTTTATCTTTTCTCGGATGCCCTTGCAATAAAGTTGTTACAGGCGTGACTGTGGGTTATTTTGCAAACAGTCCCATTTGCCCAGCTCTCCAAGCCAAATGTACCAGGTATAAGAGAAAGGGGTACTTGACAACATGTTGCAGCTCACATACAATCAAACGTATTGGGGATATCTATGAGTATGTTGAAGATGCAGTATTTACAGTAGGTGATGAAGAAGAACTGGGTGGGCCCAAGGACATGGTTGGGATAAAAGTACAACTTGTTGGGGCGATTGAGTCAGGTGCAAAATGCACCCTCCTCTCAAAGACATTTTTTGATTGACTTTTTCAACGAAAAGAATTGATGTATGTGGGCATTAATGGCCCGATTCATGGAATATTTTACACAGTCCAAAGTGACTTTGCACTGCTCAAAAGTGACTTTGCACTGCTGACACAAACCCTGATTCATGAAACTGTGCAAAGTGTATTTTTGCAGTGCAAAGTCAGTGCAATATCATTTTTGCAGTACAATAACATTGAAGAGCGTCAGGAAAAAATATCTAAGAATATGAGGAAAGCTGCATCCAAAGCCTCTTCAGGCAAGTCTTTAAGGAGCCTTTTAATCCCGGAATCTTTGGCACCGGCGCTCAATAGACAGCAACAACCAATGGATCTGAAGGAGTCCACTTCAGGAGTTCCCATAGTGGTGATTGATAACTTTTCAGAAGAGGAAGATGCATGTCTATCACTGGAGACACTTAAAGACGGATACAGAGCTGTGGATAATGCCGACTGCCACCGATGCCTATACTCAATATGAGGCACATTTTATCAATCGAGGCGGGGCTGTGAATAAGTGATGAGCCACGGAGCAAACAATACAAGCACTGCAGCCATTGATTCAAACTATTCAAACTCAATGTGATTCGGTTGAAGTGGGGAGGGGAAGCTATCCAATGTTTTCTGGAATGGTATTAAAAAATGTTGCCGGACAAATTAATCAACAAAATGCAAAATGGCTACATTTATAACTGTTGAAAATTGTTTGAACATAGGCCCTCTTGGTAAAATGATGACATTACATACAACCTGGAATGGCATATATGTTTTTAGTAATGCCTCTACGTCTGGTATACGTTTTAGAACCTGGTTGAAAAAGATGTACAAAGATGTGAGTACTGAAGTACATATCGTAAAACTTGCTACTCTCAGTAATAGCGGTTTGTATCTACAGTATTGCATGGACTGGGTCTCTGTCCCTGCATATATTCAGGCATTCCACTCCCCTGATATCATAGGCCAGTACCTCCTAATGAAATTCAATTGTAGTGAAATCTGGGCGCTAAAGGGTGAAACTTTCGGCATTACCTGGGACCTGAGGTGGTGTCACCAGTGTGGTAATGTTGAATTGGAAACATTAAAGCATGTGCTATGTGAATGTGAAAGTCTGACCGGTATTCACACATATTTTTTAAAATCCTTTAATAATCTGTTTAATTGTAACAATCTCTCTAACTTGTGGAGTCTCTTTATGGAAAGTAGCAATATGAATTTTATATATTTTATTACTAAGTGTTATTGGAAATGTATTGATATTTTAAATCAATTGCTAGAAGGTGTTTTTTTAATACATCATGTTTGTTTGAGATGCTCTTTTTACATGTAATACTATAAATCTAGAACTTGTGAAATTAATACATTGTTTAGACACACATGATGTTTTAGATTGTAATATATAACTGTTGTATTTGTTGTGTTGATGTTTCTTATCAAATTGTACTGTTTTATATTGTATACACAAAAATCAATTTGGTCATATGTATATATCCCAAATAAATCGATTTACTTACATTTTGTGAATGGAAATGTATGTCTCTGTATTTATGCAATTTTTGATGGTTCAATAATGAACTATATTTGTTAGGATGTAGTTTCATGAAATTAATAATAATGTATAAGCAGGAAACACTTTCTTATTTTGGTAATCATTTAAACAGTCTTAACAGATGTTCTTAATAATATTTTCCTTTTGTTTTCTTCTCTGCCTATTAAATGTTTATGTATTATTTTAAAGGTTGAATACATTGTAATCAATAAATAAAAAAACAAAACAAGTGTGTCTATCAGATACTGTCAGTCAGACACCTGGCTGAGATAAGACACAGGTGACCTTATCTCACCTTCCCATGCAAAATGATGGCTGGCATTCCTTTTCTGTGGCATCATACATGCCAAACATCATTTATCTAGGTATTCCAGATTACCTCATATAAAAAAAATAATATCCAAAATACAGTGGTTAACTCAGTATCAGCAGGAAAGACATTACAGTACCAGCTCTAAGATCACTGCACTCGCTACTTGTGACAACAACACATCCCCTTAAAGTCCCTCTGCACTGCCCACCGATCCTTCCAAAGTCATGAAGAAAAATTCATCCAAAGCACAATCATCCTGTACTAAGCATCTAGTGTGCATGGATGCGCTGCCTCCGAGTCAATGTGTATGTTCTGTTTCGCTTCTAATCCTTGTCCTGCATTTGGGATAAAGTATTTACTCCTGTCTCATGGGTCACAAGCTGCTTGCTCAGTAGCCGAGTTAGGGCACATGTACGTACCTCAGGGCTTCTAAATGCATAATTCATAACTTAAATAATATACTCTAGTGTATGTAATTTACTCGTGTTGTTCTGTTTCTATGCTGGATCTTGTGTACCCTTTTCATACAGCTGCTGATCTGAGTGCCTGAATCAATAATAGAACCGGTATATCTTCCCTGTGGCTGGAATTATTATAACATGGCCTGGATGTATGATTAACCCCATTGTGGACTTCTACAATGTCCTTATACATGCCAATTGTTTCTTACTCGTATTCTGGTACGGATTTGGGGGGAATCACAACACCAAGTTAAATGGGTTGATACAATCCGCACAGTATCAGAAAGTGAGGCTGATATAATATGATTCATATACCCAGGATGCTGCTTGGCACATGCCAGATTCATAGCTGTGTATGTTAATCATAGCTTGCTAAGAATTCAACCGCACTCCCACACATCTAAAGAGACACCCACTCTGTGCAATAACCTCCTGAGCTGCAGCTTTATCATGGGTTAGGATTTTGTTAAATAAGAATAAAAGGAAAGTAAGTCTCATGACCCTATCTTGGATGTCAATAAAGGCTGCAAAGGAAAATGCAGTAAGTTGAAACAGACAGTTTTGAAATAATTATACATGTTATGTTATGTTATTTTGCATTTATATAGTGTCTTATGTGCCATTGGTATAGTCTCAAGGCGCTGGTAGGTTGAATGCACTTGGGAACCAAAGTTCAAGTCAGTGGAGAGAAATCGAGAGAGTCAAAAATGCATGTGAGCACCTGATATGTGTGCAGCTGGTGTGGCATTTGTGTGATAGCTGCTTCTTAGCGGTAGGTGTGGTGATTGAGAGATCAGGAGTATGTGTTCGTTCTGGCAGGTTTTTATCCAGACCGATACTGGCTGCGTTAGGTCTGAGGAGAAACGCCTGGGCTGGAGGGTGTGTAACCAGCAGTGTTTAATAAGGGTGATGGGGAGTTTGAGGCAGATGATGGTATGAGAACAGCTATACCGAAGGGTGTCATAGTATTGCTGTGTTCTAGTTGAGTGGTGGTGTAAAGAAGAGAGTAAGCGTGGAGATGTGATATGGTGATTTAGATTAGGTGTTTGCGATTGGACCCATTCCAATAGTTCCATGTGCTCCATCTGTTCTGTGCACTCCGACTGTTCCATGCATTACGACTGTTTCAACCACTCAAAACCGATCACTTCCATGTTCTTTCAAACGTTCCATGAATTCCAAACATTCCATCCCGCACATACATCGCCCGATTGCTCCAAAACTCGACACCCGCTCCGCACTCTACATCTGCTCTGGACTCTATGCCCGCTCAGCATTCTACACCATACTCTACATCCGCTCAACACCATACATTGGCTCAACGCCACTGCACCCTACATCCGCTCGACATCCTACATCTGCTCTACACCGTCACTTCCTACATCAGCTCGACACCCTAAATCTGCTCAACACTCTACATCTGCTCCATTCGATTATCCACTCACACAACCTACATCCGCACCACAACCTGGATCTGCCCCACGCTCTCATCTGTTCCACACTCTCATCTGTTCCACGCTCTCATCTGTTCCATGCCATCATTGATTTTGCGCTCTCATCCGCTCTATGCACACATCAGTTCTACTCACTCATCCACTCCATGCACTCATCTGCTCCACGTACTCATCCGCTCCACGCATTCATCCGCTTTACGCACTCATCCACTCAATGCACTCATCTGCTCTACGCACTCACCTGCTCTACACACTCATCTGCTCTACGCACTCACCCGCTCTACGCATTCACCTGCCCTACGCACTCAACCACTCTTACCCACTCATCCCCTCTTAGACACACATCCGCTCTACATACTCATCTGCTCTACACACTCATCTGCTCTACTTACTCATCTGCTCTACACATTCATTTGCTTAACGCACTCATCCGCTCAACGCACTCAACTGCTATACGCACTTCATTCACTCCAACGACTTTGTCCGCTCCAATCGCCCATGTCGCTTGTTATACATACTTGATCCGTTACGTGCTCTCCATCTGTCCCATGTACTACACCCGCCTCATGTACTCAGATCGTCTGTTCTGTACTTTCCGTTTATACCATGCACTCATACTTCCCAAGTCATCTGTCAGGGTATTCATCCGCCTCCTGTATTCATCTTTCCATCTTCTTCACTTTATTAATTTCATCCATTTTGTTCCTTTCGACCATAGCAATCATTACATCCATTTCATTAATTTCACCCGCTTTACTGCTTTCGTACAATTTATTCTTTTTATCCACTTCACTCCTTTGGTCTACTTTACTCATTCTATTCTGTTTATCCTTTTAGTTTACAATAGAGGTTATTAGTTCTCGAATTCTCGCTTGGATCTTGATGTTGTAATGTTATTTGTTTTATTGTCATTTAAGATCTAGTAGTTTGGGTTAGTTGAATTGTTGTTATACGCTTTATTCCTCACGTCCACATTGATCCTGATGTCCATTACATTTATTTTGTCAATTCCCTTAATTTCAGCCACTTTGCTGCCCTCGTACAATGTATTCATTTTACTCATTCTATTTTGTGTGTTCTTTTTAGCTAACCAATAGATGTTAATTAGTTTTCGATTTCTCGCTTGGATCTAGATGCTGCATTGATAGTTATGATCTAGTATTTGGTAAAGTCATTGAGATGTTGTTATCCTGATTGAGTTAGTTTGAGTTTGGGTCGGTTTTAGAGGAAGAGCCAGCTTTTCAGTAGTTTGCGGAAAGACATCAGGTCTTCCGTGAGTCGGATGTGGGGTGGGAGTGCGTTCCACAGTGTGGGGAACATGGCTGAGAATGATGCTCCACCTAACCTGACTCAGTTTGTTTTAGGTATGACTAGGAGGCCGGCAGTGCTTGATCTTAGAGTACGTATAGGGGGATATGGTTTTAGTTTGATTTGCAGATATTGAGGTCTGGTTTTATGAAGTCTCAGTGAGAAATACATAGGGTTTTGAAGGTCACCCTTTGGGCAACGGGAAGCCAATGCAGAGTTTTGAGGGCTGGGGAAATGTGGTCTCTCGGGCCGAGGTCTAGTAGCAGTTTGGCTGCGGCATTTTGTGCTCTTTGAAGTTTAGTCAGTTGGTAAGTGTTGCCTCCGAGTTAGAGGGGTTTAGCGTAGTCTAGTCTTGATATAACAATTGATTGGACTGCGGAGAGTGTGTTGGGAAAGGGGAGGTATGGGAAAATGCGCCTGAGAGGTTTAAGGTGGTAGTGGCAGGACTTTGAGCCGTTGTTGATTTGGCGCAAGAGTGTTAGGTTAGAGTCTAGGGTGCATCCAAGGTTTTTTACTGTATTAGAGGGAGTTGGTGAGTTGCCCATGGCAGATGGCCAGGGTAGCTTGTGTGGAAGAAGTTCGGAGTTGCCACATATCATAATTTCGGTTTAGGAGGGGTTTAGCAAGATGTGGTTTGTGGTCATCCAGAGCTCTATGTCGAGGAGGCAGGAGGCGAGGTCAGGTCAGCAGTTGTGTATTGAGTTCAGGAATTTTCGAATTAGTTGAGTGTCATCAGCGTAGTTGTAGCAGATGATGTTGTGCGAACAAATTATTCACGGGAGGGTTGCCATGTAGAAATTGAACAGGAGGGCTGATAGGCATGCTCCTTGTGGGACTCCCATGTCGACTCTCTGGGCTTGGGAGGAATAGGTGGATAGTAGGGTTATTTGGTTCCTGTTTTCGAGGAAAGATGCTATCCATTTGACAGCGGTTCCACCAATTCCTAGGGAGTGGAGGCGGTCAAGGAGGATTGAGTTACTGATTGTGTCGAAGGCGGCAGGTAGGTCAAGAAGGATTAATGCGGTGCATCCAGCGGAGTCTGCCATGTTTTTAAGGTCATCCCAGATTGAAGTTAGGGTGGTTTCAGTTCCGTGTCAGGCTCTGAAACCTGATTGCGCGGGGTCTAGGAGATTGTTGGCTTCGACAAAGGCATTTAGTTGGGAGTAGGCGGTTCGGTCGATGAGTTTGGCAAGGAACTGGTGTCTGAGATGGGGCGGTAGTTTTTGGGCTCGAGAGGGTCGAGGAAAGGTTTTTTTAGTAGAGGTTTGACATGAACCATTTTGAATGCGTCAGGAAAAATCTCAAGGAAAGGGAGTCATTTATGATGGATCTTGCGTCTTCTCCTGCGCAGGTAGAAGCAAACATTTCTTTGAGGGTTGTGGCTGGGCAAGGGTCTAGCGGAGAACCGGAAGGTTTGCGGGCAGAGAGAAGTTTGAGAAATTGGTTGGGTGATATTGGACTAAAGGAGTCGAACATTGGTTGGGTAGTGGTCGCAGGTGGTGGGTTGGTCATATAATGACTGCTGTGTTTCAAGAATTAAATCAGACCAGAGACCATTAATACTATGGCTGACAATTAAATAATGCAACCTTTTTAATTTGCTGAGACTGGTCTCAGGGTCCAACAAATGTGATGAAGGGATTGGATACCAACACCAACATATGAGCAAATCAATTAAAGAAGGATTCTTGTTTCATGCACAAGCAGTGCCTCCAGCAGTTTCCCTACCATGTCAATGATCAATTGTACAGGATGCAAAACAAATATCCTACTATTATAGAAAGGATGGAACAAGCCTACCTACATGTTGGATTTTAAACACACACTTGGAGGCTCAACATGCAAAGTATGCATGAGTGGACATACATCTTGAAGATCCAAGCAGCCTTTGACTCTTGCCAGAAAGCCAATGACTCCTCAAATTGCTTGGGGATTGAATGTCACCTTACAGAAGAAGAGCTTAGCCTGTTGAATTTAACTCATCCCTTAAATGTGTTATGTTTAGTAAGGATTATCCTCAATAGAACCCTGACCACACAATATCAACATTCTTTCATCTATTCCTGTAAGAACCACAATCCCGTACATAAAGGTGTTTTTAAATGTAATTTTGTAAAGAACCACCCATCACTGCCCTGACATGAGGTCAGAGCTGCATGGGCTCTGTAAATAGTTGGCTTTACCATTCTGATACATTACAAATTGAGTTGCTTGCTCTTTGATAGGAGTTACATGTTTTATTTGCTTGTCAAATGTGCCAATTCAAGACCTGATGGTTCATTTTGGGGTACCTTCATTGCTTGTGTAGAGGGAATTTAATATCTTCTTTAGCTGTCCTTTTTCCAGCTCATATGAGAGCAGTTTCATGCATCGTTTTTGCCATTCAATGCAATTGTTTTGAGCATTAACTAGCTAATTTTTTGCAAATGTTACAACTTATATTGAGAAATGTGAAGTTGGAGGCAGGCATGATTGTTTATAGTTAGTATGTGACAGAAATGTTTTCCTGGATCATATTTGTAGAAATTAATTTTTCATGGGCCAATAACACTCCTCAAGTTTGTCAGGTGCATACTTGAAATTGTGCTAGAGTAAAAATAAAAGTGTACATAGGCTTGGTTGGTCTATTCCCCCACCCACACACAAGCTGATTTATACTGGACAGTCAGGTACATTTAATTCTATTAGTGAGCAAAGAAAATCTGTTACATCGTTGTTCTTTTCTGGATAACGCAGTTGACTCTCAGAGAGAGGGAATGGTGAATGAAGCTGCCGTTCTGTTTGAGTGCAGGAGGTACATTTGCAGTTAAGATGTGACTGTAGCTCTTGCCTCAATGACAATAGTTGCATGTGTGCACCCCAGTCTACTGCTGGAAAGGGACTAGGTCCCATACATGGGAGTGGAGGTGGTGTGAATGTGCATCCCCTGTTTGGTTCCCCAGGGGGTTAATTGGACCTAATCACAAAATGATGAAAACGACCTGATTAACTTATCTACATATGATGATGTCGAGGAAATCCCTCAAACAGAGCTGGAATGTCCCGAAAAAAAGGAACCAAACTCATCAACAGTAGGACCCATGATCCCAAACGTCGATATTGCAAATACTAACGAGCCTTCCACTGCCCATCTCCAGAGTGCTGTAAAACAACTGAAACAACATAGAATCTGCAAATTGATGACGAATAATACAGATTTAAAAACTAATGAAGAGCCGGGTACTCCATTTCTGACAATGGAGGAAAAGCGCGCAAAACAAATGGCCTCTAGGCTGGAGGCAAATGACTACGCATCTGGGTCACTAAAGATGGAAAATGCACTGGAAAAAATAAATAAAACACAGAAATCGCGTCCTACTCAAAATACATTAGATTCACAACCACAACTTAAAAACTAAATAAAAACTATTGCCCAGTGCAATAAGACAAATCATAAAATAACGAACAAAAACTCAACATTTGAAAGACTGATCTTAGAAAAGGTAGAGGCGATGGAAAACTTTATCCTAAACCGGTACTATATAACCAGGCTTTTCCATCTTGTGCCTAGCTTGCGAACCATAATCCCAGAAGACCTAAACATTGTAGAATTCCACTGTGAGCAAAGAAATGATATAGTAGCCTTACATCTTGCCTCAAGAAGGATAAGAGACCTATTACTGGATGCAGTACCTGCATTACTATCATTGGGCTTTGATTTGTACTTCTGGCCACACAACGATGCTGTACAAGAACGCCTGATCAAGGGCATGACCAACGAAACCCCAAAGAACGCAGAAAATGGTAACACAAATGAAAAGTCACAGGTAAGCAGGGCAAATCTGTCACCTACGCTCACAGAAACAAAACCTAAAACCAAAGAAATAGGTCGACAAAAACTAGAGGGGCAAATCGAAATAACGATCGAAGGCAATACTACAAAACTTGACAAATCGATCGGCGAGAACGGAAATTCAAGACACAATGAAGACGAAAACTGGGCTTGGTTGGCCTCCATTCTAAATAACAAACAGCGAAAGTAATGCCAGAACCATTGGGGAAATCGGACACTGAATGTTGGATCGTGGAACACGCGCGGATTTACCCATTTGTTCCACACACAATGGTCGCAGAGTTTAGACCTGATTTGCCTCCAGGAAACATGGTTAAGGGAATGCCCACTCTCTTCCAAATTTGAAATAGTCCTAAATCCTGCTATCCAACAGAGAAAGGGTAGACCAATGGCTGGACTATTAATAGCCGCAAAAAAAGAATCTGGCTTTAGGATTATTGAATCCAAGAATGTTACACCCTATATACAAACTGCCAAAATAAAGATACTAGGCACTTGCGGGTCTGAGTTCCTTTATATTATCAATCTTTACTGGAACCAGACCGCAACGGGAACGATAACATTTATTGACCAGGTGACTGCAATTCTAGACGAAATTCTCGAAAATTCAAGCGTTGCCCAAATAATAATCTGTGGCGACTTGAATATCCACTGTGTGAACATAGATACAAAGAATGCATCTAAAATAGTTAGAAAAAAGGCATACGAGGAAGCGACCCGTCTATGGTGCCTCGAAATGGACTCCCGAAAAGTGACAATTCTCAATGGAAACTTGCCTGGTGACACACCGGCAAACCCAACATGGAGTAGAGAAAACCAGTACTCAACACTTGACTACTTCTTTGTATCAGAATCCTTTTTACCAAAAGCTTGTGACCTGAAAGTATGTAAGATGGAACACAGCGATCATAATCTCCTAAAAATGACCTTCACTTCTAGCAATAAACTTACACAAAAATTATGGACACATGACATCTCATATCGATCAGGAAGGATAAGGTTAAATCTGAAAACTAGTGACGTAAATCAGATCACATCCATTATGGCACTAACATCTGATGCGATTGAATATCAGCACATACTTATGCAATTTGCAGAACATAAACAAGGGCTTAAACAGCGGCGACTGCAACACAAGCACAAGTTTGATATTCAAATATTACAACGAAAACGTATGATGCGTCGAGAAATCCGAAGGCTATCGTGCAAGGATAAAAGTCTTTTTCTTGCAGGAAAAAAACTTGAAATCCAAAAATATCGTAATTGGAGAAAGGTTTATAACGCAACACTGCTCCAAAACGACTCTGAAGAGATGCTCAAAAAACTAAAAAATAACAACTCCTCTGAATTTTGGTCCTTAATAAATAACATGGCTGCACCAGAAGACGCAATCCAAACGTCACTAGTCTTGGAGGAAACTTGGCTAAAACATTACACAGAAATGTTCAGTAGCTCAAAAGCAAAAGGTAAGACAAATGCTAAAACTTTAACGTTGTGGGATTTGTCTTTCGACAAAATTGACATCTTGAGCTCAATCATAAACTCAAGCGCCTCAAGAGCCCCAGGTCCAGATGGGCTGACAAACTATATGCTAAAACAAAATCCTGAAGCATGGGCCAATTTGTGCAGCATGTTGTTCGAAAGAATAAAAACAAAATGTATGACACCGAAAACATGGAAAAATGCCATTATAGTACCAATATTTAAAAAAGGTGACAGATCCAACCCAAAGAATTATCGGCCAATCGCCTTGCTTGACGTGCTGGGTAAGATCTATGCACGTCAATTGCAAAAAATGCTGTTAGCATGGTCGACAGAAACAAATCACATTGATATCCGACAAACCGGCTTTGCCAAAGGAGTTGGTTGTAGTTTAAACACTCTACTACTGAATCTATTAAAAATTGAATCAATTAGGAGCAACGCCCCAATCTATGTGGCTTCAATTGACTTCTCGCATGCCTTTGATAGTGTCAACCGACATATCTTATGGGATAAACTTGAAGCTTGGGGGTGCCCGGCAAGTCTACTCGCTGCAATAAAGGAACTGCACTCCGATACGACCATACAGATTAGACTAGACCGAGGTGGCACACTATCTAAATGAGTAAAAACATACAAAGGCGTGAAACAGGGGTGTCCTTTGGCAGCCATCATATTTAACCTATTTATCTCGGATATAGGGGATACCCTTAACAGGGTAGCAACTTTTCCACCAAAAATCCATGGTTCTCATATAGGTTGGTTAATATATGCAGATGACTTAATACTCTTAGATGTCACTCCGATAGGCCTACAACGAAGGTTAGATGCCCTTGAAAAGTTCGTCAACGAAAATGATCTCTGCATAAATAAACAAAAATGTGAAGTACTGACACTACGAAATCTGTCAAACCAAAAAAGAGGAACCAAACAATTTGTTTGGTATTTAGAAAAAAACACCTCTCAGAACATCATCCCACATCAAATACCTTGGATCCTTGATAAGCTCGAACATAAACGACGGACCATGGGTGGAAGAAACAAAAAGAAAATGCAAACAGTTAGCCTGTCAAGCCGCGATTATAAATAAAAAGTACGGAAAATTTTCAGCAAAACCAATGACCGACTTTTATCGACAAAAAGCTGTCCCAGCTTTAATATACGGTGCTGAAAACATGTTTGGTTGTCCATATGAATTATGGGACACACTGGACAACACTTTCTGGACTAGAGCATTACATCTACCCAAGGGCTGTCCTACAAGTAACATACGATACGAACTGGGGTTGATATCAATAAAAGCGAGGGTGAGTTGGAATGCACTTATCCTGTACAGGAAGACCTTGTTAGACAATCCAGTTCCACAATTCAAAATCCTTCAAAACCCAGCCTCTGACTTACAACACACGGTACTATCAGAGTGGAGTAATCTTTGTATAGGGTTAATGGACACAAATAACATACAAACCGAAACTTTGATAAAAAACCCTGAAAAAGCATAACTGACGGTATGGAGATCAGATTGGCATCGAACCTCTATAGAGCGAGAAAGCTCATGTTTGATGAAGGATGTTCCACCAGAAGCCCACGAGTATGATAAACTACAGTCTTACTTAACTCAATCACCTGATCAAAACACCAGATTACTATTTTTGCAATTTCGACTCAATCTGTTTCTGACCAAAGACCGCACAAAATATTGGAAGCAGAACGAAAGTGCAAATACAACATGTCGTTTTTGTAATCACTCAGCGGAGACTCTAAAACATCTGACTGTATTTTGTAAAAAGTTCAGATAATTACGAACTAAACTGTTCGGACCACTCTTCAAAGAATGTGAAACTTTTAGTGCCATAGACTGGTGGAAAACCATGTTCGATGGCTCAAACCGAAAAGTCATGTTTGGACTGGTAATGTTTTTAAAGGATCTAAAAACTTGCTTAACTGAAGCAAATCCCACATCTGCTTCGCAATTATCTAGCCTAAATGAACCTATGAATATGGCGGAAGATGACTGAGAAACTTATTGCGTGAGCATGTGGGTTTGTAAAATGATATGTAATGTGACTGAGAAAGAAACATTTTTAAAGGTTTTTTCGAAACAAAATAAAAAAAATAAAAAAATAAATAAATTGGACCTAATTTGCCCCTCCCCACCCCAGAAGGCACACTGGTAGTGCGCCAATTCTCAGTTTGTACATGTTCATCGTGTTCTCCCAGGGCAAGTTTGCAGAGGTGCATGCTTTAGTTTAAAGAACATTGCACCCAGGCAAAAGAGGGGCATACCTCTTTCACTACATGCATGTATCAACAGCAAACACATTCGGTATTACGGACGGTGCCTGTGTGCCCCTTCTGTTATTGCACTCTGCTTCCAATGCAGGGCAAATAATGTGTGCCAATGTTTAAGCAGCGTGGGACAGTCTTCTGGGGTCATGGGCAAGTGGGGTGGTTCAGTGCTCTCGGTAAATGTCACAGTGGCATTGAACAGTGATAAAGTTCACGTGGCAATCTACTGGTGCACTGTAACACGTACAGAGCAATGATGTGTGGCAATGTAAAAGTGGCACAAGCAAATTTTCAAGATGGACTGTGCAAGCTAAACAGTTCAATGCTTTAGGGAGTAGTTCTAGTGGACGAATGAACATGCCATTCAGAAACTAAAATAACATCGTGATTAACTGAGAAAAATAAGCACAGTCCTGTTGAGGCCATTTTAAGAATTTAATTAATTCTATGCATGGGGCCTCATTACGAGGTAGGAGGTAGCCATGGTGCTGTTAGCACCATGGCTAACCCCTTACCGCATACCGGGTCCGGGTTCCCAGAATGGACTCAATGGGAATGGGGAAGTAGCTAATAACGGTACCGCAATTTGCTTAAATGTGCCTTTTCTGGAGGCAATTTGAAGTTGGCATGGTCCTTTTCTGCTGCACTCTGGAAACTGACATGACTGCTTATCAGGTACAAAACTGGCAAGCCACTGTTGGAGCTGGTCTGCCGCCTTTCTTGTGTCAAGGTGACAAGAGCATGGTCATTTTGGGGGGCAATGTGGAAGGGAACATAACAGCTGGCCTGCTATGTTTCTGGAGGCGATCTAAAACTGCATGATTATTTTCTGTTGACAATTTGAAAAATATGTGAATATATATTTAGCTGTAGACACTGACAGCACACCGTGGGAGATGGAATTCTTGTTTTGGAGGCAATGTAAAACTAGTATGACCTTTTAGCGATGATGTGCTTCAGAGAAACACTAGCATTGCTTTAAACTGTCATGTCATTGTTCTGTGGTCAGTGTGGAAACTTGCATGAAAATGTGCACCGTTCTGCCACTATTGAATCTGAAATGCCATGTTCCGCATTTTTGTGAAATTGGAATGATCATTTATGGATTGAAAGACTCGGTTACTTTGACAATTAGTTCAACAGCAACAAAACTTCCTTGGCACTTTTCAGAAGGCAATGTGAAGCGTCAGCTTTCATTTTTCCTTGGCAATACAGAAACCTATATGAAAATGTGCCTGTGTGGAACTTTGAGATCCCTGCTCACACAAGAATGAGGAAAGGTGCTCGTTTTCTAGAGACAATATAAAACGACTGGGAGCATTTTTTTTGTGTCATTGTGAATCGTTGATAGCTATTTTTGTCCGGGTAAATGTAGAAAAGCATCATGACAGTCTGTTTAACTGTGTCAAAACTGGCATTATTGAAACTGTCATGGATATGTACACAGGGCGACGTGAAATAGCAAAATTACAATGGCAATTTTCTGATGGTAGTCTGGAAAATACTGTGAAAACATGCATAACTGGGACAGAATTAGGATGGGAATGTTGAAACTGGCTTGACAGTATGTGATTAATTCTAACAGTTAAAAACTGGTTCGGTAATGTGGGAATTGGAAAGGAAATACGTAAACCAAAATGTTGCCACTTTGAGATAAGCTCTGGCCTTCTAGGAAATGGTCACAAAAGTGATGGGTGGAAGGTTTCAAATTAATCTAAACCACTGGCAATTGCTCTGGGCCAACCTTCCACACCACCGTTTTTTAGCCCATCTGCGCCATTGCAAAAGGGGACCAGCCATGTGCAAATCAGTCAGCGGCTGCCGACACCGAAGGTAGCAGCCCAGCCCGAACTGCTAGGCCAGGTCCCCTCTGCACAGAAAACCAAGCAACCCCAGACATGTTTCGGCCTTGTTGGACCTCCTCAGTGAGGTGCAGCCTGGTTCCCTGTGGTGCAGCGAGCAAGGGACCCACGTCTGGTCATACCCTCTCTCACAAGGAGAAACAAACTGACCACAAAAGTGATGGGTGGAAGGTTTCAAATTAATCTAAACCACTGGCAATTGCTCTGGGCCAACCTTCCACACCACCGTTTTTTAGCCCGTCTGCGCCATTGCAAAAGGGGACCAGCCATGTGCAAATCAGTCAGCAGCTGCCGCCACCGAAGGTAGCAGCCCAGCCCGAACTGCTAGGCCAGGTCCCCTCCGCACACAAAACCAAGCAACCCCAGACATGTTTCGGCCTTGTTGGACCTCCTCAGTGAGGTGCAGCCTGGTTCCCTGTGGCGCAGCGAGCAAGGGACCCACGTCTGGGCATACCCTCTCTCACAAGGAGAAACAAACTGACCACAAAAGTGATGGGTGGAAGGTTTCAAATTAATCTAAACCACTGGCAATTGCTCTGGGCCAACCTTTCACACCACCGTTTTTTAGCCCGTCTGCGCCTTTGCAAAAGGGATGCCAGCCATGTGCAAATCAGTCAGCAGCTGCCGCCACCGAAGGTAGCAGCCCAGCCCGAACTGCTAGGCCAGGTCCCCTCTGCACAGAAAACCAAGCAACCCCAGACATGTTTCGGCCTTGTTGGACCTCCTCAGTGAGGTGCAGCCTGGTTCCCTGTGGCGCAGCGAGCAAGGGACCCACGTCTGGGCATACCCTCTCTCACAAGGAGAAACAAACTGACCACAAAAGTGATGGGTGGAAGGTTTCGAATTAATCTAAACCACTGGCAATTGCTCTGGGCCAAGCTTCCACACCAACGTTTTTTAGCCCATCTGCGCCATTGCAAAAGGGATGCCAGCCATGTGCAAATCAGTCAGCAGCTGCCGCCACCGAAGGTAGCAGCCCAGCCCGAACTGCTAGGCCAGGTCCCCTCTGCACAGAAAACCAAGCAACCCCAGACATGTTTCGGCCTTGTTGGACCTCCTCAGTGAGGTGCAGCCTGGTTCCCTGTGGCGCAGCGAGCAAGGGACTCACGTCTGGGCATACCCTCTCTCACAAGGAGAAACAAACTGACCACAAAAGTGATGGGTGGAAGGTTTCAAATTAATCTAAACCACTGGCAATTGCTCTGGGCCAACCTTCCACACCACCGTTTTTTAGCCCGTCTGCACCATTGCAAAAGGGGACCAGCCATGTGCAAATCAGTCAGCAGCTGCCGCCACCGATGGTAGCAGCCCAGCCCGAACTGCTAGGCCAGTTCCCCTCTTCTAGGAAATGTCCACAATCCATTCAAGCAACATCTTCGACAGGTTGGCACATTGGGCTGACGATTATTAAAAGGACCCTGGAATATTTAAGAAATACTTGCTATTAGCACCATGGATACCCCCTTACCGCATGCTGGATCCGGGTCCCCGAAATAGCGACTTACCGGTCATTCCAACCTTGGAGGACCCGGTAAGTCCCTATTCCGGGAACCATTCCCCATTCCCATTCGAGCCCCCATAGGGAATGTTTCCATTATCTAAGCTCTTCTAAAAATGGTGTTATTGAGTGCACTAATTCAAGCACTCATGTTTAATATTATTTTTGTGGTAAAATGCCCCGAACACTTGCTCACTGCACTTGTCATTCAATCCAAATCAGGTTGAAAATCGACTTGGGATAGTAGAACCCCACTCCATCAAAAACAGACAGGTGGGAAGCTGAAACCTTTCTGAGTTTTGTTCACCCATACTGTCAGAATTGCTAAAGGAAGGTTGAGCTGCATCACAGATCTCAAAGGCGCTTAGACTATGTCATACACATGTGAGGCCTGAGATCCAAGAGAGTATTTTGATCTGCCAATTAGAGATCGTATCCATTCTAAAACTTGTTTTAGGGGGCTATATAAGATGTGCCCTGCCTCATACTTTCTTCGTGAGCTGTTGTGACAAAATGTGTGTCTGCCTAATACTCATTTAGAGTATTTGCCTGTGTAAAACATTTCTGTTTGCCTTAAACTGCTTTAGCTTAATCCTACGTTTACAACATTCACATGGGTCTACAACTTTCTAGTATACTCCTTCACCTAAACAATTGCATATGTTCTTGAGGCTACTTTGGTGTACTCCCCTGCATACACAATTCATGTGTGTTTAAGACTGCTTGGTGTACTCCAACAACAAAATGAATGTGCATACACCTCAGTCCCCAAAGTAGACATGTGCAAAGAATGTTTTAGCATACTCTTATGCCTACAGTATTCACATATATTAAATACTGCTTTGGTGTACCTGTGCTTACAAATTCACGTGTGACTCCGACTTATTTGGCATACTACACCACCATCAAAATTCACGTTTTTGTGAGTCTGCTTTGCTATACTCCCTGCTACAAAATTCAGGTGTGAATTAGATTGCATCGTCCTTACCTACAAAATTCATGTGTGTGTAAGACTGAGATCGGATACTCCTCATGTAGAAAATTCAATATTGCATCTGACTGATTTAGTATATTCCTCGGCCTAAAATAATCAAGTGCATACGGCTGCCTTGACTTACTCCTAACGCTACAATATAAAAATGTATCTAAGTCAGCAATGCCATACTAGCTGGCCTACAAAATTCACAAGTGCCTGAGAATGATTTGGTATACTCCTCCATCATGGACTCCTAACACTGCTTTGGCTTACTCCCACACTTGGAAATTCACATACTCTTAAGATTGTTTTGGCATACTGCCCCACTTACACAATGTATATGTGTCTTGAGCTGCTTTAGTGTAATCCTATGCTTGCCAAATGTACTTGTGTCTGTGACTGATTTTGCATAGCATAGTCATCTGCCTAAAATAGTCACATGTGCCTGATTTTGTGTACACCTCCAACTACAGAATTCACGTGTGTCTGAGATTGCTTTAGTATAATCCTCTAGATACAATATTCAGATGTGTCTAAGTCTGCTTTGCCATACACTCTGGCCTACAAAATTCATTGTGTGCTTAGGATTATTTACCAAACTCCACAGCCAACAAATTTCACATTTGCCTAAGTGTCATCTTCCCTGACTTGAGAATTCCTATGTTCCTTAGTCTGCTTTGGCATCCTCTCCCACCTGCACCCTCACACGTGCCTAAGGCTGCACTGGCAAACTTTCACATCTACAAAATTTGCATGTACTGATTTAGAAATTGCAACGCTTAAAATATTTCTGTGTGCCCCAGACTTCTTTGACTTACTCCTCTGCCCACACAGTTCACACATGGCTATGAAACCTTACGATTCTCCTCCACCTAAATATTTCACATATTCTTGTATCTACCTTGATGTTTTCCCATGCATATGACATTTACTTGTGTCTAAAACTGTAAAACTGTTTGGTGTACTCTCACGACGCAATTAATGTTTGCTTATGACTGTTTTGGCATACTCCTCGGTCTAAAAATAGACATCCGCAAAGAAGGTTTTAACATACCCTTTTGTTTACAAATTGCGCATGTGTATAACATTGCTTTGGTGTACTCTTGTAGAATCAGGAGTAAGACACGGACACAGTGGCATTGTGATGATTACTATAGACATTTATTAAAGTAAAAGTAGGGTAGGAGAAAGACATATCTCGCCATTTCGTGAGGACAGGTTTCCTTGCCTCAATGAAACTAAAGGATGTCAGTTTCAGAATGTCCAAAAATAAAGCGTTCTCTGTCCTGTGTGCATAATTCTACCCTGATCTTTACAAGCTAAACTTAAAGAAATGTGTAAAGGGATAAAGTCTTTCACTTGGTCATCTGTGGGTTTCCCAATGTTATAACACATCATTCAAAAGGTTAACAAATAGATAAGTGTTCCAAGTTCCACAAAGTTTCACCATTCTCAATGGGGGGTCCCTTCCCTTGAATTTTCCAACTTATTGTCAGATTTCAATCACAATTCTGTTGCCCAGTAATATGCAATTATCCAATCAAGGTGTATGGCTCCCTTTCCCTAAACTTCACACATTCAAGGCTTCTTTCTCTCCCTTTACTTCCATAGTTCAATCACCTTTCCCGCCCAAGGGGTATGATTCCATTCCCCTAGGTTTCAGACACTTGTAAGAGGCTGCCTCTCCTCTTCGTTTATTTTTAATTGGGTGCAGTTCCCAGGCTCACAATCACATTGCCTGGTATACCCTCCTGCCAGGACTTTCACAATGTTCACAGTTTATTCAACTTCATTCAGGGGCATGGACCTTCACTTGAGTCATTACATTGCCTGGAATGCTCTCCTGGCAGGACTTTCACATTGTTTATCATGTATTCCACTTTCACAAGGGGCATTGACCTTCCCTTGAGTCATAAAATTACCAGGACTTTCATGGTGTTTTCATTCTCTTTGGGTGTGCATCTCCTGACTCGCAGTCACATTGCCTGGTACACTTTCCTGCCAGGGCTTTATTAATGTTCTCTTTCTCTTCAGGTGCAGATCTCCAGACTTGCAGTTACATTGTCTGGGATACTGTGCTGCCACAACTTTCACAGTGTTCACTTTCAAATGTAGTTCATGTTCTCAAGCGGGGGGAGGAGTGGTGTCTTCCCTTGACCTGTATTTTTTCACATATCACCTTAGGATGCAGGTCCTAGACTCGTAATCTGCCTGGTTCTTCTCTTGGTTTCCCCCGACCAGGTTTGTAGTGTGGGTCTCAGACCAAGGCTCCACTGTTTTGGGCCTAAAGGACTTTGCCAAAGAGTGTTATGGGGTCCCAACGATCTTCCCATTGGCTCACCGGTACTCTCCCTGTGTTTCCAGTCTCCCTGACTTGGATCTTGTGTTTCTCTGGCTCCTGCGGCTTCTCCTGCAGGCACCTGGTCCTTTGTTGGTGTCCCAGCTCTCACGGCTGTTTAGAAGCACTACTCATGCTTTCCTGCTTCGACACAGCCTTCACAGTGCCTTGCCGGGTACATCAATATTTGGGCTGTCTTCTCTCGCAGTCCTGCCTCTCAGTCCTCCGCGCCTTCATCGGTCATTACACTCCCAGTCCCTGCCGAGAGCCAGATCTTCACCTTCACTGCCGCTTGGGTTTTAAATGTCTCGAAACCAATCGGGTGATTGAAAAGACTAAACCATGTTTTTAGGTACTGCCAAGCACTCTTCATTACTTGGCTCCTCTTCCTCGTCTCAGTACTGTCAAGAAAAAAACGATAGTTAGCTAATTGGTTAAGTTGAGCCTTTCTAACAGAACTATAACTAATATACTTAGAGGAGGGGACTTCACATTGGCATATTTAAGTAGTTTCAGAACTCATTAGTTTAGGTTTTCCAGGGGTGGACTGGTGCCTTTTCCTCCTGTTCACTATACATGGTTCACTAATCCCAGAATGAAACATATTAGAAGTTCTAAAAGGAGAGGAGGCATTATGGTTAGGGGAGGAGGCATTATGGTTAGAGTATGTGGAGGGGTTGGTAGCATGTGGGGGATGTGTTCATGGGGAAAGGCAATATCATGTCTCATCAGGCGATGCCCTTCAACCCCCATGAGGGTTGTCTCCCCCATGTGTCCTCCCTCAGATAGCCCTCCAAAGGGTTGGGATCAGGTTGCTTCTGACTTTCCCTGCCACATAGGGAGACACTGGGCCTCCTTACAAGTTTGCCGGTCCATTAAAAATGGTACCGGCAAGCTTGCCGGTACCATTGTTACCGGACCGGCAAACTACGAGTTCTGTTTGTGGGAGACTTTCAGCCCGCCAGGTCTAACCTGGCGGGCAGAACGGCACCCGCAAGCAGAACTCGACGAATGCATTCAACCTCCCCATTCCCTTTGAGTACAATGGGAATGGGGAGTCAAAATTGCTGCCACCCGGCAATGGGCAATTACTGGGTCCGCCAGGGCTGGAATACCCCGGTAATTGCCCATTGCTGGGTGCCGGTAATTTCATGACTCCGGCACCAGCCGTGCTGGTATTTATCGGTACGGACCACCAATGTCATAATGAGGCTCTCTCTCTGGGAAAGAAGTCATGACATTGCCAGATTCATCACATTGTGCTTACAAATTCCATGTTTGACTAACACTGATTTGGTATATTCCACCACCATCAAAATTAATGTTTACCTAAGACTGCTTTGCCATATTCTCCACTGCTAAACTCATGTGTGCTTAAGAGGGCTTTGGCATAGGTCTCCACCTACAAAATGCATGTTTGCCTAAAATTGCTTTGGTATATTCCTCCACCTACAACATTCAGATGTGTCTAAGTCAGCTGTGCACTCTCTGGCATACAAAATTCACAAGTGTCTCTGCATGATTCGGCATACTCACCCTACTCACATTCTCTCCACCCTACACAATTCACATATTCCTAAAACTGCTTTGGGATACTGCTACACCTACAAAATGTATGTGTCTGGGGCTCCTATAGTGTACTCATCTGCAACTTTGCATGTGTCTGAGGCTGATTTGGCATACTCATTTCTTTATTTGTTTATTGACTTATTGCACATATAATCAAATACCGCCTTTGTACAAACACCATCATAAAATATTCCCAATATAAATGACATGCCATACACTTCATAAAAACAACATGGAAAAAGACACATCCAATTGATACATTGAATATATACAAAACATTCCCTAAAAAGTTAACAAACTCATAGAATAAAAACACACCCAATTGATGCACCAAGTTCATAAAATATCTCCAATAAATATTCGAAATATTTAACACCATAATACATAATATCAAGATCGTACCCACCCATAAAACATTTCCAGAGCTCCTGTTTACAAAATCTTAAACAATCATTCCTATATTTGATGAAGTATCAGTCCCTAATGGCATGCAAACTTGTGCAGTCGACAAACAAATGCCTCATGGTGTTGATGAAAAATTCCCAGCATAATCTACAGACCCGCTGCTCACGGACAATGCCAATGCATGCAGTGATCATTTCAAATGTCGGCATACAGTTACATTTAATTACCATATATTTCCCAACTATTGTTGCATTTGGATAGGCCATGAGGTATTTAGGCTTGTTCGCCATTTCATCAAGATAACCAATTAATTAATTACTATTTTTCTTTGTGGACAGATCAACAAACAACTGTTCTCTATTGGTAGCTTTCAACACTTTCTTCACGCTATATTTATACTTAGAAAATGTTAAACCTTCCGAGCTGCCACCCTATTGGCCGGTCCAATAATCCTCTGATGCCCATTCCAAACAACAAATATGCATGGGCATTTTCCAGTCACTATATGTCTTCTTAATCATGTGAACATGATTCGGGTCTATTTCATTTAATTTCCCAGTCAGCAATAGTAATTTTATCGAGAGCGCAATGTCAATACTATATAGACCACATTCAAGCATAATATACTCAAAAGGCATACACTGAGGGAGCCTCAAGTGTAGTTTCAACGATTTCAAGTCAAGAGTTTTTAGTTTTCTTCTGAATTTGTGGCCCCATACTTCCACACTGTATAGCATACGAAATCTTATGTTTGCTTGATAGATGGGAAGGACGGTATTGATAGTATGACCCCCATTCGTCCCAATATACTTGCTCAATGCACCAAGTCATTGTTGCACCTTATCGTGCATATACTCCCAGTGTGCATGCCAAGATAGTTTGACATCAATCACAATCCCCAAATATTTGTAACAAGAGGCCACCTTGACACGACCGTCATTTAGGATCCACACAGAACTACATCTTTTTTTCTGACCCATTCTGAATTCCATAATTTTAGTTTTCCCAACATTAATCTGGAAGCCTTTCGATATTGCATAATTCTCAAGTACACTTAGCCTTTATTGTAATTCCTTGGGTGTATAATCTATAATCACAATGTCATCTGCGTATCCCAAACATGATACGCTGTGATTCCTATACTTGATTCCACTGGTATCCGCTAAATAAAGGGCCTGTTGCAAATGAGTCAGATATAGATTAAATAAGGTCAGTGCAGTATTCACCCTTGTTTAACAACACGACAAATTTCAAACCAACTGGTTAACTTCTGTTTGCCATCAAGTATGATACACACTCTTGTGTTTGCATGTGGCCTAATGATCATCATTAGCAGGTCTCTAGGCATTCCTAGGGCACTCAAACTTATACCAGAATCATACTCTTATTATGGTATCGAATGCCACTGAGAAATCGACAAAGGCTCCATATGCTGTACTTTGTCAGCCATACCAAAATAATTGCATGTGATTAAAACTAATTTGGTGTACACCCCCACATACCATATTCATATCTGCCTAGGACTGTTTTGGCATAATACTCTACCCATTAAATTCAGATGTGTCTAGCTATGATTTGCTGAATTCTCTGACTTACAAAATTCAAGTGTGCCTAAGACTTCTTTGGCAACTAACACTGCCTACAAATTGATACTTGAGAAGAACCATCTCCGGTTCCGGAAGCACCTCAATACCATCCTCTTTGCTTCTGCTTTCTATCCTTCTCTCCCCTGCTGATCTCTTGGCTGATTATGTAACTGCACTGGTCACCTGGCTACCCTCTGATCTCGGGCCCAGGTCCCTCCCCGCCAGCTGCACACCTGCACTGCCACCCTGGCAATCCCTGGACTCAGGGACTGTTTCTGTATCCCTACAGCCCTTACTAGCACTTGACACCTGATGTCCGCACTTACCCTTGCACTTGCCACCAGCTGGCCACACTTTTGTTTATTTATTATTTATTGTCTTATTTATTTACTGTTTCCTATGCACTTCTCCCTGCAATTTTCCCCTTCCCCCATCCCCGGCACTTGCACGATCTCAATGTCACCTGGCCTAGGAGGATCGCTGTCTCTGTCTTCCCTCTGTTTCACCTCCCATGCCTCGTCGCGCCTTAAAACACTTGTGTATAGGCGCATTATAAATGCCTTATCATATCATACCATAACTTGTGCCTATATCTTATTTTATGTTCTTACCTGACTTTGAAATGCCTGTTTTTCTTAGACTGATTCGACATCCTCTACAACCTGCACTCACATTTGCCTAAAGCTGTATTGCCACATTTCTACAATTATAAATTAACATGTACCTAATGCTGATTTAGAGTATTCCCCTGCTTAGAACAATTGTGTTTACTTAGAAGATTTTAGCTTACTACTCTGCCTACAAAATTTACATCTGCATATGACTCTTTAGGATTCTCCTCCGCCTAAACAAAAACACATGTTCTTAAGGCCACATTGGTGTACTCCTCTGCATACACAATTCATGCGTGTCTCAGACTACTTGGTATACTCCCACAACACAATTAGTGTGTGCTTGAGACTGTTTTGGTGCACTCCTGAGTCCCCAAAATAGACATGTGCAAACAATGTTGTGGCATACTCTCATGCCTACAAAATGTAGATGTGTATAAAACTGCTGTGTTGTAGTGCTGTGCCTACAAGGTTCACATGTGACTACGACTGCTTTGGCATACTCCACCACAATCAAAATTCATGTTTGCATAAGACTGCTTTGCAATTCTCCCTGCTACAAAATTCATGTGTGCTTAAGACTATTTTGGCCTATTACCCACCTATTACATTCAATTTTGCATCTGGCAGATTCAGTATACTCCTCCTAAAATAAACACATGCGCCCCACACTTTTGATATACTCCTACACTTACAATATGCAGATGTGTCTACGCCAGCTGTATCATACTCTCTAGTATATGCAATTCATGTGTGCCTAAAAATTCTTTGACAATTGGCACTGCTTACAAATTTCACATCATTCTTATTCTGCTATGGCATACTCCACTGCCAACAAAATGTATGTGTGCCTAGGACAACATAAGCCTACTTCTCTGCCTGCAAAATGTACATATGTCTGAGACTACTATGGAATACCACCTATATCAAAAATGCATGTGTGCCTAAGACTGCTTTGACATACTCCCCTTCTTGCACAATCTGCATGTGCCTAAGGCTTCTTTGGCATACAGCTCTTCTGACAAAATTCACCTTTGCCTAAGTCTGTTATGGCGTATCCTTAGCCTACAAAATACATGTTGGACTAAGACTGCTTTAATGTACACATCTGCCTCACACTTCAATTGTGTCTTTGACAGGGTCAGGATTATGGGGGGATAGGGAAGCCTGTAGACCTGGAGCACATGCCCTAACAGAGCCAGCCCTGCCCCAGAGGTGGGGTAGGCAGTTGGAAGGGCCCCAGCCCAACCTTCCAGTGTCATGCTTGGTGGGGTTGGTACCATGGTCATCCGCTCAATGACTGACAACACTATTGTGGACACAATTCATTGTGTTTTGTTGCAGGAGTACCAGTCCCAGAATGCCATGCAGCAACCAGCCATCACTGCATTCTGCAGAGGGGAGCCACTGGCTTTGCAAGTAAATCAGAAGTAGCAATGCTGCTCAAACAGCCCATTCCATACAACAAACAAAGTCTTACTATACCTTAATGATTTCCATCAAATAACTGATCTCCTCAACAGAGAGAACAATTGTACCACTAAAAGTGGAAATGTTGTGGGGATAACAGGGTATTGTGACACCTCCAGGTGTTGTGAACTAATACCAGGGGAATGAGTAAGACTAGATCGGCCTGAGAGATCAGATGAGTGTGATTGCCAGTGGAATTGCGAGGAAAGAAACATAAAGAGAAGCCAGGATTATAAAAAGCAACTGAAAGCAAAACTGAGTGAGGAGTGTTGTGAGTTCACCTGGATTTGAGGCAGAGCAAGTGACTAGTCAGAGGAAGGGGAGTGGATGTAGCATTGCTAAAACTGTGTTGGGGCCTGTTGCAGGTGAAGTGCTGGTAGTGGAAGAGAGCATTATGTGATTGAGAGAGAGAAAGGGTGTGAATGAATATATATTTTGTGGAGCGTGGGATAGGAAGAGACTATAAGGATTGATTGAGAGGGATTAAGAAGAGTGAGTTAGAGAGCGAAAGATGGGTATGAGAATGGAGGGGGAAGAGTAAAGTATAGAGGGGTGAGAAGAGTAGAGTAGAAATTATAGTGAAAAGGAGAAGGGAGACGGAACAGGAGAGTACTGTGTAAATGCGAGAGCAGAGTGAAGAGGGGAGAGTAAAAAGAGGATAATGGAAAAGGAATGACGAAGGAGATGGTTGAGCGAGTGTAGACATAGGAGAGACAGAAGAGAGAGAGCAAGGGAAGATGACCGAAGGTAGTGAGATGGGACAGAAGAAGGGGAGAGCGAGGGAGAGTAGAACAAAGTAAGTAGTAAAATGAGTGAGAGAAGACGGAAGGAGCAACTGAGTGAGAAACTGCACCAGATTGTATGACATAGGCAGCTTTGAAAAACATCAGGTCCCATTGACATTCCAAGGGTGTACTTGGCTAGAGAAATCCTAGCAAATCCTCAGAGGGAGTTAGATAGGTAAGGCTGATTGTATTCAGAAAAAAATAAGGAGTTACTGATTGCTAAGTGGGAAACCTGGGGATTAGTGATGCTTGGGTCAGGGTGATGTGAACTTATTGGCGTTTGAGAGAGGGAAGGCTGTTAGCGTACCCTGCCTGCCACCTGACCAGAGAAAAAACAGTCACGTTGACCTTTCTTGAAATAAAAACCTTTGTCCTATCCCTCAGAGTCTGGTAGTTATTGAAGCCATCTGTGACAGGCCGAAGAATACCTTATCATACTCCGCTGCCTGCAAATTTCACGTGTGTCTGTTTGTACTTTGCTGTGCTAGCAAACCTACAAACTTAACCTGTGCCTATGACTGTTCTTGTCTGCTCCCATACCTGCACCGTTATAGTATGTCTAAGTATGCTGTGCTGTAAACTCCCACCTGAAAATGTCGTATGTCCCCAAGACTGCTTGTGCATAGTCCTCCACCTACAAAAATCATATGTGCCTTAGACTGATTTGGAGATCTCCTGTGCATACGCCATTTATGAATGCCTAGAACTGATTTACTGTACTCCCCCACATACAAAATGTGTGAGTGCTTAATTCCACTTTGTCTTATTCCCCAGCCAATATAGTACACCAGTGTCTAGGATTTCTTTGTCACACTCATCCCTAAGAAAATGCACATGTGCCTAAGAATGCTTTGGCAAATTACCTCACCTACCAAACTCACTAGTGCGCAACACTGCGTTGGTGTACTCCTTCACCTTCAATATTCACGTGTGCATATTTCTGCTTAGCTATACTCCTCTGCCTACAAGAAATTCCCATAGTCCTGAGTCTGTTACAAAATTCAGTTGTGTTTAAAACTGCTTCGTCATAAATGATTGTCTATACATTTGAGGTGTATCAATGAATGGTTTGGCATACACTTGCATTGACAATATTCATGTTTGGCTAATTCTTCTTTGTAATACTCCCACAGTTATGAAATTCAAATGTGCCTAAGAATGCTTCCTGCTGCCCTGTCAATTAAATTCATATGTACAAAAGAGGAATTTGGCGTCCATCCACTCCTAGATCATTCTCATGTGCCTAAGACTGCTTTTACATACTCACCCACCTACATGTATTTTTACAACTGATGTGTGGTACTCCTCCACACACACAATTCACATTTTGCTAAGAAAGCTTTTGCATATTATCCAATCTAAAAAAAATCATGTTTGTCTCAAATTGCTTTTGAATACTTCACTGGCAACATAATTAGCATGGGCATCAGAGAGCTTTGATGCATTCTTTCACTTAGAAAGTCCACATGAGCCTAAGGTTGCTTTGACATCCTCGTGTGCTACAAAATCCAAGTGTGTCTATGATAACTTTGGAATTCTCCTCTAACTTCAACATGTATGCATGCCAAATAGACTGCTTCGGCATACACCCCTAACTATAGCAGGCAGCTGTGGATATTTGTACACTAGCATCATTAATGTGTGCATTAAGCATCTTTGACATATTCTCACCTAATAAATGCAGGCATGCACAAGACTGCTTTGAGGTGCGTTCCTCCCTACACAATTCACATTTGTCTTAGATTTCTTTAGACTATTCTCCCACCTACAGAATACTCCCCGAAATACACAATTCACATGTGCCTAACATAGATTTGGCATGCTCCCTTGTCTACAAACTGTCTGTGTGTTTTACACTGCTTTGGCATCCTCTGCCACCTTCAAAATTCAAGTTTGCCTAAGACAGCATTGGCCCACTTCCAAACCTACAGAATCCACATGTGCCTAAGAGTGATTGAAAGTATTCCCTTATATGACTGCTTCTGTTTACTCCTTTTCTTAAATAAAAGCATGTGTATTCCACTGCATAAAATGTACATGTGCCCAAGACTGCTTGGTGCACTCCTCACAACAAAATTCACGTGCTAAAGTTTGCATTGGCTTACTCTGCTTCCTCAAAAATAGATATTTGCCAAATAATGTGTATGCATACTCTCCCACCTTTATTGGCACATGCCTAAAGCTGCCTTGGCATACTCCTGTGCCTACAACATTTGTGCGTGAATAAGACTGCTTGGACATACTCCCCACCATCAAAATTCATTTATGTCTAAGAATCCTTTGCCACACTGTCCATTACAAATTCATGTGTGCTTAAGGCTGCTTTGATATACTCCCACACCTATAAAATTCACCTTTTCCTTTCAAAGATTGTGTTTATTCCTCAACCTACAATAATCGCATATGCCTTAAACTGCTTTGGTGTACACCCCGTCCTACAGACTTTACATATGCCTAAAACTGCTTTGGTGTACTCCTCCACCTACAAAATTGAAAGGTGCCTAGTCTTCTCTATTTTGTGGCCTACAAAATCCACAAATTCCGAAGAGTGAATTGACGTACCCATCTTTAATGTTAAGATATATTTGAGACTATTCTGTCCTACTCTCCAATCTTCAAAATTCACAAGTTAGGTAATGTGTCTTTATTTTTATGCACCACCAAATCACCAATGCAGTAGTCTCAGAGCACCTACACAGAACATGAGAAAGCTTTGGCATACTTCCCCACCTACAAAATTCATGTGTGCATAAGACTTCAATGGCTTCCACCTACCATGTATAATTCAGTAGAGCCTAATTATTATTTTTTAGTTAACTCATCCCCTTACATAATGTGTTTGTGCCTAAAACTGCTAAGGCAACCTCTTCTACCTACAAAATTAATTTTCAACGGAAGACTGCTTTGGTGAAATAAGCACATCCAAAACTCATGGGTACGGTTTGGTGTTTGCCTCCCACCTTCAAAATCACATGTGTCTAAGTCTGCTTACTCATACTTCACTACCTACAAATGTCATGTTTGTCTAAGACTGTTTTCACATTCTCTCAATGCTTTGTCATTCTCCAGTTTCTGTGTGTTGCGCCTCCAACCACAAATCATGTGCCCATCACCTCGAAAATTCGATCATAGCTCCCTAACTCCAACTGGGCCCTTTTATCAGTTTAATACTTCTCTAACCTACTCTTCAACTAATCTTAAATACCACCTTGCTGTACAAATTCTCTTCTCAAAATATATAGAGCTCTGTAGCATTACTCCGGCCTCTTCAAACGTCAAGGGCTGAGTATCCATAATTTGAAATAGCTTACCTACATAGACCTGAGGTCGTACCCAGTAGAATTTAATAGCTCAAACCTAGGGATAAACATGACAAGTACTACTTTGTCAACGGCTGTAACTATTATCGGAGTCTGAGTTTTACACGAAGGATCCCACCCATGCTTACTTCCTTTGCCCAACTCGTTTAAATCTCACCCAGAGCCACTGATGGGGGTGGCTGCCTTGCGTTGGTTTTGGGAAAACCAAGCCATCGCAAACTCTCTCATCAAGCCGCTTCAGAACTGAAATAAGTTGTTCAATCCCCCTAACCAGTGTGTGCTCTGCTCACGATTTGTTTTCACATTTCAACATGTGTGCATAATACTTTCTTAACCATTGGTATCATAAGTATCTTTGGGAGTAAAAGCTGAACTCTCATAACATGGTGGAGATAAAAAAAGAACAAAGTCTGCCTTCTGCAGTTATTTAAAGCAACGCAAGTGCAACTGTGAACAATTGTTCCATCATAAAATGTGCAAAATACAGAAAATGTCTCAACATTTTGCATTATACAATAGTTCATACGTGTCTTGTGAACGTATGCCATTGGTACACATGCCCTACAAATGAACCAGCTTAAGTTCTGCATTAATAGTTTCATTTCTGCCAGCGGTATAGAAGTTGTATTAGGCTTAGAAAGTGGCAATTTCAACCTGCAGACCTTTGCATTCATGGCCTGCATACACAAGCAGTAACATTTAACAAGGAAGCACGTAATCATTCATGCCAGGTAATTGCTGTGCTGCGCTAGACAATTTGTTTTTGTCTGTTGGTACTAGACCTTGCTGAACAGAACACCGAGGCCTGCTGCGATCATTTAAATGCACGCAACGTGGTCCAGGTTGTTCTTAAAACCTGCCATTTGTGAGTTAATTATTGGAAAGAACTGTGCACAAAGGGAAGGAAAAAAAAGACCATGAAATCTGCAACTGTCTGACAGCAGCGGTCAAAAATGTGTCTACTTTCAGAACTCGGTCTGAAATCATGACTGAGCAGTCAAGAGTCGACCAATCCCATGCACAATGGACTATTTGTGCGTGGCAGACTAATGGCGCTTTTGCCGGGTTATGTTATTGAAGAAATCTATGGAATATTTGACTGTTTTAGTATCTGTGCTCTTCAGAACCTTGCGGTCACAAACGCTTCCACAATTGCTTTCTGGGAGAAACATGGGGGAACCCCCAGCTGCAGCAATCTGTATATGAGAGCAACGTTTTTGATGCCTGAATGAGCTTTTTGTTACAGCCCCTCTCATGTTCCAGGTCTGTGTTTAATCCACACCAGAAGCGTAATGATGTACAGTAGCCTTACAGCGTGCGTTTAAAAAAACAACAAAAACGAACAATTTGATATTATTAAAAACACTGCACTCGAAAATACAATTCTGCACGGAATTATTCAATTATTGCACATGCTCAAATACTGTTCCTTCATCCGCAAATGCAGCTTAATGCAAACACTGGCAAGGGCAGACTTATATAATCATATGTGTGCCTGCTGATAAATAATACGGTGATGAAGAGGCAGTAAAATACTTTGTTTTTTTAATTATTATTTTTATTTATTTATTTACATTTATATACAAAATGCAAGAAAAAAAAGTACACAGTAAATACATATGATACATCTGAAACAGCAGATATATACAACATCAATGGAAGAAGAAAAAAAACTAAAAAAAAACAAAAAAACACTTTAAAAGAAATCATTAAACTATCCCCAGATTTTATCATACAAGGTCAATTTGCATTTCAATTTAAGAATATTTTTTTTTCAATTCTTGAAAGTTTGTGCATCTCCTCGACCCATTTGTCAAGTGAAGGAGGAATCCTGCTTTTCTAACCTCGAGGTACCAAGCATTTGCCCACAATGGCACCCCTGAAAAGCCATTTTTGATGGGCACAGCTGAGATCAGATAACCCAGAATCATCTCCTAGTATCATTGTCTTGAAATCCAAAGTCGGACTCCCATCAGTGATCATAACACATGCATCACATACCTCAGTCCAAAAACCGCAGACCCATATACAACGCCACAACATGTGTTCTAAAGAACCAACATCTTGTACACATCCCCAACATTCATCACTGTTTGCCAGTCCTCTTCTTTTTAAGCGTTCTGAACAGCAATAAAATCGATTAAGTATTTTAATTTGTCGAGACCTTTCACCCAAATTCAGTGATATAAGGAAACATTTCTACACATATTTTGCCAGCAATCAGTCGCAATCTCAAAGCCAATCCTTGCACTCCAAACATCCCAAAGCTTGTCATTACCTTGATAGTTTGACACAATCAATTTATATATTCTACTTGCCAGACCACCCTCCTTTTCTTTAGATTTAGCAAGAAAGATATTCAAGTCCGGAGTATTCGACCCATCAACATCACCTACATACCTCTTCAGACGCCCAAAAGCAGAATCCGACAAGCTCCCAAAGTCCCATCTCTCTCTCATCTCATTCGCAGTTAGCCATCAACCATCCTTACCAAGATCACCAATCTTTTTAATGCCAGCAAGATACCAATCAGGCCAAAAAATGGTTTTGGTGTTGTCTCGCATTTTAGGGTTCAGACAAATTGAATCCCATTGACGTTTAAAAGCATCTTTGCCTAAACGCACCAACAACTCGCTCAAAGCAGTGCATAAAAATGTCATCCCCATCGATCTACTACCATAATATTTTGTATTTGTTAGTTAACATAGCCTCCAGACCAAGCAGACCAAGGGCATTCGATTCTGCAACCGCCCAGCAGTCCGGAACTTCATTCAAAAAAGGAATGAAGGAGTGTGATGCAAAGACCAAATGATATGCTTTAAAATTCGGAACTCCTAGCCCACCCTGATGAACCGGAAGTTGCAATTTCCAATTACTAAGCCTCAGCGGTTTCCTATCCCATAAAAATTCTTTCCAGTAACGATTTTGAATTTTAAAAGGTAGCATAATAGTTATAAAATTAACTTTGGGAGCCAAAATCATTTTAAGGGCATTTACCTTACCCCCTAGTGACAGATTAAGAAGTGACCACCTACCTAGATCCATATTGCATGCTTTACTGATCGCACACATGTTCTCATCAACAATACTAGAAGCAGAGGATGTCAGCCAAAGGCCGAAATAGCGCAATCGCGCATCACGCCATTTCAATTCCAATCCAGTGACTAGAGTTTTATCACATCTATGAGAAAGAGGCAAGACCTCAGATTTTAACCAATTAACCTTATAACCAGATGATCTGTGAAAACCAGACAGATTCTGCATCAGGCAGGGGAGAGATTCATCCAAAGTCCGAAGAAACAACAAAAGAGCTTCAACATTAAACCAGGTCTTCTGCGTAACTCCCCACCAGCTCACTCCAAGCAAACCAGGGTCATTTTTGAGTGAAATAGCCACTGGTTCAATCGCTAATATAAACAAAAGCGGCGAGAATGGACACCACTGATGAGTGCCCCGTTCCAGACCAAAGGGTTCTGACTTGACTCCATCTGTTTTTACATCCACCATTGGGTGGGGTACAGAAGCTCGATCCACGAGATGAACTCATCACCAAGATTAATTTCCCTCCAAACCAAAAATAAATAGTCCCAATTTACTCTTGTCAAATGCTTTTTCAGCATCAAGGGAAAAGACAGCGGCATCACAATCAACCTCATTAGCTTTTTCCATAGTATGTAATAATTTCCGAATATTGCTATACGTGAGTCTATTTTTCATGAAACCAGATTGTTCCTCATCAATTAATTTAGGAAGAAACATTTCTAATCTTAAAGCCAAAACCTTAGCTAACATTTTGTTATCTGTGTTGATGAGGCTGATAGGGCGATAGTTTGCTGGATGATTGCTGCCCTTTCCCTTTTTCAAAAAATCGGAGATAAAAGCATGACATGTACTCTTACGTAGTGCCTTATCCATTTTACTAGCGATAAACATATCTTTCAAAAGTTCAAGGGCCGAATTTGGAAGAATTTTATAAAATTCACAAGGAAGCCCATCTGGACCAGGGGATGTACCAACATTCAGTTCGGAAATTACAATTTTCACCTCGTCAATCATCAGTTCAGTATCAAGAAGCCTACGTTCAGCATCCGGAATCTTTGGTGAGTATGTTTCCAAGAATGGGACACATGGGTAGCATTTCATCTCGAAACCAGGCACCAGAATTGTCTGCAGTATTGAGCTTGGCTTTCCTCACATTATCACACTGTAACTGTGACAAAATGATTACTGCTCTTCAGGACTACATGGATGAGTAGTGGATAGAACTCCTACTCAGCAGCACACTTCTACTAAACCAGTAATAAACTCAGTCATAAATGTGAAGCAGGCACATCCGGACAGATGTACCACAATTGCCATTTAAAGTAACATTGCCTGAGGGCAGGCTATTCTCTTCTGGAGGGATGTGAGCCTGCAAAGAAGAATCCAAAGAACAATATTACTGGGGTACAAAAAAAAATGAAATTTCCAATTAAGGTTCTATAAAATAATAGGAGCCTTTAAACTACAAATATAAAGATTAATTAAAGAAATCTGACTAGTACACTCCTGTACAAGAAGACACAACATATGCAGAATTTTCAATGAAAGGGGGCATCTTGTGTCTAATGGCAGGGAAAGACTGTCTCTGCAGCAATTTCTCTAAGACCCACAAAATCAGTGCTGTGGATATGATACCTTTCAGTCTTGTCCTTTGGGCTCATTGAACAGCGAGTCTGGGGAGTTTTCTAGGGAAGCTATTTCACGTTGGGTTGGTGAGCATGTCAACTGGGTCCAGCACTCTGTGTGATACAACAGGCAGCAACACACTTGCCATGAAGAAGGTTGGGACAGGCAAGCATCACAAGCAGTTTGAGGTGGTTGCCAAAGTGCAACACTGTTCCTTTGTTCTTGGGTTGCTGTGAGGCCCAGTCCAGATTCTCAAAAGATAAGGTGAGCCCTTTTATGATACGATATGATAGGTTATTTATAACGTGCTTAATAGAGGTTTCTAAGCGCGGACCCGGAGATCGAACCCGTGGTGCTCTGTGTCGTCTTGCTTCCAAGGCAATCACGTTGTCCCTGAGCTATCCTCCCAAGACAAACCTGACCAAGCAAGCAAGGAAGGTTGCCAGAGAGCACTTGCAGGGCTGCCTCTTACAGTAGGCAGATGTCCGATTACCAGTACCCAGGCAGTAGGCAGAGGCAGAGGCAGGCCTTGTACAAAAGCCGGTCACCCAAATTGTCCTCTGCAGTTCATGGGGTGGGGCAGAGGAATTTGGGCAGACTGTACCTTAATAAAGTTCCAAGTAAAATCTTCTTTTGCTGGTGTCCAAAACTGATTTAACTTATGAGGCCCCTCCCCCCTTATCTGAGAAATGTTCCTTAGCAGATTGGTCTATTTCATGCCTGCTTTAAAGTTGCAATCCTATCAGCTGTGACAATAATAACTTGATGTCAGACCCAGCGTGCTCTGTACGCAAGTATTGGGGACAGAGCACACAAAGGGTGTCTGGTATAAAATATTCCAGGATGATTGGCCCCTTCTCTGAACTATACCTGCTCTGCTCAGCTACTGTAACTCCACCACCTCTCCTATCTGCCTTGCATCAAAGACACCCCATTAATTGCCACCCCTTTGTGACCCCACCGTTGTCATGACAGGGCACACCTTTGAAACACAAGTTCACAGCTAACTCCCTCGGGATAGCCTTTCTGCCTTGGAAGGTGGCAGGCCTTCGCCGAGAGAACAATGGGGTGTTTCCAGGGCTGGATCAAAATGTTTAGTTTTGGGTTAAACCCATCACACAAACGGCCCTCACAGTTGAAAAATAAATCGGGTCCAAAATATGGAAAGACTTTTTTTTTTCTTTATGGGTACTTGTAAAATGTCAATATAAATCAAAACAATAGTGACTTGAATATCTTATTTCCTTAAAAGAATTTCATACGTAGTTGTCTTTTCCATCATGTTTTATTGAATGTGCAATGGTAGTCGGGTCTGATGAGGATTATCCGCACCTCCTGCATACATGTCTTGTTTCCAACACATTTGGCAGAATGTGTGCACCACACTATTCTGCACACACTTATTAGAATTAACTTTTTAGGTAAGCAAGTTGTTTCTGATTTACAAATATGTATACAGGTATTCATTGCAAGGTCCAGGGGTGTTGCTAGGTCTGGAAAAGATCTGGGGCTATGCTAATGTCGGGACTGTGGGGGCTCAGGGCTAGGTAGCCTTTTGGTTGTAGCCCCTGAGATTCTATCCGGGGCTTCAACCAAAAGACCAGGGGCTATAGCCCCCTAAACCCCTCCCTAGCAACGCCTCTGACAAGGTCTCTCACTTCATTCTCTCTTGAACACCGATTATGCACTGACAAAAGATTTCCCTATTTTCAGTTTGAAGATGAATATTTCAAACTATAAGAAAATTATAGATTAAACAACGTTTTGAAGACAGAATCAAGCTGATTCTAAAGGCAGCAGATTTGATGGACACAATGGGCCTCATTACGAGTCACCCAGTATGGAAATAAAAGTGGCTTTAAACCCGCCACCACCCTTGTTTCCATACCGGGTGATCTCGAGTCCTGCAGGCGGAGGTGTCATTCCCGCCAGGACTGACCTGACGGGTTTAACACTGCCCGCCTGCAGGCGGACGTAGAAACACCGGCACCATCACGAGATGGTGCCAGTGTTTCCATGGTCCCCATTCCCATTGAGTCCTATGGCACTCAATGGGAATGGGGATTTACCAAATTCCGCCTCTGGAATTCCCGGGTCACCACGGTTGTAATGCCCCGGTAATTCCAGGAATCATGGAGGCGGAATGGTAATACGAGTCCGGCGGTAACTGAGCCGGAAAAAACGGCAGGTTACCGCCGGACTCGTAATGAGGCTCAATGTGTTATATTATTTGGTTCTTGCACTGTGTGAATCACCAATGTAGTGGTCTTCGTGCACTGAGTCCTTGTAGGTCGATGATCGAAATGTGACCCCACCACAGGTATCATACCAGGTAATCGTCTACTAGGGGAGATTGAAAAAGGAAAAAAGGAGAGAGGTTGAGCGGAGCAGGAGAAAAGATCAATGACGGATAAGACAAAAGGGCCTCATTATGAGTTAGGTGGACATTCTGAGGTAAATCCTCCAAGAAATAGCGCTGAAGAATTATTGTTAATGCCACTTAGTCAGGCGGAATTTCCGCCTGATTACAACTGGTAGTGGTGGTGCAATTCCCCATTTATTGTGCCCAATGGGTTTTTTTTGCTGAATTACCAAGGCAGAATTACTGCCATGGTAATTCCGCCCATTCTGACAATTTTGGGCATTGAGTGGGAAGATTTACCTCCAGGGTTTTGCTGGAGGAAAATCCTCCACTCAAAACTAAAACTCATAATCTTGTGTAGTGGTAAAGTTGGCAGTAACTAAGTTACTGCCAATTTTACCACTTATCGCCTAACTCGTAATGAGGCCGTAAGTAAACCTCATAGATCCTAACACAAGAAAGATTAATAGTATAGAACCGGATGAATTAAAGAAAAGTGCAGGTATTTGGTCACATAGAAAGGGTACATCAGGATAAAATACTTGAGAAGTGACCTTTAAGTGCCTGTTCTATGTTCTAGTGATTTCTGATATAATAGGTAAGTTGATTGTTTATTCACTAACGCTCTGGATGCATGATGGACGCTCATGAGATATGCTCAAGACTTCCACTATGTACTGCATGTTTTTTGACCATATAGAAGTGCATAAACCCTATGATGGTAAGAGTTCAGAAGTGTAATGCGAAACGAGGCCTTGACTGTGCACTCCGTACCAAGAGGAGGTGGTGTATTGAGGATATCAGGGATGGGGCTTTGCTGTGTGAAGTTAAGTGTTGAAGTTTCAACCTTAGAAGTAAGTAATGAAATATAGTAGTAGGTGAAACATTTCAGGTGAAATGTAATTTAATTCTGCGTTAGCAATGTGTTTCTCTGTAGGAATTGAATTGTTCTAACAGCTAAGAAGGCAATCTTTGAGCAATACAAATAAGTAAACAGACAGTGAGATAAAGCAGTACAAGTTGCAAAGTAACACGACAAGATTGCTTATTTTGTCAGGGTACAAACAACATTTTTATTGGGCCAATTAAATAAGAACCCCTAATGTATCCTAAATATAGTAGTACATAACAGTGTGACCATCAACACTGGCTATCAATATAGTAACATAAAGATGAATTTATAATTAAGTTACAATCTTTAAGTGGGTGGACATGCTGTGGAAAGATGCAAAACTTAGGGGCTCATTATGAGTATATGGGCGCAGTAGAAAAAAGTGGTACCACTCTATTACCACACCATCATACTACAAGTTAGGCAGTGAAGTGGAGGATTCACCTTCAGCAAAAAAACAGTAGGTAAATCTGCCACTTTACTGCTGTAAACTGGCAGAATTACTGCTGTTGCTAATTCCGTCAAAATCCCCATGGAGTCGTAGGACTCCAATAACTGGGGACTAACGCAGCCTACCACCACTTGTAATTGATATCAGGTAATAATGTCCCCATGAAAAAAAGTTGTCAGGTTGGAGACTTTTAAAAAAAAATGCATTAATGATGCACCCTTCAGGCTATCAAATATTTCCCCAAATATTCTAGAACTGGAGGTAATAATACATAATTATACCCCTCCTAGAATATTTGGGGAAAGAATTTTGATAGCCAGGAAATAGTTGCCAGAACCTGACGACTTTTTCACAGGGACATTATTACATGAAACCTTGTAATCCAGTCGTAAATCCAGCAGACCAAGTCGTGACAATGATAATTCTGTTTAGTGGTATTTCACAGATTTACCCCAGCTCTGCCACTCACAGCCACCACTCCCAAACATTCCAACACATGAGACATGCTTCACCCTATTGACAATGACACCCTCATCACCTTCACTGCCAAAACCAAACCTGCAAACTTCCTGGGTGATGAATGCCCACCTTTGAACTGCATCCAATTGAATTACCAGCCTAGCTTCCCACTGGCTCAACATTATAATAATAATAATAATTTGGCATTTATATAGCACTACGAACCCTTAGGTATCTGAGCGCTGCTTATTATTACCCACGGTGTGTGGTGCTCATTTATCGACCTCGGAAGGATGAAACGCTGAGTTTGGCGCTGCCGGGATTCGAACCTGCGTTCGCAGGCTCTGCACTGATGTCAAAGCGAGCGCTCTACTCGATGTGCCACTTGACCGGCTATCAATTCCTGTCTCTCACGTGGTAGTATCCACACTGCATTCAGAATTGAACACATCTCACCACTCATCAAAAAAAATCTATGGATCCCACACTCCCTGAAAATGTCCGCCCCGTTACTATCCTACCATACCATGCCAGAATCATGGAATGCTTTGCCACTACCCAACTGCAACAACACATCACCACAAACAACCTACTCAACCCCTACCAATCTGGCTTTTGACCTGGACACAGTACTGAGACCACTACTCTCCACATCTTTGATGACCTCTACGGCATCACATACAAAGGACACAAAACTCTACTTGTACCCCTCAATCTCTCGGCTGCCTTAGACACCATCAACCACACCTTTATACTAAACATTGTAGCCCACAGGATGAATCTCTCTAGGGCACCATGCTTTACTGGTTCACCTCCTTACAGCTAAAAATCGTCAAAACCGGTCGAATTACCACCGGCGCTAATTCCTCCAAAATCCCAATGGAGTCCTTTGAACTCCAAACACCTCTTACCAACACTTGTCATCCGGCAATAACTCTACTGGACCAAGTGTCAGTAACGGAAATTCCGTTTGGCAGTATTCTGGCAGATTTGTCACCAGATCTCCCACTCAAACCCCTCACTCCCAAACATTCAAACATATGGGACACCTTTCATCCCAATGACATTGACACCCTCAGTGTCAAAACGAAAACGGCATGCAGCCTATATGATGCATACCCACCTTTAAACTGCATCAGATTGCATCACCACCCTAGCGTCCTACTGGCACAACATCATGAACTCCTGTCTCTCGCATGGTGGTATCCCCACTGCACTCAAAATTGCACACATCTCGAAAAATCCTCAAAAAACCATCTCACTACACCACACTCCCTTAAAACTACCCCTCCCCCCATTACTATCCTACCATACTTTGCAGGAAACAGGAGCGCTTTTCCCCTATCCAACTGCAACAACACATTACCATAAACAACCTACTCAACCCCATCCAATCTGGGTTTGGACCCGGACACAACACCGAGACCCCTACTCTTTGCATCCTTGATGACCTCTACAGCATCACATACAAAGGGCACATAGCAATAACCATACTCCTTCACCTCTCTGAAACCTTAAACACCATTGATCACACCATTATACTAAACATTGTAGCCCACAGGGTGAATCTCTCTGGCACCGTATTCGACTGGTACACCTCCTTTCTCAATGACAGGACACACATTGTCTCCATGCTCCCTTAGCGATCCAACCCACCCCTGGTTAGTATGGGGTTCAGTAAGGCTCCTCCCAATCGCCACTCCTCTTCCTCCTATATACAAATGTGGCAGGAGTGCGGCACGTGCATGATGCCTGAGTTAAGTGCACACGGTACAGCAAGCTGTGTGGTGGTCTTTGCAGCATCGAGCTATAATTAAATGTCTGGGAATCTAACTAGTAGTTTCATCATGATAAAATGTGTATTCCTGTGATGCTTCAACTTCTCACCCCATTCTACGGGACTTTAAGACTCTGAGCACGATTTAAAATGCTTTTTTCAATGGGATTGTAAAATGCTTTTGGAAATCAGGCCCTCTGTCCCCATCAACGATGCAGCACGTCACTGAATGATTAGTTACTGTTTTGTGGGCTTTATCGTATTTGTTTATATAACTCATTATTATTATACTTACCACAATTCTTTTTCATATTTGTGGAATTTTCTGATAATAAATTGAGGTTCTAAAGCATGCATAATATTTCAGGAGAGGGATTTATTTTTGGCTCGTTTTTCTTCCCCGACAGCTAATACTGATATATTGTATTGTGACTTGTGAAATATAGTGAGTATGTAAAAAACTCAGAAATCACAGGTTAACTTTAGAGCTTCATATTTTGTTCATTAAACGTGTTACTCGTGTCCCAGTAAATGACTACCTCGTTTTCACCCATACACCTTTCACCAATACACCGGCCAAGACGTGGAACACATGCATTTTCTATCAAATAAAGGGCTCAGATCAGACACGTAGGTTGTTTCTGCTCTTCTTGGAAGCAATAGGTTTGTTATGTATTCCCCTTGAAGAAAACAGATAAAGGACGTCATCTGTTTTCCAGGACTGGAACATGTTATCGATACGTCTCAATAAGCGCCAATTATCCCGCATTGTTCCCCGGATTCCTGCCTTTCTTCTATGTAGGTCACACCTGCAAGTCGGCTTGCTGAATGTCAGCTGTCACATGGAGCGCTTTTCTTCATCCCCACTCCTTCTTTAAAGGCCATTTCCCTTCCTTTTTGACGGGATACAATGAACGCATATTTCTGACACCTGCGCCTGAACTGGTTCCTGCTGTTGGGGACTCTCTTTTCTTGCTTGTTTCCTTGTTTTTTGACCTGGTTTCTCTGTGGGAACTACAGAGTACCGCAGAGCCTTGGCAGACAGCCTGGGAGTGAAAAGGAAACCTTTTAAAGTCCCTTGCCCTTCGATTAAACTTCTCTCAGTCAACCATTATTGGGTTGGCTCAACGGTCCCTATACAAACAAGTGAAACATGTGTGCTGAAAGGAATTGGTTTGCACAGAATTCACAAAAAAAGAGCACGTTCAGTGTCCCGTAACTTTGAGGGTGCCAGCGATGTGTATTGCATTTACACCTCCATTTTCAATAGCCAATTTGTGTGCCAAGACAAAGTAGAGGAGCGTAATTTGCAGGCAGTTTTTACGTTTTTGCTAAATGGATTGTAGAACTTAAAAGTAAAGGCAATTCTTTTCAGATTTGCACTCCACCATGCAAATGATGAAAAACACATGTAGGGGAGCCAACAGCAGGCAAGTGTTAATGTTGGTGGTGCCCTGCATGCAAGTTGCATTGTATTTAGCATGAGAAACTGAGTGTATTAAATCATGTTTACAAACATGGTAAAATCTTTATGTATGTGTGACTAATTGGATTCTGCTCTAGAGGAGTGAAGGATGAGAAGGGGAAAGCATTTTCAATCAGCCCTCACACCTCTACAAATGAAGAGCTGACACAATCAAAAAGGTAAAACGGGCACAATTTACCCCCTTCACCGTTTGTGGAACAGTGAACTGAGGGAAGGCTATGTTCTTAAAATGGGTGTGAATGGGGTCAGGTATTGACCCAAACAGCAGAGTAATACGTTCCAAAATTATGGGAATGTCCAATCACGTTTCTTAAAAAATATATATACTTTGATCAAACATACCATCTCCAATAGAACTATCTAGAAAACACTACAGAACCAACCCGTGTGGAAAGACAGCACAATTCGAGAAGACTCAAGAAAGCAGCAGTCTGAGCCTGAATGTAGGGGTGATAGTTGAATTGCTATCCACAAAAAAGGATATCTCTTTGGATGAAAGAAGGTGCACCATTGATTTAACAATTCTCTGTAGCCCAAGTGGACCAAGGGGGTAGTAAGTGGTCAACTGTACCTCGTTTTGTTTTTTTGGTGGGTTGACAGTGTAAAAACAGGTATGAAACATTGATGTGAGTGGATCATGCTAAGTTTGGATATACTTAATGGAGTGGGCACAACTACTAAGTGGGTGTCAAGGAGGGGCAAATGCAGTTGCCCTGTGCTGTTCGAAGGGGGGCTTTCAGGTCGGGGCACTCACCAGGGTCTCTTCAAGATGGAGCCGGGCAGAGTCAGGTCGACCCAGCTGTGAAGCGTCGATGAATGACTCTCCAGTGGAGCGACGGTCATCAAATTGGTGATTACGTTGCTGCGGTGTGTGGGTCAGTGAAGCGGCCATTTGGGCGTGAGTTGTGTCCCAGCGTCGAGCATTTGATTTGAGCCTAGGAGATGGCTGGCACAGCAAGGAGACAATGCAGCATTCAGCTGGTTTGGGATTCTGATGATTCAGTTTGAATGGGGGGAGGATTGCAAAAGACAGCACTTGTGTATTCCCTCTGGTTCTATGGGTCAATGGACACAGTGCGATCGGTTTGGTGCAGCAGAATACAAAGATTCAGTTGGTCTGGTTCTCTGGATGCTATGGGGCCCACACAAGGGGACTCAAGCATAGGATGATTCCATTCAGGCTCTGTTCTCCCAGTTCTATGAGATTCTGGCACACAGTGGCAGGTCCTGGTCTGCAGCAAACGTCAACCCCAATGTGGGTAGCAGGAGGAGCTCTCTTTTGCCTTGGGCTGCTTCTTCTTCACCTTAGAGGTTGAGGGCTTTGCAAAGTACAACTATCCCAAAAGAGATCCAGTGAATGCTTCTCTGGTGTTGTTGAAGAGTGACTGAAAGAATTAACAGTAGACCCCCTCTTTTAAACCAAAAGACTGCAGGTGATTGGATTAAAAGTAACCTGCCTGAGTGCTTCAATCCCTGTTCTTGAAAGACGTGAAATTTGCCCTTCTGACATCACACCCAAACTGATTTACGCTAGAGGAAGTGAAGGGTACAGGACTGAGATAGAGAGGCAGGGAGAAACAAAATAGTTTAAATCTTCTTCCATTGAACAGAGCACTCCTGACTACTCTTACCCTGCCACTTCTCTCTAGAATCAAAGGCCTTTAGAAATGCCACACCATGGTGTAAGGCTATTTTGATGCTTTGCCTAGTATTTGATATTTGATATTTGATTTTTTATGTATATTGCACTCGTACACAGCGTTTCAGAGCACGACAAGGCAAGGGAGGGGAGCAGGGGAGAACAAAGCAATGATCTTGCTAGGCCCAGTGACATTGAGAAAGCACAAATGCATGGGAAAGGGAAAGGGGAAAACTGCATGGAAGGATGGAGACGTGGAAAGTGCGGAGCAGAGGAGAAACAGATAAATAATAAATAAATTAAATAAATAAATTAATAAAAAGGGCAATAAACAGTGGTAGTGCAGCCAGCAAGTGGCAAGTGCTGTGGCAGCAGAAAAAGTATGTCTGATAAGTGCAGAAACAAAAGAAAGGGGGTAGGGGACAGTATGGGTACAGATACAGACTCCTGTGCAAAGGGTGGCCAAGAGGCAGTGCGGGTGGGTGGCAGGGAGAGCAGGTACCTGGGCCCGGAGGACAGAAGGTGGCCAGGTGCATGGTGCAGAGAGAGAAACAGATCAGCAGGGAGATGGGGGGGGGCAGAGGCAGAAGAAAAGAGGAAGGTCTTGAGGTGCTTCCGGAACTGAGGATGGTTCACCTCAAGTTTCAGAATGGCAGGGAGGCTGTTCCAAGGGGAGGACCCAGCCAAAGACAGAGATCTACCCCAGCTCGTTACTTTGAAAAACGACTGACCCTGAGGGAGTTATAGGTAGAGGAGTGAAGAGCTCGGGAGGGGAGGTATTTACAAAGGGATAGTTGAAGGTATTTTGGATCCAGGCCCCAGAAAGCCTTGTAGACAATGCAGAGGGTTTTGATTTAATCCTTTATCCACTGGGAGCCAATGAAGGGATTTCAGAGCTGGAGAGATACACTCCCAGGGCTTGAGGCCAAGGACAAGTCTTGCAGTCCTGTTCTGGATTAGTCATGAAGGGCGGAGAGTAGAGGTAGGAAGATTTAAAAAGAGGATGTTACAATTATGGAAGACAGTGAACTTCTGGGGGAAGGAGAGGAAAGGCAGAGTACCTCTAAGGAGGTGCGGTAGGACATTTGACTTTTTAGAGACATCAGAGATGTGGGCGGAGAAGGAAAATGTGGAGTCAAAGATGACCCTGTGGTTCTTAGCCTCACAGGTAGTGGTAGGAGGAGGGCCAAAGGAGGCCAGCCAGAGAGTGAGGGGAAAGGATGGTGAAAGTGTACCGATGCAGAGAATCTCAGTCTTGTTGGCATTTAGACAAAGATCATTGGTGGCACACCAGTCTTGAATGGCAGTTAGGCAATCAGAGATGAGAGAAGGAGAGGAGGTGGCTGAGGGAAGCCTGAAAATGGTTTGAGTGTCGTCAGTGTAGCACTGGAATTTGAGCAGAAAGTGGCAATGCAGTGGGAGAGGGTTGCCAGGTATTGGTTGAAAAGCCAGGGCAAGAGGTTAGACCCCTGGGGAACACCACAGGTAGAGAGAAGAGATAGGAAGGACCCATGTTGGACCTGGGTGGGTCGGTACACTTTAGAGGAAAGAGGTCAGCCAGGCCAGAGCCTGATCGTTGATACCCAGGTTCCTGCTATGCACTTACTCTATCAGAATTGTCCCTGGACCTAATATGATAGCAACCTTGTCTGTTTCTTTCACCCTCCCATTACTGTTTTTTTCCTCCCCACCACGCATCCAGCTCTATCTGAGGCCTAGTATGATAGTCGCTTGTTTTGTTCCTCCCCTCCTTTTCTGCACCCCTCTCCCTCATCTTTTGTTTTTCTCCGGCTCTACCAGAAATGTCGTCAGGCCTAGTACGGTAGTCGCCTGTCTGTTTCCATTTCCTTCCCACTCGACCCCTCCCTTCCTTATCTATGTCTTAGCTCTTGCACTATCTGAAATGTCCTCAGGCCGAGTACGATAGTTAATTTCACATCCTTACTGTTCCTGGCCTGTAAGAATGTGGTTGTATTTTCCCTTGTTCCCTCCCTTGCCTTGAAGCGCTTTGAAACACATTGTGTATAGGCGCTATATATATAAATGATCATATCATATCATATAAGGTTATGATGGAGATGGTTCAGCAGGGTGATATGGTTAACCATGTTGAAGCCAGAAGAGAGATCGGGTAGTATGAGGACAGAGGGAATGTTAGAATCAAGGTTGGAGAGCAGATCTTCAGGGATGTTCAGGAGAGCAGTTTCCGTGCTTCTAGCAGCTCTGAAGCCAGACTGGTGGTCATGGAGAGAGCCAACAGAATCGGAATGAAGGTTAAGTTGAGAGATGGCCAGTTTTTCCAGGAGATTATCCAGAAAGGGAGTAATTGAAATTGGCTAATAGTTAGCCGGACAAGAAGGATCCACTGTGTGTTTCTTGAGAAGAGGATGCACAAAGGAGTACTTCAGAGGGGAGGGGAAGGATCCTAAGGCAAAGGAGAGGTTACAAAAATCATCAAGGGCCAGAGCGAGGGTATTGATGGTTTAGAGGAACTGGGATGAAACTGTTTTGAAGAGGCTTTCATAGATCGGACATGTCTAGTGACCTCACCAGGGGAGAAAAGAGGAAAGGATGAAAAAGAGGGTGGTTGAAGGAGGGTCATCAAGCGCAGACAGAGAGGGGAGAGGAGGAGGAGGGGAGGAGATGTGGACAGGATGTCGTGGGTTTGTGAGATAAAGTGAGAGGCAAGGACATTGCAAAGAGCCTGGGCGGCAAGAGGAGGGGTAGAGACTGCAGCAGGGTTGGCCAGTTCCTTGCAGATGTTTGGCCAAGTTGTTAGATGCCGCAGAGACACAGGCTTGAATGTGGACTCTCTTCTTGGTGAGGACAGAGAGTCATTATTGCCTTTTAAGTTTGTCAGAGGATGAACAAGAAGCCCTCCATTTCCTCTTAGATGCCCCACAACTCAGGTTTAAGTGTAGCTAGGTCAGGGTAATACCAGGAATTGCATTTGGTATTGTACTTCACACATATCCTCATGACAGGGGCAAGAGCATCAAGAGTATCAGAAATAGAAGAGTAGAGAAGGGACAGGGCTGTGTCCGGGTGTGAGTCAGCCAGAGGAGGAGGGGGGAGAAGGTGGCAGCGAAAGCCTCAACTGACACACGCTTCATGGCCCGGATGTCCGAGAAGGAAGGTGGCAATATTGGAGTAGGCTTGGCTTGGGGGGAAGAGAGGGAGAGATGGGAGGAGAGGAGGCAGTGGTCACTCCAGGAGAGAGGAGTGGTCAGAGGGATAGAGAGGGGGATGCCAGAGGAGATCAAGACATCAAGTGTGTTTCCTGCAGAGTGAATCGGGCCAGAAGCGAGGATAGGAAGGGAGAGGGAATCGCAGAGGTCACAAAAAAGCACAATGGGGAACAGGTAGAATTGAGATGGATGTTGAAGTCAGCAAGGAGGAGGAGTAGAGTGGGTTAGGCCAGGAGGGAGGAGAAGAGGTCTGCCCACTCAGAGAGAAAAGAGGTGATTTAACCGGGGGCTGGTAGAGTGTAGCAACAGTGAGAGAGTGCTAGTAGAGAGAGAGAGAGCCTGCAGACAAGGCATTCCAAGGAGGAGGAGTAAATCTGAGTGGGAATGATAGTGGCAGGAATCCACTCAGGAAAGATCAGGGCTACACCCCCCTCTGCTCTGGGTGGACCTGGGTGCGGAGAGGATCTTGTAGCCATCAGGGAGGAGAGTGTCTTAGACTGTGACAGAGCTGGCCGTGAACCATGTCTCAGTAAGACCAAGGACATCAAGGTCCAGTTCTTCCAGGAGGTGGCAGATGTCAGAGGAGTGTTTGAAAGCAGAGCGAGAGTTGAGAGTGGCAAGATGAAGAAGGTTGCCAGCTTTAAAGGCCTTCCGGGGAAGGGTAAAAATCAGAGATATGCCCTGCAAAGGTGTGGGGGGAGCCCGAAGTGGGGCAGAGGAGGAGGGAAGAGAGGGCAAGGAAGGAGAGGAGGGGACAGACGGAGATGAAAGAAAGTTGATAAGGTGAGGCAACCGCCCATCGAAGAGGAGGAGATTGTCCTGTGGTCCTTGAACCATGATAGTGCCATTTAGGTAGACATTAATGATGACTCTGGAGGAATCGAAGGAATCCATAAGGACTTCCCAGTGATTGCCACCATTAATGGGAGAGGAGGAGACAGGACAGAGCACAATGATCATATGAGGGGTCCATAGATCTGGCAAAGGAACGACAAAGAGGATGTCGGTGAGCGTCTGTCTGGAAGAGGCACCGAATAGGTATCAACGATAGGGAGACCTGGGTTGGAGGCCAAGATATCCTTTAAACTTCTTCTTCCCAGACTTAGTGAGAAGGGAAGGATAGTTGATAGAGAAGCAGTTGGAATACATAGCAGAAATAGAAAGCGCCATCAGTGAGTAAAGAGAGGAGACAGTGGGAGGAGTAAGCAAGTACAGCGGTATGGAACAGTCAATGGGCTAGCAGGTTACAATCAATGGCCAAAACACAACCAAGTTTGACTTTCAAAGTTAAATGCAAAACACACCCAAGTTTGACTTTCAATGTTAAATGGAAAAAAACACCCACATTTGACTTTCAAAGTTAAATGCAAAGGCACAGCAGGCATAGAATCACAGTAAGAATCATAAGTTAGAGACCAGTGCAGAAACATGCGCATTTCAGAGCATAACAGGGAGAACTGTGAGAACAAGAAGAGAATGGAGTGATGGACCCAAGAAGGGAAAAAAGTCACTGAGAATGAGGGAACTAACCAATGGTGAGTGAGGTAAGAGAGTGTTGGTGGTCCGGTTTCATAGCCGAGTGAGGTAACTACCTCAGGGAGGGTTGGGTTGTGTCAATAGTCTCATGTAGCAATTCAGGTAGCGGACAGGGGGCAGACTACGGCCTTCGATGTGGGCCCTCAAGCAGGGGGCCGGCTAAAACCTGCTGGTCCCGGATTGGTGGCTTTCTGTACAAGCTGGCCAATGGAAAGTACCGGTGGCACAATGGAGGCACTGCAAGTGGCCTCAGTGCACACACAAAGCCAGCAGCCATCCTTAAAAGCACATGGATTGCACCCACATGCAGCAACAGAAGTTCAAACAGCTGCTCCATCAAACCATGAGGCGCTGCAGCACGACAAAGTAATTTTGCGGATTTTGCACTAAGAAAAGCAAGTAGGGGAATACATATAAGTATAAGGGCACTGAGACTGACAAACAGGCTACATTCATTTTCCATCTGACACATTTGGTTGTTTGGTCCTGTCAATTTTAGTGACTGCTCTGACACCGGCATAGCTCAGACATTCGAAGTAGGCGCTTCACGGATTCCTCCTTCTCCCTCCATGGGTAGATGCGATCCTACCACTTACCATCTGGATGATAAGCACATAGGGAGGAGTGCTAGCGTAACTGTCAAGAGTGCCTGTGTGTAACGCTCACCTGGTATCCACGGGGACGTCACTCAGCCTGTTCTGACCCCTTACAACCTCAAACCCTTCCCTGGAGTCTACTCGACTGGAGACTGGGCCTGAAACACAGGTTCGGTAGAGTTTAGATCTCAATTGTCTCTGCGTGCTTGAACCCCTTTCTTCCCAGGGGTCCAACCCTTCCCCTTGGCCCACAGCTCACCTTGTTTTCTTAAGTGGTGTGCACTCTGTCCTGCTTTCTGCGCAGGGGCGCATTGATTGATGCGGGCTCGTTGCTGCCGAGTTGCTTCACTGGCGAGAGTCCGACTGGTAAGTATAATGAGTCTTATAAACAATTCTCTAACCTTTGTTCCTTTCCTTTAGATGATGGTCAACGCCCGGGGATGGCGGCGTGCTGCTGAGGTGAGTAAACTCAAGGTGAGTGAGAGCGCAATGTGCAATACGACCCTTTCGTATCTGTATTGAACTGAGTTCGTATTTTCTGTGTCTTTTATGTGCCGCAACGTTTTCAGCGCGGATGCCGGTTAAGAAGAAGAAATGCAGTGATTAAGCGTGGATGCGGCGCCTCTAAATGTTTCCACGCTAACCTGGTGTGTCTTTTCCCTCTTGTAGATGGATGAGAAGTTCCGGAGATAAAGTTCCCCCAGAGCAGCTGGGATTCAGGTAGGCGTTTGTATCTCGTACAGTCTTTAAAGTAAGCGAAGATTTGCAGAATGCTTACTAATGCCTTTTTTTTGTTCTTTTACCTTTCCTTAGGAAGCAGCGTGCCGGAATGAGAATGACACTGCCGAAGATGTCCGCAGACCAGAAGGAGTGATGGAAGATGGACTGAAGCTCTGCAAGGTAAGGCTGTTCCTAACGGTGTTCTTGTTCTTGCAGGAGCTGAGCGCAGAAGAGAGATGCAGGCCCTCTGGAGACCGATCCGACCAAGGTGAGTGTCACGCTGCAGGTGCACAAAACGCAAAGTGTGTTTCTCAGCCTTGGCATGGCTTAAATAGTCTCTGGGTATACCAGGTGTCTCTGGGCTGAACCACACCCAAAAGGATAGACTGCATATGCAGTTCTAGGAACCAAAATATGTGGGGGCATCTATCTTGTCCCCATCTAGGCACTACAAGTCCAATGCTCAATGTTATCCTATGGGAGTGAGTGAGTCTGGTGCTACAAGCGCCAAGTCTGACTCCAAGTGGGTCTTTGGAGAGATGGAGGGGCCCTTAAGGGCCATGTAGGTGATCGTGGCCTGGCTACAGCCGGATGTCTTGGAGGGCTGGAGACACGAGGGGCAGGAATCATGACACTGCAAGCTGATTGGTGCATAACTTCATTTGTTGTAATAATTATTGTTGCTTTCCACCGAGCCACTGTGTGGGCTTCATTAAGAGATTCGCGGTAAAAACCAAACCTTACCAGCATGGAGGCAATACCGCGTCCGCGTAGCATTGAAGTCACTAACAGTGGCTGTTTACGAGAATGCGTGCACGCACGTAGCGACATGCCGGTACCGTCTGTGGTATTTGCATCAGACCTCAAGAGAGCTGCACAGCTGAAAAAGAAAGAAGTATGGGAGCTAGTGGCCCAGAAGGTCAGTGCGGTTGGCACCACCCCCTGTACCGTAAAGGATGTAAAAAAAACAGTGGGATGACCTGCGCCTCCATGTGTGCAACATCTTATCAGCTAATCAGAGCCAGGGTCTGGCTACTGGCGGCGGGTCCAACTCCCCCATAAAACTCACCCATTGGGAAGAAACCTGTGCCAGCACCATTGGAATGGAGTCCATAGAGGTAGTGGGAGATATGGAACGTGGAGCGCCGTCATGGGCAGATGGAGGTGAGTGTCCAAACAAACCAATGGAATGCAAAGTATGATGATGGGCCACAAATGTGACAGTGACATGAGCCAATGCATGGGCCATCACACACACATGGACACATCCCTGCCTAGATGCTGTCCCCAGCACTGTCACATTCACATGCATGCAGCATGCCAATGTCATACCTGAAACACACCCCACAAACAGGTAAACGGCATGTGTCACACTGCACGCAGTCCACAACACAAAGGCATGTCACACAGCATACACCACCTTACACATGTGTGAACCAAACGTATGCCTGAATAACCCCACCATATAGCAAGCAACCTGTATGCCACAACTGTAAGACAGCAAATCAACAAATGTGTACAACTGTACTAATACCATTGTATGCATGATGCATGTACAACCATCACTGATGCCGTCTCTCTTTCAGTCCCCCAAAGGCTCAGATACCGACAGCGATGCACAAGATTCTGCTCCACAGGCCACGACTCAATCAAAAAGGGCCAGGGGCAGGCAAGACAGCAACAGGCCTTCTACGTCTAAGGGCACAGGCAAGCCACATCAGCCACCGAAGGCGAAGGCAACACAGGATGGAAAGGCACATGGGCGGCAAAGAACAGCCGCAATACCAACAGTGCCGACACCAGTGGAATCCATTGCAGTTGAGCCAGTGGCAGATGGGAGCATGTCTGCTGCAAACAGCTTGGTAGGGGAGGCAGTTGCCACAGCGCCCCAGAGTGGCGATGAAGAACAGTCCCAAGGCGAGGTATGTGTCCCTGAGTACGATAACCTCTCAATGGAAGTTGTAGGCACACCCATCCCCGGCCAAACATCACAGCACTCCCCAATGAGCACACCCAATGGCATCACGCTCATCCAGTCCGGAGGAGAGGCAGGACCAGAGGCCTGGAGCCCCACAGAGGACCCACCTGAATTGGGCCCCTTGCCAGATGTCCCATCCACCTCCACAGGGATCCGAGATGGTGAGTTGAGAATGGCACAAATGGAGGGGCTGCAGCAGGAGCTGACAGGGCTTGTAAAACAATACATCCTTTCTAAGCAGTTACTAGTTGGCTGGTTTCTAATATACACAGTCACTCTACGTAGACCCTGAGTAGATCCTTAGATTATTTGGTGTAATCTTGTATATTTGGTTCTTTTAAGTCTGAACACCTCACATCACTTGGCAAGAGTTAGAATTTGTAGTTGGTGTGGGCTACATCTTTGGATAGCTGGATCTGTTATAAATGACAAAATAACAGCACATGTTTATGCATTTGGAAAAATATTTTTTTGCATTACAGAAATGTGGATTTGTTACTAATGATGAAATAACAATATAATTGTATGCAAAAAGAAAAACATACTTTGTTCTTTATTTCAAGTTTAGCTTTTTTCAAAATATTATTTGTTTTGTTTTGGTCTTTGTTGTAGCAAATTGAATTTATTTGTTAATATTGTCTTAATAAAATTGTGATCATGTTTTAGGTTATTAATTGAGTATGTTTTCCATGACAACACAGGATATTAATGAATGCATTTTTTGTTTTGTAAATATACAATTGTTATTTGCTAAATATTTGAAGCATATCACACACTGAGCCTAGTGTGTAGGTGGAGAGGTTTGCTCACATAGAGAGACAGAATACAGTTAATTGGATAGACTGTCATTCTTGAAATCTTTTTCCTGCTGGGGCATACTTTTTTGTTTACTTGTAAAACAATACATCTCAGATGGTGACTTGACACGGAAGGAGGCCCGTGAGAACACTGCGGCCATGAAAGGGGCCATTGAGTCTAGCACCTTACGCATCTGTGAGGAGCTGTTGGCAGTGAGGCAGGTCCTTGCCAGGATTACCGAAGCCTTGGACGGTCAGCGTCCTTCCCCGACAGTGGAGCATGCGGCCACGGGTTCATCGTCCAGCTCCACACAGACAAGCCCCCTGCGCAGGTCTGCGTACACCATGTGGCGCCCTGACATGCCACCCCCGGAGTCGACAGAGGACAGAAGTAGCAGGGTCAGCCTGCATGTGCAAATTTATGCAGACTCATGTAGCATACCATTGCACTCCATGTGTGGGGGAGTTTTGGGAGGAGGGGGAGGGGGTATGTGGGGGAGTTGTGGGGGGAGGTAGGTGGGGGGAGTTGTGGCAGGAGGAGGGAGGTTGTGTGTGGGGGAGGGGGAGGTGGGAGGAGGTGTGTGGGGGAGTGATGGGGGAGGGGGAGGGGGGATTTGTGTGAGGTGGAGGGTCAGAGCACTTTTTTCATATTTCCTGTTTAATACACCCGTTGTGTACCAAAAAATCACATGGCTGGGCATTGCTTATTGTGCATGTGTGCTTTATTGGTTTACAGTGCACAGTGTTCATGTACCCCCACACTCAGTGGCCTAAGTCCCACATTCATGGCACCCTCTGCATCCATGTGTCTTAGAAATATTGGCCTATCACAGACTGGTGTACAGCACGTCCCTCCTGTGAATCGCCACCTGGATGATGCGCAACCCCATCTTCTTCATCATCTTCATCCTCACCTGGTGGTTGCTGTTCAATGCCATGATGATCTTGGCCACCTTCTCATGCCCGTACAGGAGTGCCCCACCCAACCTGCTGAGGCAGCAAAACCGTGTCTTCAAAAGGCCAAATGTCTGCTCGATCACCACACGGGTATGGGTATGGGCACAATTGTAGTCCTCTTCGTGCCTGTTCTGCAGGTTCCGGACAGGGGTGAGGAGCCACAGCTTCATGGGATAGCCTGCATCACCTGCATGGGTGCAAAATAAGGTATGTGTAAGTCAATTCCTAAAATGACACCTGTACTTATCACTCACATGCCTGCAGATATTTGTTGTTCGCATGCACATGTCCCTGGATGTATGCACACATTTTAACTTGCCACAATGTCTGCTGTCCCATGGTCTACAGGTGTGGGTTGCATCGTCCAGATGATGCAGGGTGTCCACTTCCTTTCTGGTGTTCATGCACTGTGGATGCCTACCACTGTGTTTGCTATTATTAATGTGATGTGTAGTGATTCGTATGACTTTTTTACTATCAGCATTGGCACAAGTCTCATCATGATTTCTCATTCAGCGCTTATTATTCCCATGGTGACATGCAGCGCTACTGTGGTGGTGGCCCTGTGACAAGCAGTGTATTCCCTTGGTGGGATTGATTTGTGCGCACTCATGGATGCATGTCCTGTGTTGTGTTTTGCTGCGGTCATTTACATTGTGCATACTCACAACATGTTGCTGGATTGTGTTACAGAGGATAAGGTCTGATGATGTGCAGTGGACGTTTTGTGGGATGTGGGCTGGTTACAAGTCAGGCATATTGTCATTGGTGTGCAGCTTCCATCATTACTATGGGGTTTGGGTGTCATGTTCAGTTTGGGATGCTTTGGGGCACACTGTTTTGCAGTATGGACAATGTCCAGTCACCACCCCAATCACACCTGGGTGGTGTGTGCATCTCCCCCCATTACACTGCCATGTGCCTTTCATGCAACTTACCAAGCAGCCAGGCACGTCGTCCTGCATGTAGCTCGATGTAGCGTGGTAGCGTGGAGTTCCACAGGACCATTGAGTCATGAGTTGATCCAGGATATCGGGCACAACAATGTGTTATGAACTTGCTGGAGTCACATACCATCTGCACATTGATGGAGTGGTATAGCTTACAATTTCGGTACACTACCTCCATGGCATGTGGGACCACCAATTCCACATGGGTGCAGTCAAGGGCACCAATACAGTTTGGCATGCATGCCAGTGCATGGAAGCCAACTTTAGTGTCAAAGATCTACTGGGCAGTCTGTGATAGGGATATGTAGTCGCTTGAGTGCTTCAGGAGGGCATCCAGCACTTGGTTCAGCATGCATGAAAAAATAGTTGTGATATACCATACATCTGCCCCACTGTGTGCTGGTAGGTGCCTGTGGCCAGGAGGTGGAGCACAGACACTACATTCAGTAGAGGGGGTATGGCGGTGCGTATTTCAATCAGGCCGACAATGTAGTTGTGTATCATGTCCTCAATGGTGGTGATGGTGTCCCGGTCCAGGCAGTACAGGGTGTGGATCTGCTCAGGGGTTAGGTTGACTGGACTGGCTCTGTTGCGAGGGATTGAAAGCTGCCTGCGTGGTACCACTGGCTGCACTGGTGGGACTTGCTTGGCCTGTCTCGCCCTCATTCTCCTCCTGCTTCTCCTCTGTGGTACCTGTTGTTGTTGTTGCTGGTGTGGCAATGCAGGCATGTCCTCCAGCACCAATATCGCAACTGCAAGTGGGATCATTTTGGTGTGGGAAGGGGTGTGGTGTGTGGGTGTACTCCTTTTGTGCTGATCCAGACTCCATTGCTTCCACCTGTGCTGATTGTTGGCACCTGTGGCAGTTGGGAACACTGCACATTGCTATTAGTCGGTGATTTGCAATGCTGGTGATGCCGCCATCCCGGTATCCCTTATTACCACCTTCGGGATGCCGGTAGTTGCATGTCCGCATGACTTGTGATATTCTCCTGTTAGGGGCATCCTGGTTTTGCTGGTACGGGGTGCACGGTCTGATATCGGATTGTCGACTCGTGATAGGCCGGTGCCGGTATTCCCTTAGCGGCATCGTTTTTCCATTACCATAAATCACGTAATGAGGCCCTTTGTCTACTATGATGCTGTTCATTGTATGTGAGTGACAGCCTACTAAGCTCTGACTCTTAGAAGTTTGTATTGTCTTTGGTGAGATTTCAATGCATTTATTTATTTATTCATACATACCTCTGTAAATTTTTTCTTTCCCTGATTTACTCTTTATTGTCCCATTGGCAGTACACTGGGGGTGGTGTTTGTGACCCTTGACCCCATAAGCTCACAATGTGGTATAGGTGTGGGGCGTAGGCTTTTTAAAAATGTCCACTCTTCCGGTGCACATGCTTTCTTGGGTAGTGCACGCATCATTGGAGTACGTGCCCTCCTTTCTTGGTGATGGTGTACACTTCTTGCTTTCTTTGTTAATGACATGCTATTTTTGATTTTTAAAGTGTGTTGTCTGAAACTATTTTCTACTCAGTCGTTTATATATGTTCTATGACATCCACAGAGTTTCCCCGGGGTCCAGATGAAGGTGGATTACCTTATAACTCTGCCTAAACATCCGCCATGCACCGATATGTTTTGGATCTAGAATTTATGGAAAACATGAAATGTTATGCACAATAATTTAAAAGGTGGGTCCGATTTGTTAATGGGTACATGATTCAAAGTGCTCCTTGAAATTAAAATGGGGGACTAGGTCAACTAATGAATATAATAGAGATGCACCCGGGATAGGCATTTAGAGGGACTGAATGTAAATTGCAAAACATTGAGATCTGTGTCTATGCTATATCTATTGTGACAACATGAAAATGTGTGTGGGTAAGGCGCTATTATGGACGTAGACCTGTGGTGTGCGTATTAGCTATGAATTTGCTTGAGTATTAAATGACTATGTATTTTTTTTATGCATTAGAGTGTTGTCCTTCGGGACAGTTTTCAGATTTTTTATATTTAGTAGTTGTATATTTTTCTAATGCAAAATTGATTCCAATAAAATCATGTTTTGATTCATTCAATATATAGTACGTACGAAGATTTCTTAATTACAGTTTCAAATAGATAGCAGAGCCACATATGAGCCCTGAATAAAGCAATAACGTACACAATATTCAAATACCTCAAAAGGTTTTTTCTTGAATCAAGCCTGTTGGGAATATATCTTGTGTATATACATGGAACAGGTGGGCCTCCAGACTTCCTATGAACGTCAGGTGCTACAGCACCAGACATAGATGCAGCAGTGGGGAGTTGTATAGGGTGGAGCCTTGATGGCGAAAAGAACTACCCCATTATGTAGCGAGTCTCGGTTGAAGTTGATAAAACAGGTTATGGGAGGAAAGTTAGGATTGGGTAATTGTGTTCCTATGCACCGGGGTGTGGCCTAGCATATCAGAAAGGATGCCCCACTGGGGTGCAACCAAGGTGGATTTGGATATTGCCGGTCGGAATTCTGTTGCTCATATAAAATAGAAAAAGGAAGGAATGGAATACTGTCTAGACGATTTCACAGTGGTTATTAAGCGTTGGCCAAAGAATTAATGGGCATGGAGACCCAGTATGCAAAACAATCTCTTTTCATTTCTCCTGGTCGTAGCAAGAATTCATTCAATTTACAAAAGCTTTCTTTTATTGAAGGACTACAAGTTCCATGTTTCCTTTGATCCAGTGAGGAAATCCTTTATTTGTGTTCCTTCTCTATAAGAATAGCACTGCGATTACTAGAACCAGTCCAGGATCGAAGCAGCATGACATTCTAATGCTGACACACCTTCTGGCGAGTGATGTGTGTGCTGAAACATACTCATGCCTAAAGGTCCCTGCACCCTGTTGGCCATGGCTGACAGGACGTGTCGAAAAGGGACCTGCGGCAAAATGGCTGCATCAGAACGTCATGCGTCCAAATGGTCACGCCTAAAAGTACTGCTCCGCAAACTGAATACATATTTGTTGAGCAACTTGTCCGCTGAACCCATGAAAAAAGTAATCAAGGATTACTTACCAGCAATCACCATTACTTCCACTCCTCGTTCTTGTACCCCCACTGATCTGCACCGCAATCCCCTAATTACGGCAGCATTCATAAGTCTGACTTTGGCCCAATACCCAATGTAAACTGCAATCCCAACCCCCTAATTTAAAGGTGCACCCACACATCTGCCCTCATCCCAGAAACCCCAGTAATCTGTACTCTAACCCCCTAATTTAAGGCAGCACTCACAAGTCTGCCCTTATTCCAGTAACCCCACTAATCTATGCATCAACTCTCTAAATAAAGGCAGAACCAACAAGTAGGCCCTGGTACCAATACCCCCATAATCTGTGCACCAACCCCCAAATTTAAGGCAGCACCCAAAAGTTCATACTATACCAGTATCCTGAATAATCTGTGGCCCAAAACCCTAATTTAAGGCAGCACTCACAAGTTCGCCCTCATATCAGTAACCCCACAAATCTGTGCCCCAACCCCATAACTTAAGGCAGCACCCATGAGTCTGCTCTTATCCCAGTACCTCTCCAAATCTGTGTCCCAAACCTGTAATTTAAGGCAGCACCCACAAGTCTGCTCTCCTCCCAGTACCCCCATTAATGTGTGCCCAAGCCCCCTAATTTAAGGCAGCACACCAAAGACACCCATTTTCCAGTTCAATGTGGATCACTTACTGACCTCAACTCTCCTGGCCTGTGTCTACCATGAAGTACCGTGTTTAAAGAGGAGACAGAGCTATAATGTAGATGCCACACATATAAAGAGCTCCCATAGTAGGAGAACCACAAAGGGACCAGTCGTAGTTAAAATGATAAACATCAGATTTAATAGAATTACGACCTAAAAAGTGATTAAATAGTGTGGTCCACAATACATACAATTCATAAACATTTTAACACAAATCAAACAGTCGTTACGTGATAAGCTAGGATTAGCTCATTGACAGTGTATCAAAAAACAGGGATACACTCAACATCAGGAGGTACGCTTTACAAATAGTGCAACGTACCCTACAGTAATTAGAATTAGTATGTCAACAACTTGGTAACTCTGGTGACAATACAGAGTATTAGCTCGACATGTTTCAGTTCCTACAGTTATTATGGAACATTCATAAGGAGGTATACAGGTGACCACGTAACCAAGACAACATTCAAAAAAGAAATAATGACATTTGAAGTATTCGTAGCATCTGCAAAGTAAAAGACAAAAAAAGCGCAAAACATAAGCTTAAAATTAGCCATTATTGTTGCATGTTCAAAATACATGAACCAAGGTATCTAAATAGAGGGGAATAAATACCTCCACTGATGCCTGTGGGTGCTCTCTACTCGAAAGGTAGTAGGCGGTGTAGGACCGAGGGTCGTCCCTACCTAGGATATAGAAAAAACATCCAAATGAGCGCTAAGTAGTAGCTCACTATAAAAGCAGGATCTGTGCTTGGGCTTAGCAAATCGCGAGACTCGTGTCGCATAAAAAACATATGAAGAGGAGTCTGGGTGAAGGAAGCCAAGTGCTGAGAGACAAAACGAAATATCCACAGTGTGCCCCATATATTTCCAGAAGCTAAGAAAAAGTCGGTGACTAGAACTTAAAGAGGTTTTTCATGGCATAGTATCTAGTCTCGTGCGTTCCCAGAAACAGGATACCCCAGTATGGAAGGATCTCAAAGACCGAGAAGCAAGGTGACCAAGGTATGTAGCTAAACGAAACAGAGTGTTCCGTCCACAGAAGACGGCTAGTAACACTCACAAGTAAACAACTGGTCAACAGGCAATACCTTCGAGTTGGCAGTAAGAGTGTTGGTCGTGACCGAATCCGACGGCCCCAGGATATGATCCTGCCACCAGCGCTAGTGCTGTGTAATTCGTACGGAGAGTGCCGTATGTTACGGAGGCAGCAATGCAGCAGGACTGGACGACCGATGCGCGAGTGGTAGTCAAGGAAATCCAGTAGTCCTGCAACTATGTTGGAAGAGAAAAGAGGTGTAGAACAATGTGGTTCGACACGGCAGCCATCATGGAATGGCTCAAACCGAACAAGGAATTAGTAATAAACCACTGAAAAAAGATAAGTACTGGATCAAGCTAGCAGAGGAGACACAAAAACTGTGACAGTAGGATCGGTACATCTCGTGTGGATCAGGAACCATATGAAACATTAAACGTAAAAAAGATATATATAATCGTTAGAGACAGTAAAGGAAAGCAATTAAATCTTCTGCCGGCCTGTAGGGGGATAAAGGTGGACAGTATGCCTTACAGGTGTAAAAGACTTAGTAGGGAGGACACAAACACAAGTTCCACTCTACTAGACTATAAACTAAGTAGCACACAGAATACAAAAAAACGATGGTAAAGAATCAGGTGAGTGTGAGCGATTAGATGTTGTACCATTCAATAGATTCATTAAGGCCCCTGATGTCACTCTGCAGAGTATATATCATCTTTTGTTCCATATAAAGCAATTTTTTCTCCCGGGTGGCATAATTAGATCCTTTAAGTGATAATAGTATTGTCCATTTGAAATCCTCGTGATGATGCTTCTGAAGATTGAAATGTTTCACCATGGGGGCATTTTCAGTTCTGTTCTTGAGACAGCTCCGGTGTTCCATGATACGAGTTTTGGCTTTGCGGGTTGTTTTCCCTACATAGTGCAGTCCACATTTACAAGTGATCAGGTACACCACAAATTCGGTGTTACAATTAGTCAGATTTTTCTGTGCCCAGAGCTTTGATAGGCCAACATCTACATTTTTAGTTATAGAGGTCAGTTTACAGACCCCGCATGAGCCACAAGGATAGTGACCGGTAGGTTCAGGTAGACCCCATAAGGTGGTTAATCTGGGTTCCTGGGTAGACATAGGTTTAAGTTTGCTGTTGCTAACCCTGTTACCTATCGTCGTGCTCCTTTTATAAGCAAAGATCGGCACACTCATAGTAGGGGAGGTAGTTTGAAAGATTTTCCAATTCTTCTTGATGATGTTGGTGATATCAAAGCTCCGGTTAGAAAAGGTATTCACACACACAATACGATCATCTTTAGGTTTAACTGGTTTTGGTTCCAATAGTGCTTCTCGATTGTTGTTAAAAGCCCTTTTGGCTGATTTTTTCACCAGTTTTTTAGGGTACCCTCTCTGTCTCAGTTTTTTTACGAGAATGTTAGCCTCAGCCTCGTATATTTCTTTAGTAGAACTATTCCTTTTAAGGCGTAAAAACTGGCCAAAGGGAAGGTTATCACGAAGGTGTTTAATGTGATGGCTGGAATAATCCAGAAGGGAATTCTTATCGGTGGGTTTATGATAAGGCTTAATTTTCAAGACTCCATTGGTTGCAAAAATGGTTAAGTCAAGAAAATTAATAAACTCATTGCTGGACGTCATTGTAAACTGAAGGTGAGGATTAAGATTGTTAAGCCAGTTGAAAAAATTGTTAGCTTCAGTCAAAGTGCCTCTCCATATGACCAAGATGTCGTCAATGTAACGACTCCACTTCACGATGTTATTACTGTAGGGATTGTGGTTGCTATAGATGTTACTTTTCTCAAATGTCTCTACGTACAAGTTAGCAACACTCGGAGCCATAGTGGCGCCCATAGCGGTCCCTTCAACTTGTCATTATTTCTTTTTTGAATGTTGTCTTGGTTACGTGGTCACCTGTATACCTCCTGATGAATGTTCCATAATAACTGTAGGAACTGAAACATGTCGAGCTAATACTCTGTATTGTCACCAGAGTTACCAAGTTGTTGACATACTAATTCTAATTACTGTAGGGTACGTTGCACTATTTGTAAAGCGTACCTCCTGATGTTGAGTGTATCCCTGTTTTTTGATACACTGTCAATGAGCTAATCCTAGCTTATCACGTACCGACTGTTTGATTTGTGTTAAAATGTTTATGAATTGTATGTATTGTGGACCACACTATTTAATCACTTTTTAGGTCGTAATTCTATTAAATCTGATGTTTATCATTTTAACTACGACTGGTCCCTTTGTGGTTCTCCTACTATGGGAGCTCTTTATATGTGTGGCATCTACATTATAGCTCTGTCTCCTCTTTAAACACGGATCTTTGTCCTCCCGGACTTAGACAGAGTATACGTTGCTAACCTATCTCAGTCAAACGTATACCGGGTTTCCTCCCCATTTAAGTTGTTCATAGTGGCTGATTAGTCACAGGAAATTTTCTATAAGTGGGTTGGAGATTGTGCCTTCGCTTAGCACCTTTCTGAGAACCTCTTTTCTACCATTTCACTATTTTAAAAAATTCTTTTCTTTCCAACCCTGTACTTCCATCTACTTTTTTGATTGCAGATAACAGAACATTAGCTTACAGCGATGATTATGCTGCAGCCCTTATGAACGCTATTTCTATTCTGAACCACGAAGACACGGTGGATGTGGTGAGAGATAAAGATGAATGGAATGAACTCATACAGCTAAAGAAAAGACTCACGAGGACAGAACTCCATGGAGCAATTATGCTCGAATATCTTAAGAACAAAGCATTACCACAAGGACTGACAGTCCAGAATGAACCTAGACTTTTTATTGATAACGAGAAGTTTCGAGTACAATGGAGCTATATATCTAATCGGTGTGGTCGTGATTGGTTAATTTTGATCATAGACACAGCCAAAGAAACATCTACTAAAATTGAAATCGAACTTCTTAAAATTGAAGAAAATATAAAGAAACTATTACCTCTGGACATTTGTAAGAGACGCCTTGAAGAAATTGAGAAAGAGATGAAGGAATTTAAAAGTATAAACACCAACGAAAGAATCCAACGTATGAAAAAAGATTTGGCCCGTTTCTCGCATGAGAGAGCTTTTCCTTATGTTAAAGAAGATTACATCAACAAAACATTACAAACTAATGGTCCAACTAGATATAACAGACGAGTCCGATTTCGTAATATCTCATACAGTACCAGTCATGATAGTAGTGACCCTGACGATGCAGGTGAAGGAACCTCCTCTGGGAACAAGGCTCCAAACCGAAGAGGAAGAGGTCAACCATCTCGACGACAAAATGAACGAAGAAGAGGCAATCAGGGCCATTTTTTATACCAGGCCCCAAACAGAAGCAGCTGGGACGACGGAACAAAACAAACCAGAAGCGGGAATCGCTTTTGATTAATCTATCTGATTATACTCTCACAGATATAGAACAACAAGTCCTCAACAAAGGTTTGGTATTCGTGATGACGAAACTACATGATCCTTTTGAATTTTTAATTGATTTCAAAAAACTAATGAGGAAAATCCACCTGAAAGAATTCTTCTCTGCTGACAACGTTAATTCCTCGGAAGGACCTTCTAACTGCACGGGACTCCGTAAACCTTCCACTTTCTACCCTCCTTCTCAGAGTTTTTCTCCTGAGTCGCTGGTCTTTGAAAAGAAAGTGATCGCAGAAGTAAAAGCCCTGGAAAATAAACCTTCGAGACCTTTCCATAATCTCTCTAATTCAGAACTTCAAGCACTCGACTCCTTGTCCAAAATCTCTCAAATTGTCATCAAGAAAGCAGATAAAGGTGGAGGTATTGTGGTTCTTAATCACACCGATTATATTATGGAATGCGAAAGACAACTTAGTGATAACCACTATTATCGTCCTCTTACTCTGGACCCGACACCTGAACTCATGGCACTCGTTACAGATAAAGTTTTTAAAGCAAAAGACCGAGAGTGGATCTCGAAACAAGAGGCTGATTTCCTCATCAATAAAAAACCTAGCATCCCCACGTTCTACACCCTACCCAAAGTGCATAAAACCTTGGTTAACCCTCCAGGACGACCCATTGTGGCAGGGATTAATTCTGTTCTTGAACCCCTCTCTACCTTTGCGGACCATTATTTGAAAGGATTTGTGCAAAAGATGCTATCCTATGTAAAAGACTCTCGAGATGTGATTAACAGTCATGAAAACTTGGCCTTCGATACAAATACCCAGTTGCTACTGGGTTTTGACATCGTATCCCTCTACACCAACATTCCCCAACAAGCATCCCTTGATGCGATTGAAGAAATACTTCTGGGCCGCGTTGATAATGATCCGGTCCCCACCTCGTTTATCCTTTGGTGCGTTGAACTGGCATTAAAACGCAATTACTTTGAGTTCAACGGCAAGATTTTCCAACAAGTTGAAGGGACCGCTATGGGCGCCTCTATGGCTCCGAGTGTTGCTAACTTGTATGTAGAGACATTTGAGAAAAGTAACATCTATAGCAACCACAATCCCTACAGTAATAACATTGTGAAGTGGAGTCGTTACATTGACGACATCTTGGTCATATGGAGAGGCACTTTGACTGAAGCTAACAATTTTTTCAACTGGCTTAACAATCTTAATCCTCACCTTCAGTTTACAATGACGTCCAGCAATGAGTTTATTAATTTTCTTGACTTAACCATTTTTGCAACCAATGGAGTCTTGAAAATTAAGCCTTATCATAAACCCACCGATAAGAATTCCCTTCTGGATTATTCCAGCCATCACATTAAACACCTTCGTGATAACCTTCCCTTTGGCCAGTTTTTACGCCTTAAAAGGAATAGTTCTACTAAAGAAATATACGAGGCTGAGGCCAACATTCTCGTAAAAAAACTGAGACAGAGAGGGTACCCTAAAAAACTGGTGAAAAAATCAGCCAAAAGGGCTTTTAACAACAATCGAGAAGCACTATTGGAACCAAAACCAGTTAAACCTAAAGATGATCGTATTGTGTGTGTGAATACCTTTTCTAACCGGAGCTTTGATATCACCAACATCATCAAGAAGAATTGGAAAATCTTTCAAACTACCTCCCCTACTATGAGTGTGCCGATCTTTGCTTATAAAAGGAGCACGACGATAGGTAACAGGGTTAGCAACAGCAAACTTAAACCTATGTCTACCCAGGAACCCAGATTAACCACCTTATGGGGTCTACCTGAACCTACCGGTCACTATCCTTGTGGCTCATGCGGGGTCTGTACACTGACCTCTATAACTAAAAATGTAGATGTTGGCCTATCAAAGCTCTGGGCACAGAAAAATCTGACTAATTGTAACACCGAATTTGTGGTGTACCTGATCACTTGTAAATGTGGACTGCACTATGTAGGGAAAACAACCCGCAAAGCCAAAACCCGTATCATGGAACACCAGAGCTGTCTCAAGAACAGAACTGAAAATGCCCCCATGGTGAAACATTTCAATCTTCAGAAGCATCATCACGAGGATTTCAAATGGACAATACTGTTATCACTTAAAGGATCTAATTATGCCACCCGGGAGAAAAAATTGCTTTATATGGAACAAAAGATGATATATACTCTGCAGAGTGACATCAGGGGCCTTAATGAATCTATTGAATGGTACAACATCTAATCGCTCACACTCACCTGATTCTTTACCATCGTTTTTTTGTATTCTGTGTGCTGCTTAGTTTATAGTCTAGTAGAGTGGAACTTGTGTTCGTGTCCTCCCTACTATGTCTTTTACACCTGTAAGGCATACTGTCCACCTTTATCCCCCTACAGCCCGGCAGAAGATTTAATTGCTTTCCTTTACTGTCTCTAACGATTATATATATCTTTTTTACGTTTAATGTTTCATATGGTTCCTGATCCACACGAGATGTACCGATCCTACTGTCACAGTTTTTGTGTCTCCTCTGCTAGCTTGATCCAGTACTTATCTTTTTTCAGTGGTTTATTACTAATTCCTTGTTCGGTTTGAGCCATTCCATGATGGCTGCCGTGTCGAACCACATTGTTCTACACCTCTTTTCTCTTCCAACATAGTTGTAGGACTACTGGATTTCCTTGACTACCACTCGCGCATCGGTCGCCCAGTCCTGCTGCATTGCTGCCTCCGTAACATACGGCACTCTCCATACGAATTACACAGCACTAGCGCTGGTGGCAGGATCATATCCTGGGGCCATCGGATTCGGTCACGACCAACACTCTTACTGCCAACTCGAAGGTATTGCCTGTTGATCAGTTGTTTACTTGTGAGTGTTACTAGCCGTCTTCTGTGGATGGAACGCTCTGTTTCGTTTAGCTACATACCTTGGTCACCTTGCTTCTCGGTCTTTGAGATCCTTCCATACTGGGGTATCCTGTTTCTGGGAACGCACGAGACTAGATACTATGCCATGAACAACCTCTTTAAGTTCTAGTCACCGACTTTTTCTTAGCTTCTGGTAATATATGGGGCACACTGTGGATATTTCGTTTCGTCTCTCAGCACAGGGCTTCCTTCACCCAGACTCCTCTTCATATGTTTTTTATGCGACACTAATCTCGCGATTTGCTAAGCCCAAGCACAGATCCTGCTTTTATAGTGAGCTACTACTTAGCGCTCATTTGGATGTTTTTTCTATATCCTAGGTAGGGACGACCCTCGGTCCTACACCGCCTACTACCTTTCGAGTAGAGAGCACCCACAGGCATCAGTGGAGGTATTTATTCCCCTCTATTTAGATACCTTGGTTCATGTATTTTGAACATGCAACAATAATGGCTAATTTTAAGCTTATGTTTTGCGCTTTTTTTGTCTTTTACTTTGCAGATGCTACGAATACTTCAAATGTCATTATTTCTTTTTTGAATGTTGTCTTGGTTACGTGGTCACCTGTATACCTCCTGATGAATGTTCCATAATAACTGTAGGAACTGAAACATGTCAAGCTAATACTCTGTATTGTCACCAGAGTTACCAAGTTGTTGACATACTAATTCTATTTACTGTAGGGTACGTTGCACTATTTGTAAAGCGTACCTCCTGATGTTGAGTGCATCCCTGTTTTTTGATACACTGTCAATGAGCTAATCCTAGCTTATCACGTAACGACTGTTTGATTTGTGTTAAAATGTTTATGAATTGTATGTATTGTGGACCACACTATTTAATCACTTTTTAGGTCGTAATTCTATTAAATCTGATGTTTATCATTTTAACTACGACTGGTCCCTTTGTGGTTCTCCTACTATGGGAGCTCTTTATATGTGTGGCATCTACATTATAGCTCTGTCTCCTCTTTAAACACGGATCTTTGTCCTCCCGGACTTAGACAGAGTATATGTTGCTAACCTATCTCAGTCAAACGTATACCGGGTTTCCTCCCCATTTAAGTTCTACCATGAAGTACACCTGCTAGACATCCTCCTCCAACATGATCATTTGAAATCAGTGCCCTTGAATCCATGACAGTCTCCTCTTCCATGGCCCATTGGATCACACTCAGATGCACAACAATAGCCAAACTTACTGCTACTGCAGCTACACTTTGTTCCCATGATGTACAGGTGGCATAGTCCACATGTGATGAGAGTTGCACAGTGATCCAGACTGAGGCCACATCCCTTTCTCACCCTCTCCAATGCCAATACGCCATATCTGTATTTGAAGTGTGAACACATCCACGTGGACAAACAAGCGCCAAAGGGACACCTGAACATCAGTGGTACCAGAAAGGAACACAATATACAATAAATTGAGCCTCGGGAAGTGAATGGGTAGAGGTGAATAAGATGTTGCCAGATACCTCAAACAGATCTACTTGTGGAACATCTGGCAAGACACATGAAGGAATCAGTACCCGTCCCCAATAAAAGACCCAAAGCACTATCATAAATCATCTCACTCATCACCAGCTGTAGCCCGACATTGACATCATCAGACACACAATCAAAAACATACTCAACCAACACTGAGACACTGACACCAAACATACAGTGTGTCTGCACAAGGAATGGAATCAGACAACTGTGCCTTGCACCCCCAGCCTTGACATGGTCCTTCCCCAACATGTGAAACACATGTCTATATGGCCAAATGGGCAAGTCAATCAAAGTAACACCACCATGCCTACTTCAAATATCACCCAACATTACTCAACACCCATGAACATATTCAAAAATGAAGTGCCATGTAAATAACAGCATGCATGTATAACATTCACCTTCATGTCACGTACATTAGTGACCAACATGCCTGTACTGCAAAGGATGGAAGTAAGCAAGCAGCAGATGTGCATGACAAAGATTTGAAACACATGATTCACAAAACCTGTCAGCTCCCCGCATCTACAATAGTCCTCATTCGTACAATGACCTTGATTGCATCATACTAAACTTCACACATGCTTGACGCATGCACATATGTTCTTCAGCAAACAGCCCAGTACCAATATGTACCCCAGAGTGTGCCCTAAACCCACATGACAGCCATAGAACATGCTTACATGGAGATCATGTTCAATGAAAAAGTGCAAATGGACAAAAAGATGGCAAATTATGTGGTTGAAAAATAAATGAGGGAGTAAGCAGCTGTTAAGGAACTTGGTGGGAGTGGTCAACTGCCAATAAGTGCAGACCTGTGAAAGCACAGGCAAGTTGGTGCCTATGAAAGTTCTGGAACCATGCAGAGGCAGAGGCAATTGGGTGTGGGAAGCCAGGACTCGGGTGGACCCGTAAGTGCCCTGATCACCAATCTCAGCAACTGTGGGGTTTAGCAGAGGAGGAAGGGAGGGAAGGAGGAGGTGAAAAGGAAGGTCTTGAGGAGCTTCCAGGAATTTGAGGAGATCCAGCTCAAGATGAAGAGGAGGGCGGAGTTTTTTTCCATAGGAGGGAGCCAGCCAAAGAAAGAGATCAGCCACCAGCTTGCTGTTTAGTGAAGCGCTTGACACACAGAGAGTTGTTGCCGGAGGAGCGTAAAGATCTGGAGGGAGAGTATTTAGTAAGATCCAGTTGTAGACAGCCTTATGAATAATGAAGAAGGATTTGAATGTGATCCTTGCTTCAACCGGGAGCCAGCGGAGAGATTTTAGGACTGGAGAGATGCGGTCTCTGGGCTTGAGGCCAAGAATACATCTTGCAGCCCTATTCTGGATTAGCTGGAGGAGTCATAGAGAAAAAGAGGGTAGATTAAGGACAAGGCTATTGCAGTAGTCTAGCCTAGAGAGAACCAGCGATCTAGAGACAATGAGCTTCTGGGGGCAAGTGAGGAAAGGATTCCTTTGAGGAGGTGGAGTTGAAAGTGGGTCTTCTTGGCAAGGTCCTGAATGTGAGGGAGTAAGGAAGAAGAGGAGTCAGAGCTGGATCCAAGGTTTCTGGCTTCAGATGAAGTAGAAGAGGAAGAACCCATTGAAGGTGGCCATAGAGAGGGGAAGAAAGAGGGAGCAGGATTTCAAATGGGAAAGATATTAGTCTTGCTGACATTGAGGAAGAGATTATTGGAGGCACACCAGGACTGGATGGCAGATAGGCATTCAGGAATGTTGGAGAAAGTAAGGAGAGGATCAGAGGGAAGTTTAAAGAAGAGTTGTGTGTCATCTGCATAACAAAGGTAGTTAGGGGAGAAGGTGGAAATTAGGTGTGCAAGTGGAGAAAGATAGATGTTAAAGAGCCTGGGAGGATGCCGCAGATGGAGATAGAGGTGGGGGAGGAGAAGGAGCCTCAGCCAAGACCAATTAACCCTTCACATCTGCCTCTTGCAGGTTGGCCTCTATTCTTTCCTAGAAGGCGTGCAGGACTTCCCTTATCTGAGACTCAATCTCCTCCTATGCCCTGCAAGAACCCTCCAGGATGATTGCCCATGACTGCTCAACTTCTCTGCCACCTCAGCTCTGGCCCTGGCAAATGCCAGCTCATGTGCCCATGCCTCACACATGACACCTGTGACTTCACCAGTGCCAGCAAGCACCATCATGCCTCCTGCCTCACTTGCACTACTTGTGCACCTGCTCACCTCCTCCGGGTCGCAATGTCATCCATGATATGCCTACTCAAAATCAACATATCCTGCTGCCTGGCAATGTGGTCCTGACTTCGAATTGATGACAGTCTGCGTCAGGGGAGTAGAGCACATGCATCACCATCAATCACCTGCTGTTCCTCCACAGCCTTTTCTCCTGTATGTTCATGGTCTGAATCATTGACCACCTCAACTGCCATAGTACAGACTTCCACCTCCACCATAGGCACAGGCACATCCTCCAGAAACTCAATGTCTCTAGAGCTCTGGTCATAGGATGGACTATTGCAACAGCCTATTCCTCAGTATACCTAATTCCTCCCTTCGCCTCCTCCAAGTAATCCAGAACAGGACTGCAAAACTTATCCTTGGCCTCAAGCCCAGGAACCTCATGAATCCCACACTAAAATCTCTCCACTGGCACCCAGTTGCTGTGAGTTTCAAGCTCAAGACCCTATGCATCATCCACAAGGCGTTCTGTGTTTGGGACCCCACTACATCCAACTCTCTATCCATAAATACCTCTATGCTAGAGCGCTTCAGTGGCCTAGCTCTAAATGTATGCAGATGAGACGCATTTCCAGCAGGGTAGATCTCTCTCCTCCACAGGTGCCTCCTCTGGAAAGAACTCCCTGCCCCTTTCAGACTTGAGCGGGATCTCCTTAAGTTCTGTAAGCTTCTCAAGACCTTCCTTTTCTCTTCTTCCTTCGCTCTCCCCCTCCCCTGCTAATGTCCCAGTCTGCCTCTTGACTGGCTGCCTGGTTCCTTCAGAGTTCTACAGGGCACCAGGCCCCCTAGTCCAATCTATCCTTGAACTTGGTCTCCCCTGACCACTCCACCAACCTGGACTTGCACATCTGGGCCTCACACCCCCACACTAGCATGGCTGGGCCTGCAACCTTGTAGCCCTACCATCCCCTTCCATCACTCTTATTTTGTGGACCTCCTTCCCCTGCACTCTCTGCCTTCCCTGGCTCTGTCCACCAGGCTTTCTCTCATGTCCCTTACGCCCTGATTGGCACTTGCCGCCCGATACCCCTGCACTTCTTTTACTGCACTTGTATGATCCGAATGTCAATAACTCATGTGAGCAAGTCTTTGGGATTGCTGCATTTAATGATTTATTTGAGTAATATGAAAGGTTTCTTTGTTTCTCTACTTTATTTCCACCACTGACGGGCTTAGGTGCAAGGCAGAGATCAAAGTTGTCACTTTAATGCAAGAATTACCTTTGTGGATCAGCATTAAAAGAGCATAACTTCATATATCTTTACAGTTTAGGTGGTAATCTTCACCCCACACAGATTTCAGGTTCCTGGAATTTAGAATGTATTTATATAATCACCTTGCAAGGATTTCCCAAGGATGGGTGCAAGTTTGATCTGATGTGAAAGTCTGGATAGCTTAGTTTACCAGCTCACTATAGCACTGAGATGAACAACAAAACTGTTATCCCAGCCAACACAACAGTCATTATGTTTTTATACATTTAAATTATAACGCCTTGTTTGAATTCCACCATGTTACTATAAACTTTGTCCAACAACCCAACAGTTGTTGGAGAAATGAATACACAGTTCTCACTTTATATTTTCCTTGAAAGAAACTTGGGATACCATCATGGTCAATGTTGGCTTCATTTTGCATGTAAAGCATGGAGGAGTGCCATTTAACAAACATGTCAATATCCCAGGAAATTACTGAATAATTCACTTGACTTTTGCCACACTGAATGAAATATCTCTGTAGCACAGGCCACTTTGTCATTTTTGTTATGCAGTTCAAGGATTTATAAGGAATAATGCAATTATTAATGAATGCTGTTTTTATATGTTGCAGGGTACACATCTTTTCATTAGCATAATTTCATAAACAAATATTGTGGTAAGGTGTCATGAATGCAGAGCGTTCTTTTGTAGACTGGGGCTTTCTGCATCTCCTGTTCTCACATTAAATTGGTTACAGTACAGTCTTTGGGTGAAATGTACTCAAGGGCCAATATTTTTCCTCAGATGGTTTACTTTGTGGCAAGATCTGCGCACCATGTGTATGTGCCATCCCATAGGTGTGCAGGTGACTACCTGTGTTCAACAAGTGCATCCCATTCATAGCAGTAGTAGACATATCGCACAAGTCTAGCAGGGAAATGCACATTCCAGCACCTCTCACTTTGAATTCTGGCAGTCTTCATGTTTTTAGATTTTTTTCCACATGGTACAGAGGGTTCTAAAACCTTGATGTCACCAAAAATAACAAACAGGAGTTGACTTAGAAGTACAGCAGAAGTACAGTAGAGGAGCTGCACTGCAAGCTGATTCAGCACAGATCAGGGAAAGCATTGGCCATGGCAGTCCAAGCTTTCTTCTCACACAGATGGCGTATATTGTGTGGCAGCTTTGCAAGCTTCTCCCATTGAGAACAGGAGCAGGACTGGCCGAAGCACTAATAGAGCCTCTTCTACTCAGAGAACAAACAGAGAGTGGGCAGCAGCACTGCACAATTTCCACTCGTAAATAGCGCAGGCAGAGATTGGACAGGGTAGCCAAAGAAAGGCCATTGCTGTTGGATTCTGAACCTGGGAGTGGAGATGCGAGTTAAGGATCCTCTGAGATTGGAGGAGGAGCTCTTCAGGCAAGACATGATATCCCCTTTCCCTTGTTAGAGCAAACCTTACCCTTCCCTTACATTTATAGGTTGTTGCCAATTAATTCCCCTCAGTCATACCAATCTGGTACTGGGGCGAAAAAGAGGTGACTAGGAGTTGTACACACTAACATGCAGTTACACCATTCTGGTACAGAGATGAGTAAGAAGCCTGGAAACTATTGGGAGGGTCAGGCATGTACAGAGAACACCAGTAATTATAGTGAGTCAATCACACACAAGGGCTCACACCTGCAACATGTTAATAGGTCATAGGTTTATAAAAGGTGGAGCCAACTAACAGGAAAGAGGGACCAGCAGGAGCTAGGCCGGGCAGGGAGAGACGGACCTAAGAAGGGTGAATTCCTGTGAGAAAGGGGACTGCCAAGGAGGGACCTGCATTGAGCCCAGGATGCTGAGCTTTGCCAGAAAGAGACTGTGACAGCGGTGCCCGAGAGGGCTGTGCAATGATCGAGGCTGACAGAATCCCTTCTGCCTGGTGCCCATGGCTGGAGCGGTAGGGTCACAGAGGACTCACAAGTTCTTCAGGCTACCAATAGCATCGCGAGGGAGAGGCAACGTTACCAGCAACCCACAGCAGAATTCGAAGCAGGCGCTGCCTGCAGACATACAGAGAAGTAAGCACAGAGCTGATAAGTGAGAGAGAACACCTAGTGGAGCCACCGAGGACTGGTGAGTGAATCAAAGGTAACACTCATGCCAGGGCGCTCCTGGAGATATTTTAAGGTATATGGTGATGTTGGTTGAATGGAAATCAATGTGCAAGTGACAGTGAACCCAAAGGAAGGGATTTTGAATACTACGAACAATCGTTGATCTTTAAAGTAAAGGAACTTTGAAGAGGAGCATGTATAATTGAATACCGAACTGAAGGAAAGCTTTAAGAAGTTCATGAATGAAATGAGAACCAGTGAGAAACACCTGTAATGAACATATAAATGCAAAGCATGGCAAGTTATGAATAAAGTGAAAGGCAAGTGATGAACCCTTATGGAGTTTGCGAAAGAAAGGTGGTGAAAGAGTGAGATGTGTGGAGGAACACACAGTGGCAAAGCCAAAAGAGGGTCAAGAAGAATCTAGTAAGGTGTGTGGATTAACGCACTGTTGCAAAGCCAAAAGACTGTCAAGGAGAATTCACAGTGAATGCAAACTAAAGCAGAGGTATGGTGAAAGAGAAACCTGTGTGGGCAAGAAACCTAGGGTAATAGTTGCATGATAGATAGTAATCTGTATCAACAGAACCTGAAGGATTACAAATGTGGCCTGCAGCTGGTTTTGTGAATTAAGAGACGTGAACTAAGTGTACATTGAGATGCCAAGATAGCTGACTTCTTGGGGTTGAGAATCCTACGACTTTTGGAACTGTGTTGTAGCCTTGGGGAAGGGAACCCTCAGGCTTTCTTTTTGAAACTGTGTTGTCCACTTGGGGAAGGGGAGCAAGAGGCTTTTTGGAATTAATTTAAACTTGGGGAAGGGTAGCTGGAAAGTAACCCTAGAGCTGTAAGAAGCTCAGAACTTTATTTAGAACACTATTTCGTTTGTTGCTGACACCCCTACACATTGTTTAACTTTAGTTGTGAGGGCAAGTATAGATTTTGGACACAAACTTTTAAGTTGAATTTACTCACTCGGACTATCCTTAGTTTTTCTAGGTAGGGAAATCACACATTAGCATGTTAGGTTTTATACCATCCAGACATTTAAGTTAACAAACATACTTTGTTTGAACTTTTGAATCTGTTGTCTGTGTCTTGCTTCATGATGCCTTTACATAACTCACTGAAAAAACTGTTCAAACCACTCTGTAAGTGATTTACTTTGCATAGGATGTTGGCGATGATTTGATCTGATGTGGCATTTATAACGTGCCTATACACAAGTGTTTCAAGGCACGATGAGGCAAGGGAGGGGGAACAAAGGGAGGACAGAGACAACAATCTTACTGGGCCAAGTGAAATTGAGATTATGCAAGTGCAGGGGAGAGGGGAGGGGGAATGTGCGAGGGGAAAGAGCTGTACATGGGATCAACGATAACAAGAAGTGCGGCCAACAGGTGGCAGGTGCAAGGGTAAGTGCAGATAGCAGTTGTCCAAAAGTGCAGGTAGGGGGACTGTAGGGTTACAGATACAGACCCAAGTGCAAAGGTTGCCGGTGGGCAGTGCGGGTGTGCAACTAGGTGGGCAGGGACCTGGGCCCGAGGTCAGACGGTAGCCAGGTGATGAGTGCAGATTCAGGAAGTAAATCAGGAGGGGAGAGAAAGAGAGAAGGTAGAAGCAAAGAAGAAGGTATTGAGGTGCTTCTGGAACCGGAGTTGGTTCTCCTCAAGTTTCAGAGAGGCAGGGAGGCTGTTCCAGAGGGAGGCCACAGCCGAAGAAAGAGATCTACCACCAACTTGTTGCTTGGGGAAGCGACTGACCCTGAGGGAGTTGGAGGTGAAGGAGCAAAGAGCTCGGGAGGAAGGTATTTGCGAAGCAAGAGTTGGAGATATTGTGGCCCCATGCCCCGGAAGGCCTTGTGGACAATACAGAGGGTCTTGAACTTAATCCTTGCAGCCAGTGGGAGCCAATGCTGAGATTTCAGTGCTGGAGAGATACAATCCCTGGACTTGAGGCCAAGGAGAAGTCTTCAAGTCCTGTTCTGGATGAGTTGCAGAGGGCGTAGAGTAGAAGCAGGCAGATTTGGAAAGAGTTTGTTGCAGTAGTCCAGCCTAGAGAGAACCAGAGCTCTGGAGACTGTGAGCTTCTATGGGAAGCAGAGGAAAGGAAGAATACCTCTGAGGCGGTGCAGTTGGTAGTTTGACTTCTTAGAGATGTGAGAGATGTGCGGAGAAAAGGAGAGTGTGGAGTCAAAGATGAGCCAGAGGTTTTGAGCCTGACAGGTGGGAGCAGGAAGAGTGCCAAGGTAGGCCGGCCAGAGAGTGACAGGAAAGGAGTGTGCAGGTGTGATGATGAGAAGAATTTCTGTCTTACTGTCATTAAGGCAGAGATCGTTGGTAGTACACCGCTCCTGGATAGCAGGCAGACAGTCAAAGATGAGAGAAGGAGAAGAGGTGACAGAGGGGAGCCTGGAAATGAGCTGAGGGTCATCCACGTAGCACTGAAGGTTGGGGCAGAGCACGGCAATGCAGTGGACAAGAGGTGCCAGGTACTGGTTGAACAGCCACGGAGAGAGGTGAGACCCCTGGGGAACACCACAGGTAGAGAGTTCGATAGAGGAAAAGAAGGACCCAAGTTGGACCTGGGAGGGTCGATAGGAGAGGAAAGAGGTCAGCCAGGCCAGGGCCTGATCGGTGTTACCCAGGTTATCACAGAGAAGATTGAGCAGGATGGCAGGGTTGACCATGTCAAAGGCAGAAGAGAGATCGAGTAAGATGAGGACAGAGGGGTGATTAGAATCGAGGTTAGAGAGCAGATCTTCACAATTCTTCAGGAGAGCAGTTTCTGTGCCTCTGGCTGCTCTGAAGCCAGACTGATGGTCATGGGGACAGCCAACAGATTCAGTATGAATATTAAGCTAGGAGATGTCCAGCCTTTCCAGGAGTTTTCCCAAGAAAGGGGTGATGGAGATCGGCGATAGTTAGCCAGACAGTAGGGGTCGGCTGAGGGTTTCTTGAGAAGAGGGTGCACAAGGGAGTGCCTCAGGGGGGAAGGGAAGGCTCCAGTGGTAAAGGAGTGGTTGCGGAAGTCAGCCAGGGGAGGATCAAGGGTGCCCAGGAGACCAGGATGACCTTTTTGAACTTCTTCCTACCAGATTAAGTAAGGAGAGCAGGATATTCTATAGAGAAGCAGTTAGAAACAGAGAACACCATAGAGTGGGTGGGGGAAGAGGAGAGATGAAGAGGGGGAGGACGGGAAGGTAGTATGGGAGAAACTAAGAGAGGATTAAAGGAAGGGTGGAAGCAGACGAGACAGAGAGGGGTGAGACAGTAGTAGAAAAATGATTAAGAAGACAGGAGTTCAGATGGAAGAGCGGCAGAACAAGGCAGTCTAATAACAATCAGGTTACCAGGGCATCAAGAACAGAGCAGTGTCTAAAAAAAGAGAGAGCCCATAGGGGGGTGGAACACAGCAGAACACAGAACAATATACAAAAGGACAAGTAGTCGCCAGATGTAAATCTGGAGGAAGGAAGAATGCAGTGGAACACACAGCAATACAATGTAAGATAGGGCAGCCAGTGAGAAAAAGCACAAGAACAATACAAAGGGCAGAGTAGTCAACAATGATGACCTAGAGGAGGGACGAAAACAACAGAACACAAAGCAGTACAATGCAAAACAGGGCAGTCAGTGGGAAAACACAAAGGAATGTACAAGACCAGTCAACAATGATAACCTAGAGGAGGGAAGAACACGGCAGCACACAGACAATAGAACAATCCAGTGAAAAGGCCAGTCAGAAAGGGAAGAGAGAGCAGAAGGGGCATGCATGAACAGGAGGATAGAAGGGGGGGCGCGAGGCACACACGGTCAGGAGTTACGAAGAACAGCAGTCCGGGTTCCGGGAGCCGATGAACCAGGGATGGAAGTGCCAGAGCATGCGGTAGGAAGTCGCGAGCAACACGGGATCAGGGAGTTGCGAGGAACAACGCAAGGTAGTTGCGAGGAACACGTTATCAGGGAGTAGCGAGGAACCACGCAATCAGGAGTGCACCACTTTGGCAAATGCAGGGTGGAAGTGCGAAGAAACGCACGATCAGGGATTACGAGGGATCTTGGGGGCTAAGGCATGCAGACTCGAGCATGGCAGAGGAAGGAAGAGCGCAAAGACTCACAACAATCATGGATGTTCGGAAGAACGCACTGACTGAGCTTGGGCAGGATGAAGGGGGCGCTAGAGCTCACTCGATCACGGGAATTCAAGGGACCACGCAAGTCAGGGGCACGTAAGAAGGCAGAGAAGGAGAGGGCGCGGAGGTGTGCTCGATCGAAGATGTCTGTGGTTTTGGTCATAATGTAATTTCTACATTGAATTTAACACAGTCTTGCCACATAATAACACTTACGTTTGATTTAGCCTTGATGTAAAGCAAACATGATAAGTATTATTATTATTACAGCAAAAGAGAAATGGTAAAACAAATATTTCTGATACACTCCATTTTATGTTATTAAATAAACAGTAAAATGTTTCTGATGTATATGGCTAAAGAACTGTTCTCAACCTAAATACCATTGTCCACAATTTGAATGTTTCTATTCAATAATACGCATTTTGATGCATATATTAACAATTTCATGAAATACATCTTTTATAAAAGGTCCACGAGAAAACATTTAAAGTTCATCCACGTTTATAGGATTGGGTAGTAATCAAGGGTCCCATAGCATTTCCAATAAAACCCTTGACCCTTCTTCAAGAAGCAATCCCATTCACTTCTTCCTAAAGTTTAATTTATTAATACCTAGATCACACCCCCTCCAATGTCTGATAAAGCATAAATAGAAACCTGTTTTAGTTCCATGCAGATTGATATTAACTCGACATATCTAATCAATCAAGGACTATTTATCCTTGTAAAGTATCTGTAAGAATGTGGAAAAATGTATTCCTCGAATGTAAAACCGTCAATATTTTATGGAAATGCACTTCAGGATACTGCCTATCAAACTCACCCTTAGATAAAATGGTCTTCAAAAATATATTTTCTCCTGGACATTTTGTAAAAGATTTTTTTTTTTATTAAATTGTTGTAGATATCATAATATGCATTATTGAATATGACCATTCAAATTGTGAACAATGGTATTTAAATTGCAATTTGTAAATATGATATGGTGAATGTATTATTAAACCTAATGCGTTAGCACAATGAAAAATGTAAGTTAATTCTCATTTAGAGTGCTGGGCATACATGGTGATTCGTCACTGTGCCCCACGAGCCTTTCATTACACATCAATATGTTTGATGAGGAGCCCAATGGCTCTGCAGGCAAACAAAAATGCAAAGTGTGGGATATACCCCGGCTTAGAAGGCAGCAGCACAGACCACCATGCGAAAAAAGCAGACAGGTGGGCTGTGCTGCGTGTCACTCAGGCAAGGAGATGTCACACCCCCTGCCCATAGTGGGGTGCCACCACTGACCACTGGCCATTAATTGAGGAAGAACCATTTATGGTAGTGTTTTTATTTTGCGCACTACTGAAATGTAAGACACACAACCAAGAATATGTTTGTTTTTGCTTTTTCTAAAGCACAAAACACGAACGTTTTATATATGGATGTTATTAACTGCTTATGAAATCTTTCCTCAAAACATTAGAGTTCCTATCACTGTATAACATGCATAAAAGCTATTATCAACCTATTATATGTTAAGAATTCGAATGTTTTAAATACTGATAAAATCTAATAAACCATGTGGTGTGATAATAACTGGTTCCATCCACATATTATACAACACCAAACAGTGCATAGAAATGTATGAAATCTCATAGTTGATATATCCTTAATCAAATATAAATACATTAGATATGTTTCTTAGTAAGAAATATTGATAGACCCCATACAGATATTTAACACCATTTCAAAATAACACATATCCATGCTAACTCGTCAGGATACACAATTCAGGATTTAAATATACACAGTGCCAGGTAAGAGGTACTCACATAACGCTGTGTGGTTTACAGAGGCATGCATGATCGTTTACATAACACATGATTTCCAAATGTTGGGACGGTGTTGACCAAGGTTTTGATTAGTGATGCCGTAAGTATGTATTAACGGGTCTTGGGGAGAAATGCCCTAGGAGAGGGAATAGTAGGAATTAAAAAAAAAACGGACTGTTCACAAGGAGGTGTGTGTTCCCTAGTGGAGTGGCATAGAGATATGCATTTCTGGCGTGTAGCTTGAGAAGCTTATCTTCTTATGCCTTCTTGTTTGGAATCTAGTTTTCAAGAGGCATTACATTTGAATAGTGCACAGTGTGTGCTTCTTTTGTGTGATTTTTTTTCTTTAAATCGATCATGTTCATATTTATAGGTATGCATAGGTTATAGGTATAGATTATAATTATTATTGAAGACTATATATAAAGACAGTCAGTGTATGTGTTCCTGGAGGTGTAGCCTCTGGCTATTGATCAGTGAGGGGATGCTATGGCTGCATTTCTGTTTGCCTGAGATAAAAAGTGGTGATAGGTGTAAGACAGCCTTGAAGGTGTGGGTTCAGATTGTTGTTGCCATATAAAGACGTTGTTGCCTCCATATACGTGGGAAAGTGCAAGAGCTTGAAGAGTTGAACGAATTTGTGTGGGGGAGTCTCCTCTGAGAAGGCTTGAGAAGTACCATGCCATCTCTGATTTCTTCTTGATTTGTTCTTAGAAGGATAGGCCTTGATCCTTGTAGAATCCCAGAGACCTATTGGAAGATTTGGCAGAAGAGAAGAGAAAAGGGCATACACTGTCAATATGGAGAAGAGCGTGAGAAGAGGGTGAGCAGTCGTCTGCAGTCTCCAGTCTTTCTCCAGTCTTTCTACACTGCTCTTTGGTGTGAGTGCCTTTAATCAGCCATACCACCGCAGAGCGGTGAGTGGAGCGTGAGCAGAGGGTGAGCAATCGTCTGCAGTCTCCAGTCTTTCTCCAGTCTTTCTGCACTGCTCTTTGCTGGGAGTGCCTTTAATCAGCCATACCATCGCAGAGCGGTGAGCGGAGCGTGAGCAGAGGGTGAGCAGTCATCTGCAGCCTCCAGTCTTTCTCCAGTCTTTCTACACTGCTCTTTGCTGGGAGTGCCTTTAATCAGCCATACCACCGCAGAGCGGTGAGCGGAGCCTGAGCAGAGGGTGAGCAGTCATCTGTAGTCTCCAGTCTTTCTCCAGTCGTTCTACACTGCTCTTTGCTGGGAGTGCCTTCAATCAGCCATACCACTGCGGAGCGGTGAGCGGTGAGCGGAGCGTGAGCAGAGGGTGAGCATTCGTCTGCAGTCTGCTGCAGGAGCGATGGAGCTCCCTCCCGACTCTCCTGAGACCTTGCTCCCCCTGCTCACAAGCGCTGGCACAACAGACTCTACTTTAGAGTCTTCGGAAGCCTCTCTGCGAATACTACGGAGCTCTGTAAAAGCACATGATTCTAAGAACACTGAATCGCCCCCGGCCCCCGACTTGAAAAAACTGAAGGAGCAACGGCTACCACCGAAGGCAATCATTGCCATACCCACGATCAATCCGACCATAACCAACACATGGAACATTTTGTCTTCCCCGACCCAAAAATCTGTTTTCCTGCGCAGCACGGACCAGAACTCTGAGGTCCCCCCCTGCGCTGTCGCTCAGTCTCTCAGAGACCCAGTTACCTCCATCAGCATTCATAATGCATCTTTTAGTACTTCAGTGAATGTTGCAGACATTTTGGAACAGATAAAATTAACAACGTCAACTGAAGCAGCCGTATGCCTTGTGTCCACATTTTCTTCCTTACCTGATTCTCAGATGGAGAGGGCCCACGGCTTAATGCCAGCCGAGGCCACGGGTCTCTTAACGGGGCCCCGACAGTCTTCTCTGCCTGCCGGATCGGCTGCAGGATCGGCGGCCTGCACCATCCCCTTCGGCAGTTCATTTCCGCCCGACAGGCTTTGCCTTTCCGTCTCGATAACGAGACGAGGGGTGCCCGAGTTTCGGCTGTCGGAGGACGGCCGGCCAGGGCCCCTGTGCAGCCTGGCATGGGTGGAGGGGGTGGTATCTGTGACGTCGGGAGCGATCTGTATCTGACGAAGGAGGGCCCTCCTAGGGAGCAGGGCTCTGCGGCAACGCAGATGGATGAAGCACGGCACCCGAGGTACTTCGGTGCGGCTCAGGTTTCCACTGTGACACCAACCCACGGTGTCGTTTCACCTCAGCTTGAACAGGAGGGCCCCGCAGGGGTCCTACTGAAGGACAAAGTCCACGCCTCAAATTCAACGACAATAATGGTGGAAGCTCAATATCATGCCTCCCAGGAAGCGTCAAGAAAAATCGACTCTCATTCGTCCCCTCGGGTCCCCCCACTAACAGACTCGGATAACGTCCCTGTAAAGAGAAACGCCGAAGCTCTAGTTGCAATGTCCTGTGCTGCCCTAAAGGGCCCCCCTTTACAACTATGGAACTCCAAACCTTTATTACCTACAGAAAAGCGCGCAGCAGTGCTTATTCCGCATTTGGAACCAACTCCTGTGCCAGAACTAGAAGCACATGACCCCCAAGAGGCTTTTAAACAAAACAACAAAAGGGAAAAAAAGGCTTCAACAAATATAAAACTAAAACTAAACAGATCAAAGAAAGTAGGGAAGACAACCCTACCGGCCCCTCTCCTCTCCAACGCATTGAAAGACTTCATAAACAAGCAATTTAAAAGAAAACTGGACCAAACCAAAGAATTGTCTGATGCAGAAATTTTGGAGGCCATCCAGGACCTCCCACCAGTGAGTAAAGCAAGGAAACTAATTTCTGGGTTTCCTAATCATGTCCAAAAGCATTCTGCTATCCAAAATGATTTTACAGGATTAAAAGAAGCCCCCTGTGTGCCCAGAACAGTCATGGTACCAAAAAAGGTTTTTGTAAACCCTAACAACGAGATCCCTTTGATTAAAAAACCATCACAGTCTCAGAATCACAGGGAGTGCCTGTGAATCCAGAGGGCACAATCCAAATCGATACTGATAACTCCCCAGTTTTGGAGGGAAACATTCTTGACCCAAGTAGTTTGAGTAGCTCCAAGGAGTCTACTCAAACACACGACAGACAAACTTCACCCACGCCTAAACGGTGCCCTGAACCGATAGTCAGCCTGTCTCTAACAACACCTGATTTACACCCTTTGCCAGTTCGTTTGACCCTGGATGAAGGGCTGATTCAATCAGACGCCCACCCACAAGCATCTCACTCATCATTTCAATATACTCCATGTCTCAGATCGCCTCCAAAACATCGAAGACAAAGCGAAATTACAACCTCAGGCGACAAGGACTCGCCTTAAAAAAAACAGATTTGCCAATAATAATGTCTGCCATTACAGTAGCCTTAAACCCCATTTGGACAGCTGTATGAAGCTATCAATGACTCGCTGAAAGACAGCACTGTCTTAACGGCAATGATGCACACCAAATTAACATATGTTGAAGGTTTCATTACAGTGTTGAATCAAAGGACCAAAGACCAGATGGATTTGTGGGACTCAAATCTGGCTAGAAGATCTGTTGTCGACTCTAAAACTAGTGTCACCACCGACTTCGGAAAAAGAATCCTAAACCGAAGTTTTGGTTAAGGCCCCAGATCTGGCACTGGTCTTCAAAAAACAAACAGAAAAGCCTCCTCAAACTAACGTTCCAATGGCCAGACATCAGAGGACTACGGAAAATCAACAAAAGCCTTTACTGACCTCTAAGAGTAAACCATTGTTGAAAACTGCCACAGTCAACGAATTAGGTGGTAGTGGTGACCAAACAGTGTCGGCTTTGAATCCCCTGATGGCAGGGAGAACTAAACAAAAAGACACACCGAAAGGAATATCGAATCCACTCCAGTTAAATCAAAGTAGCAACAACTCAGTGATCTTCATTTCAACCTCCCCTAAATCCATCGAAGAATTTATAGCCCAAAGCTCGCTGATGGATCTAACTCACCACACAGACCTAAGAGAAGGAGGACCGACAAATCCAGCCACCTCAAAAGATGTGCTTATGCAAACTGGCTTTTCACCTGAGAGAACTACCCCCTTGGTTACAGTGACCCAAGTCGAACCCAAGACCTCTAAAGCACTACCTGACCCAGTGTCCCAGAACCAACAAAAAGTAATACCAGCATCTTCTAATGAAACAAAGCGTAAAAACAGTCTACTGAGACGATCGTTGGACGTCCATCCTAAAACAAGAGGCCCGTCTTTACGTTCCACACGTCTCTTCAAAATTGAACAAAAAACATCAAATGACCATTACATGATCTTAAATCGAAACATGGTTCTTCGAACACTTAAGAAGGTTAAAATTCTACAAAACTTGAAATCTGAAGATTTTGTTCTTATTGAGCCATATCATAGAAAAAATCAAGCAAAGGCCTACTTGCACATTAAAGAAAACGCACTAGAAGATCTACCCCAAGACATATCTGTAGAATTAGCCCGCCTGGGATTTAATTTGTACGAGATACCTTCTGCTAATTCTAAAGAACCGTCAAGAGCCACCTACAGAGATTCTCCCAAAAAAAATTACAGATTCAGATCACGGACTGAAGATCTATATAGAAAAGTTAGAAGGAGAAGAAGCCCAATACCATCATCATCTAAGACTTCAAGAACTGACGGCTGTTCATCGGACGGTTTCTCGGGATTTCGTCGTCCGAGAAATATGAAAAGCAGTGATGAGAGAGTCGAACATAGAAAAGAATGTAGACAGAAATACGAATCTGAACGGCATCAAGGTCTGGCTACAACTCCCTGTGTTCGTACTCAAAACCAAAGACAATCGCCGCTTAATGATAGATTTTCAAGTATAAACACAAAGCAGACCCCGTCTGATCTTGAAAAACCAATGAAGAAAGACAAATGGAATTGGTTTCGAAATGTACTAACTTTGGGGGCGCAGAGATAGCAACCATCTGGGGATGTAAATTTGACGTCTTTCACAGCCCAACAGTTTCATCAAACACCGGCGAGAGAAACTCAAAGTATAGCATCATGGAACACTAGAGGCCATGTCCATCTTACTAAACCTAACAGTCATGACCTGAGCCTGGATGACATCATATGCCTTCAGGAAACATGGCTGTGTGAAAAACCGTCCCTTGATGGTTACTGCATTGAAATATCTCCGGCCTTTAAGGTGCCTCTGGGTCGACCCTCGTCGGGTTTACTAATAGCTACCCGCATCGGATCTGGTATATCCATCACAAAGGTCATAAAGCAGAGCTACGAAATACTGGCTGTTTTAACCACATGGAACTAGCAAACTCTTCTGACAAAGTTCAGAATACAAGATTCAGTTGCAATTATAAACGTGTACTGGAACCCCGAAAAGACATCAATACCGAACATGTGCGAGTTAGTGACCAACACAATTGATGAAATTACAATCAAATATAAATCCTCTGACATTTTGAGTTGTGGCGACCTCAATGCAAATTGCATAACATCTACCTCAAGAAAACAATCCACTAACTCTTCTGCCTTAAACAGGGGATCCGCAATGAATGCAACCATGAAATCTCGAAATGTTTTCAATTCTGCCGCCTCCACAGATTCTCCCGTATTGATACCTACTTGGGAACGCGACATGTCATCGGCCATTCTTGACATCTTCGTCTCTGAATCAGTATACTTCAACATAGTCTCTTTCAACGTTATAAAAACACAATTTGCTGAATCTTATATCCAGAAATAAAGGATCTATCTCGCAATTCTACGATCCTCAAATTGAGACAAATTCGCAACAAACTTGTTTGCACATGATTGCTTCAGATGTCTCCAAACTCACAGACCAGTTTACAACCCTAATGTCCGACCCTGTTTTGCAAGAGGGTCTGGCCAGATCGAGTTATATTCCTCTCCTTCTAGCATTCGAAAAACCACAAAAGCATTTCAACACCCAAATTAACCATCATAATCATGAGTATAATGGGACCCTGGTGGCCAAATGCAAACTCATAAGAAAACTGAGAAGAGAGGCAGTATTTTTGAATTTACCAACCCATTGGGAAACTCTTAAAATAGAATCAAGGCACTACAAGCAATGGCTGAAAAATTTTAGATGTTCCCTATACCAATCGGATGCCGAAGACATGCTGAAGGCTCTTTCCAACAAGAAATCCAGAGACTTTTGGTCCCTTATCAACAACACTAAAAAGATTCTCAACTCACCTATGATAAACCCAGTCTCGGAAGAAAAATGGTCTACACATTTCACAAATTTGTTTCAATCAGCAGAAGGACACGATGAGGAAAACATACGATGAAAGGATTCAGTATGGGTAGACCAGACCGGCATCAATGATATCAAATCTACAATAATGAAACTTAAATCGTCGAGAGCACCAGGGCCTGATGGTCTTGCGAATCGTGATTTAAAAAAACATCCGGACGAGTGAGAGGATCCCCTGAACTATCGGCCAATAGCACTTCTTGACGTCATTGGAAAGGTTTTTGTCTCTATTCTTCTGTCTCATTTCCGGAATTGGGCGCTCACTTCAATGTGCTCAGAGCCTTTGCAATCAGGATTTCAGAAAAACGTGAGCACTAGCGCTAACATAATGTGCCTGAATGTACTAAAGGAAATAGTTCAGACAGGAGCACCTCGAATTTTTCTTGCGTTCGTCGATTTGTCTCAAGCCTTAGACAGAGTCGACAGACACAAACTGTGGTCCGAACTCAGGACATGGCACTGTCCGGAAAGTATTTTGGACCCCATAATCAGCCTCCATACTAAAACAACCATAAAAGTCTGTTTAAATAACCAATGTCTAACTTCAAACTCTATACCAACTTGCTGTGGAGTAAAACAAGGGTGCCCTTTGGCACCTATTTTGTTTATAACATTTCTTGGAGATTTCAAAGACAGTCAAGCAAATATCAGGTAATTTCCTGCAACAATAGGTTGTACCAGGACTCCGAGACTTTTGTATGCGGACAACCTAATATTATTAGACCTTACTCAGGCCAGTCTCCAACGGCAACTCGACAATCTCTCAATTTAGATTCATGAAAATAATCTTGAGATTAACGAATCCAAAACAAAAATAATCATTTTGCGAAAACCTGGCAGAAAAAAGAATGAACGGTTTCAATGGCAGCTCAACGAGACAAAAATCTAAGTGGTTGATTCATTTAAATACCTTGGAGTACAATTTGATAGCTCCAAGACATCTAGTAACATGCAAGCCATACTGTGATCAAAAGCAAAGAATTTAGCAGCACAATTGAGAGCAGTAGACTGAAAATATGGCAAATTCTCTCTTCAACCAGCTATCAACTTCTATAAGGCAAAAATCATCCCTTCATTGACCTATGGCATGGACGCCATACCTTCAATCCCTCCACAGCTGTGGAAAAAACTCAAAGGTTTCATTTGGAGAGCGGTTCTGGGCCTACCTAACTCCACATCAGTAGCTCCAATAAGACGAGAACTTGGCCTTCTATCGTTAAAAGCAGTGGTGGACCACAGCACCTTACAGTTATATAGAAAGGTCATCCACCTGGAGAGTCTGGAAATCTACCATATGATAGCAGAAGAGATTGAAAAATGCTCCAACCGCACTATGAACCTGTGGGCCAAGGATCAAAAGCAAAAATCGCAGACAATTGCCTGCAGCGAGGAAGAACTGAAGTCCAATCCAACTAGGATCAAAACAAAACTTGAATGTTGGGACTGGATCAGTACGACTGAAAAATCATCAGCTAATAAATTATTAGGCCATCTTCCGACAAATGTTAACAAACTGAAAGAACCTATGGTATACTGCAAAAGATACCCCAGAAAATTATTGATGAGAACCTTCTTCAAAGCTCGTCTCAATGTTCTACCAACCCTTTAAATTTTAGTGATCCAAGCAAAATCTGAAGATAAAACTTGTAGACTTTGTCAACCCAAAAGAGACTGAATCGATAAGACATTTGCTAATGTTCTACCCGGCTCTCCATCAAGCCAGGTCCGCTTTCTTCAGTCCATTGACGGTCACCTCTTTCGCTAGCAACAAATCCATCTGGTGGAATCGCCTCATTACAGGAGAAAAAACTCCATGGTTTACGGCAGCTGCTAAACTTTTGAACTTGGCCATGGAAAGGACAAAATTGTGTGTGAAGGTTGACCATATATCAATTTAATAACCAATAACTGCGGGCTTCGGCATAAACTATGATGAGCTATCTACAATGTGACACTAAGGCGAAATCGTCTTGAACGGATTTCACTCTTGTAAAAATCTATTTCTTTTTGATTATATACATGTTAATAAAAAAATAAATTAAAAAAAGGGCATAAACTGTCAATATGTGTTTTTCACTGTCATTCCTAGATTAGAGGTTGGCATAAACCCCCAATGATTAGTTTAGTCTGAAGTAAACAGCTACATCCATGTCTATATGGTATCCAGGCAGGACATTAAATTATGGTGTCAATGGCTTTTGACACTTTGATAAAAAAGTTGTGCTTTGTCATTATCAGATTGTAAAGCAACTTCAAATATCCAAACTTAGACTTGCAAGGTTTCAGTTTAAAGAGTACAAATAATTGGAGAAAATATGGAATCCTGAATGGTTGTTCCAACTGTTGAAAATGTGAAAGAATCTCGACACATCCAATTGATTGTTTTCTGGATGGAAGGCGACAAAAGAATTGAGTTCTGTGTCGTTGATGTCTTGCTGGAAAAGAGTCTGATAGCAGAGAGCGGTAGTCAACAAAGTTGGAAACCACTGAAACATTTCAGTGGGCCAAAATCTATGCCACATGTTTTCATCTTGTTATTCACATAATGTTTTCAACCTGGCCTATCTCAGACTATGACACAGCCATTGTCTGTGTGAAGAGGTGAATATAGAGCATAGCCAGGACAGTGTGAACACTGTTAAGATTTATTAACATTGAAACATAAGGTATGTCAGGTAAAGGAGACAAATCTCCAGTAAGAACTTGATGTTCTCACTTCCACTCCCTTCGTAATCCTTATATTGGTATGTTAATTCCTATACATGGGACAACTTGCACGTCTGCATCACTGATTCTATTTTCAACACATGAAAGATTTATGTCTGTTTATGTCCATCAGCTAATCAATGTCTCTCTGGGACTGCGATTTTCGTTTGTCCAATGTATGTTGGAGCTCAATTATTTCAATTAATAAGAGAGAAGTTCAGAAATACATAAGCACATTCAGAGACTTCTAAAGTAAAGACACCTCATGTTATCCAGTCCTTGAATATGGTTGTTTGAACTCAGCAACATAAATTAGAACGTTGTGGCCTTTAGTTCAGCCTGCAGCCAAAGTTCTGTTTTCCACACACTGTTAGACCAGGACAAGTTGTTAAACACCCTAGAGAGTGCAGAATGTATGTGAGCACACGTGGCCTGGTACTCTACATTATCACTACCTTGCCACTCCCCTTAAGGCATCCATATACATATTCTAGCTCCCATATGAAATCATTGAGTTCCTGGCAGGAAAAGGCAAATTCTAATGCATTTAATATTCAAAAGCTGATGGAAATGTACTTGAATTGTATGTCGTGAGTTTTTCAACGTTCCCTATGTACTGTAGTTGAGAGCATGATGTGAAAATGTTGCTCTTTTCTGTGGGAAATGAATGTTTTAACAAGCATTTCTAGTCAGAACAGTCCTGCAGAATGTTGGCTGCCACTATTAGGCATAGAACTGCAGATATGCAGTGTCACTCATCAAGATGGCAGCTGCCCAAAATCTGAGCTCAGAGTACCCACAAAGGAAACATTGCCTGCCATGTTCTGAACTGCAGTGATGGCATTCTGTATTCAATCACACGATGTAGAGATACATTCTGTGAATGATTAAAGAGTGCAAGCAAACTTTAATTAGCAAGATAAGGACTATAGCACTCTGTCACATATGTCAACAGAAATCAGATACTGAGAAGATCAAGAGCTTCTTGTCCAAACCACCACTACAAAAAACGTTAATAAAATGAGTTATAAATGCACATGAACGGGATGAATGAATGATTATAATAATGTAGTTGCCATAGACTTAGCCACCCTACCTACCTCGTTCTGGCTAAAATGTACAAACACATTCTAAAATCTTCTTCTAATTCTCATACCTCGGACTATGGTTCTCCAACGCGTACACCCACAGCACTTTGAGGCCCTACCAACGGCATACGGCGCTATGCAAATGCCATATAATACAACACAACATATGTTGCAGAACATTTTTGGGGGGATGGCTGATCTTAACATTTAAATATGACCACCACTGTTTCACAAGTTGTTGTGTATTCTGTTTTTGGAAGAGCTTTGTTGGGGGCATCAAACTTGGGGATTGTTTAGCATGTGACATGCAGCCGATCGTATCAGGCAGACAGGTTAATTTCTGGTGGTGGAGATTACAAATTAATTGGATTATTAATGATTAAAGAGAGATGCTGCGGCTTTAAGAACTGTTCTGTAACTCCTTTACATAATGAACTCTCTGGTGAAGATCTCACAGCGTGAGAGAATCGTCACCACAATTAGGCAACCGGAAAGGAACACATAATAAATGATCTGAAATTCTTTAGTGATCCTCCTTTAAAAAAAAACAAAAAACAGTCCGTCAGTAATATAAGAAAGTTCCTCGCTCTATCTAAGCGGATTATGAGTGAGGTAGGTAGAAACCTAAGAAAAAGGAACCCAAGCGCAATGGTAACTCCCCCCACACAGCTACCTAATCCCTCACAATGTTCAGTGATGACAGCAACGCAGATGCGAAGGCTACCTATTTTATAATATATGTGCAACGTAACAATAGCCTCGGTCGCTAAGCGCTGACTATTTGTGTGAAATTCATGGGAAGTAATACTGCAGTGCATAAAGACTTCGTCATCTGTCTAGATGCATGAGCAGGAAATAAGAATACACCATAATGTACCATGACTGTGCCACATTACCCTACCAAATTAAGCACTAAAACAGACACTTTCAGGGGTGTCCATTTCTTCAGATCAAACCAGGGGTGTTGCTAGGTCTGGAAAAGATCCGGAACTATGCTAATTTTGGGACTGTCGGCACTGGGGGCTAGCAAGCCTTTTTGGTTGTAACCCCTGAGCTTCTATCCGGGGCTACAACGAAAACACCTGGGGCTATAGCCCCCATAGGGCCCCCCGCACCCCAGCAACGCCTCTGGATCAAACAACAGTTAAGGGCTTCTGTGGGGACCCTGTTGTGGACTGGCAGGTTAAAGGATCTCAAACTTTCCTCTCAAACCGCAACTTCTAAATGAGAGAAAAGGCTGGAAATGGAAATGCTGTGTTGACCAAAGAAGGCAAGCAGCGATGCAAGAACGGTTTGGAATTTCCCTACAAAAGAGACCTGTACTGCCATTACCGGTGCCCTGCACGCTTCCGTTTTGTTCTACGTCTACGCAGAAGTTCCAAACCATTGTTTGAAATAACCCCCTTTGGGAGGGTTTTAGTCCTGACCGATCATGATGGAGGTATAATCAGCATACCATTGTTTTCCTAAAGTAAGCACGATTTCAGAACTACGGCAGCTGTAAGACCAGCAACTTCATAAGGGGACTGTATCATCCCCACCCTGTTTGTACTGATGTGTTCTGGTTTTCCGGAATTATGGTGTTGCAGCCTCAACCTCTGATTTGAACATGCACTGCCTATTCACTCCTCCTACCAGTCTATCTGTCAGGCCAATGCCCCCTGCTCTCTTGCACCAAAGACCGGCCATGGACTCTAACTTGGTTAGAAACCCAGGGGTAGTTTCCTTTTGGACTGCTTACTTCACTGTGATGTGAGCCCATAATCCAGCTAGTCTGCAATTGCCTTTTGAGGTCTTCTCCCCTAAATGGAGTGAGACCAAGGACATTCCCAATGAGGAAGCCCTAATCTCTGCGTATGTTTTAAAATCGTCTCTTACCTGAAACCTGACTACTCAGTTCAGTCTCCCAGTCACTTTCTCCACAGAGACCAGTTGTCAGATCTCAAACTTCAAGCCTGTCAGTTGTCACCCATCCATCTTCTAGCAATGGGTCCTATTACAGAATCAATGGACACCGCACTGCTCTACAGTGAGTGTAGCCCAGGTGTGCCATGCAAGGATAACACAGTGGTGTTATCCATCCAGTTCTATGAATTCTGGAAAACTATATACCTTGTCATCCAGTCCACATCTCAATTTTATTTTGAGATTTTTTTATGAAAAGAAAATACAGGATTTTGCTTGTCCTGGTTATGATATTGCCTGGGATATTTGTTTCAATTGTTTGAAACTAAGGAAAGAGTCTTTGGAGGTAAGGGGGAACTGTCTACAAAAACGTCCGGTGGTACGTATCCCACAGTCTACTTCACTTCCACAAATCCGAATTCTGACCCGGACGAAGCACTGAAACCTCTCTTCTCTAAAGCAGGGAACACATCGTACACTCTTTACACAAACACATCCCCACATATCTCCTACTTCAAGATCTCTCAGCAGCATGATATACCATGAACTATGACATCCTCATCACCCACCTTAAAACAACACATAGGCCTCCATGATCTATCCCTCACATGGATTAAATCATTCCTCAGCAACTGCACCACCACTGTCAAAATTAATGATTCCCAGCTACCCCCGAACCTCTACAATAGGAGTACCACAAGTACCCATCCTATGCCCATGGCTCTTCCACACATAGATCAAACCCCTTTATGACATCATTGAAACATTCATTAGCAGCTTTCAGGCTATGCTGATGACACTCAATTTTCCTTTGCCCTTGCCCCGAAACCAATATGAAATACACTATTACAAGCTGTCTACTCATCATCAAAAATGGATGGCTCACAACAACCTCTGTCACAACCCTAGCAAAACATTAATCCTACTGTTCAACATAACCCCCATATACAACCTACAATTCACCTGTCCAACAAACTTAGGATACCCCCTCACCCCCTTCCACTGAGCACAGGAAGCAAGAAACCTAGGCTACATATTCAACTCATAACTTAAACTCAACCCTCAAATCCAGTCAATCTCAAAAAAGCGAACTCACTCATCCACATTCTTGAAAAAATCCTTCAATACCTAAAAATGATCTAAAATATTGATATCAACAGAGCACTGCTACAATATGAACTGAACTAATGCAACACGCTCTACAAGGGCACCAACAAAGAGGACTTTAAAGCGTTCCATAGCCTTCAAAACAAACCCGCCAGGCTCGCAATGGAATTAATGCCATGCATCCACATATCAGAAATGGCTGCCCATTAGTCACCAAATATAAATCGGAACTCTCATCATTATACACTTTCTACTATAAACCATTGAGCCACAGTGCCTCAAAAATGTCATTCCCAAAGCTACCACTCCCTGTACTCTCCATTACTCCTCGAAACTCAAACTACGAACCCACAAACACTACAAAAATGATAGCAGAGGAAGAAGTCTCTCCTTCAAATAGCACATAAAGAAATGGTATCTCAAAAAATGGCTCGAAGAATAACAAACCCCTTCTGAAACTCTTATCATGACCCCTCTTCCACCCTTAACACCCTCAGCAACCTATCTCCCGCACCGTTCACTCTCCTCACATATCATCAATAATATGCACCTCCCCATCGTACCCTACCCCCCTTTCCCTTCAAGCACTTAATCCCATACACGCATCCTCATGTTCATCCGTCCGTTGCTGGATCGTACCTCTCTGTACCTAAAAGCATCTACCCCTACCCTTGTGTCTCTCTTTTCTCACTACATCCTCACTCTTTCTGAACCTTTCGGACCTATCCCTTCTGATAGCAAACTCATCTGCTCACCCCTACCAATCCCCTCCCTAAATCTACCTCTCTGCAAAATCATTTGTTGATGCATTTACCCACCAAATGTCATCTACATGGCTGCTTCCAGAGACTGCAACCAGCGCATTGAAGCCATTTGGCGAGTGAGCGCTCATAAATAAAACACCAAATAAATATAAGCACCCAGTTAACTCTTAAGATCAACCTATAAAGTAGAAAAAGGGTTTGTGGTTCACATCTATGGATTTTTCTCCAGCTAGAGAAAAAATGCGTTTGTTAAAAATGTGGTCCTGCTCACCAAAGAGAATATACATTGGCTACCTGCTAAAACAACAGAGGTCAAATTGATACCCTGTACATTACAAGTTCAGTTGAGTGTCTGTCTTAGACAGCACAGATCACAGAAATGTGATTCTCACTAACAGCTGGCCTAAAGTCGCCTGCTGGGATAGCAAGACATAATTCCCCATTTTGAGAGCTGCATTTAGGTTCCCCCAAGATTATGTATGATTTGCTCAAGAATATGAATGCTAAAAGTAAAATTAAGTCAGTTTTAAAATCTCAGACCTGTTTATGCTCTAGTCGCAATGCCAAAGTCTTGTTGAAAAGTGACCTATTCATGTCTCTTCCTGTTTGTCTATGTCACTCTGTGTCTCTGTCTCTCTTACTCTCGTGCTCTATTCGCCTCACTATGTCTGCATCTCTGTTATTCTCTTTCTGCCCCACTCATTTTCTGTCTCTCACTTCTTTTCTCTGTCAATTCACTAAACCATACATACACAATTTATGAATGCATATTTTGCACAGGTGGGGCTAATTGTGGGTGTCAGAGAACTAGCTCAAAATAATTTTATATAAAGGTACACAATAGATAAAATGGCTATATATTTATTTATTTATTTATTTATTTTATTTTTTACATTTTTGAAAACACCCAGTCCCGGGGGTATCACAGCCTTAGTACATCATAATAGGGCCAACACCAGGTACAGAATGGTTATAACAGCTGCAATACATAGCATGGTCTGGTTGTTACTGGTATGTGTCGAACAGCCAGGTGTTGGTACGTTTTTTAAAGGTAGGGAATGACTTCACATTACAAATGTGCGCTGACGGAGCATTCCAGGTTGTGGGTGTCGTTACACAGGAGCTAACTCCACCTGTCCTTTTTCTCTTGAAGCGAGGGGAAAACAGAGAAATGCTTGAATTCGATCTGAGAGTGCGTGCCGGTGAGAATTGGCTGATGCAGTTATTGAGGTATTGAGGTATTGGGGTCCACCTGGTGGACACAGTGATACGTGATGGAAAGTGTTTTAAATTCTACACTGGCTTTGATGGGGAGCCAGCGAGCTTCTCTTCTGACACCAGAAATGTGGTCAGACCATTTGAGGCCAAGTGCCACACAATGTGCTTTGTTTTGTAGAAGCTGCAAGATGGACATGTTGGAATTGGATGTACCCATCAGAAGGATGTTGCAGTAATCGAATTTGGACAGGATGAGGGCTAAAGCGAGAGTGATACAGTTGCTAGGAGAGAGGAGCTGTCTACTCTGGGAAATTAGTCTGGCAGTGGAAGAGGCAAGAGCATTGATTTGTCTAGACATCGAAAGGTATGCTTCGTAGGAAACCACCAAGGTTTTCACTTGCTTCGAGACCGTGATGAAGGTGCCGTCAATTCAGAAGGATTAAAAAGTAGAGTCAAGGGGGGGTCATTACGAGTTTGGAGGTAGCCATGGTGCTAATAGCAACATGGCTGCCTCCAAACCCGTGTCCCGGTCCGTGGTGTTGGAATGGGTGCTTACCGGGACATTCCGACCTTTGCGGACCCGGTAAGTCCCCATTCCAAAAACCATCCCCCATTCACATTTTAGCCCCATAGGGCTCAATGGGAATGTTGAAGGAGCTAATAACGGGCCCGCAAATCAGGCCCGTTATTAGCTCCCTGGTCCCTTAACGGGTCCCGCTAAGGGTGGCTGGTAAAACCCGCCGGCCCTAGTGGGACCAGCTAAGGGACCTCGGAATGCAGCGGTAGGGGGTTAACGGCACCGGCATCCTTACCGGTGCCGTTAACCCCTTACCGCCGCACTCGGAATGAGGCCCAAGGAGTCTGATCTGATGTGGGGAACCGATGGCGAGGAGCTCAGTTTTTTCATTGTTCAGAAATAGGTTGTGAGTGGCCATCCAGGTCTGGATAGTGCTATAAATAGCATTCATTTTGATAGTGTTAGTGTCATGATTGCCAGAGAGTGGGGTGAGAATCTAGGTATCTTCCGCAAAGTTGATGTAGATGATACCTCTAGAGTCAAGAAGAACAAAGAGGGGTTTAGTATACTTATTATAGAGAGTGGACGAGAAACAAGATCCTTGTGGAACACCTATTGGGGCTAGGATAACATCTGCAGCTGATTACCCTTTGAACACCCACGTGGTACGACCACCGAGAAAGGACGTGATCCATGACATCGTTTTTGGTGAGAAATGGAGGTGTCGGGAGAGGTGCAGGCAAAGGATGTTGTGATTGACAAAGTCAAAGTCCGCCGAGAGATCAAGTAAGAGAAGGATAGCTGGTTGCCAGTGTCCATGATGGAGTGCATTTTAATTTTTAAGTCTAGTAGGGTGGTTTCCATACTTTGCTTAGGGTGGACACCAGATTGTCCTTTGCTTAACAATAGGTTGGTTTCAAGGAATTGCTGGACTTGAGTGTAGGCTAAGCGGGCCAGGATTTTTAGTGAGAAGGGGACAGACATGATGGGGCGGTATTTGGTCGGGATGGAGGGGTCTTGCGAGAATTTCTTTAGTAGCGTGGTGACCCAGGCAGATTTGATTGTGAAGGGCACTGTGCAAGTCACGAAGGGGGCATTTGCAAAGTCAGAGATGAAAGGCAAGAGTGTGGGAGCGCAGAGCTTCATGATGTGTGTAGGACTAGCATCTCCTTTACAGTTTGATGGTTTGAGGGTTCTAATGGTATCTGCTAGATGCTCAGGTGCAACTTGGCTAAATGCAAAAGGAGAGATATTCAATATGCGATCCTTAGATTTTTTGAGAAAAGAGCCTTTTTGGCGTTCATTTTAGATAGAAGAGACTTCATTTTGTGGGAGAAGACATATTGAATTGTGGTACACCATTCCTTGTTGGTGCGTGTGTTGGCAATGGGAGGAATAGGTATTTCTAGTTCCCGAAGGGTTGGTAATAGTTCCTTACTATTGTAACTGGCATTGGCAATTCAGTCATTATAGTTGTTAGATTTGCAGGTAAAGACTGCTTACTTATAGTTATGGGCCAAGGTGGCGAGGGACTGACAGGTATTTTTTTTTTTTGCAGAGGTGTTCGAGTGATCTCTTTTCCCATCCTAGGTGGATCAGATCCTCAGTGAACAAGGAGTTATTGGTCATATGAGTTAAGGGATCTCGGATCTGAGAAGGATGTGTTTATCCAGGGCCTGGAGCAGGTAATCTTGGAATTGGGTGGCTAGGTCGTGGACTGAATGGCTAGGAGTGGGTGCAAAGGAGCTAAAGGCTGTAAGGACGGATGGTTTTAGTTCCTCGTGCTTGAGCTTTCTAGTGTTGTGGACGAGAATAGGCCTCAGTGACACGGGGGCGAAAGTTTGTTGAGCTTGCTGAGGGGAATAGTAAAGTGAATGATGAGATGGTCATTCCAGGGAAACGGATCTATGGCATCATTGTTGATGTGGACGTTAGCCTTGAAAATCCTGTCTAGGATGTTCTCCTTGGAATGGGCGGGGGATGAGATGTGTTGGGTGAAACACATGTCACTGAGCGCTGCTGACAATGCCATTGCTTTAGGGTCAGAGGCATCATTGAAACCAAAGTTAATGTCACTTAATATAATGCATTTAGTAGCGTGCTTCATGAATGGCGTGATCAAGAGCGGAATGTTGTGGTCGGGGTGGCTGGGACCATTGAGTTGTCTATATATGAGGAGAATATGAAAGTGGTTTGGGGGTCTATGGTTGCCTTCAGGAGTATCATTTTGTACCTCGCAGTGGGGTGTAGGGAGCAGGTCCTGATTTGTAACAAAGCCTTAGAAATGAGGGCAACCCCCCCAGCTGGCACATTAGTGCGAGCGGCTACCTGGATGGTGTAGTTAGATGCAATTGCCATGGCGAGAAGTGGGCCAGAAGCATTGTGAAGCCAAGATTCTGTAGTGGCTAAAATGTCTATGGGTGAATCCACAATGAGGTCATGGATGTCCACAGCATGGGCGCCTAACAACCTGATATTAATCAATGCACATTTTGGGAGTATGTTGATTGTAGGTGATTGTGGAGGAGGGTGTTGCGAAGTGTGTGGTGGGACTTGTACATGGTCTGGCACTGTAGGTGCAGGCTGAGGTATATCTGTGCAGGTGGGGCAGGTTCTAGATCGAAGTCTGTGTCTGCAGTGTTTGCCCAAGCAGGGAACTGAGTGACACGGGATCCGAATGTTGGTAAGAGGCTGTAGAGGTAGTGACAAGTGTGCTGGGAAGGTCAGGAGTAACACAGCCTGGAGTATGGCTGGAGCTGAGGTGGGGTTTCCAGAGAGTGGGAGAGATGGTTGGCCATGCAAGTGGGTTGGCGCGTATGTTGGGAGTTGAAGGGAGTGCCTTGGCTGGTGACCTGGTATGGAGTAGTATACAGTGTTTTCAGAGGGCGACTGGTACAGTCAGGGCAATTTTAGAGCTCCTACATGGTCCATCTGGGAAGGGTTGGTGTGGATCTGCACCTATCCATTATAAGGATGGTAAGAACAGAAAGGGAGGGGGGAAGTGGTTAGTAGTGGAGGCTGCACCGTGGATATTGGTTAGGGCCCCAGAATATTGTGCCTCACTAACGGTAAGGTGGGCGATGTTGGTGATGAGTAGAGGACAGTAATAATCAGGGGTAGTGGATGGCTGACAGTCATGTGTGGCCTTACTAGGGACTATGCTATTGTGCGCATGGTGCCGGATGAGGGCAAGAGCTGGCGGCAGGCCATGAGCAAGGAGGGAGCTGATGGGGGCAGTCACGCTTACTATGGGAGCACGATATTGTGTGGTGTCAAGGTAATCCGCTGGATGTGCAGTGTTGCATGAGGTAGTCTCTCTGCCAGAGCAGATAGTGCTAGCATCAGGTGGCAGAGGAGAGCAAAGTTGACTAGTAGCTAAGTTGTAAGGGTTCTGCAATACGTTCCCGAGATGGGAAGTCACTGTAGCACCGGCTGAACAGCAAAGTGTGCGGGTGGATCGGGGGTGTAGCAAACACATGCTGGTTGTGGCGCACTATAGTAGAGGTAATAGCAGCGGCATGGGAGCTGGGGGTCACATCATACGAAATAATACAATCAGGCGGTGCATGCGGTTTAGAAAGAATGCATGGAACAGTGTGCAGATTTGAGAAAACATCCGGGGGAGATACAACTTGAGCAGTGACAGTCAAATGTTCTGCATCAAACTAAACATCACATTCAGGCACTAACTTAATACATGAGGACGAAACAGTGTCAATGAGCATTGGAAGCAAATCGGAATGCAAGGAGGTGAGGAGACAAAATGGAATCCGCGACCAACAAAAAGTCTCTGGCAGGATGTTGGCGGGATGCCTGCATTGGAGCCAAATATATTCACAAAGATATTATTATTGTAGAGCGACCGGCTGTGTAAGTGAGACAATCCTATGCATTCAGGAATCACAAAAATAAACATGCAAATATGAAAGTCTCTGTCAGAGACTGAGTGAACCCTTAAGGAGACACCTCAACGATATTTTAAGAACCCAGCACACGTTTTTAAGTTTGTTCAGTTTTTGAGAAAAGACACTGTTGTGTCATTCTCCTGATGAAGGATTCAATCCGGAATCATTTTCGCACGGGTATCCATAATTTTGGAGACATTATATATTAAACATTTTTTTGAAAAATGTGCAAAAGAGCAGGGATAGTTTTTGAATGTCTCTTAGATTTTGATTAGATTTGTTAATGAGTTATTCTTTGCAATATCATTCTGGTGTCTCAGCCAGGGGTTCACACAGTGTCTGACAGAAGCTGTCAGATGTGCATGTTTATACACACAGATGTGATATAAGGCTTTGAAAAAATCGTGCATTGTACTAGGACAGAACAGTATTTTCAGTTAGTGCAGTAAAAAGTATCAACCCTTGACTTTGTTTGATTTTTAAAAGCACGCACAATTGAATATGATTATGTTAGCATATTTACCTGATGTCTTCTGGTTCATGTAAACAGCATACGCCATCTTGCTAGCGTCATAGAAAAGCCGTACTCAGCAATTAAAATCCGAAGGCAGCCACTTCTGATTTGGACATCATGTCCAGCCATCTATCTCTGAGGTCATATTTTAGGCTCCATAAATCAGAGCAGAGCCCCATAGACAGGACACGCCACGGGTTATGACCTCATCCAGTTAAGCATTCTGCAGGGTATGATATGCCCTCGGTTTTAAATTCAACAACACCTAAGTAGAAATTAAAACACAAAAATAAATGAGCTCAGATAATTGCTTATTAAATGTGAAAACACCAGTGACAATAACACGCTCACATTTATTGTTCAATGCATTTAACAAGCAATGCTGAAACAATGTAATCTAAAGCAGTTTAATTTAAACCCTGTGCCTTCCATACTCGAAAAATTCAAGCACATCCAGGGACGGAAATACCTGTCAATAGTCACCAGGATGAAACTATCAATATTTCCAAGTGCTACTGTTAAAAGGGAAAGTTGGAATCCACATTCTGGTTGAGAGATACCATACAAAAATGCCTAATACCCTAACAGACATAATTTAAAATGGTTATGCGCTCTGCTTACAATAACACTAAGGCACAACCTTCAATTAAAAATAGCCACTTTCTTTGGATTAATGTTGATCTGTCTCTTCATGAACATTCGCTTAATTACCCTAACAGAGAGACATCTGAAAAAATTAAAAAACCCAGCGGATAATTCACAAACATGATTTCTCTGCTGGTGGTGCGCAGGACACACACAGGTGTAGACGGTGTTCATCTACTTTCTTTCAGTGCAATGATTCATGAAAGTGAACCTATGCATGCTAATAAACCTATGTGCATGGATTCGCTGATTTGAATCAGATGACCCACAGAATGTTGGTGCTGGGGTGTTGAAGGAGGGACTGGTAGTTATTTATTTATTTTGGCATTTGTAGAACACACCAAACCCAGAGGTATCTGGGCGCTGGTTACAGATAACAGAAGATAACAACACACATTATTCTGAAGTCATCAAAAAATGTTTTACAGTTGTCGATGAGCATGATGGTGTGAAGGCTTAGGCATCTAGCGTGTCAATTTTTGAGGCCATTACAGAAGGATCAGAATGAGGCTTCTGTTCTCGGAGAACGTGGGAGAGCATTCCAGTTTTTTGCAGCCGCCACTGGGAATCTACATCTCCCTGCTTTTTGCTGCTTGAATCTCGGAATGGAGAGGAGGGGCGAGTGGACGGCACGGGTTGGTCTGTTGGATTGGGATTTGGCAGATTTCCTGGATAAGTATCTCGGGCAGTGTTTCACAGGCATTTGTGTGTTAGCGAAAGTGTTTTGAATATGATGTGTTCATGAACAGGCAGCCAGTGGGCATTCTGTCTTGCAGGAGAATTATGCTCTTTCTTAGCGATATTCAATACTGCTTGGCGTACATTTTAAGAATATGTAGTTTTTTGATATTGTTCGTGGTAGAGCCAGCAAATAGTGCATTGCAGTAGTCTATTCAGGAGAGAATACGCACTCTTGAAATCATGATGCAGCTTTCGGGGGTCATAAGCAGTCTGCATGCTATGATAAGTTTACAAGTGTATGCTGCCCCAGAGGTGATAGCGTTTACCTGACTTGTTAGGGAGATCGAAGAGTTCAGGTAACCCCCAGCGTTTTCACTTCTTTACATACTGGAATGATATAACCATCCATGACAAAGGATTCATACTGTCTCATTTCGAGTTAGGTGGTAAGTGTGTAAAATTGGCAGTAATTGAGTTACTGCCAATTTTACCACTACACCAAATTATGAGTTTTGCTTTTGAGTGGAGGATTTACCTTCAGCAAACCTCTATAGGTAAATCTTCCCACTCAACACCCAAAAATTGGCAAAATTGCCAGAATAACTGCAGCACTAATTCCACCACGGTAATTCAGCAAAAAAAGCCCCATTGGGTCCAATGGACGGAAAAAAAATGGGGAATTACACCGCCGCCACCACTTGTAATCAGGCAGAAATTCCGCCTGACCATGTGGCGGTAATGGTAATTCCTCAGGGATATTCTTCGGAGGATTTACCTCTGAATTTCCGCCTAACTCGTAATGCATAGGCTCTGCTGAGTTTTCTTAAGCAAGGATGTGTACCAACGAGGAGCAACTCTGTTTTTTCGTCATTTAGGCATAGGAAGTGTTGTGCCATCCACGACTGGATAGTTTGGTAGATTTTGTTCAGAGTTTTTCAGGTGGTGCTGTAATCACCTGAGATGGGAAGGAGGATGCAGGTATCATCCGCATTGTCAAGGTATGGGACAACATACTCGAACATAGAAAGTGGCAATGTGAGTATGCTCATTATGTTGGACCTGTCGGGAGCACTTTAATATTCTTACAAACAGACTACGTGAAGTGGCTCATGTCTCTGAAGAAGCCCAGAGATGGTTTGATTTCTTTCTGAATGCCCGAAAGCAACAGGTCAAGATGGGCTATTTTTTATCAGAAATGCTGACCATGCTATGTGGAGTCCCTCAGGGCTTCTCTTTATCGTCAGTGCTTTTTAATCTCTATATTCACCCTCTTTTAAAAATCCTAGCACAATTTAATTTGCAGTATCATTCCTATGCTGACGACACGCAGATCTATATCAGTCTAAAACAACCAGCAGATGCAAGAGAGAATATCTTGAAATGTGCAGAGGCAATCCGAGTATGGATGATGGAAAACAAGCTCCAACTCAACCCTAAAAACAGTGAGATAATTATCTTCAGTTCTAAGAAGAAATTCAGAACTACTTTTCAGATGGTCCCATGCACCTCGATATTTGGAACACTGAATCTGTCAAGAACCTAGGGTTTATTTGGCAGTCAGATCTGGGATACAATCGGCATGTGAACCAATTGGTGGAATCAGTGTACTTTCATCTGAAAATGTTGAAACCACTTCTCCCCCCTATCTCAGAAGTTGACCGAGCATTGGTGGTGGGCTCATTTCTTAATGCTAGGTTGGACTACTGCAACGGCCTACTGGTAAAATGCCCCAAATACCAGTTGCAGTGCCTTGCAGTGGCACAAAATGCTGCAGTACGTGTGGTATTTTCCTTATCCTGGAAAAAGTCAGTTTGGGAATTCAGGAAGAGACTACCGGTCCATCGATGGGTCCAGTTAAGCTCCTGGGTCTGGTCTTTAAGTGTATACATGGCATTGCACTCCTCTATCTGTCTGCAAAAATTCAGACCTACACCCCAATAGATCTTTGTGATTTATGACTCAAAACCAACTGGTGGTTCCTATCTCCAGATTTGTTCATTGAGTGGAGAGAAGGTTTTCAGTGGGTTGTCCCTGTGCACGAAACTGCTTACAGCCTTATTTAAGGAAGATAGAATCCTTGACAGTTTTTAGAAAACAGCTTAGAAACAATTTTATTCAAGTAAGATCGTGTGAGTGGCTTATGACGGTTCACTGTACTGTATGTAAGATCTGTGCCTAGATGTGGCTTGAGGCTTGGTTCCCTCTTGGGATTTGCACTAAATAAATTCAAAATAGAAATAGAAATAGAAATAGAAATAGTTGGTGTAGGAGATTCCCAGATTATCCAAAAAGTTGAATAGTGGCTTTGTAAATATATTAAGTGTCAGCGAGACACAGGAGCCTTGGGGAACAGTGCACATAACTGGTGTTCGCATGGCAGCCGCACTTGTGGATAGGGTCAGACTGGGACATAAAATTATCTCGAACACCAATGAAAAATTGGCCCACAGTTGCAAATGGCGTTTCATTACTTTTGTGATACTGTTTAAATAGTAACCAAGGGGGGAGTTTTTGATAAGTGTGATGCCAATTGTGCATTTTAAAGAATATTTCTTCAGCAACACTAGTCAAATCTACTAGCCGCACAGTGAATTAACTCATCAAACTGGCCAAAAAAGTGGCCCAATTTGACCAAAAGAATAATCCCACACCAGCATTTTGTGTTTTTGGTTCGGTCCTAGGCCTATTGCCCAAAGGCCAGTCTGAGCCTGCTTGTGTAGAAGGCCCTTATTGTTCGGTTAGATAGGAAAGATTCAATCTTCCTGTGGCCTTGGAAGAGAAAAGGGCAACTGAGCATAGATGATGGCCTAAGATTGTGTGATCCACTAAATCAAATGCTGCTGAGCGGTCGAGCAGGAGCAAGATGGCCAGATTCCCCTTGTCTTTAATATCATCCATTTGGATTTTAAAGTCCAGGAATGCTGACTCTGTTCCATGACCTGGGCGGATGACAGATTGGCATAGGTAAAGGAGATTATTGGTTTTGAGATGTGGATTTGCATGTATGCTGCTCTGTCTAATATTTTAAGTAGGAAGGGGACTGTTGTGATGGGGTGATAGTTGGTGGGGGTGTTGGGGTCTAGTGTAGGTAGTGTAGTGGGAGGACCCATGCTTCTTTTAGATAAGTTGGTATAATACCAGAGGAGAAGGAGTTGTTGATGAGTGAAGAAATGAATTGAGCAAGCTCTTCTGCGCAGTCTTTTATCAGTGATGCTGGGCAGATGTCACCTTGGCATCTAGATGGCTTCAAGCCTCTGATGATATTCATAACTTCACGGACCGTGACTTGGGCAAACTTGAATAGTTGGGTGGACTGAGGTGGTTTGGGCATGGGGTTCGGCATTGTCTCCATTGGTTGTCATTTGTTTTTTGTTGCTGTAATTTTCGTTTGGAGTAAAGAGGTTTTGTCCAGATGTGCCCTTTGGATATTAGAGCACCAGGTGGTGTTCTTGAGGCAGCAATCTGGGAGAGCCATTGGTGATTCAAACTCCCTTAGGATGGCGAAGAGTTCTCTCATGATGGAATTGGCATTTTCAATTCTCTCATTATCGGTCAAACCTTTGGCTTGGAGGATAGCCAATTTGTAGGTTTTGGAAAGTCAAATGAAGAGCTCCTTGTTGGTGGCTGAGTAACAAGAAGCCAAGTACACTCGGCTGCTCGCTTTGTGATGCATAATGTTTTGAGATTAGGGGTATACCAAGAGTTCAGGTGAGCTAATGGCTTAGATTTCCGTGCACATTAGAGCTACCCTAACAATAGCGAGTAGGAAGGTTTGGTTGTGAAGATCTACCATGGAATTGGTATCACAGTCAAGTGTAGGTAGTCCATCAGTGGTTGCAGCAGTGGGAGCATGTTGGCTCCTGTGATATTCTGGGCATTTCTTGAGCGGGAAGCAGGTGCATGTTGGGGTGTAGCACCGATTTGCCCATTCTTAGGAATAGCAAATGAGATAACATTGTGATCAGACCAAGGGCACTGGACATTGGATGTGATGGTGATGTTGTAGTTAGCCTCTACTAGCCAGTCTAGCGTGCAGTGTCATGAGTGGGAGATGTGATACACTGTGTGAAGCCCACAGCTTCGATGGAGTTGGCTAAGGCTAGTGCATTGTCATCAGTGGGGTCATTGAATCCCAGGTTTACATCACCCAAGAAGATGCTTCTAGAGGAAGTCTTGGTATTATTTGAGAGGAGAAATGCAGTGTCTTCCTTAAAGAATAGTAGTGGGCCCGGTGGTCTATAGATGATTTGGATGGTTAGCGTGGCAGAGTTGGTGAGAGACAATTTAGTAGAGAGCAACTCTCCTGTCTGGAATGGTTGGTTGGTGATTTCTATGACGGAGAGCAGATTTTTTGCTTTGATAGCGTCTACTCCACCCTTGGTGTCCAGTCTGTCTTTTCTAACGATAGATTAGTTGTCTGGGATGGCCAGGGAGAGGGATGGATTAGCGGCTGCATGTAGCCAGGTTTCTGCGATAGCTAATAGGTTGAGTTTATTGGTGAAAATGAGGTTGGAGATGTCGAGAGTGTGAGCTAAGAGGGATCTGGTGTTGATAAGTGTCCCCTAATGTGCATTGAAGGTGAATATAAGATGTCATCCGGCAGGTTGCCATCAGCAGGGTAGTTTACCAGAGGAGTATACTTTGGGGATATGATTGTCACTAGTAGGGGTGGCTGAGGAGTGTATGCCAGGTGTGTCAAGAAGTAAGGGTGTAGTAAGTGTAACAGGCTCAACAGTGAGTGGCAGGGTAGTCATTTCGTCATTGATGCACATGGGGGAAATCGGCTTCTGAGAGGGTGTAACTTCAATAATTACTGGGGAGATTGGCACCAGTAGGCAAGTGCCATCACAATTCACTGGGGCAGACAGGGCTTCAGTGTTCAAGGGAGCAGTAAGCTTTAACAAGCAAAAGGCAGGGTGTGGCATCAGTATGCATAGTGGTGACAGTGTTGGAAATACAGTTGGAATGAATGTTCATAATGACAACAGGGTTGGACTTACAGGTGGCAATAACATTCTTAGTGGCAACAGAGTTTGATGTACATGTAGCATAAGCATTCATAGTGGCAGCAGTGTTGGGAATACAGGTGGCAACAATATTCATAGAGGCAACAGGTTTGGGGAATACAGTTGGCATCAATATTCGTTGTGGCAACAGGTTTGGAATTACAGGTGTCAACGAAATTCATAGTGGAAGCAGGGTCTGATGTACATGTAGCATCAGTAGTCATAGTGACAGCAGTGTTGGGAATACAGCTGGCAACAATATTCATAGTGACAGCAGTGTTCAGAATACAGTTAGCATCAATATTCATAGAGGCAGCAGTGTTGGGAATACAGTTGGCACCAATATTTGTAGTGGAAAAGGGGTTGGAATTGCAGGTGGCAAGATAATTCATGGTGGAAACAGGGTTTGGTGTACATGTGGCATCAGTGTACATTGTGTTGACATGGTTTGAAATACAGGCGCCATCAGTTTCAATGGTGGCAGCAGGGTTTGATATACTTGTAGCCTTAGTATACACTTAAATGTACAATGGGCATTAGTGTTCTCAGAGATAGCTGACTTTAAGATAAGTATGGCATCAAAGTGTGTAATGTCTGCAGTTTTAGCAGTGCAGATGGCATCAGAAGTCACTGAAGCAGCAAGCTTTGCAGAGCAAAGGGCCTCCATAGATCCCAGGCAGCAGCCTCTGCAGTACATAAGGCATGGGTAATTGTGTTGGCAACAGCTCCAGAATATGTGTGGCCTGGAAAGATTCAGAGGCAGCCAGCTCGTGGTTGCCTGTGTCGTTGGGTATTTCGGGTGTCAAGTGCAGCTTTTTTGGTGTCCCCGCTGTTGGGTGGGGGCTGTGTAAGACATTATGAGGTGAACCTCCTTTCCGTGATGTGCATGAAGCATGGGGGGCTGGTCCACGGCATCTGGGGCATGCAGTCCTTACCTTGAAGGATCAGTGGATGGAAGAGGGGACGCTAATGAGCAGGTTTAACTTAAGTTGCTGGGTGCCGCGTGATCGATGAGGGATTTGCGCATCCGGAGAAGTGGTGCCTCCTGATCCCAGGCACCTATTCACTGCGTTAGGGGCATAGCCAGTATATGTAGGTGGATCATGGCAGTGCGCAAAGTGAGTCACAGGTTCCTAAACGTATAAGTACAGCGAGAAGTGGGCCAAGACTCCATTGTAATCATTGTGTTTTGCGACTTGATGGAACTAATCCAATTTGGAGTGGCATCTGGCAAGAAGTAAGAAGGCAGGATGATAGATGTGTCAGGCAAGAGGTGAGACATTTTCAAAGAGATCAATGTAGTCGATTTCACATCATGAGGCTGTACATACCAGGAATAGTATGCTGGCATCTGGCCTCCAGTGGCCTGACAGGGCCTGACAGGATGGAAAACGGTCTTTAGAGTAGGTCCTTGGAGGAGGGCCAGACTCGCCTGCTAGCTCTCTGGACAAATGTGGGATAAGGCCTGAGAAAGCCAATCAGGAAGCAAGTGAGACAGGACAAAGGGCCAGCAAGGCCCTGCTTCCTTTGATCCCACAGCAGCACCTGCCATTTTAGCAGAGAGTTTATGCTCATTTCTTCTATGTGTGTCCCCAGCTCGGGTCTCCCCGCTTCTTTGGCAGTCCTTAGAGTAGGTCCTGGAAGGAGGGTCTGCATTAGCCTGCCAGCTCCCCGGACCAAAGTGGGATAAGGCCTGATGTGACCAATCAGGAAGCAAGTGAGGTGGCAGAAAGGGCCAGCAAGGCCCTGCTTCCTTTGATCCCTCGGCTTCTTTCGATCCATCTTCACACAGAGCTGATGCTCCTTTCTTCTGTATGTGTCCCCAGACCCTGGGTCTCCTTGAAGGTTGGAGCGGCATGCTGCTTTGACAGGACAGGGCCCGACCGACTGAAAAAGGTCCTATGAAAGTGTTTCCCTGATTCACTCAGGGAAATACGTCTATCTCTAGTGGTCTCTGCACTAAATTCCCTGCAAGTGCCAGCTCCTCCAAGGTAATGTATCCTCACACTGCTCTTACACACCTGGCCCCCAATTCGACATTGGTGCGTCCTGAATGGCCTTTAATTGCTGTGCTTTCCACAGCGGGTCACCTTTGAGGTACCTGCCTATGTGAAGTGTCTATTACTTAATGCACACTCACTTAAGGCACACACTTCTTCATTCTATGAACTGTTACAGGAGTATATGCCTGATCTAGCTTTTGTTACTGAAACGTGGCTTAATGAAAACTCAGGCCCATGACTACCTAAGGCACTGCAGGCAGATTATTGCATTCTGCGATTGGACAGACCTTCTCTTCAAGTGGTTGGGGACGTGGCATTAATTCACCACTCCCGTTTTATATGCTCTACTCTTCCTTTCCCTCAATACCTCAAAATGGAAGCTCTTCTTTTATGGATTGCCTTTTCTCCCAACAGGACTATTGACATCTGTTTAGTCTATCGGCCTCCATCTTTGTATACTCATTTTCACTGGCTTTTGCTTAAGGAATACCACATGTTAATCTGTGTTTCACGGATTTGATTATTTTATGTGATTACAATCTTCATGCTAATCACCCATTGGCTTCTCAAGCAGGACAGTTGATTTCGGTCCTCTCTGCTTTGGCGCTTGTTCAATGCATGGTTGGACCTACCCACATGCTGGATAACATGTTAGATCTTGTGTTCGCCACATTAGGCTTGGTATCAGTATTTTTGGGGTTCCCTGCCTCATGGACCAATCATTTTGTGATCCCCTTTTTGATTAATTCCACAGTGCCAGATCTTTTTATGCCTGGTTGTCCACCTTATCGCAGATGGCGATGCGTTAATATTTCTGACATTGTGGATAATATCATTCCAGTCTGCCCCAGCTTAGTCTACTGATCAGGTGGCTCTGTCTTCAGCCCTACTGTCAATGGTTGATGTAATTTCTCCTTTGATGAATGCCAAATTACGTTTCTGAACCCTGGTTTTCACCTGAGCTGGAAGGTCGCTGCCTTTTTATGCAGGCAGGAGGAGCACAAATGGCACTCCTCCTACATTCAGGCTAGTCGCCTTGCATTGTGCAGAGCTAGTGCTGTGTTTCAAGCAGGTGTTTTCGAGGCCAAACTATTTTTTTGCTTCTCACTTGGTGTCTGCTGTTAATGAGTCTACAGAGATATTTAGGCTTGTCCAGTTGCTCTCATCTGCTTACTGAGCTAATTTGTTTGCCCCTTCCCAAGGTCTTTGCCAGTACCTTTCCAATTTTTGTTCTGACAAGATAGCAACTATCCGACAGAATATGGTTGACTCAGGATCGCGGTTGCTCTCTATTTCTGACTGCAGTAGTCCTTGTGCCCTTTCTCATTCTTGGCTTTGTTTTCCAGTCTTCAGTGATGGAGATATGGTGAAGACCACTAACACCCTCAAATCTGCTTCTCCACCAGATCCAATCCTGTTGTCCCTCCTGAGGATTATACCTCTGATTACTCCTTGGGTGTCATTTGCTTTGAATAGTTTATCTGCCAACAGTTATTTCTCTTCTGGTATTAATCATACATTTGTGATTCCTCTTTTTAAAATAAAACGTTTTGGACCCTACAGTTCTTTCGAATTTTCAGCCTATTTCCCTTCTTTCTTTCTTCACAAATGTGCTTGAGTCACTGGTGGTGCCTCTAGTTTGCTCCTTTATGGAAGACTCTGGTTTCTTGGACCCCTTTCAATCAAATGTTTGCATTGGGTAAGGCACTGAGTCAGTGCTGGTATCCGCTGCAGATGATCTGGCCAGCCTGGTGGAAGTGAGTGGTGGTGGGGCACTGATTTTGTTAGACCTGTAGGCTGCCTGTGATACCATTGATCACTCCCTCTTGGTGGATCGGCTCACCTCAAAGAGCATTACGGGCACAGTGCTCGCCTCGTTCCGTTCCCTTCTTAACTTTTGAGACCCCCAGCAACTTTACTGGATTTCTACGATTTGATATTTTTACCTGGGAAGAGTGTGAGCCTTTTTTCCCACCCTTCCATGTATTCTGATGTGTGTTTTTTCTTTGGTTATGGAGTTTTAAAACAACTCCATAGGCATCATCTTTTTCTGTGTGTCACACAGCACCTTCAGTGCAGTGGCACAGGGATGTCTTTAAGGCTTCCCAAGGTTTAAATACCTTCCCTGGGGCTGACTACTGTCTCCCAAAACATGTAAATTTAAATTGACTTTACTAGTCTCTTTAAATTTACAGATCCAGCACACACTATCTTCCTATAGAGTGCTGGAGGGGTTGCCTAGCTTCCCCCGAGTCAAAACACTCAAGGAACAGTCAAATGTTACCCTTTCCTACTTTAAATGGCTGGTGGCAGTGATTTAGATCAAACTACCAGGATTTTTCCTGACCGCTAACAAGTGTAGCTAAAAATCAGGCCAGCCATGTTTTTCAATATGGCGCCCCAGACCTATCTGTAAAAACAGACTCTGGTCATCTTTTTTCACCATTTCTTTTAGGAAAGGTCCTTCTTGTGTTTGTCTCAGTGCACCAAACCAGGTTTGGTCCCTTTGTTCGTTGGCCTTTGGCGGGCTTCAGTGCTGAAGCCCTCCTCTTGCGCCTCAGTGTCTATATGGACAGGATGTGAGGGAGGTGTCCGAAACTCCCTGTGCTTAGTCTCCTAAGAGACCTGAATGCAATCTGGCATGATTGGCCGGCTGGCTGTCCGGCAATGAGAGCCACCCTGTTGTGTGAGTGACAGCCAGGCTGGAATGAATGGGGGAAAACTGTTTAAAAACAGGTCTCTGGAACTTGGAAAGAAGAGTCGACCACTGGAACGAAAGAACCGAAGACGAGCTGATGGAAGAGGACTGCTGCAACTCCTAGACGACCGGTGAAGCCCTGCTGTAGGTCCGAAATGCCAGAAACTCCAATGACAGAGAAGACCTTCAAGCTTAGCTTCTTCCCTTGAGTTTGGTGGGAACAACCAACTCGCCAGCCACCTGGACACTGTCCCCATCTGGTCGAATTTTCTTCAGAGTGCTGTGGAAAACCAGATAGCCAGGGGCAAGGAAGCGAGCTTGTGGACTTTAAGGCACTCCCACCTTAAAACAATGTTTTGCCAAGCTTGTGTCCTCATCCCTGGGCATTGCAGGAACCTCCCGACGTCCTCCTTCTTGTTTCCATGACTGAAGCTCAGGAACAGCAAGATCTGCTCGAACTGCCATGAGCAACTGCCTCAGCTACAGCTTTTCTTCACTTACAAGGTACTGTTCAAACACGGTCTGGAAATCTTTTCGGCCACAGACAAAGAGCGTGAAACTTTCCCGACTTCGAAGGCGTGTCCTTCTCTAAACATTCGTCAAACTTTTCGCCTAGCCAAATTCTTCTAAAAACCGTGGCAAAGACTTAACCGTTTACTACCAGAACTGTGCTATCCTATACAAAGACTCTGAACCATTGATTTTGTCACAGGCGTATGAACTGAATTGCTGGTTGTAGTTTACTGAAACCCTTTGCCCTGCCTATGAACATATTTGGGCCGTCTATTCTTATAACCTTGTCTTTTTACCCCCTTTAGAAGTATCTGAAGTGCCATTTTGCTCCCACTTCAGGGGAGGTAAACTTGTTCATTTACTTATCAGTTTTGTGTTTGTGGTTTATTAGTGTTTGATATTGAGCTTGTCTTGCTTGTGTAATGTTTTCAAACTGACTGTGTAAATAAATGTATATTCTTTTACCAAGAAACCTTTAGTAAAGTGTTTGTTTGAATCACTGTATTTGTTGGTCCTATGTGTAACTTTTTCTACTGCTCACTCAACTCTTGAGATAAGTCTGGCTGCTCAGCTATCGCTACCACTTTACTGTGTCGTACAGGCTTGTAACAAAGGTGAATTTGCATTGACACTTGTAGCCTTAATTTCATGCAGTGTTTCCAAAGGGGTACTGCATGTTATTATGCCTAACAGAGCTTATTCACTCTTTCGGTTTCAGATGCTACTCTTGCAGATGACAGCCTAATTCTGGTGTGTCTGGACTTGCTGCAGGTAGAGATGGAGGCACAATGCCAGGCATGTCTTCTCGCCATCAACACCTGGATGAGCAACAACTGGCTGCTCCCAAATGGAAACAATACTGAGATGTTGGTAGTTGGGCCACCCTCAATTTCTGTTCTGTGGGTCACTGACTGTTGGCCTTCATCTTTGGTCTGTTGCCAAAACGTGTGCAGGTTGTAAAGAATTTAGGCATCAAATGAACTGTTTCTTTGTCCTTTGAGCCCAAGGTTGGCATGGTTTGCTAGTCAGTTTATTTCAAGCTCAAGGTTTTCACAAAGTTCTTCCTCTCCACCCAGAGAACCTTCATGCATAGTGGTATCTTCTATGGTGCAGACTCTCTGGACTACTATAATGCCTTGTACTTGCAAAACAACAGAATTGGACCCTTAGATGGAGGATGACACTATATTCCTTTATCTTTTTTTTAATAAATATTGACAAATGATTCAATACATTCTTTTCAAAAAATGTTTTTAATAATTTGTATATAAAGTTTCACCATTACGGTGTAAAATTATTTTAAACATAAAGATGCATAAAGCCATTCATCCCTACATTCCATTCACTTCACTTTATCATACCATCAATCAAACAAATACAAAAAAACCTAATCTTTAGATCCACCCTACTGGATCTAAAGGGACTTTATTGTTGTTCCTGTTTATGTCCTGAAGATGGTTGGCGTAAATAGTGGACTGATTTAAAGTCTATAAGATACAACCTGAAACACGTGTCGACCTACTGCTTGAGTGAAGACAGGCAGTTACTTTTAAGACTGTATTGAGAGGATCTAAATGTTGTATTGATGTAAAAAATTGTTGGAGTGTGACCTAAAGGATTAGGCTTTTTCGTATTTGTGTGATTGATGGTATGATAAAGTGAAGTGAATGGAATGTAGGAATACATGGTTTTGTGGATCTTAAATAAGCGCAAATTGTGTTTTATATTTAAAATAATTTTACACCGTAATGGTGAAACCTTATAAAAATGTTTAAAAAACCTTTTGTTGAAAAGAATGTTTTGAATCATTTGTCAATATTTATAAAAAAGATAAATGAATACAGTGTCATCCTCCTTCTAAGGGTCCAATTCTGTTGTTTTGTTATATATTTATCCCATAGGACCCTAGATAGTTGGGCAATCCCCTTTATTATTGAAATGCCTTGTACTTGGCCCAGCCTTCTTACCTATTGCATTGGCTGCAGGTCCTACAAAACACAGCGCCTAGATTGGCTGTGGGGGCTACCTTTTCGGCTTCTGCCTCCCCATTCTAGCCTCACTGCATTGGCTCCCTGTAGGGAAATGTGTAGAATTCAAGGCACTGTGCATTATGCACCAGACTTTTTTACGACTCTGGCCAGGAGTTTCTGTGGAAACAATTTCCTCCATGTGTTCCTGCTCGCTCCTTTCACTAGGCTTCCTTACTGCTTATTCAGGCTCCCCGTTTTTGTCATTCCAGTTTCCGGTGGCTGTGTCTTTTTGGAAGCGGCTGCCAGGTTATGGAATTCCCTGCCAATGGATTAGCGGGTGACACAGGATAACTTCGGGTTCTATCGCTTCTTGAAAAATCTGCTATTTAAGCAGTTCTCTTTTTTGTTTCTATTTGCTGTTCTGTTTTCCCCAGGTAGCGCAATGATGCCCCCATTGGTGAAGGTTGTGATTTACAAATAAATAAATAAATTGGTCTCTCCTGTAAGAAACAAAGTGGCGGGGAATGGGGAATGCTGAAAACAGTCTGTTCATACCACTGTGGCAGCAATCCTTGCTCAAAATAGAAATGCTCATGCTTTGCACTAGTGTTACATTGTATATTCGTATCTCCAAAAGAGAGTTGGATATGTAAATAGGTCACTTGTTTTCACTGATTGTGCTGGTTCCACGCCCTCTCCAATGTAGGATCAGTGAGTCAGTGCATGCTCATTTGTCAGGAAGCCCCCACCCCCTCTCCGCCCCCCCCCAATACTTACGTATGTATTGGAATACATAGGCATCTATGATGGATCAGGCTGCTGTTCTATTGCACCCCCAGCTACCACCTCGGACATCTCACAGTTTATACTGTGAATTAGGCATTCAAAAGGGAGAATTTCAGCCATTGAGATTCAAAAAGCAAAATGCCCTTCACATGCTCTGTCTTAAATCGTTTTAGAATGAGGACCTAATATCAGTTATCAGTAACCAATTACCTAAATAAGAGGTCTGCAACCGTTGCACCTCCAGATATTTTGGACTATAAATCCCATCAACCCTATCCAGCATAGTCAAGGTGAGGGATCATAGTAGTCTTAGCCCAAAACATCTGGAAATCTGCAGGTTGCGGACCCCTAATCTAGAATTAGGCAGTCAGGTATGACTACATGTATGAGTGTAAGCAATGCCTGTATTCCATTAGAATGTCTACATTCAAAACTGTGCAAAGGGAAACTGATCAGTAATGTAATAGGAAGGGAGAGAAAAGAAGATGAGAACATGAGCAAATGAGGGAGTGATGTACATAAAATGGACCACGATGTTAACACTTCTATGAACTTATCAATATCATTTTAATATTTTGCAGTAAAATATATCTCCTCTAACTCAAATTGTAGCTGATTACATCCAGGTGCTGAGATATGGGGTAGTGCAAATAGTTGTACAGGTGTGGACAAAAATAGCATTTGATTTGAATTGCATCTTCTGACTTGGTATTAGTGTCTAAACCCCAAATGTCACAACTGGATTAAGAAGAAACCAGCTTTAATGTGTCCCCTGCAATAACCATCAGGTTCAAAAGAGCAATGGAACATCTGGTGTATTTTGAGACATGCAGGAAATACACAAAATGCACAGCTTCCTGTTGAAGAATGTATGTCTATCCTTACATACACTGTGACAGGGTCAGGAACAAAATGGGGTCCCCTCCAAACTGGGCCAAGAAGCCTGGTAGGGTACTTTCCAGATCTTGTTCTGCCCCAAAAAAAAGGGTGTGGGAGTTGTGAGGGTTCCAGTCTCTGTCCGTTCTGCATGTGTCATTCTGACTATACACAATACCACTGTCAATCACCCCATACCTGCTGTACAGCATGCTGGCTATTGTTTATCCTCTTGTCCTGTAGAACTGCTGTTACCAAAAGACCTTGAAACAGAGACCCATCTCCGCAGCGCACTGAGAAGACTGGCGACAGCAAGCAGAGATGCAACAAAGTGCCACGTCAGTCACACTGACAATCTACTCCATTCCATGCAGACACAAACTTGGATATTGACTGTGATTGAAGCAGGCCACGATGGATCTGCATATTTTTATTTTTTTTTTAACTTTTTTATTGTGTTTAATTGTTATTTAAACAATTTTTACAACATTGGTGAAAGAAGAAATGCAAAAGGGGCACAAAGTCTCTGTCGTCCTCAAATTTATTTTCCGCTGACTGATTCCTGTCCCAAGCCCAGATGTTGCAAGATCTTGGCTACTGCGATAACTAGGCTCGTACAATGACCGTTCATCAAATTGGCCCACCATGATTCCTCATCATATGTTCTTAGACTTTCCGTATGGTGTGGCAAGTAAGTCTTTCTCAATGCAAAGGAGTCTGGGCATGTCAATAATAGGTGTTTAATTGTTTCTATAACACCCGCATTTTGCAGAACCGACAGCTGTTGATTGTGGACTGTCCCAATAATTTTTAAAATGTAATGCTTTTTTAGCACATTCTATCTGGCTTTCAAGTAGGTCATACAGAGAATCCTGTCCAGAAGTTTTTCTAGGTCCTTTCTTGTTTCATTAACCTTTTGTGTGGTAATTTGTGTCAAATGCTTTGTCAGTTTGTATTTTGAAGCTGTTTCTATTGAGCGGATCCAATCCCATTGTATACATTTTAAGTTTACTTTTGTGGGGTCCCGATCCAATTCTTCGAGTGAGCTGCCTACATCTTCTAAAAGATTTAGATTCCATTTTGCCCAGTCTAGTAGGATGATGTTTTTGCCTCCATCGATTTCTTTCTTGACTAAATCCAGAATTTTGGACCTGGGCATTCGTTGAATCTTCCTGTAAAATTGTAATCTGGTTTTCTCCACATGGCCTTCTAACAAAACTAAACTTAGTCCAGTCCTTTTGCTAGCTATAAGCATTGAATTAGGTAGTTTCAACACTTTTTGCCAGAATTGGACTTCTAGTTTCTTCCACAGTTAACTCGGGATACCAGGTGTCGCCTCTGCTCCGTATATGATCGTGGGACCACTTTTGCTTTATAAAAGTTCTGTACTGGTTATAGAGTAACAACCATACTTTTTATCAGCATGGAGGACCTCTTGAATTGGTTTTTCTGTTGGACTTTTGTTGATCATGATATCTAGCTCAAAATTCTTTCCTCTCCTGTAGTTGGCGGGATCTGCATATGAAAAGGGGGAAGGCTTACGGCCAGTTTTAGGTTCTCTGAAGCATGTAATGCAGCCCATGGGAAAACGTAAGGAAGAAATTGGCCTAGGCAACCAACTGATTCAGAGAACCAATCAAGGTAAGAGGAGAGGATAACAGAGGCAGAAAGGCCATGGTAGTGTTGGTTGCTCAAAGAGGTCAAGGAAGGAAAGGGTGGACCAGGATACAGGTTGGGGAAGCACTTAGAGAAGAGGTGTGCAAGGTATTGGTTGGTGAGAGAAAGTAGTATTTGATGTGAGAATGCATGTAAGGACTGTGAGTGAGACTAAGGGAGAGAGTAGGTGCTTGGGCAAGATGACTGGGAGAGTGGAAGAAGGGTGACTTTGGGGGAAGGTCTGAGATGAGAATGTAGTAGAGTTGGGAATAGGGCGTAATGGAGGGCAATGTGTGGACTAGTGGAGGTGGGGAGTGATGGGCAGAAGGGCATTTTTAGTGAATAGGGTGGAGGATAAGAAGTGAGGTGTAGAGGAGATAGAGGAGACCATTAGAAGAACAGACAAGGGAGAAATAATTGAGAAACAGCAGAAGGATGAGGGGGAGGAAAGTAGTGGGAAAAGGCAACAGAGAGAAGATCAGGGTGAGGAACACAAGGGTGTGAGAAGGAATTACAAGTGGAACCCAGGCAATTGGAAGTTGTTTAGATTATAGTAAATCTTTTGGGTTGCCTGGATAGGATTCACCAATAGGACCCCAGAGGGAGTCCGCTACATACAATGTTTGCCTTTAGGTCATCACAGATTGCTAGTCAGTTATTAGATAATAGATATAAGGGATTATCAATCATTGGTAAACTAGTGACTATCTTGGGATTTAGGGATGCCAGGGCTAGGCAGGGTACAGCCGAAAGAGACAAAAGAGACTGATGACCATCAGTGAGCCCCTTCTCAAATATTTCAATAAAAACTCTTGAACCGTTTTCAAGAGTTGGTGTGTTCTTCAAAGCATCTGTGATATGTAATATCATTGTGGGATTGTTCAGACCATGATACAGCAGTTACCCACAGCCACAGGAGATGTTGAAGATACAGTGGTTGACTAATGCCAGGGTCCCACCAGAGCAACACCCAGGGGTTTTGACCTATATTGAGACAAGGAGGTGACAGGTCCACCAAATATGGACAGATTACACTCAATTTAGGGTTTGCACATAAACAGTCACTGGATGTGGGAGCTGGGATCATTGATGGGGACTTTCAATGGGAAGTGTATGTAGTCCTCTTTAACATGGGAAATCTCTCCAATGCCATCAAACTTGGCCAGCCTGTATCCCAATCGGTGTGAGAGAAGATCGTAGTCCTAGAGATTAAGAAGTGGAAGAACTTGATGACACTGTGTGAGCCACAGCCAGGTTTGAGAAAAGAACCAGGAACAGAGAAACGACTCCCATTCCATAATCCATAGCTGCATCTAAACCTTTTACCACACAACCCACATTTAGGATTACTCTTCCTTTATCATCTTCATCCAATATCCTCACCAACACCTTACGTTACCTTGACACTGTAACTCCAGTTTTAGTCTGTCCTCAACCCCAGTAAGCTTGACTGGCCCTTGTGCATATATACCACTACATTTAACTTGCTGTTCCCTTTATATGCCCTAGTCATTTCAAACACTCCCTTGGCACACTACTACCTCACCACCTTACTCTCAGTTTACTTTCAATCCCATGCAGCCTAAAAGAAGAACCCCTGACCACTTTTCATCCCAAAAAACATGCATTTACACACAAAATCATCAAAATCATATTCTTCCTGTTCAGGAGGCTGGCCCCTGTCTTCCCACTTCAAAATAGGGGAAGCTCTCCCTTCTACCATTTCCTTCCTTTACCCAACATTTCATTGTCCCAAAATGCAATACCATTCCTAAAGTGAATCCTTTAGCAATAATGGCCATACACTTGCACATAACCAACCATTTTCTCTATCGTAAGCATCCCCAACAGCAATACCCCAACCACTCATAACAGTATAGTCATGTGCTATGTATGTATTGCCTCTAGCCTCCACATCCATCATGTTTAACTGATAACAGTGTATTGCAGAAGAGGGGTCTCTCATTAACGAAGAAGTCACTCAATCCGTTTTACCTCTGAGCATTGCTACTAGTGACTTAAAAGACAAATACACATGATTCTCTTTAATGGGACTTCATAAGAAACTTCAGTAAGGCTCTTATTGAATGTTGTCTAGTCTGTGGTGATGAAGGGTATTAAAAGCTGTATTATGGGCCCTGTCATTCGACTTCCTATGTCAGAGTTACAGGCAGGGTTCTGATAAGATTTTAATACCTTCTTGGAATCAAATGATTTTTCAAGGAGCACAAAAGTCATTAACTTTGTCAGTAGGGATACTTCATGTGTATAACAAGATGCTGTTTGCCCTTAAAATTGCTCTTTCTATCAGGCAGTAACATTATTACAGTTCCTTCCAATGCCACGGCTCTGCTGGCTACCGATTCAAAAATATATTAGTGGAGCTTTTTGCCTAGAAGTTGGGACAAGTCTCCTCTATGTACATTGTTTCCCACTCTATTTTGGGCACATTCTCCTGTTTTTCGGTAGTGAAAATGGATGGTGTGTATGTTTCTTATCTGTAAGGCTAGTTTTGAAGAAGTGTTGTCAAAACTCATAAGACAACATAATACGGGTAGTAAGCAAAGGCCCAAGAATTCTAATCATCATATTCTGAGGTGCAGTTATTCTAATGCAATTAAGATCATTGCACAATTTATGAGAGGCATGTTCTTCTGGGCCTTGAATTACTTCATTAAGGGGGCTCATGAACTTCAATTGACAGGTTTTCTGACACATTATTTTCATTTGCCATTATTCCATCAGTAAATATTGTATCATATCTGAACTGTTTGACAGCCATATCCGTGATAAGTGTTATTTGTTTTATTACTACACGCGTGTTTTTTTTTTCTCCAATGGCATAAAACACTTTCTGCATTGTCTCTGAGCAGTGTTGAAAAATGACATAGCCAAAGCTAAACCTGTGGTTTTAAACTCAGCAAACAATGTTTCATTTGTGTATATTTGTTTTTCTCTGCACAGGAGTACTATGGCAGATCTTGCAGGCTTGGATTGGTTAATGATCTCTCCTTATAAAAGGTGTATTTTCTTTAGCCTGCATGTTTGGAAAAACTGTTTTAAAATGCACCTTTTACACCGATTTGTAAACAACTACAATGATTACAAAGGAAAATGCCCTTACAAATTCCTCAGAGATGGTAGCTCACCAACTATGCATGCTCACAAAATGGCTTGCCTCATTAGTCAGTTGGGCACATGGAAACTAATGTGTCCACTAAAAGCAAACCATGTCCGCACTTAGAGACAAATAATTAGAGGGAAGATTGGAAGTAGCCGATTGAATCTGGGATGGTGCCAACAACGCCCTTGCAGCTTTGGTTGTATGTAAGGAGCAAAGGTTAGGTGGTTGTTTGGGGAACATAGTATGAGCAACAAGATTATCTCTAGGGCACAGCTCCCCAGCACCAACACAAACATTAGGGAGCTCTACATTATTGGGACTCTCAATAAACTCATGACAAACACACTAATACAATTGATAAATGTATTGATGTGCTCGGGACAAATGTTGCATTGGGGAATTAGCTGTGAAGAGGCACAAGACAGCCTGAATTTCAAACTCCTAAATATTGCAAAGATGTGAAGCATAACAGCTGACCAAGAATCTTGGGAAAGTATTTGGGAATGCTGGAAGACCTGTGGCACTGGGGAGACTTCTGGTAGTACAGCGAATGGATCTCGGAAGAAAAGAATGCACCATCACAGCAAAGTGGCCTGGAAATGTCACATGTCCCTCACCAGCAGACATTTGCCAGGCTGAATGCAACTGGGACGGGTTTACACTGAGAGAAATGTGGGAAGTGCAACCAACTGGCAGTTCAGCCACCTACCTGACGACTAGGTCAACCACTGATGTATGGTTAGGAAAAAGTTCAACTTGGAAGTTAGGCGCCCTTCAGCCACCCCAGCTACATTATCTTATTAAGATAGGAAAAGGTCAGGTGTTAGTGCTAGGTGATAGGGTTTTATGTGATGTAAGTGCTTCTGAGAGAGACTTTACAGATAGACCCCTATTTCATGGTGTGGATAAAAGTGTAGAATTGGTCTCAGCTACAACATCAGATATACATTTTGTTCTGAGAGGAGCGTGACAGTTTAATGTGTGACCAGTGGTAGAGAGAAAATACATAAGTCTCCACATGGATTATTTGAAGGGATGGCCAAAAGCAGTGTGAAGTGCTTTGAAAATCCAGAGAGTATAATTCCCGAGGTAAAGAAAATAACAGAAATACAGAGGAGTTTACAGGAGTTTGAATGTGTGCTTAGTGAGAAAAAGGAGGCATTTGAGGTCACTCACCATACAGCCCCTCTATGTATTGTTGATGATGTATTGATTGCAGTTAGTAATGAAGTCTCTGAACAATCTGATAACATCATAACTGTATGCATAACCATACTTTTTCTTTCTAACTGGCAGGTATAATTTCCTGCTGCTGCAGATGGTGTAGTGAGAAGGGAACAGTGATTCTCAACCCACCACCCTTCAGATATTTCCATCATAGTTCTACCCATGATCTATATCTGTCCTTTGTGTGCCAAGAAATGAGGAAGATCCAAGCCAATAAAGCCAATAATAAAGCCAAGAAACATTGATTTTTGTCATTTTTGGTGGCTATGTCATAAGGGGCATGACATGGAAACGGGTAGGGGAAAGGGTGGTCCTTTTCAGGCCAAACATAATATACCCCCTATCATGATGTCATCCAATTCCCCCCCCCCCCCTAATGTGGTTGTTATTGTTCTTTTAACTCCTAGCAGATTTCGGTTAGGGTGCCCCTTTGCCCTATTATCTCCTGGAGGTGTTCAAGACAGGAAGTGGTTCTGGGTGGCCATGTTTACCCAGAGGTGAATCATCACACCGTGCTGCTCGGCATGAACATTAGCAACAGGCTATGATCTGGGACAATGGCTGATATTGTTTTAGTCAGTAAATGGGAAGAGCATTCTGGAAGGCCTGCTGTTTCTCAAAATGATGGGGTCAGGTGCCTCTGAGCGTATATAAGTGGTGGGTGGGTAAGTTGGTTGGCACTGATTGAACTGCTGAGATGTGGTCTGTTTGTCTTGCAAGCAAACTAATACATCCTTTTGCTTAACCATCTCTGAAAATTACGTCAGAATTTTTGACGTTCACAGAGGACACTGTAGTTGCAGATTTGTGTCGGAAATGGGGAGTTAAATGGAGAAGACAGGGTATGTGGAGGGACATGTGTGTCAGTGGTGGGTGTTGTCCGATAGCAGGAGTATGTGCTAATGGGGGTCCATATGGGTACCTTGGTTTTATCAGGGGCATTAACGTGCCATCTTAAAGGTGTTTGCACAGCCCTCAGTGACGACATATGCAATGTGATTATCTTTTTTATGTAATGTGCAGTGCTTTGGGCTAATTAATGCAGATTGTGCAGTAATGTAAACTTGACTGTCGCATTTTTTGTTTTGCATTGCAACCTTAGCGCAACTTCAATTAAAGTTTAACCAAGGCCATATGATATATTAAAACCTTATAGAGAGTTCACCATATTGCCTGCAATGCAACATCAACATGCATTTTCTGGCTGCAGCCATATCTCTGCTGTCTTGAACACAGCAGTGACTGCATTGCATGGCAGGAAACAACATGCATCCTGATCTCCTGCCAGCTGCTCTGCTCACCATCGTTTTTTTTACTAGAATACTGATGCACAGAATGCAAGGTTTAGCCTCTAGACATGAAGCAAAGGATACATTTCAGACAGTCTGACATGAAACACGAAAGAGAAAATGCAGCATGCGCTTGGGCATTGGGGTGTTAGATGCACACAAGCATCCATCCATGCATCCATCCATGTTTGACATCCATTACCAGCAGAGCATTGTTTTCGGACATCCGTGCAAGTGCTCTAATGTGTTGTCGAGGAACGTTTTTTGTTTCTTTTCATAACAAATAATAAAACTTGAGAAAACGGACTAAGAGACAGAAAAAAATGCTCAGACTAGGATACTCTGTAACATTTGTTTAGTACAGTCAGGGTAGTTGTTCCATCATCTGCACCGAATCACTGTTCACATGAACCTGTTCCCAAGAGATTGAGCGAAAGAATGGGTAGAGATACTTGTAATAATAAAGTCACAACAATACTCCATCTTCCTTAGACTTTACCAGATAAGGCAAGAATTGACAAGGCCAATAGTTTCAACATTCGTGCAGGCATTTGAGAGGCAACGTTCTTGTCTTTCATCATGTTCCACCTATTCCGAATCCTATACTCATTGACATAGGCCATGCACAGGGTGGGTATTGAAAATGCACCTTCACCACTTGAGTGCACCTCAACCTCTATGCCAGGGGATTGTAAACTGTGCCTGTCCAGATGTTTAAGTCTGTGACTCCCAAAATCCCTCAACATTCACTGTGCTGGCTAGGACTGGTTTCAGACCCCTGATGTATGCTATAAGGGCACAGCCTGATCTCTCCCTGCTTCAGGGAAGTACTCAAGTTCAGTCCATTAGTTCTGTGTGGATCATTTTCTAATGCACTACTTGGTATGCGGAAGGTACATAGGGCATAGAATGTGTGAACTGTTCTGCTTATTCCTGCATGCACTGTTGGAATTACTAAACATTGTAATGCATTCTTATTCAGTGTTTAGATGTGGTGTTGTGCAATAACTCACAAAAGGTTTCCTAGATTACTGGAAAATTTTTAAAGTTCTTTGTCTTCCAACAATTTTGAAAACTCTAAAACCCTCTGGATTTTTGTTAGCATTAATTGTGAATTTTCGGTGACCTGGAGGTAATATAGCTAAATGACCAATCAAAGGATATACATGTACAAAGTTGAACCGAATCCACAGAAGGATGTTTTGACACTAATAGCTCTTGACATAAATGTATAGGAATAAACATGTTGGACAATGGTGTATCATGTATGATCTTTTCTCACATTGTTTTTTTTTTATAAAACTCTTATACCTGCCCATTTGCTATTTTTCTGTAAATATCTCCTCTCTTTCCACTCACTTGTACAGTGTTTTTTTATACAGGTCCCCCTTTTAGTGTGAAATGTACTTTATTAAATGAGAACTACGCAATGGAATAAAATACAGTGCACTATAAGGAATTAACCACTCCTTTACTCTGTGGTTGGAGTATGCGGTCGAATTCAAATTTCAGGATGTGCTTTGAGGTCCTGTAACATTATGGCTGACTAATCAACAACTGTGATGGATTGATTGATTGTTGTCCTTCATTTAAATCCACTATACTGAAAGAGGCAGCACATTCTTCTAGGAATGTGACAGCAAGTGATTCATTGTTCCAAGACTGGGATTTGCGCCTGGAGCCAATGCACTTGGCGAAAAGAGATGTGTTCACATTTGGAAGAACAAGTACATCCTTCAGAGTGAACGTTTGTTAGAAGTTCGTGAGTTACCTCAATACATGTATACATTTATTGTGAGAATGTCCTAGTGGCAAGGATGCAAACCTTTCAATGGGGATTTCTAAAATGTAGTCTCTTAAGAGAAGAGCTCTTTGACTTGTTTGCAATCATTAAGTAACTCCTCATGTTTGTAGTTAGTTAGTATATGTGAGGATAATAAAGGATTATTTTTACAATTCATTGACATTTGTGACCCATTTTTTTTTCCAGTTGGAATCACTTAACAAAAAAAATACAATATTATTACACATGGTGCATATCATTTTGGAGGAATAGATGGGGAGGGAATGTGTTGATGGAAAAATAACAGTAACATATTTCACAATACCTAACATAAAAATGAAACTAATTGTTTTATTTATTGTGCAATTCATAATTTTCAGGAACAACATTTTATCTTCAAGCAAAAGTATGTTTCAATTGATATTTCATTCATCATCTTCATCATCATAATCAGTACACATCTTTATTTCAGGTAGTCAACTCTCCATAACAGTAAAAACAACTTATTAAACAACAATACAGTAATACACAATAATTAAAAAGATATAATATAGAATACAACCAATCAGGTTATCTCCAAGAAAATGATTAAATGACACACAATATCCATTCATAGCTCGATAACAACATCAATTCAAAACAGTCATTCACTTAGATCCTCAATCACTGGGCAATATCAAAATATGATTCCTGTTTTTTTCAGGAACATTTATAAGGTCGGTTTCAACCATCTAGCATGTGAGGACATCACTAATTGACAACGAAATATTCATGGAAGTCTACATCTCCTAACCTTGAGTGAGTCTAATAGCACTAATAATGTTGGACTTCTAATATGCTTGTATAGGGCCAAGGTGGCAATACAGTTTCATTACTCCCTCAAAATGGGCACACTTATTCCTCAAATGCCACTGTTATGGCCCATGGCATTCAGCAATCAACATGACAAAATTAAGGCTTAGGATTCAGAAAAGTTTTGTAGATTTGCATACTCATCCCACAGACAGATTTATCCTCACCACCAGGCATGCCATTACTCACCCAACTTACCAGAACTTCCATTTGACAATTACTAGGTCTAGCCCACAGGCCTTGTCCCCTACAGACCTTGCCTATGCCTTGGCATATACCACTGCTCTCTCTCCTGTGCCTATTGATTTAATACTATATTGTTTGATTACATATGCACACTAGTTGCTTCTCGAACTTGTCCGAACAATGCATACTGTTTTACTGTCATTTTGAAGTAGCCAGACCTGGGCATATTGACACCTTTTGAACTAGCCTAGACCTATGTATACTGTTGCCATTTGAACTAGCCTAGTCCTATGTATACGGCTAACCTTTGAACTAGCCTAGTCCTATGTATACGGCTAACCTTTGAACTAGCCTAGTCCTATGTATACTGCTACCATTTGAACTAGCCTAGACCTATGTATACTGCTACCACTTGATCTAGCCTAGTCCTATTTATACTGCTACCATTTGAACTAGCTTAGTCCTATGTATACTGCTACCACTTGAACTAGTCTAGTCCTATGAATACTGCTACCATTTGAACTAGCCTAGTCCTAAGTATACTGCTACCATTTGAACTAGCCTAAACCAATACATACTGTTACTGTCTGAAGTAGCCTAAGCGTGTGCACATTGCTGACACCTGTACCAGAATTGACTTGTGCTTTCTGCAGCCAACTGAACTAGCGCAGACCTTTGTATTACAGTTGCCTATACTAGACGATTACCTCCACTACTACCACTAGATATGACATTTCCTATGACCAATTCAACCACCTGCTCTTTAGTCATCCTTACCGCACTCACTGCACTATCTACGATGTCAGCCTTCTCCTACAGACTCCCGATAGCAAGGGAATGGAGTAACCAGACTCAAGTCTTGCCTACAACACAATGGACATTAGACTCCACCACCCAGCTCTACCTTAGCCAGATCTGCCCTACCAAATGGAGAAATCACAGACTAGGATCCAGACTGCCTCAGCTACCACCAGCCTACTACTCACACAGACACTCCGAACTGAAGCCAATACAAGCCTTCTGGAACACCTCCAAAATTGAACCTATCCTTAGACCGAGCCCTGCACTAAGTCCCCTGAAACCCTAACCATTATCAACAATAACCTCACCAGGGATACTACAAATTATCAACAATAACCTCACCAGGGATACTACATAAAAAACACACAACCTTAAGGGGGGCCTCTACCGTTAGATCTCTTGTAGCCCATGCATATTAAATTGCCGATATCACGTGCAACCAACTTGACTTCCTAGCAGTTACCGAAACATGGCTTCATAAAGCAGCCGGACCTGCCCTAATGCTAGCTATCCCAACTACCTTCACCATCTTTAGAAAAGACAGAGAAACTTCCATAGGAGGTGGCATAGCACTCATCTGCAGAGCTGATCTCTCCATCAAAGAAATAGATCCCATGAGTATGCCATCAGCGGAACTACTCTAATTAAAAATAGGAATCTCTCCTTCACGCACTATTACTGTGCACTTAATCAATAGACCTCCTGGCCCTTTAGGAACATTTGAAGAAGACATAAACTGCCCTTCTGAATACCAACGCCAAACCTGGACACAAATTATCCTACTTGACGACTTCAACTTATGCCTCAATGACCCTAAAGATACTAATGCCTCTATCCTAGCAAATACAATTATGGAAGCCGGTCTTACCATCAGGAACAATGGCCCCAATCACTCCAAAGGCCATACCTTGGATTGGGTGGCAGATATCAACTGCACCGCCTGCATAACTGCCACTGAACCGTGCATATGGAATTATCATTATTTGATCTCACTTACCATCTCGGACTTACCCCAAACCAAGGCAACCAAACTATCAGCAACACTAGCCCTCACTCGTTCTAAAGAAAAACATAACAGCTACGAATCTCCTACCTTGGATTCAGCCTATCAACAATCATTCCGACCAGCTCACCAACCCTAATGACTTGGTTGACATGTATAACAACACCATCAACTTAGCCGTAGACGCCATTGCGCCTCTGAAACTGAGCAAAACTAAACCTCTTGCCCATCTTAACACGTGGTTTACCCCAAGCCTAAAAGCCTTGCGCAAATTAAAAAAAAAGCCAAGAAGAAGCCTGCCGGAAAAAAAAAACATCCTCCCAAAATAGACATCTCCTCACTTCCCTCACTGACAGATATAAGAAGCAAATTATACATTCAAAAAAAGAAACCTTCAATGACAGAATTAAAAAAGCAAACTCAAGCACCAGGGACATTTTCTCTATTCTCAGAGAATTAGAATCCCATATTGCATCTGTAGACTCATGCACCAAAGATAAAGCTTGGTGCACATTTAAAATTCCTTATGTAATAAAATGACCATGCTACAAGACAAAATATCTGCCAAAAGAACCTCCCTCCACAAGATTGCGCTCTCCACTCAAGAAGCCATTTTACAAGAACTCGCTATCAACCAAACCAGACCACATAACCAATTCAACTTCAGGTCTATCTCCATTGCAGATGCTAAGAATCATCACATCACTTAAACCTTCTCGATGTCTTGGTGATACTTGCCCAGCCCCCTTTATTAAAGAAGCGGCCCAAGAACTAGCTCCTTTCGTCACCACCTTTATCAACTCATCCTTTAAATTCTGTTAAAGATACCTGGATACTACCCCTCTTAAAAAAAAACTAACCTAGACCCTAATGTCCCAGCGAATTATAAACCCAACGACAGTTCCGTTTCTTCTTAAAATCTTAGATAAAGCTGCCTATCTACAAATTCAATCCTACTTGTAGATTAATAACCTTCTAGGCACCAGACAAATGGGATTCAGACCAAGACACAGAACTGAGACGGCCCTCCTCGATCTCAAGAACCAACTAGATGAGTGTAAAGATAGAGGAGAAACCTCCATTCTCTTACTCCTAGATTTGTCAGCCGCTTTTGATTTGGTCGACCATAAAGTACTATGCAACCACCTCAAATTGGCTGCCAACTTCTCCACAGAGGCCACTGCATGGATAAACTCCTTTCTGGACAATAGAACTGTAAGAGTATTTTCACCCTTATCAGCTGCAAACCCAGTACCCATCACTTGTGGCGTTCCTCAGGGGTCTTGTGTCTCCCCTACTTTGTACAATATTTTTACAAAGCCGCTCTTCGATATACTGGACAAACTGGGTGTCTCATACACTAATTATGCAAATGACACCCAGATCCTCATCCAAATCCAGGGAGACTATGACAGAAACGCCAACCTCATAAAAAAATCTATCAAATCATACAAACCTGGATGGCCACCCAAGGTCAATGTTTGAACGATGAAAAAACAAGCTTTTATTCATTGGGTCCACCAGTAAACTAAACAAACCCTCCCACATTTACAAATCCATCACTATTGATGGTATTAAAATCAATGTAGCCAAGGAAGTTAAAACCTTAGACTTCTATTTAGAATCAGCTCTTAAACTTAACAAACAAGTAAATGCCACAGCATCTGCAACAAGCTACACATGCAAAATTATCTATGCATGTAAACCATTTCTGACCACCGATAGTTGTACTACTATTGCACGGGCCTAATCCTATCTTTCTTTCTTTCTTTCTTTATTAATAATATGTATATAACAGTTTAGTTTTACATATTTTGCGTCAAAGCATCACATAAGATCACATTATTAAAATCTACATATCACAAGTTCTATACGCGATTAATAATATAAAATGTCCTGCGACAGTTCTTTTAAAATTGCTAAAATCCTCACATAAAATGTCATTAAATAGAACATCAGATTTACGTTGTGACCTTCCATTAGCATCACCCATATATTATTCATATTGCACATAATCATCGAATTATCATATTTCATTAAAAATTGGGTACGTATTGTTTGTAGACTTTCACACTCACATATAATATGGTATGCTGATTCGATAACGTTCACACCACAAAATCGGCAGAATCTAAGATTGCGCGGTATTCCCAGTCGCGCGCCAAGGATTTCTTAGACCTCACATGAATTGAATTTAAACAACAAATACCATCGAATGGTGGAGCAATTAGGGTAGGATATCTGATATTTTGGTTTGACCATCCTCATTCTGATAAATTCTATGAAAATTTCACTGTTCGACTTAGTTGCCAAATTTACTATTTTTTGTTCTCTGTCTATTTCACAGATCAGTTTTTTCAATTTATTTTTAATCTGAGCTACAGAATATAGCAACCAACAGTGAGTCTCATTTTTGATCAGTTTAAGGTAATTTCGTCTCCATCTATCTATTGTTATAAAATCCATTTTACGATCTAGTCTCTTGTATTGCTCCATCATTCGTACCATAAAGGTATCATTTGTAAGTCGCATGAGTTTCACATACAAAATCGCTGAGGACAATTGTATTTTGCTTCTTATACTCAGTATATCACATTCGAGTAACATGTATTCGTATGGCAATGATTTCGGCATTCGCAGTAGTTTTCTTAGCATCTTGGCTTCAAATTTATCAATATTGTTGCCATAATTACTGCTCCAGATTTCCGCACTATAAGTTAGACATGAAACAATTTTAGCTGCATATAGTTTCATGACTGTTGCAATAGAATAAGTACCCTGGTTACCTATAAAATTGCTCAGTGCCATAATTGCAGTCATACATTTCTTTTTAGTTTCTATCCAATGTGTCTTCCATGTAAGCTTGTCGTCTATGACCACTCCTAAGTATTTGTATGCATGTACTACTTCGATCTGTTGTTTATTTAATTTCCAACCTCTTGTATAGCTCTTCTTCTTAGCTGGTTGTGTTTCGAACTTCATGATTTTAGTCTTGCTAATATTCACAACAAGATTATTAATATTTGCGTATTTTTCGAGCTTGTTTAGTTTAGCTTGTAGTCCTTTGGGTGTATAATCGAGCAAAATCAGATCGTCAGCATAACCCAGCCATCTTAGCATAAGTTTGCCTAACTTGATGTCATTCATGTTAGTGCTTGTCACATTTTGGAGGAAATCGGCAAGATATAAATTAAACAGAGTGGCTGCTAAAGTGCACCCTTGCTTTACGCCACGTAAAGTCTGAATGTTTTCTGAGAGTTGTCCTTCCGCGTCTAGCCGTATTCTGACCGTAGTATCTTTATATAGTTGTTGGATCATATAAAGAAGGCCTCTTGGTATCTTCCATTGTTCTAATTTGGCCCATAGTTTGCTGCGTGCTATGGTATCGAAGGCAGCAGAGAAATCTATGTATGCAACATACACAGGCAGCTTTTGATTTTTCCAAGAATATTCAACTGCGTTTACTAGAATGGCTATATTGTGAGTTGTGGAGGACCCACATCTGAATCCTGATTGGTATTCAGGCAAGATTTTACACCGGGTTATCCACTGGTTTAATTCTTCTAGTAAGACTTTACCAAATATTTTTCCAGGAATGTCAAGCATCGCTAGCATCCTGTAATTACTGGGTTCTTTACGATCTCCTTTTTTGTGTATCGTAAGTATGATACTTTTCTTCCATGAATTGGGGATCATCCCATGTATTCCAATCCATTGATAAACAATGTATAGGACCTTTGCCCATTTTTCAGGTGATTTCTGTAGTAAAGCATTACAGGTGTTATCTGGGCCGGCTGTTCTGGATTTGGGTAATTTTTTAATTATTTTAGTTAACAATTTGACAGTAAAGTTGCCTTTCCATTCAGTTTTTACAGATTTATAGTCAGTTTCCTCTTGTGCTAGTCTACCAATTGTATTTGTGACATAGGTGAGCCACTTGTTTTCAGATACACAATTAATCGGGATGCTCCTATCTTTTTTCTCATTAATGATATCCCACATCTTTTTACTGTTCTTTAGGTTAGCTGCATCAGCAAGCGAGCGCCACGTCTCTACTTTTTTTTCTTTGTTATGAAATTTCAGCCATCTTCTATATTCAGTCTTAAGATGACGTATCTTGTTTGTTGCTTGTTCATCTTTCTCTGCAATACATCTTCGTATGTCTTTTCGTAAGTTTTTCCTTTTTAGTTGGATTATTTTATCAAATTTCTTCTTATGATCTAGATTCCATCCTTCATTGTTTGTCTTATATATTCGTTTATCGCCAATGGCTGCTCTGACCGTTTCTGTTATTTGATCAAACATATTTAATATGTTTTTGTTGTTATTTTGATGTACTTCACTTGTACCAGCTATTTCAACAAATAGGTCTAACAGGGGTTCAGCTATTTCATTACCCTTCTCGATATTTTTGGGATTCCATTTTATTCTGTTACCTGCTGTATTAAGGCCAATCTGCCCATTATGTTGATATTTTTCACTCTGTGGTGTTTTACTAGTTAATAAGAGGTACAGTGGGAGATGGTCGCTTTCTTCTCTGCATCCGACTGCCATGTCTTTAACCCATGTCCGTGCCCTTTTGTTTACTATCATATAGTCTATAGTACTCATACTCAATCCTGTTATTCGTGTCGCATTCATCTCCCAGTCTCCGGGCGTGTTGCCATTTAGTACAGTCAGTGCAAATTTGTTTAGCAACTTTATCCAATCTTTTGCATTTTTATCGAAGTTCTGGGTAATGGGTTCTGACATCATTTCTTCCATGTCTACCTCAGTTTTATAATTTATTTTTACATTAAGATCACCTACAATGATCAACGGTAGGGTGTTACCTACTTCAGTGAGGATTTTGGAAAGTGTAGCGATATTTTCCTTACTATATTTGGCTTCAGGAGGATTGTAGATATTTATAAGGACAAAGGTATCAATTACAAGTGTCATACATGATACCAATAGTGCTAATACCATCTTATTGGATTCAAGGTGCTTGACACCTTCCCATGGTTGCTTGATAGAGATTAAAAGCCCTCCTTTAGGTCTGCCACGCATCCCTTGGGTGGCGGGGCTTACATAGTTGTTGCGGCCATCTATTTCGCAATCAGAGGTCAGCCATGTCTCTTGAAGAGCTATGATTCTAAACATTTTTATATTCTCTAGCAATCCTCCGTCGCTATTGTAGTGTGAATTTCCCCGGGTATTCCAAGACATAATGATGTCAGGAGCATCAGGAACTTTTATCAAAGTGAGCTTTGAACGCTGTAGGGAGCCACTGCCAGTATCCATCAACAGTCTCTTGACGAGTGGGTTTCTCTGGTTTGTCATTTTTGTTTATTTCCTTCAGATTTGGTTGATCTTTAATTTTAGTTTGTTCCCTCATATTTATGCCTGGTCTTTTCTCTGTATTATTTTCATATTTTACTTTCGGTATATATATCTCTTTGCATGTATATCCGATAAGTTCAAGTTGGCGTTTATGGCTAAATATGTAGTCGTGGATTATGTCATCTCGACACCATAGGTTGGTTATGATTTTAGTAGCACTTACTACTTGATCTACAACTTTAAAGTCTTCAGAGACTATCATCCTTAAGGGTACTATTGATGCACACATTTTTAGCACATGCTTACGATTTAGGACTAACTTCTTATTTATGTCTATTTTTTCGATTTGCAGTGCCTTAATAGTATCTCTCTCATTAGGGATTTCTGTGTCGATGGTTTTGCCCTCATTTGGATGTTTTGCTTTTACTTGATTACATGATATTTCATGTTGTGTGTTGTTTTCCTCTTCAATGGTTACACCTTCAAAGAGTGTTCGCACATCTTCAATGATATCATCAACATGATTCACTCTTTTTTTATTCTTTTTGGCTTGTGTCTTTTTCAGCTTCTTAGATGGTATCATAAAATCTCTTATGTCAGTGTCTGGCAGCTTAGCTTGCTTTTCGGTTTTTAGACAATTTCCTTTTTTACTAAGTGGTTCATGTATATCAACATCGTGTGTGCCAACATAGTTGGCTTCCTTATACATTGATATACTTTTAGAATCTCTACTTTTTACTTGCTGTTTATATTCTGTTTCAGTGGGGCCAATTTGTTTCAATTCGATCAGTCTATTACTGTCAACTATACACCCATTTTTTGGTGCTTTATCTTTGTTCGTAGTGTACATGACTGCTTGGCTGACTTTCTTTTTCCTGTTGGACATTTTCTGCTTTTTTTTGGGTTTGTATTTACCATTTGTTTCTATATTCAAATCTTTATTGTTATTTTCTGTTATATTGTGTTCAATGTTAGTATTCACTAGATTGCTTCCTATCTTCTGACTTTGGTCATTTTTAAGTTGATGCTTATCTTGCTCTATGTGCATTTTCATGTCTGTGTTTGTGATACTATCACACAATTTTAGATTATTTCTTTTACCTAGATCATACAATAATAACGAATGGATAGCTAGTTTGCTATCTATTGCTTCACATTTTTCAACCAAGGAGACTAGCGCATTTTCTAAGGCCTGAAATAATTCTTCTGTGTTCATGCTTACAAAGCTAGTATCTTGTGAGATATCATGTATATGGGTACTAGCTTTGTTAGCTGTGATAGGGATTATCGGATCAATTTTTGCTTTGTTGTCAATAGCCAAATGTACTTTCCCTATTATAATCAGACCAGATGTAGGGTCAATTTCAAACCTTTCACCAGGATTAAGTGGTTCATATTTATCTATGGCTACTACATGTGGTACTGTAATAGCCTCCCCATTGGTATGTTCAGACAACATTTCGTCTTGGCTAGTTGATAGCTTACTAATTCTAGTTTGTTCATTTTGAGAATCATTACTATAACTATTTCTCGGAGGTGTTAGAATTTGGGGCTTGGTCATATGGTGGTCATATTCTTCGCTGCCGCTTATACAGGCTGATTCAGGTATGGTGGGCATCAGCATTTGTGAAAATAATTTGCTATTTATACACGGAAATGCCTCTACCAGGTCTTCCATAATTTCAGTCACAGAATTATCAACATCAGTTGCAGTCATTCTATATTTGGGAGTAATTAGTGATGAAGAATGCATATTTTCAACCTGATCAAAGAAGGAAGTCATTTTAGCTAGCTTACCTTCGGATCCTACCTAATCCTATCTAAACTAGACTACTGCAACACACTTTACCTTGGCACTAGTAAACACAACACTAACAAACTTCAAACCCTTCAAAACAATGTCCTTAGAACAGCCCTAGGCATTCCCAAAGGACTGCACTTATCTGACAAAAGGAGATCCACCAGCTGGTTGGCCATTAAAGACACAATCAAACTTAGAACACTGAACATTACATACAACTGCTTCAACAACAAAGCACCTGCATACCTCATAGAGAAATTCACTAAGCATTTGTCTGAACGTCCCATCTGAAAGGCTGAAGCCAACAGTATCAGAATCCCTAACTTCAATCTGAAAAAAACAGGAGGCTCAAGCTTCCCTGTACTGGCAGCTCAACTATGGAATTCAATCCCGGACTCCTTAAGAGCCTCACCTTCCTTCCACTCCTTCAAAACCAATGTTAAACTCTGGCTACACACCAATGACTGCTGACACATAACCCTAAATCCAGTCTCTATACACCCACTCTCCTGCATGACTAGCAAAAAAAAAACTAGTACTACTAAACATAACTTGTATATTGTTTCCAATACACCTGTGTTGCACTTTGACATACTAATATTAACTCTCTTCTTTGTATACTTCTGCTACTCCTATATGCTTTTTTAAGCTGAAAATGTAAACCCTAAAGATGTAACCGTAACCCTACCTGTGTTGCACTTGTACATACTAATGTAAACTCTCTTCTTTTGCATACTTCTGCTACTCCTATATGCTGCGTTAAGCTGTAAATGTAAACTAAGATGTAACTGTAACCTAAGACTTCATTAGCGCTTTAACGGCCGGTGTACTCTACAAATAAACAATACAATACAATACAATTTAAACAATATTAGTGTAAGATGAAAGCCTTGATGGACACGGTACCAACATTTCTGTATGAATCCCAATTGAGTGCCACATAAAATATCCTTCCCCCTCATACATGTAACCAGGTTTGTATGTATCTCCTTTCTAGAAATATTTGAGTTACTGGAAGAACGACATATTGCTCTACACATTGCAGGGAGATTCCTAACACTTTTTTACAAGAGGAAAATTAGCAATACTTTTTTTCAATCCTCAGGAAAGTGTCCTCTTCTAAAAACTACAAAGGACATAATAGTTAAGAGATGTACCGACAATACTGGATTGTCACATCTGTGGGTATAGCATGATAAACAGTGGTGTGTTGTCATTGCAATGAGGCCAGAGCACTCTACACTTCTTTCAAGGAAATATTTACCTCTTCAGATACTTTGACCACATACATAATAACATTGTCTATCTCTTCAAGAATCGCATCAGTTACAGAGCTCTTTTCTTCATAATTATTTCGATGCACTCTGCTATAGTCAGTTTTAGATTACAAAATGTGCCAGCATCATTTGTCACACCTGCTTCCAGGTGACCTTCATATGCTTCCCTCTATATGACTGTCTTTCTGTCCATTGTAGTGCTCTTATAATTATTTCTGGCTAGCCATAATGTAATTACATCCACTGGCTGCATTAGAATGGCCTCTGGCATTTCCTTTTTTTAAATACTTTATGCTTATTATCACGCCAAGATGTTATTGTTCTAGCTCTGGCTTATTTTTAATTTACAGATTACACTTTATTAACTTCATCATATTCACCTTAGCCTCTCCTTATAGGGCATATTGTCACGAAGACAAACAATTATCCCAATGTGTGCGCCCTTTAGCAATGTATCTCATAAGAGGGTACTTCATTTACAGACCTATGACAAAGACTTACACAAGTGGCCACTTATAATACGTTCTAGGACACATAATTGTAGAAGAATCACTCCTCCAACATTAATGTTTCATGATAATGTTATAGTGCAATTGTGTACACATGCGTACATTGTTCCTCTTCAGTATGAAGCCCATTCCACCCTCAGTTATTGTCAATTTTGTAAGTCAAGTAAGTTTCTTGCATTTTTATTGTTTGCTTTGTTTTGTGATTGTATTATGTCCCTCTTTGTTCACACCCTCATAAACTGGCTCATCACTTGTTCTCATTGTTATGCTTTTGTACTGCCATCCTTCCTGGGACTGCCCCTGCATCTGTAACTGTGTCATTGTAAATCATTGCTGAGCTGAATTGACACCCCTGTTCTTTAAATAAATACATTTAAATAGAAAACAAATAAATAAAATGATCACTTTCTGTGTGAGCTTCAATCATGAAACACCTTATTCTATGCCACTCTGTAACTAACATCACGACATCATCTTTTAAGCTCCTCATTCTACCATTACTGCTTGCAAATGATCTGAAATGTCCCGTGGCACCGTCCAAGCTGCAGCTCTGCGGCCCTCCTGAAAACACAATATCAATCCAATATTGCTCACAGTTTTATTCAGACATCGTGGTGGGTGATATTATATTAAAAGTTCTCAGTACCATCAAAAAGTAAATGTCCCCCCTGCCTTGCTTCCAATTAAAATCTCCAGTACTAATGGAGTGTTTTTCTCTACCCAGCGCACATTATCAACAGCCTGGATATTTTCAAACATAAATAAAATGTTTGCTGCTATACATCCTTTCTCCAGGGGTAGCTCTGTGACCCCTGGGGAACTCCCTGTGACCCATGGCACTGCCTCTGCCACCCCTGGTTTAGGAATGCAGTTTGAATAAACACGTCTGTAGAACCCTCATTATTTTAGGATGTCACCCTGTGAAGTTTGAGTTTCTCATCTAATTTATTTTCAAAGGTGTAGCTGGAGAATAATGGTTGTTTATAGAGGTCATACAGCGTGCATGTCACACGTGCTGAGCTTCTTTTTTGGAGTCAACTTGATTGTTATGTTTCTGAGGCCTATAATGTTGTGCAAAAGAAAATCCATATTTTGTGATACTGTGGCCCAGACTTTCCATTATCCAGGTATAAACAAGACGTGTTATATCAAATTGCATGTATAACATTTCATGTCTGACTCCTGATTCCTCCTTCTAAGCACTGGAAGCACTGTAAAAACAGGTGTCAGGACTATGAAATGTAATAGCACCTAATCTATCAACATCTGATGGATGAAGGGCTGATTAGCCTTGCTGAAATATATGGACTTGGACAGTGCAGCTTGGCACGTGTCAGAGATGAGCTTTTAACTAGCTGAGCTATTCAATTGCTACACAATATGCTGTGTAATCAGTTGTGCAGTTAAAAAGAAACATGAATTAGGTTATCTTCCGACAACCCTCTGCTGTCCCCTCCAGTCCTTTTTTAAACAAAATATAGCATTGCTATTTCAGGTTTACTAGTGAGCAAAGACATATCCCTCCTGCTTATAAACACTGTAATAATAAGTGTTATCTAACACAAAAATGTAACCACCAAAGCCAATGCATTACCAAATGCTGTGGTATGTACATTTGAGGAGAAATAGCTTGTAAGATAGCTCAGCAGGTTACGTATTCACTGCTAGGATCTATCTGTGATCTGCAGTTCACAGGTTTGAATCTCAGCACGGTCCACTCACACAAATATGCTGCTGACCATCAGCGTGAAACATATATTGTCCATTACATACATGCTAAGCGGCATTTATGAGCACAACTCTGAGGGTCAGCCTCTTGATCCTCCTGATGATGATCCATGTATGGATCGAAATCACATTGAGGAGTCATAGGTTCCATTTCAAGATGTTTGTTGTGAACTTTTGGATTAGCATTTGATGCATATTGCCTCTAAGAACTAGGCATTTTGATAAAAATTAATTATTTGATAAACAGAAATAAAAGGTTGTTTGTTACTTAATACAGTGTGCAAGGTTTTGTGTCAGTTGGCTATACACCTGTATGAAGCAGTACATTAAATTGTGGGGAGTCACTAGCCATGTGTAGATGCACTTGGTATATGAAAGAAGGAACTGGATATATATGTATAGCTGTAACTTACATATTTGACCATACCTAGGCTATAAGGCTTTAAGAGACATGAGATGTCAGTATCATAAAACAGAGGCTATTGTAGCCATAATGTATTATGATATTATATGATATGATATGATGAGGCATTTATAATGCACCTGGACATAAGTGTTTCTAGGCACGACAAGACAAGGAGGGGGAAACAAGGGAGGACAAAATTACAATCTTACTAGGCCTTGTGTCAATCAGATCGTGCAACTGCAGGGAAGAGGGAAGGGGAGAAGTGCCAGGGGGGGAGGGGAATGGGGATGTCCAGTTAACTCACAAGTGCAGCAAGCGGATGGCTCATAAGTGCAGAGAGAAGGGACTGTAGGGTTGCAGATACAGAACCATAAGTGCTGGGGAGCCCGGAGGCAGTGCAAGGGCAACTGGACATGCAGGAGCCTGGGCCCGAGTTCAGAGGGTGACCAGGTAACCAGTGCGGGGAGCAGTCAGGTGCATCAGCAGGGAAGAAGAAGAGACAAAGCGGTAAGCGAAAAGGAAGGTCTTGAGTTGCTTCCGGAACCGTGGGTGGTTCTGTTCAAGTTTGAGAGAGGCATAGAGGCTGTTCCAGAGGGAGGCCCCAGCAGAGGAGATAGATCTGCCCCAAACTCTCTGCTTGGATAAGCGTCTGACCCTCAGAGAGTTGGAGGTGGATGAGCGGGGAGCTCGAGAAGGAAGATGTTTTGGAAGAGAAAGTTGGAGGTAGAGCAGTCCCAGCCCTCAGAAAGCCTTGTGGACAATGCAGAGGGTCTTGAAGTTGCTCCTTGCAGCCAATGGGAGCCAGTGAAGAGATTTCAGAACTGTAGAGATATGATCCCTGGGCTTAAAACCCTTAGGCGCATCTTTCCATATCTCTCCTTTCCCAACAGACTCTCCGCGATCCAAGCAAACGTTATATCAAGACTGGACTACGCAAACCCCCTATACCTCAGAATCCACACCTACCAACTGAATAAATTCCAGAGGGCACAAAATGCAGTAGCCAAAATGCTACTTGCGCTCGGCCCAAGAGACCACAGATCCCCAGCCCTTAAGACGCTGCACTGGCTTCCTGTAGCATAAAGGGTGACTTTCAAAACCTTATGCATCTCCCATCGAGCACTGCATAAAACCGGACCTCAAATCTTCAAGACAAGCTAAAACCATATCACCCCCCATGCACCCTAAAATCAAGCTCAGCCGGCCTCCTAGTCATTCCTAAATCAAACGCAGTCAGATTAGGCAGATCATCATTCTCAGCCTTGGCCCCCACCCTATGGAACTCACTCCCACCCCACATCTGCCTAACTGAGGATTTAATGTCTTTCCGCAAACTGCTGAAAACCTGGCTCTCCCCCTAAAACCAACCCATACCAGACTAACCCAAACAGACTAACAGCATCTCAATGACACAAACCCAACAAACTACCTGATGCGAGAAATTGACAGCTAGTAAACCCCTAACATAAACTAAAAGGACAATCAGAAGTATCCGAATAAAATAGATCAAAACAATTAAGTGGTTAATAAGAATAAATCGTATGGCAACAGTAAAGAGACTTTTATAACTCCTGAAATAGACATAATGCATGAGGAGTGAACGAAATGAATAGCGTGTGCAAAATAGTTTGAATAGATGAAGCGTGTGGACCAGATGAATGCACTGAGTGAAAGAATGCACGAGTGGAAGAACAGATGACTATATAATTTAAATGAATGTACAAATTGAATGAATATCGAAATTGGATGAGTGTGTAGAATGGACGATCATGTTGAGCGGTTGGGTGTGTAGAGCGGATGAGTGCATGGAGAGGCTAGGTGCATGGAGAGGCTGGGTGCATGGAGAGGCTGCGGTGCATGGAGAGGACGAATAGATAGAACACGATCACTGCGTATTGGCGAATGACGATATAAGGCTGATGGGTGCATATTGCTGTTGAATGTGTGGGGCCGGATGAGTGCAGGAGGGCAGATGAGTGCAGGGGGGCGGATGAGTGCAGGGGGACGGATGAGTGCAGGGGGGTGGATGAGTGCAGGGGGGGTGAGTGCAGGGGGGCAGGTGAATGCGAGGAGCATGTGACTGTGTAGGGTGGATGAATGCGTAGAGCAGTTGAAGGTATGGTGCATACGTGGGGATAAAGCGGACAAATGCCTAGAGCGGAGGAGTTACATAGACCGGATGAGTGCGAAGAATGGATAATCATGTAGAACGGATGGGTGCGGAATGCATGCAGAGCTGATGAGTGCATAGAACGGTGAGTATGGGGAACTGATTGATGAGCGAAGCAGGATGGATGAGCTGACCAGAGGAATGTATAGAATGGAGAGCTGCATAGAACAGACTAGTGTGTAGGGCCGACAAGTACATAGAGCAGTCGAGTGCATATGAGCGAAAGAGCGCATATGAAAAAAAGAGGTGCATAGAAGGGGCTGAGTGCATAGAGGGGGCTGAGTGGGCAAATCAGATGAATGCATAGTGCATGTGTGGGGCAGACTAGAGCGCGAGGGTCGGACTGGAGCCCATGAGTGCGTCGAGTGAACTGGAGTGTGTGGAGCAGATTGTGATGCATTGAGTGGCTAGGAGTGCATGGAACGGACTGGAGCACATTTAATCGCATGACGTATATAGTAAATAGTATGGTTTAGAATGCAGAGAACCCCTTGAAAGAGCATACAACCCATCATATCACACCAGCACGCTTACTCTCCCCTCTACACCATCGCTCAACTAGAACACAGAGATACTATGACACCATTCGGTATAACTGTTCTCATACCAACATCAGCCGCATACTACACATCACTCTAAGTAAAACACTGCTGGTTACACACCCCCCAGCCAGGCGTTCTCCTCAGGCCTAACGCAGCCACAACTCGGTCTGGATAAAGTCTGCCAGGCCGAACAGATACTCCTGATCTCTCAACCACCACACCTACCGCTAAGAAGCAGCTATTACACAAATACCGCACCAGCTGCACACATACCCGGTGCTCACATGCACCTTGAATCTCTCTACTCTCTCTACTGACCTGAACTTTGGTTCCAAAGGGCGTTCAACCTACCAGCGCCTTCAGACCATACCAATGGTATATAAGGCGCTATATAAATGCAAAATAACAATAACATCTTTGCTATTGCATGTGTTTTGGACTCATGGGTCTGTATCCAGCAGGGAGTCATGAAAGGTTAATTCTAATCATTTAGATAAAATGCCAACTGAAATCAATGTACAGAAACACCAACAACCAGCGCCACCCAGCATGGCAAATTAAGCAGCATGCACCTACTACTAGTTAGGCATTCTAAAACCCACAAGAGAGAATCAATTACGGGTGAATCTCATATTTAACTGGACAATTACAGCTTCGACCGGGGTATAGCATTGCAGTATGTTCAAAATGCACCTGTCTATAAACACTTTCCCAGCAATGCTCTAAAGTCTTTAATACACAGTAAAGCTGACTTTTGCTGGGTAACTATGATAAAGAAAGCATGGTAAGTGTTCACGTGTGTCTAGACTGGCCTACATTTGAGCCAGTTTGCACATGACTATGTTATTTGGGGCTAATGGCATGTTGGCAGAGCCAGCTTGAATATGTTTTCTTATAGCATCATTACTGACATTAAAGCCATCATGAGAATGTTCTTATATGGAACCACGACACATATTTGTGCAGCCATCATGGACCACACAAAACTGCTATTGAGGAATGTGGACTTGTGGCAGGCCTTGGCTCATTATGTTGGCTCAGTCCCTGTGAGGAATTCAATCACCCAGATGGGGAGAGTGTGCTCGCCTGGGCTTTTTGATTTTTTGATCAATGAAAATGAATGATGGGATATCAACCTTCGAGGTCTGTGTGGGGCCATTCTGCAAACAGTTCATCTACTTCCCGCACAAAACACATAGTCACATGTACTCTGGGAAGATACAGCCTGCAGGCGCCGTCTTCCCCTGTCATATTCAGCTGCAATGTGACAGCCCCGGGTATATCAAAGCATCTCAAGAAGGGGGAAGGCACACGTTCCTCCAGCAAGTGTAGCCTAATTTAAATTTCAAAGGCCTAATGGATCTACTTTCCCTTTATATTATCCGGCTGGTGGCAGTGCATACTAACAAGATAATTGAAGCAAGCCTGAAGGGGCTTGGTTGCCAGACAGACACCAGGAAAAGTGGGGGTAACACCCCTTTGGTAAGCAATGTGTCAACTTCAAGTTAGTTCCTTCCTCTCTGTATGAAAGGCAGTGAATGGCCTGTCTGGTCCAGCAGTTACCGCGAGTGTCCCTGCAGACCAGACCCCTTTCAGAGGGATGAAGGATGTGTCACGAGTCACAGAGGGCTCAGTTAGCCAGTGAGACACCTTGATCTAGGACAGACAGGAAGATGGGTGGGACTCAGGTATGTGTTGTCACCCCTTGTCTGTCCTGTTGCAGAGCACTCTGGTCCTGACCTCATGCATAAAAGAAGAGTGTTGGTGGGAACCCAGGATTGGTTTATTGGGTAGGCTTAGCCTGTACCAATCACTGGGACGCATTGGCTTTAAGAGAGGGCTGAACCCCTCACTTGACAGATCATCAAATGACTTTGAAAGGAGTCAGAAGCAAGACTAATTTGGTCCCAGGCTGAAGGTACAGTTTACCTTACATCTTCCACCATTGAAGGAAGGCTAGGAGTTCCCAGAGGGATGCAAAATCCCTCCCATAAACATCTCCCGTGGAACAGAGGAAGATACCAGCTCCAGAGCTGGAACCCAGCCAGCACACAGTGTGCCCTTCTAGGTTGTGCCAGCAAGCTTCCTAGATGGTAAGTGGCGGAGAGTCTCTGGGCAAAGGACGATGCTGTTGCCTGCATTCACTATCCTGGGCTTTGGGCCATCCACCTTGAAAGGATATGAGCCCTGGAAAGAAGCTAGGAGGAGTGCCACACAAGCATCCTCCAGCGTCCATCTTTTAAGGACATTTTCGAGTAAGTCGAGTCCTCGAACCACATCTGGCTGCACTGTTGACTGTTATCAGGCCACAGTTGCAAGAGCCGTCCGAGCCGCCTTGACCAGCATTCCAGATCGCCAACCAGCAGAGAGACAATATATCTTGGCCCTGAGCCCGCCACGCCGGACAGTCTGCAGACGTCCGTCCAGCCTCGCTTGCAGAACTGACTGCCGCTTGGTACCCGCAGCTGTATCCCGCTGCTAACTCTGTCTCAAAGGCTGTGAAGTGCCCTGGAACCACCTTGACACTGCTGAGCACCAAGAACTTCTTCAGCACCAGTTACATTGTGGTTCTGCCCCCCTGGTCCTTATCCAAAGCCCCCTAGAGACAGTTTACAACCCTTTTGCCCCTTGGTGCTGAAACCAAATAACATTGAACAGTAAGACTGATTACTTTACCAACTACCCTCCTTTCAGAATCCAAAGTGCATCCCTTTCCTTCATGAAACTGTGTGTCCACTGTGTTCCTATACAGGGTGGGTAGTAATTTGTAGTGTGCTAGAACTGTCTGTTGTAGGAATAATAAAGTAGATGTTTGTATAAAACCTTGACTGGACAGTCCCTTTTATCATTGGGTAATAATTGTGTTTTTGCTGTGTTTCAACTAACCAACGATCCATGACCTTGTGTAGATAAGCCTGCCGTTCCATCCGCGTTAACAAAATTGGACAAGGGGGTCTTATAATTCACTTGTATTACAATCTGTTCTATACCTTCTGGTGTACTAGAGGTGTGGGGTTGTTTGCTGGTTTAGAAACCGATATTCATCCCTGGATCACTGGTGCCCCCAAAGTTGATTCGTCAAAGTCTCCATGTGGCCTGGAAGAAACGAATGAGGGTCTCTGTCTCTGTGCGTTACTTTCCACACTCAATATGTGAGAACTGTCTAACAAATGAAAATGCTTCGGAAAACTTCTAACACCTGTATATATATATAACCTGCTACAATCTATTTGTATTTTGTGTTTTTTTTGTTGCAAATCCTGCCAGGGGATGGCTGTAGATTTGCTTGATTCACGTCAGTTTCTAAGGTTTGCGTTTTTTGGCACACGTTCTTTCATTTAATGCAACAGCCACATGTATTTTCTTTCCATTGCATGGCATCGTTTGACCTTGGATGTCTGCTTACTTTCACAGTAATTTGGTCAAATGAGCCAATACACACTGATATTAATGCTACATATGGTGATCCATTCTTGTATATAATGTATATAATATTACAGTGATATCGTAACCATATGTTTTTAGTGTCCTGAGGAACAATGCTATGTGATGTCACTTTCTGTTTTTTCAAGGGGTGAAAGGTTGTGTGCCATCTCTTCCCGTGATGTCACTTGGGGGTGGGGTCAAATGACATCACTTCCTGTGATGTCATCAGAGGTCGAGGGCCCTGTGATGTCACTTCCGATACCTCAGGCAATTTGGTGAAATGACGTCCCTAGAGGCATGTCTAACTGTTCAAGGGGCTGAAAATGTCCAACTCCTCCTCACCACTCTGCAATCAATAGATCCTATCAGGAAATCCTCCACGTAATATCAATTCCGCAGCAAGATCATGTCACAACCGTATCTGAAAGCTGATTTCCAATCTGGTAATTTGAGACCACCCTCTCCTTTGTTGCTTCTTCTAATAAGGTTACAATTCAAACTTCTGTGCTTACAATTAAACTCTCTTGAAGCGCACAAATCAACTCGAATAATGCACTGAGATTGCATAAATAGGCAGCCAGAATGGTGTTCAGCCCATTTTCCACATATATAAACAACTCAGAGACTCAATGCAGTAAACAATGTACTAGGATACTCACAGGCACCTCCCAGTGGCTGAATACTTTTGCCATCTCGGACATGCTCTTTCTTAAATTATTGCAACTCTCAGCTCTTCTCCACTGTTATACACAGGAGCATCAATTCATCAAAATGCCAGGAGTAGTGGAAGTAAAATCATATAAAGTGACACCACATGGCCCTTTGGCGATGAGGCTGTCACAAGAAGGCATGCCACACTAAACTAACACAATGTTGACAACAAGGGATATGAAATCCCTGGTGCAAAAGAAAAATCGTAAAACTCTAAGAGTAATAAAACACCATGGCCCTCATTACGACCTTGGCGGAGAACCATGGTGCAATTAGCACCATGGTCCATGGCGCTAAGTTGCCAACTCCGCCATGGTGGTTGGCGGACTTACCGCCCCATTCCGACCTTGGCGGGGCGGTAAGTCCCCAATCCCCATTTACCCTTCCCCATTCCCATTTTTGCCCCATAGGGCATAATGGGAGTGGGGAAGGCGTTAATTACGCCACCGTAAATTACGGTGGCGTAATTAACAACAAGGTCCCTTAGCGCCATGGATTTTACCGCCTGCAAAAAGCAGGCGTTAAAATCACCATGGCGCTACGGGAACTCGTACTCAGGCGGTAAGGGTCGGCGAAGTTTACGCCAGCGTAAACCCCTTACCGCCTGGGTCGTAATGAGGGCCCATGTCATTAAAGTTGAAAGGGACTATTGTAGTTGCTCACTGCATGCAAACTTGATCACTGCCAGGGATGCCGCCACGATATGTCAGCGAACCCCTAAAAGAACACGTTTTTATTTTATGTTATTCCAGAAAGGGCCAGGTGCACTTCCTTCAAATACCAGTACTTCCTCCTGGCCATTTACTGGCAACGTACGCCAGCTGCAGCCTCAAATGTGAGGTGTAATCTCCATATGCAGAGTTCAGACACACATATGCATGTGTTGCCACCATTTGATGAGTGCAGCATCAAATTATCGAGTAAATCCTCATATGAAATTGTTTATTTTGTCAATTTTCAATTTTTTGATTTATGTATTACAACTTCAGCACTGGACCTACCCAGCGGGTCTTTGGGCACCTTACAAGGTTCAAAGCTTGAAAAGGTAGGAGGTGAAACAGTTGTTAGACTGTTTTTTCAGGATAGGATAGAAAGATTACGATAGATAGATACGTGTAGCAGTGGAGATGGAGAGGCAGGGTTATGTGTGATTAAACAGGATTGTTTAGAGGATCTTTCTGATAATGGTGAAGCAGGTACTAGTGCAGATATAGGGTGTAGTAAGAGGTAGGGTGTTCCATGTCCTGAGTGCCCCGTGGGTAAATGCTTGTTTTTATGTGCATTTTAGTTTGCAGAGTGTAACGTGTAGTAGAAGCTGGATTGCATGTTTGGTGTTTTTGTGGGTGATGGGCTTCAGTTTGCTGTGAAGATAAGAAAGATAAGAAAGGTTGCTTTGGCAGACTGCTTTGAAAACAATGCATGTTTCTTTCAAAAGCAATTCTTAGGGGCACAGGGAGCTAATGGAGCTTGGAGAGAGCTTGGGTGATCTGTGAATGTTTGGGTAGGTGGAGGATGAGTCTTGCTGCGGTTTGTGTGGCTTGAAGAGGGCAAGGGTGCTGCTGGGTAGTCCAATGAGGGGAATGTTGCCATAGTCCAGTTTGGAGAGAACTAGTGCTTGTACTACGGTGCAGAACTCATCAGGAGGAAAGATATGTCTGATCTTATATAGGTGCACTTGTAGATGTTATTGATTGGTGATAGCAGATATGTGGTGTGTGAAGGGACGATGGAGTTTATGGTGAAGCCAGGAGATTTGACAGATGTGGGGAGAATATGTGCTGGTTGTCCGTGGTGAGCTCTTTGCTCCAGAGTGTGGGTATGGTTTTGTGCCCGAGACATCTGACGAGATATTCCATTTGGATGGGCTGACCTTGTGTAAGTGGGTGACTATCCAGGTGGCGTTGGTAGAGAGACCATTTTTGAGAATGTGGAGTTGTGAGTGGGATGAGTATTGGTGGAAATGGGCTTTGTGTTTCATAAGCTTCTGTCCAAGGGATTAAACATATACATTGAAGAGGCGTGGAGACAGGGAGGGGCCTTACAAGACCCCACACTTGTATTGTCATCATATGCAAGATTCTGCCACACAGACTCGGTTGAAGCTATAATAATCTAAGCACAGTTGTAATTGCTTATGTACTGCCATGTTAAGCCAGGTGAAACCTCATGTGCCATCTGTAGTCGCCATATTCAAGGTGCAACCTCTCATGCTCAGTTGCCATGTTATGCCTAGTTCATCCTCAAATGCCCAAGTGTTGGAATATTTTCCCAGGTAAAACCTAAGGTGCCTGCAAAGTGTCATATTGAAGCTAAGCACAGATTGGGTCACCTTAAGTGCAGGATGTGGAAGGTTCCTTCGCTTACAACACACAGTACAAGCATAGCATGAGCTCCTGTTACCCCTGTTATTATTTCTATTTGTTATGAAGATTGGGGCCTCACACCTCAAATTATTGGGTAAACATCACAACTTATGACATTGAAGGCCACCTCTGAGTTCTAAAACTTTGCATTAAGTGTTTAAATGTTCTAAAAAGATTTGGAACAAATGTGCCGTGACAGTAATGTTTCACCAAGAAGTTAACACACTTAATGGCAACACAAACTTAGCTAATGTGGTCTAAGTCAAAGAAATTCATTGCATTTGAGAAAGTAAACCAATTGCTGTCAAAATGGCAGTATGGCTGAAGGAAGCGACACATCACTTTCGATCCCCTTGGTTCATTTTCATGGTCAATACGAGTATGAGGAGTTAAACCTCAGCAGAACCTTGAGAGGCAAAGTGTTGATGTTGTTTACTGCAGAGATGATTCAAACACGGTACATGACAGTCTTAAAATATATTCACATACAGGAATGTGCCTCCACAACAGATCGTATTGTAGTAGACACTGCCAGATGCAAACTAATGCCTACAGTGCACATCAACAAAACCTTGTAGCACCAAAGTTATGTTCCCCTTGTAGCTCTGGACCCTCCCAGCCTTATTTAGACCCTTGCATCCTCTGTGGACGGTGCAAAACTAACGAAAGAGTGTGGTGACAAAATCATTGGAATTAAGTGAATGAAATTGACTTATATCCAAGATGTACTTCCCGACACAAGATGCACAATGGTCAATGGCTCCATATCATCTATGGATATAGAAAGTGACCATATTGCTAGTGGAGGCAAACCCCACAAAAGAGAGACGAGCAGTACACATGGCTTAAGCAATTCATCTCGCAAGGATTTCAAAACGTCGGCACAAAGAAGTGGGGAAGGTAAGTATGAAACAAACGGATACCACACCTTCCCAAACTCAAGAAGCAAATCAAACCAAAGACAAAAATGCTCCATCACCATCTTTCCGGAGAGAGATTTTCCTTCATTTGGAAATTGATTTTACAAAATATTTTACATGTGTTTCATTTCTATCTCTAAGAAACTTTAATGCATTTTTAAAAATTGTATGTATGTCCCTTTTAATATTTGTTATGACCAAATTCTCATAGAACCAAAAGGGTAAATAAAAATTAGATCACACACCCCCATATTTCTTTTCAAATTATCCAGATAACATCAATGCAAGTCAGTAAATAAGTAAATGTTAACCTAGATGTACACTTATTCCACCAGATAGTCCTATATCTCCACGAAGTTGTAGGATTTGAGAAGTCATTATTTGGCACACACATCCAATAGAAATAGAAGGATTTACAATCTTTAGAGTACCAGCATTACAGAAAGCAATGTGTCGGCCATTAGGAGGGCTTTTGCTTGGAGTTAATAATACGCTAAGTAGAGATGTCACACTACTACATAGCGAAAAAGATGGTATCCTTGTGTGTAAGGTGGAGATACATACAACAGGGGGACAAGAACACCTCATTATAGTGAATGTGTACTGGAACCCAGCACAAATGGATCTCCAAAACTTCCATTTGTTGCTATCTGCAGCAATGGAAAAATATCATTATTCCACAGTGATGTCAACGTGATCCTAGGAGGTGACCTGAATGCCCAATGTACATCGACACAGAATATTGAAAACAACTCAATATGGGCTAACAAACAAAGACTGAACGCAATGGGTGGATTCCCTCAATTCATGGGACCTTAGCATGCTAAACGGTTCGATCACAGGTGATAGACCAGAAAAACCAGCCTGGTTGCGTGGTAATTCCTTCTCCACATTGGACTATTTCTTTGCTTCCGAAGCTAGTCAGACAAAGGACATATACATGGGAATTATATGGGGGGAAGGGAGTGATCACACTCGCATAAAAATCAACATACCAGATATTAATAAAAGGCAACTTAATATATATGCCCTTGATTTGTCTGTGAGAAAAGGAAAAGCAACACTGGTAAAATATAAGAGAGATGGGAAGAAATTAAATGATAAACTCACTTGCATTCCCCTGACGGAACTAAAGGAAAATTGCAAACCTTATGATTGATTATTTATAATGCGCTTAATGCCCAGAGGTTTCTAAGCACAGACCCGGGATCAAACCCATGTTGCTCCATGTCGTCTTGCTTCCAAGGCGAGCACGTTGCCACTGAGCTATCCTCCCGAGACAAACCTGATTGCTTCAAGAAATTAAATGGGCTGTACATCCACCAACTGCAAGTGGACCTCGGAAAATAACTCATCATCAGCACACATTTGATGAAGAAACCTGGATGCACAAAAAACATCCAAGAAGAGAAAGTAGACAATTGAAAAAACTCATAGCAAACCAAACAATCCTGCGTAGAGAGCAACAGAAACTTTCAAGTGCCTATAAACAGTGGTAATGAGCAAGAAAATCTCTGCGTCATCAACAAGATAATGAGCAGATGCTCAAAGTTCTATGTGAAGACAACACACACAATTTCTGGTCCATTCTAAATAACTTGGGCAAGAAACCAAACAGTAACAGCAACCAGTGCAATTTAGACTCCGAAAAGAACTGGGTAGATTATCTCACAAATAACTTTAAAAATACATCAGAGACCCAACGAGGGAAGAAGGAAGCTGCAAAATGGGAGCTCAAATACGATATTAAGCTAACAGAAGACCTAATCCAAAATGCTTCATCTTCGAATGCAGCGGGCCCAAATGGGCTAACCTACCAGGTTTTAAAAACAACGTCAAAACCTGGGCGAACCTTCTATTCAACCTCTATAATGGAATATTGGAAAATCAAACATTTCCCTCCTTTTGGAAACAAGCTGCCATTATACCATTCTACAAGGGGGGAGATTGGTCATTACCAGAGAACTATAGGCCAATCGCTCTCCTTGATATGGAAAGTAAAATTTTCATGAGACTAATCCTGACAGAGCTAGAGGACTGGGAAAAACAAACAAATGTAGTTTCCAACTTTCAAACAAGGTTCAGAACAGGTATGGCCACTACATTAAATGGCCTATTGTTGTCCCTCCTGGAAGAATGCTCAAAAGAGTTTGGTGAAGGCCCTATATATGGAGCATGGATAGATCTCTCCAGGGCGTTTGATTTAGTTAATAGAGAACGCTTGTGGGCAAAAATGAGAGATTGAGGAGCACTGAGAGGATTGTTATCAATGCTAATTGAGGTACATAAGGATACCTCACTGATGGTACGACTAGTTGAGGCCGGACATATAAGCAACATATTTGATGTTAAGCAAGGAGTGAGACATGGCTGCCTGGGAGCACCGTTCTTTGTTAATCTGTATCTGTCAGATCTAGGGCTCTTTCTGCAATCATGCTCAAAGGCGAGCCCCAAACTAAATACAACTAGGGTTTGTTGGCTCGCCTATGCGAATGATATAGTCCTGACCGATAGAACAGCGGTAGGGTTGCAACATCTGCTGAATGGCTTAAGTAAGTATACTAAAGCAAATGGTCTCCTAGCGAACCCAAAGAAATCAAAAATCCTACTATTGAAGCACCTAAAAAAGTGCTTAAATTAGACAAATTGGTTTTTCGAAGGTGAAGTGATATCGAGAACAAAGGAGGTAGTGTATTTGGGGTATGTGGTACACGCTTCTCCATCAATCAATAGAATTGAAGAAGAAATAGGAATTAAAGTTGAGAAAGCTGTGCCACAAAGGAAAAGGGAACTTTGCAAATTCTAAATCATACTGCTAGTAAAGTTCTATGCTGCAAAAATAACTCTGGTCATACCATACGGCCTGGAGGCCAAACCAACACTCTGGGAAATAGATTGGCAAAAAGTAGAAGGACAGATATGGAAAAGATCGTTAGGCTTGCCAAACTGCCTTCCCATGTCGGCCCTAAGGTTCGAACTCGGGCTGAAATCCCTCGAGCAACAAGTAGATTGGAGATTGCTTTCACTCCACAGGCTGATAGAAGTACCACAAGAAAACTCGCTATACGAGGATATAAACATCAGATGCAAACGGGCAAATCAAAGATACTTAAACACTTAGAAGCAAAAGTCCATAGAATCCTGATGGAGGCTGATTCATCGATAGTTCTGAAGACTAATCCTTTAAAAGCAAAAAAAGAAACCAAAACACTAGACTGGATCAGAACCGGGACAAAAATGAGGCATATAAGAAAAAAAAACAGCTTTCTAATAATGGAGAAAAAGTTGGGACAGATGCCAAAATACTTAAAAAGCATCCGAATGTGGAGTCACAAAATATATTTCTCAGGGCACCCCTAAACCTAATCCATATAGGAGAAATCTTAAATATTAGAAGGCTAAAACATAATGCCATCAGTTTGTGTGAAATTTGTGCAGAATCAATTAAGCAAAACCTAAGTCATCTGCTTCGAGACTGTGAAGGGACCCGGGACGCAAGAGTAAGCCATTTCTCCAAATTTGTGGGAAAAGTAGAATGGCTGTCTTCAGAAAATTTCTGGAATCTGATGATCTCGGGGCACAATACAGCCCTAACTATAGCAGTTGGCCAGGTTTTAGCAAAAATCGGATTACTATCAAAGGGAAACTGACAAAATGCAGACACCAACCTGAAGTGGAAGTAAAAGAAACGGGGGAGCTTTGAGGACTGATAGTTATCTAAGCTTACACGTTCTCTGCATCAATAATTGGACTGAATTAGTTATTAAACCACGAGCTGGATGCCGGGTTCTCCTTTATTATTTTTCTTTTTTCCCTTTTCCTTTTCCCTTTTTTTCTACTCTTTCCTGGTTATTGTTTGCTTAAATCTCCTGCGTGCCCTCTCAAATTAATTTAGTTTTCTATTTGTTTTTAGGAAGTGTAAATGTAATTATCTTATTTTTATCATGCATTTTAAATTTTGGCAAATTGTTTTGTAAAGGTCAGAGTTGACCCAAACAAATATTTTAAAAAAGAAGTCATTAATTAATTAATTAATTAATTTATTTATTTATTTATTTATTTATTTATTTATTTATTTATTATTTGTTAGGCGCTTATACAACAGAATTTTGTTTGCCGTGGGGAGGGAACAAAGGGAATTAATAACATTGGCAAAACAGTAAATATACATTTTTGGTCCTACTATGCCTTGTGGTATTCGGACGTGCAAATACAGTGAAGAGAAATGCAGGAGATAGGGATGGGTGGGTGGAAGCAAGGAGTGGACCTGGTGGGTACCTTGGAGGGAAGTGCTAAGGGGAGCCAAGGAGGAGGCCTCAGGCTAAGTGTTAGGGTGAACGAATCCCAAGGGTGGGATGCACAGCCGCCAAGCAGGGGCCCGCAGGGGGCAGTGCAGTGGGGGGACGGTGCTGGTGTTGACTGAGTAGAGGCCCTGGTATGCTGTGAGAGTCATGAGGACCAGGCCACCAGTCTCAGCGGCAGTGGTGTAGTTATCAAGAAAGGGAAAGAGTGAAAGATGTAGAGAAGTGCAGTGTTTTGAGAAGTTTCTGGAACCTAAGGAGGTCCGGCTCAACACAGAGTTGGGAAGGAAAGCTGTTCCAAAGGGAGGCCCAAGCCAAAGAGAAAAATCTGTCCCCACTTTCTGCTTGGATAACAGTTTGACAATCAAAGAGTTGGAATTAGAGGAGTGGAGGGCTCTAGCAGGGGAGTATTTAGGGAGTGAAAGTTGGAGATAGCGTGGTTCCAGGCCCCTGAAAGCCTTGTGGATGATACAGACGGTCTTGAATTTGATCCTCACTGCCACTGGGAGCCAGTGGAGAGAATTTAGGGCTGCAGAGATACGGTCCCTGGGCTTGAGACCAAGGATACATTTTTTTTCAGACCTATTCTGGATTAACTGAAGGGGGTGCAGGGAGGAGAGGGGGAGATTGAGGAAGAGGCTGTTGCAGTAATCCAGCCTGAAGAGGGCCAGGGCTCTGGAGACATTGAGTTTCTGGGGGAAGGTGAGGAAAGGGAGAATGCCTTAGAGGAGGTGAAGCTGGAAGTGGGCCTTCTTGGCAAGGTCCAAGATGTGAGGGGCGAAGGAGAGAACAGAGCTGAAGATGACCATAAGGTTTTGGGCCTTACAGGATGGTGAGGGTAGAGGGTGCAGGGAGGGCTGCCAGAGGATAGGTGGAAAACAGGGCAGAGGTGTCCCAATGAGAAGGATCTCAGTCTTACTGGCATTAAGACAGAGATTGTTAGCTGCACACTAAGCCTGTATGGTAGTCAGACAATTGGGGATGCAAGATGAGGAAGAAGAGGTACTAGAGGGAAGTTTGAAGGAAAGCTGAGTGTCATCACCATAGCACTGGAAATTAGAAGAGATTGGGGCGGTCAGGTGAGCAAGAGGGGCGAGATAGATATTGAAGAGCCAAAGAGATAGGATAGTGCCCTGGGGGACACTGCAGCTCGACAGTGTGGTGGTGGAGGAAAAATAGGTCACTTGAAACTGGGAAGGGCAATTAGTGAGGAAAGAGGTTAGCCATTCCAGTGCCCAGTCTGTCATACCGAGGGAATCACAGAGTCATTTTATGAGGATAGAATGGTTGACCATATCAAAGGCAGAGAAGAGATCGAAGAGTGTGAGAATATCAGGAGAGTTAAACTCACGTTTTGCAAGCATGTCTTCACAGGTGTTCAGGAGAGCAGTTTTCGTGCATCTGGGTGCACAGAATCCAGATTGATAGTCATGGAGGAAACCAACAAGTTCAGTGTGGAGGGTCAGTTAGGGGGGATCAGCTTCTCCAGGAATTTAACCAGGAAGGGGCTGGTGGAGATAGCTGGGCAGGCAGGGTCTGCAGACAGCTTTTTTGAGGAGAGGGTGCACAAAGAAATGCTTGAGGGATAGAGGGAAAGAGCCAGTGGTGAAGGAGTGGTTACAGAAGTCAGAAAGTGCCAGGGAAAGGGAGGAGGTATTGTCCTTATTGTCCTTAATAGTCCTAGAAGAGCACAGTGTGAGTGCGGGGTTGGGCGGAGGGAAGCCAAGGGAGGTAAGGGAGCAGGAGCAGGAGTGGAGATGGGGAGGAGAGTGAGGACAAAATGTCCTTAGTTTTAGATGAGAAATGGGAGGCCAATGCCGTGCAGAGAGCCCAGGAGGAAAGGAGAGAGGTGAAGACTGCAGTTGGATTGGCAAGTTCCTTGCACATTTTTGAAAGTTCAGCCAAGTTTTTAGTGGCTCCAGAGAAGCATAATACATGTGGGTGCTCTTTTTGGAATGGATAGAGAAACAATATTGCCTCTGAAACAGGCGGCAGATCAGTTTGTCAGAGGGTAAGCTCAAGGTCTGCCACTTACGATCAGCAACTCTGCACTTGCATTTCAGAGTTGCTAGATTGAAGTCGTACCAGCCGTTAATCTTGGAGGCTGATTTTAGGCAGATCCTCATGATATGTGCAAGGTTATCGCGGGTGTTAGAGGTGGGGAGGTGAAGGTCAGCAAGGACAGAGTCAAGGGGAGAGTCAGAAGCAGGAGTGGGATGGATGAAGGTGGAAGCAAAAGCCGAAATGAAACTCGCATCATAGGTCGAATGACGGCAGAGGAGGGTGGCAGTACTGTATGTGGCTTAGATAAAAGGACAAGGGGCCCAAGTGGGAGGAGAAGAGAGAGTGATCAGACGAGGAGAGGGAGGTGGTGACCGTGTTGGAGATAGGAATGTCGCCAAAGATGAGGGTGTCCAGAGTGTGTCCGGCTGAGTGGATTAGGCCGGAAGGAAGAATAGTGCAAGAGAGGGAGACACAGAGGACACAGACCTGTGAGGTGGCTGATTCAAGGGAGTTGAGGCGGATATTGATATCGCCAAGGAGGATGAGTTTGGATGAAGAGGTTGAGAGGGAAGAGGCAAGGTCTGCCCATTCAGAGAGGAAGAGAGAAATACGACCAGTGGGCTGTAGATGGTTGCGAGGGTGAGAGAGAGAGAGTAGGCAAAACCCCAAGCATACAGATGAGGCATTCAAAAGAGCAGTAGGATTGAGTAGGTATGATAAAAGCAGGGACCCACTCAGGCAAAATCAAGACTACTCCACCTCCTGGCCTGTTAGGTCTGGGTTTGGAGGGGATTTTGTAGCCCTCAGGAAGAATAGTGTCAAGAGCAGTGACAGAGCTGGTATTGAACCATGTCTCAGTAAGGGTGAGGACATCAAGGTCAAAGTCTTCAAGAAGGAGACAGATGTCAGAGGAGTGTTTGACAGCAGAGCAAGCATTTAGAGTAACTAAGTGAAGCAGATTTCCACCTTTGAAAGTTTTCTGAGGGGGGGGCACAGGAGCATGGTACACCCGTCAGTGGTGATGGAGAGTTTAGAGGAGAGGAGGAAGGAAAAATAGCAGGAGAAGAGAGGAAGTTAATGCGAGAGGGCAGGTTTATGGCATATAAATAATATTTACTACCTTAGTAATTTTATTAGGGAGAAATGGCATCTCTTAAAGTATTACAGACTAAGAAATCCTGGGAAATTAAACCAGCAGCCAAGGGAGGTGGTGTGGTCTTGGATTGTACAAGGTAGCCTCTTAATCCAGAAGAAATACTAATCGCTGGGGCACATGGGAGGCAGGACAGTGTGTGACAATTATTCATAGGGCCTCATCGCGAGTCTGGCGGTAGCCCTTAAATGCGGCGGTAGCGCTATTAGCGCCGCATTTAAGGGTCCGCCAGATCATGGCTTTGGCGGATTTCCCCCAGCTATGAGCTGGGGGGAAATCTGCAGTAAAATTGGCAATTTTCGGCGCGATTACCGCCGGCAGGAAATCCGCCAGCAGTAATTGCGCAAATTTTCCCCATTGGGCCCAATGGGGAATGAGGAATTCCCGAATGGGCCCAATGGGGAATGGGCAATAACCCTTCCGCCAAACCCGTGATCCGGCGCTAATAGTGCCGGGGGGTTTGGCGGTAGGGCTATTAGCGCCGGCGCTAATAGTGCCGGCGTTCCCGCCCAACTCGTGATGAGGCCCATAGTGTGGTAGTTCCACGAGTTATATTTGACGAAACATAATCTATTCTGAAATATCAAAAGGGATCTTTTATCTTGCAAGGCTCAGACAGGACTGATCTGTAGTAATCAATCATGTCATTACATTCAAAATGATGTCAGAAATGGATTTGAAACCTGTGTTATGTGCTTCCATTATCCTTCTTTTGGATGCCATTTCAGATAAGCATAGTTTGATATAAGCACTGTGGGGAAGATTCTCAAAACAAAGTGCGTAATGCAGAATTATGAGATTTGCGCAAGAGAATATATATATGACGGTAAAACATGTGCAGAATAGCGTGCAATCAAAGAGGAATCTGAAAGAATGAACATGTGCCCATGCTTCACATCCCAAGTGCAAAAATCATGCTCGTCATGTCAGATGTGTCAGAAAAGGAATTATTGCGTAAGGTGCACCAACACGTGTACATTGTGTCAGATGCATCCAACATGGCTACAATTGCACTTTAAAAGAGAGGTAACAGCCTTAAACACAATTTCCAAGCACCAGACAACATTAGAAGGTCTGAAGCCAGGTACATCCAGGAGGATTTCATGGCATTAAAATGACATATGGGGTCAAAGAGGCAAACAAAGGCGAAAAAGGGTTGAGCACCAAGACTTTTATTGAACCACTTGTTGACACAATACTATACTGCATGTTCCAGCATGAGAACACCTTGTTCAGCTTCCATGGCCAACTTGTCTGTGTAGCCTTTAAGAATACCCTATGGCAACAACTGATGCACAGTGTGTATGCCCTGGATGTGGTGCACTGGTCGACCAAGGAAATGAAGGAAAGCTGGGTTGACCTGAAGTGCAGGACAAAAGACAAACTGGCACACATGCACACCCATGCCACAACAACAATAGGAGACCCACCTGCAGATGACAACATGACACCAATGCAGAAGTCTTTCGCAGGAATGTTGCACATATCTGCTGTTTCAGGCAATTGTGGTCCAGAGTCAGGTGACCCCAAACAACATAACTTCATCTATGCATGCATGAATCATTTTACCGTTTGCCTGAAATGCTGGCCTCACATTCTTTCACGACCGTGAACCTTTTGTAGAAGGATAAACATCTTTGGTCCAAACCATCAAACTGAATTTTTCAACATTGCCCTCACAGTTTAGCCACACTCATAGCTACCAACAATACAGCTGTCATGAGGGTTTGTCTTCCATGTCAGGACATGTCTTTGGTTGTCAGGAAAAGCGTAGAATCCAGCACCTGGTCCATATCATATGTCAATGACTTTGCCCACATGCGCTGAGACAGCTCCATAATACCATGTGAGATCACATGTGAGATCACATGAAACCATATTCACACGAGGATACAAAGAAAATGTGTGTTGGGTTTCATTATGCGTGCAAGGTGCAATTATGAGTCTCAAACAATGTCCCAACATGTCAAGTGGAGGAGGGTGAGGCCTGAGATAAATCAAGGAGGAAGAGTCACCAAAGGGACTGTTGTGCCAAATGTAGAACATGTTGCACATGACAATATATCCACACTTTAAGTACCTAAACCTCTTTGATGCAGATGCGACTCCACAGGAAACCTCACATGCCGACATTGTTTGAACATACCTCCTCTACATGGGGATTACATTGTAGTGGATCAGGCTAAAGACAACACCACAACACAGACTGCACCACAGATATCCTGCTTAACCACAGTGTTCACAACAGGCCCAGTTCACCCCCCTGGAAGTATGTTGACGGATAGATGAACCTCTGTCACTGATGACACCAAGCCAATGATCAATAGTACACTGTCACGGTACCTGCCCCCAGACAGCAGGAACAGACCAACCAGCCCAGGGTATTGGCACCCATGGGGACCTTCAAGGCCCCAAAGGATTCACTAAGGGCTTCCTGGACTCTGTCCTGGCGCCGTTGGCACCAGGCTCATGCTGCCATCTCGAGTAAGGCAGGTTTCAAAGGGAGAGAACCACGTGCAGACCAGTCTGAGGCAGGCTGAAGGGACTACTTTACCAAGGAACTACTTGTTAGGGTGTGGTTGGAGGGACTACTTTACCTGGAGACTACTTCTTGAAGGCTATATAAACCACACCTTCAGTACAGAACACGCTTTGTGTTATTCTGCACTCCTGCAGTGTAACTCTCACTGTGTCTGCAAACTCCAGGCCAGTCTTCAGCCACGCCCGTCCAGTTTTCTCCAGCTACCTGCAAGGAAGAAAGAGAGAGAAGAGAACAGAACAAGACTCTTACCTGATGCTCCATCTCGATGGCTCTGGAGTCTCCACTTCTGCTGAGCTGCAAAGGAAAAGACACCAGGCTAGCTGCGTAACGCTAATACTTACCAGAAGGCTGCTCATACTAGCGATCCTTTGAAGCACCATCACTCGATGGCCGTTCCATCACCCTACCACCGCTCCAGAGCTGCCACATCTGTAGAACACAAATGAAGACATCAGGTTAGCCACGCAGTGGGGAAAGGCCTCATTCAGACTTTAAAATCTTGCGCAGTGCCGCTACTCACCTGAAGACAGCACTTCCTCACTGTCCCACAAGACATCACCACGCAATCTCTGTCTTGGATATACCGCACCTGCAGTACACAAGAACAGCAGGTTAGTTGTAGAGAACAGTACCGTGTGGAAAGACTATTGCATAACGCTGGCGCTAAACATATCTTGGAAGCCAGCTACCATTTCTCGAAGGGACCCCGCTCCATATTAAGCACTGAGGGGAAACCTGTAAGGAAGAGGCACAGGAGTGAACTTTTGGCAACTTGAACTCTTAAGCAATCCATACCTTGGAATAAAGACTTATCCATTGAGTCACAGTTGTCTGGAACTCTGCAGGATCAGTGAAGTAACTAGATCCTTGAACTACTACGCACCCCAGCATAGAGTCTCAGGATGGAGAGTCCGCCATTCATAACATAAAGGTGAGACATAGCAGAGGGGTGCAAGAAGAGGTCACGGGAGTCGGGAGTTGCCGTCGTCCTTATGGTTGGGTAACATTTGATTTAACATTTTAGGCAACCTGCTTTCATGACGAAAAGGGGAATCAGAGGAGGACACAAGGAACCACTCAACACCGGACCGTCCAGCTCCGTTCAACGCCCCTGTGGAGACCAGGTGAGCGTAACATGCACCCAGACTAATGGGAAGACAGCTCAATACAAAAGGGCCCCATGTATGTTCATATCGAAGCTGGGACAAAGAAATGCACCAGACCCAACTCACCTCATGGGGAGGGTCTAGTGGGTATGAGAAGGGAGTTGACATCTACAAGGCAGTTCCTTGTTGAAGAGACAAGGGCTACATGCCTAAGATTTCGTGAACTGTGCAGTAGCCTGCACCACACATCTTTCAGGATGATCAGGTTGCTGATGCGGCAACACTCGGAACATATGACATCAAGGAACAGGACCGCTGTAGCTTTTGAAGAGTATGTGGCCATAATAATCACCACCTGCGTGTGAACCATGACTCCTAGTGAATCTAGCAAGGAGAAAGCTACAGACCTCTCACCCACCCAGCAGAGCACACCAGTGGGGCAGACAAGGATTTGTGATGACAGCGGTAGGAGTGGCAGCACTCTGAGATGCAGCCAGTGCAGAAGGTGCAAATAATTGTTTCTTGAATGTGGTACTTTGCTGTTGTTATAGAACAAGCTGGTATTCAAGTTCCTGTTGTTTGCTGATTATCTTAAATTTGCCGTTGTGTCCGACTATAAAACCAAAATGTACATATGCGTTTTCTACATGCAACTGTGTAGTGAGTGTTCTTTGTGATTCCGGTATTCCCCAGCATATGTACCTGTAACATGGTTGTAGTGATCTGGTACTGTTTAACTGGCATCCATAACCATTGGGTAGCAATGTTTGTGTCTGTGTTTGTGTCCGGATGAGGTTTTGTAATATGTGAATGTGCCAGGGGGTAATGTATTCCCCAAGTGTCCACACTGGAAAGAGAGAGCCATATGCACTTTCATTCCCCATATATGTTCATCGTGGTTATGAACAGGGACATTGGCAGATATGTGTACACGAATCATGTATTGTCTGGCCAGGTCTACAGACACTAGGGCCCATATTCTCATGTAGGTGTTAAGTACCGAAAAGGGCATTAAAAGGCTTAACGACCTTTTCGGTACTTCAGACCTATTCTGAAGTTGGTGCAGTCCTCCGAAGTCGGAAGGAATGCGCCAATTTCGGAATATATGTGGCGGTTGCTGGGCTGGGGTGGAAACCAACCTAGCAACCGCCACATTCGGAAACTGGCTTTTTGAAGTCTATTTTTGTGGCACTGCGCCAGTTTAATATGTGCACTAAACTAGCGCACATTTACGGTACCCTTTTGGTGCCGTTAAACTGGAGGAGTGCCACAAAAAGCCTTGTTTGGTGTAAATGAAAGTGATAATATACACCTGTGTGTTGTATATGGACACTTTCATGTACACCAAAGCAAGCAGCTTCAACGTTACATTGAAGCTGCTTGCTTTGGTGTACATGAAAGTGTTCATAAATAGCACACGGGTGTATTTGAACACTTCCATTTACACCAAACCTAGCAGCGTCAACGTTGCATACTGCAACGTTGAAGCTGCTCGCTTTGGTGTAAATGAAAGTTTTCATATACACCGCACGGGTGTATATGAACACTTCCATTTACACCAAAGCGAGCAGCTTCAACGTTGCAGCATGCAACGTTGAAGCTGCTGGTTTTAAATGAAAGTATTCACATACACCATAAAGGTGTATATGAACACTTTCCTATACACCACAGTAAGCAGCTTCAACATCCTGCAATGTTGAAGCTGCTCACTTTGGTGTATAGGAACATGTTAATCTGTGTTCTCTGCAGCATTTTCATAAAATAACAAATCTGTCGTTATTTTACAAAAATACTGCCGAGATTGGATTGCTCGCGTAACAGCTTAAAACAGCGCAATCCTCACAGATCACTGTCGTGCTCTACGAGGACGCCCAGGCCCACCTGAGAATAGCAGTGGAGCCTGGGCGTCCTCTTTTGGCACAGTGAATCGTGCTGTTTAGTACCTTCACTGCTCCAAGATGAGAATATGGGCCTATGTTACCTGAATCAGTCTCTGGCCAATGACCTGATTAAGCCATCATCTGGCATGCAGGTCGACCACTGAAACAGCCAACAGCAGGCGCACATGCATTCTTAAGTAAAATAACTTGCCAACAGAGCATCCCTAAAGCATGTTGGCATGTCCCTCAGTCCATCCACTGTAACATGTTGGAATGGTGGTTCTGATCACAAACCAGGGTACATTTCAATCTGTATCCCACATCTGAGTGCAATGTTGTGTGGCACAGAACAGGTGACTTTTATATTGGATACAGTCAAAGGTGTATACAGGAGCACTCCCCCTGAGTGGAGTGTATCTGTGTGCAGTGTTGTATGTTGTAATATTGCTGCCCTCTTGTCACTTGGTTCCTTAAAGGAATGTGTAGGTGTCTCTTCAGGGTTGTTAGCTAGGAATTGGTACAGTCACACTGTGTGAGACTGCACAAGACTTATCTGCTTGGTATTAGGTAACTCATCTTTTGGTATAGGTCTGTACTACACAAGTTGGTAGTGTGACTGAGCAGCCATGCCCATTTCAAGAGGGGTAATTGTGAGCTGTAGAGCTGTACACCAAGTATTAATAATACTTAATAATGTTTTTTGTACAGTTGCTGGAGGAGTAGTAAACCAAGAATGTGAGCTACCGACCAGCACACAAGGATACATATGCACCGAATAGCATCCATAGTGAGGATTATTTTAGGCTACAGGTTGGGATGTTGGGGATTTAGACTCCAGCAATTGAAAAGGCACCACTAGTTTTAATTCCCTCCATTATCCATTTTCTAACAAGGTTCAAGGTATTGTCAGACGGAACTCGGCCGCATAGAAACACTATCAAGGGCAGAGAGCCTCCATTTAAGCATAATCAGTGAAGTTGCACTAATTACACTTTCAAGAGTACCAGCTCAAGGTAACAAAGTTTATTTCTCGGTTAACAGTTTAAGTACTTTAGAGATGAAGCAAGTAGGATAGCATGTAGGCTGTCCAAATATACTTAAACATCTATTGGTCTGTGTCCACAGATCATATAGGAGATTGAGTCCCATGTAAAGACCGTCCCCAGCTACAGCCTCCGGCACCTACCCAATTGAGGTAATTCCTCCCTTTGATGGATTCAAATTGCAATATTTATAATTCCCGACCAAAGACATGGAACTTATAGTACCCTTTTGTCTTTGTTCCCACCACAGCCTGGGTAGTTAACAGCAGCCAAACACTGTGGTGCCAGCAAGATTGGAATCAAATACTGGAACATTTAAAAAAAAAGTGACAACATTTCGCTGCCTCCTGATGAATGTTCACCATACATTGGAACAGAAGTGAAACATGTTGAGCTGATTATTGAGGATAAATAGCTCACACAGGATATATGTTAAATGGAGTAACACAAAGACAATATTTTGTCAGTTTAGAACATATGCTGCATATGTCTGAAAGACCATTTAGAGCATTAAGAATAGTGGTGTAGACTTTTTTGCGCTATCCCAGTCACTACTTCAGAATTGTATCATTATATTCCATTCTGGATTTTTTTATTTATGGAATTTTTAACTGTGTTGGACATAATACATCTATATTTGTTTGATTAATTGATTGTATATTTCACTGCTCATGAACACAGATTGTGACTTCTTGAACCCCATTTGCTTTATATATGGTTGATGGCCATGTTTTCCACCCACGTTGCACTTATTTTGCACTTTTTGTGTGCACAAGTGCATCTCTGAGATGTTCCTTTCTGAGATTTGTGTTGATTATCTTTGTGTACATGTGTTGCAAAGATGGAGCTGCTTTTCAAAATGTGCATGGGAGCAAATCAGATATAACTGCGAGCATGTCTGATTTGCTCAGCTACATTGAATCACGAAATCTAAAATTGGAGCACATCTGTAAATGCCTGGTGCATCGCTGAGATGTCCTTGAGCACATATTTGTGAATCATATGTGCACTTGAGCATCGTAGTGATGCTCAAAGCACCTCCATATTTGCTCAGCTTTTAGAATGTGTGAGCCAGGTCTAAGGTAGCAAGGGCAAATCAGAGATGCTCACATGTGTTTCTGAATTACTGCTGTGCAAAATATTGCGAATTAGGCCCCTGTTCTGCATCTCTGTTTTGCACTCTTTTATCCTTTTGAGAATCTGCCCTTCATGTCAAATAACAGACTCACAACACCTGGTCCAAGCTGTGACAAAGAACAGGATGCTTTGCATCGGGGCTGCCACTGCACTACAGCTTCCGGGCTGAATAGTTACCCAAGCTCTCTGGGCTGAGCTTGTCCATAAAGGGAGATACAACATTGACTCCTGGCTTATTTCAGAGGTGTTGACCTAAAGGTATACTGTAGGAGCAGTAGAATTAGTAGAACAAAGGCGAGAGCTTACATCTGGAGAAAAGAAAATGGATTCCTACTCTTGAGAGCAGTGCTAACAATACATAATCTACTGGGAGTTGTTTGCTTGTTATTGCTTTAGAATCGTAACTTTGGACGGCTACAGTATCACTTTGCACATCAATCCACATTGAATGAAAATCATGCACAAAGACACTTTTGGATGATCGGGCAGTTCACCATCCTAATTTCTAAGAAGGGAACTGGGGCCATCCAGTTGGTTTTGCAGATTAAATTATACATCATTTGCTTCTGCAATGTCTTGTCATAGTATGGCTAAATCTAGTAGGATATATAGATTGTATGGATTATTTTAGGAGATATTGAACATGGATTAAGGGGCCCCACTTCCCTGATTAAAGCATATTAAGATTGTAGGTTGAACATGCATTGAAGGCATCTGACATTATAATTACTGTCAGCAGGTGTGACCTCTTCATTTATTTTTGTATGTATTTATTTTATTTGTTGATAGCGCCCAGACCTGGAGGTATCACGGTGCTAGGGGTGCTTACATTACAGTCAATGCATTGTGAGAGTGAGGTTACATTGTGGTCTCAGACAAGAGAGAATTTGTTACAGGCGTTGTGGCAACAAGGTTACAATTGTATTCACAGAATAGGACAGTCATAATAACAAAGGTTGTGGCAGCAAGGAAAACAATGTCGACACAAAAAAGAGAGTTTTCATTGCAGGCACTACGTAATAGGGTGAGGCAGAAGTAGTTTAGGCATATTTGTTAAACAGAGCACTTTTTACTTTTTTTGTGAAAGGTCAGATAGGAAGGTTCATCTTGGGTACAGGGGGCTTGTTCCAGGGAGTGGGGGGGGTGACAGTCAAACTTGTTCCTCTGAAGAGCAGCAATAGTAAATAATAATGTGAATTGGAATTCACAGGGTTCCTGTAGTTTTAAGTACAACACCATGAAGGACTATATTTTGGGTGGATATTATATTATATTATATTATTGGAACCCCACTTTGCCAAACTTATTTGCTTTTTTGGAGTTTCTTTCAACTTTCTTGCCGACTATAACTATTTCCGCCAGGCCCATTGGCATAAGACTGGCGGGCGATTTGAAGTGTCACTGTTGGTCTGCAGCAGATATTAAGTGCTCAAGTAAGATGACTTTACCAATGGAAAGAAATGGCTGCAATTCTTTGAGAGCTGGAATCTTTATATGGAAAATGGTTTCATTAATGGTGATCAGGAGGCCAACCCAACCTGGACGAATGGTCAGTATAGTTGAACTATTGACTACTTCTTCTTGACAGGGGACTTGTTTACCTGCTCTGACAAATTTAAAATGAAAGAGACGGCTAGAAGCGATCATAGCATTCTTGCAGTGGTCTTTGACTTTGGGTATATATGGTCCAAAGGTAAATACAATACAGCATTGGATGTCAAGATAAGTGGAAATAGAGTGATGAAGTTCCAAAGAGAGGGTAGATACCTCAACCAAAAACTTGGAGCAGCACTTGTATTATGTGGTGGAGGCCGAGTTGCATTTGATTATAATCCGTTCAACTTTACTGATTTTATATGGAGTATGGAATCGCCTGTTTTAGTGGGTTCCAGAGGGAAAGATTGGCATCCACATGATATGATGAAGAAACCTGTGAAAGGAAAAGGGAATTGGGGAAAGAGATACAGGCCCTCAAATATGAGCAGGGCGGGGGACAGGTAGTAGCTGCCAAACTGAAGAGTTTGTTAAATGGTTATATGAAATGGTCTCAGTCCAACCACGCTCTGAGACTTTAGAGAGATGGGGAGCTCATGTTAAGCGTGTTGGTTAGAAACAACTTTCGTGATCTATGGGCGGTTGTATATCAGAGCAATGGGGTCCAGCTGTGGTCTCAGACTAATGTGGTATCAGAGGAAAGGTGGTGTATTCATTTCTAGGATTTATATAGAACTTTGAAGCCTGTGAAATTTGTCATAGTTCTGTACAGTGGTTGCTCGTTTTGTCTTGGGAACTTACTGTTGTGTTAATCTCAAGGGCATCAAGTTCAAGAGCTCAGGGGCTGAATGGCCTGACCAATGCAATTCTGAAGGGAGATGTTGCCTTGTGGTCTAGAATTTTAAGTAATCTATTTGCAAGCATTCTGTAATATAGAGAGACCCTGTCTTCCTGGAGTTCTGCTATTGTTGACCCTATCTGCAAGAAGGACAATAGAGCAGAACCTACCAACTACAGCCTTATCGCCCTACTTGTTGCAGAATGCAAATTCTTTGCTGCAGGTATTCAGAGAGAGTTGGAATCCTGGGCTGAAACTAGAGGAATTCTGCAGAAACATCAAATGGGTTAATACTTAACACACTAATCAGACCTTCCAGGATTTTGCGGCATGAAATGGCAAATATTGCGGCATGAAATGGCAAATTTTGCGGCACAAACCTTTATTTATTGCGGCATTTTTGCGGGACATTTTGTATTAACTGGAGGGTGTAAGATTGCCACATTGCAGGAAATAGGTAGAGTGCAAGGCTAGAAGAGAGCCAGGGTATCATTATTATGTGTCTTTTGTATTAATTTAATAGGAAGAGTCCCAGATGTCTCTGGCTTGGCAGAACAGTGTTTGATTTGGCTACATTTCTGGTTTAATGTTCATGCCTATTTAATAGTATTAACTAAATTGATCATTATCAATTGTAATGCTGAAAATATTCCCCTTCTATGTTCTCCAATCCCCCAAACACCCACAAACATCTCACCAACTCTCCATCATAACTTACATTCCTTAACCTCTCACTCTGTCATACAAATACTCACGTGCTATGTCACACTGTCAAGTCACAATCTGCACTGCCCAGCCCCTGCCACACTCCAAATCATACTCCCAACTCACACCTTACACTCTACAATTCCTCCCTCAATATACAGTCCTTCATTCTTTTGTGCTGCTTCTGCATCTTGCATCTTTTCTCCCATTCTATCACATTCTTCCCTCATCCTTTTTCCCAATCTGCAGCTCACTGCCTCTTTCTGGCCAACCGCTTCCTCTACTTTCTGTACCTCTGCTCGCTCTCAGATTTCTGGCCCACCGCATCACTGCTTCCTCTGCTCTCTTGTGCAGCACTTCCTCCTCTGACCCACTGCTCTTCCTCTGCTTTCTTGCCCATCACTTCACATCTCACCCATCACACTCCCTCTCTCTCATAGTGTAACCATTTTTATTATTTTTTTTAAATGTAGATTTTGTCCCAGTTCCTCAAATGAGGGGGCATTTAAAAAAAGAACGGAGGATATGCTATTTTTAGACAACCCATTTTTGGAAATGAGCAGGTCACCTTATTCTCAAAGGTGACCGGCGCATTTCCACAGGCTTGAGCTGTAGCGCAAATTGTGCGCTGGCAGCTGCCTTGAATGGTGTTCTGGGTTGTTTGACCGAAGTGTAATTATTTGCGGCGGAATTGACCGTAGTCAATTTTGCTGCAAATTTATTTGCACTTCAGCCAAACAACCCAAAATGTACCTTTCACCACCACCCGACCCCCTCCCCTACTTAACCGCTTGGTCGCTGCAGCTTCCCCTGCAACCCTGCGGTGCCAGATCCGTCCCTCTAACGCGGGTCGGATCCGTCCCTCTAACGCGGGTCGGATCCGACTCTGCAGGGTCCTTTTTTCGTTATTTTCCTTTTTTTTCTGTCCCCGCCTCCAATTTTGAGGAAAAAGGGGAAAACACTTCTGCAACCACCCTAGACCAAAAATACTAAACAAGGGGAGCGGGTGACACCCCCGCAACACATGTTCAGTATTTATAAAAATCGATCGAATAGTACTGCACGTAATTGGTCAAATTGTAACATTCGATAGATTTTTTGTCATCAAAATGGGGAGTACTTTGAATAGAATCGCTCTCCCGACAGTGTTCTGCAAGCTCCCAGCGCCTTTCACAGGGACAGGCACTCTAGGTGCCTGCCGCTGTAAAATGTGACCCAAAAAATGCATTTTTATCCTGTTTGAGGAACAGAAATGCAAGCGACTCAGCAGCGGTTCATACCTTAAAAGAAATGCATGACAGGGTCAGGAAAGACCCTGTCATGCAGTGGCAGCCCCACATCCCGTGCGCGTAGGGTTGCCTACAATTTCTGCACATTTAAAAGTGCATCTTGCTTGGAAATGAGGGATGTGCTTTTAAATTGACAGAAACGCCACTTTATTTGATCAAGGAGGTGAAAAAGGCCATCTGAATGGGCGCGCATATAAAATGTGCCCATTCATGTGTCCCTTGTGGATTGGGCTGCAATTTTTGGGGCGCAAGTGATTTCATTTCTTGTGTAAATAAAAACAAAAAAAAAAAGTTGAGCACCTGGCACCCTGAGGATTCTTTTTTTCAAAACAGTAATTTTTGCAGATTACTTAAAAAAAAAAAAAAAAAAAAAAAATTTTTTTTTAAAAGATGCTGTTTTTGCACAAAACGGCCATTTTTGCAGCATTTTGCGCAAAACGGCCGTTTTCGCGGCATTTTGCGGGATCGCAAAATCGCAATAAGCTGGAGGGTCTGACTAATAGGGAAATCTTGGTCAATGGGTGGTCTGGTCTTGTCTGGCTCCTGGATTGATCTATCATTGTTACCCTTTGATACTATTAACAGAAACCAGCTTTGGCTTAAATTGCAGCAATGGGGCCTATCTCCTGGCCTGCTGGCCATAATAACACTCTTACACACAAATACACAGATTCAGGTCAGATTAGAGGGGAATGGTGATCTTTCCCGACCAATCTCCGCAGGGAGATGTTTCAAGCAGGGGTGCAGTTTTGCTCCCTGCCTGTTCAACCTCGATCTTGCAGATCTTGCTAAGGCCTTCATAGCATGTGCACTTGTCCATCCGAAAATTGGGAGCCAATCTGTTTGGTGGCTTGCCTACGCGGATAACATTGTCCTTTTGGATTACACTCCGGTAGGCCTCCAACACTATCTGCGAGGGTTTGAGAACTATTTTTTTTTTTGTTGGCATTTTGCATGGTTATACATAATAGACAACCTTTAGCCACTGTTACTTCCAAGTTAAAAACCATCTACCAAAAACCAGAAAAGTAGAAATTGGAGAGAAGAAGAAGAAGAAGAAAAAGAAGAAGAAGAAGAAGAAGAAGAAGAAGAAGAAGAAGAAGAAGAAGAAGAAGAAGAAGAAGAAGAAGAAGAAGAAGAAGAAGAAGAACGGGTTCAACTATGTCATCCATCAACAGCAAAAATTCAGCCCTATGTGTCTGAAGAATATGTGCTAATAGCAGCAATTCTCTTAAAGATCGTAATTAGAAGTTTAACCAGTGCCAGCGTTATAGGAACTTTTTCTCCAGACACAAGGATTTTCAATCATTCGTCCGCTGGTCTGTGCCCATATTTAGTGGTCACCTCAGTCATTATATTCAGTCTCTGGTCGTTGATGGCTGGACAGGTCATTGCAATATGTTTCAACGTTTCAGTTGACCGGCCTTCTGGAAACAATCTACATATTACGGAACCTCCTTCAGGTTTCCTCGACTTTAATATATCCCTAGTAGGGAATAAATGTATTCAGAATCTCCAAAACTGTTATCTAAATAACCAATTATGGAAGATTTGCAGATTTTTAGGCAAGGTTTTTAAGCTTTGTGATTCTTTGAGAGGTTATCTATAAAGTTTATATTTTGATCTTTTGTCCTGCGTGAGAATCCAGTCCTGAGTATACAGTCTTCTTTTGATCTTGTCTGGATTTGGAAGGAGATTTGGCTCACATTCACTTAAGTTCAATACTATACCTTTGCAGATCGACTCCCATTCCGTCAGCGTAGTCTCCGTGCTTTCATATAGAGCCTTTTTCAGAGTCGCAAAACCGCTGTTTGGTTGCTCTTCTATATATTTTCTGAAAAAGGAAAGAGACATCCAAGTGACTAGCGCCGTTAATGAGATGAGCCCCAGTTCCATATGAATTGCCTGTATTGGCGTGCATTTTGGTAACCCAAGTTCTTTCTTACAAAATATCCCTTCGTTTTTGGCCAATTTTCAGTTTTGAAGGTAAAGGAAGTTTCGGCTCTGTGGGTCAAGATGAGGGTCACTTTCAAATGGTAGAATGAGATCAATGGGATCATGGAGAACCCACCGTATCTTTGAAGGAGTATTCTCCCTTGTCTGGACAAGTTCTGTGCTTTTCTTCTTAGGGACTCCAATCTTGGGATGTCGCTGGTGCTGGTATTCAGACAGACTCCTAGGTAAGTAATGGAGTTCACCACTGGGATTTTCTCACCCAGTAGGTGCCATTCCATCAGTTCCTTCCTTCCTCGTCCATTTTGGTGTCCCTATGGCCTTATCATTGATTTTCCTTTATTAATTAGAAGACCATTTGACTTGATGTAGAGTTGGAGAGCTTTGAGTCGTCTCTGTAGACCCACTGTAGTCTGGTCCACTAGGGCCATGTTATCGGCATACAAAAGTCTCCCGATAATGGTATTGGATATACTCTGTGGAAAACATCTAGTTTCCTTAAAGGCTTGATCAATATCAGAAATAAAAAGATTGAAAAGCTCTGGGGCAAAGGAGAGTCTTACCTTAGGACTTTGTTCATACGTAGAGCTTTAGTTAGGAGGCCTGTGGTGTTCAGTCTAACTTTGAGAATAGTCTCTGAGTAAAGGTCCTTTATTGGTGCCAGCAAGTTATTAGGGCAGCCCAATGATGTAAATGTTTCCACATTTTCATTCATGTGACTGTGTCGAAAGCTTGCGTTAGATCAATAAACGCAAGGTAGATATTCTTGTCTTTGTTCCTATCAGTTCTGGCTTTCAACAAATTTATAATAAAGGTGTTCAATGCGGTGCCTATCCCCTTCACAAACCCGGCTTGCCAGACGTCACTGTGACCTGATGCTGTTGACCATTTGACCAATGACTTCAGGATCAATGAGGCGAAGATCTTCCCTGGGATGTCCAACAATGCAAGGGGACTGTAATTGGTAGGGTCAGACCTGAGTCCTTTTTTGTAAATCGGTATAATGATCGATGTTTTCCAAGCGCTCGTAATCCTTTGCGATTTAACATTGTGTTCAAACAAAATGGACACAAATTTAGTCCTTTGGAACTTATCTTGCTTTAAGATAGCATTGCTCAAGCCATCTGGCCCCGGGGTGCATGAGCTAGATGAGTTTTGAATACTCTCAAGGATAGCATCTGGATGAGTCTTGACAGAGTCCCAGTCTCTTCCTCTGAGAAGGGCAGTAGGAGCAATCCCATGTTCTGGATCGAAGAATTTCTCAAAGTGAGCTACCCAGGCTGTCGCTGTTATAGGATTCAGTGTTAGGGCATCCTGCGGTGTGTCTTACCTGTTAATTATAGCCCAAATCTCTGCATATTACTCAGCTGAAGTTTGGTTAACATATCTTTGCCATCTTTTCGCAAAAGGGTTTTCCTATACAGTCACAACCAGGTACAATATTGTTGTCGGGCCTTGTGCCTTAGGAGATCCGCCTGAAATTAGTTGTCTTTCTTGAGGCTTACAATTTTCTGTTTCAAAGTCTTCTTTTTGTTGGTCACCATGAGGTCATAGACATGACAGTAAATGATCCGGGGTCGGTTCATCCTCCCCTTCTTCACTTCGAATATGCTAAAGAGACCTATATAGTCTAATCTCTGTGTTTCCCCTTTTAGTTGACACTGTGTGATAGCAGATTTTAATTGTTCTGATAAATCTTTAAAATTATGTGCAGCAATTCGCAGTCTGTTTCTCCACTGGGTGACTTCCAAGTCTTTTGGTTATATTTGACCATTATATTGAATGAAAGGGGTGAGAGACAAGTTTAGTATATTATGATCGCTAACCAACATTAGTTACACTGTCATAGTGTCTACTGCCGATGCCATGGACCTGGAGATACAGATATATTCAAGGACCTGTCCACCGTTTTTTCCTTGCCTAGGGATTTTCCCTGGTATGTCACCATGAATATTGCCGTTGAAGATGATCAAATCTTTCAGGTCTAATGTCTTCTTCCACATTAATCCTCTTTTTTCGGCTGGCCTGGCTGTTATAGGGTCAATGCCAATACTGTCACCATTTTTGACCAAGCAAACACAGTTTAAATTGCCACATAAAACAAACCAAGGATCTTTCCATTTGATTCTACAACTGTCAATCTGGTCCGCCGCATGGTCTGGGAAGTTTTGGCTAGCCATTCTTGCTGGGTTCCAGTAAAGGTTCATAAGGACAAATATTTTTTCCTTCTTGATGTTATCCAGACTTATTTTTTGCACAGGTATTTGGATGAGTGGGTTAGGCATTACCTCTTCCATTAATGTGAATTGCAGATGGATGTTTATTAGTATCATAAAACGGGACATAGGTGTGCCCTTTGATCCTTTAATGGCAGGGTTCTAGTAAACTGAGTATCTGGCTATGAGTGGTGGTTTCCTCAGCCATGTCTCCTGGAGACAAATTAAGTCATTCTCTTCGATTTTGGTAACCCCTTTGGTGAACAAGTGGGAGAAGCCCCTTGTGTTCCAGCTTGCCACTGTCAGGGGTTTGGTTTTGATGGGTCAAATGGTCTATTTTTTTTTACACCACCAATCCCATCAACCATTTCAATATTTCTTCTGTTCCTTTGCTCTCCATCCTTTGATCTTCCTTCCGATAATTGGATGTGTTTTGCTTGTCCCTCCTGGCGTTCAAGCCCTGTATGCTCCCTCTCTGATTTACCCTCTCATGTTGGTTACCATTCCTTAGAGTGCAAGAGTAGTTATAGTTTTCTCTTTCTTCGGGAGTTGTCTTTTTGGGAGATCTTATAACAAACTTTTGTACGGTCGATTCAAATCCCAATGGTCTTAAGCTACCAGCTTCCTATTTTAAGAGTTGGGTAATCAGAGGTGTAATCAGAGATGGTCACTCTGTCTGTTCGAAAATCCTCAAAAAATTTGACTATTGCCAGATCCTCTGAGGTCAAAAGTCTTAATGTTGGAACATGATGAAATAATCTAAGACCTAAAATAATAATCTAAGATGTTATCATTCTCTCTAATAGTAAACCGTCCTGATGGTTGATGTTATGACTTCTGGAAGAGTCTGATCGACTACTTCCCTCCTGATAGTCTTTTATGTAAAGTTTAGTTTTAACATCCTTTCCCTGACTTGTTCTTAAAGGTGGTCGTGGTAATTTCAGTGGGGAAATTAGGTAAGTTTTTTCTCTATCTACTGAGGATTTATCCTCGATTTCATAGGAAATTGATGGGACTGCCTCCTTAGTTGCACTTTGCCTTGAAAGACAAACTTGAGTTTCTTCAGACATCGTCTTCATTTGAGCTGTGGTTTCCCTTAACTTTGGCTTAGACATGGTGTCTTGATCCTTTACAAGATGTGATGTCCCATCCACCTGCCAACTTACACAAGAGTTTTTCTGGTGTTCTCTGTGATCTGGTATATTTTCTGTTCTTGAAAAGTCTCGGAAACTCGTAGTTTTGAGCCAAGTCGGGCCTAATGGTCTTTTGCTCCACTCTGGTATTTGATTTATGTCTGTGTGCCCTTCAGCAAGACCTTTGTTTACTTCCTCACTGTGCATATCATCGATTACTTCGGCCTGTTCGTCATCCGTATTGTGATCTGAGATTGAATATGTAGATACATCCATCAGGTCTAAAGATTTTCTTTCATCCTGCTCGTCTTCCTGGTGTACTTATTCCCGTGCTGTCACTGAATGTGGCTGTTTATGTTTGATTGTATTTGGTTTTTCTGGCACGGATTTGGCATTCACCCTGGACTAGGTTGGATCATATTTGTAGGTATCATAAACATTTTATATATTTTTGAGATACATTTGCTCTTTGTTTTGAGGGTAGTTTTAAGTTCTTAGTCTTCTGCAAGTGATGGGTCTTCTCCCCCACGGGTTTGGCTTGTGATCACCTCTGTTTTTGGCCGATTTTATCAATATCGCCTACTTTGTTCATAGTTGGCTTTTGAGTTGTTTTCAATTTCGTGAATATTGGACATAGCTGTTGTAAGCATTTCAGGGAGCGCTCCCCTACCCCACCTTGTTTGTCATCAGATTGAAGTTCACAAAGTTTTGGAGACCTAGTTTCATGTAAATATGTGTCAGTGTTTGAAGGGTCGTGTTCCAGTAAGCCCATTTTTGGGCTGCTCCCTGACTTTTCGGGCATCCTTTGTGGGGGGTTGACGCAGATAGCCACTGTAGGAGTGTCGACGCTGATTGTTCCTGTAACTCCCATGTTTCTGCAAAATGGATCCGTGATTCTGCATACCCCGTCCAGGTTGTCTTCTGTGCTAGATTTAGACTCCCCCACAGACAGATGATAAGGAGTTGGGTTGGAGACGCCTTGCAGGTCAGGCAGATCAAACAATCTGGACATGGTTTTGCCTTTCTTTGATCAGTGGGTCCAATATTGTACGCAGCAATGCTGCTACTTTCGCTGTGCTGGTGTCCATGTCTTTCTGAATTGCAGTAACAAAACTCTCGACAAAGTCCATCTTAGAATGTAACATGGCCAACATCGTTGTTTGGTCCTTTAACTGATCACCCACCTGCTCATAAAGCATCATGAATGGAGCTAATATGTATGTCAGTGTTGTAATGGTTGTGAAATCTGTGTCCCCCCAAGTGTCTCCACGGACTTGTTTTTGGGTGTTCGTTCCTTTGTGGATATATGTTTGTGTGGGGGCTTCCCACGCACTATTGATTCTTTGTGGGAGGCCATTCTTGATGTTTTGAGACTTCACCTACAGTGTCTTCTATTTGGGGACACAAGCAGGTCAGTAAACACCCCTCTCTTCTTAGTTTGGGAAGTTGCACTAGTTGGTGCATTTATTAGAGGGCCACATGACAGGAATTCGAGGGTGTTACTCTTTGTAGAGTGGACACCTCCTGTCTCTGCCAAGGAGGCACTTTCTAGCAGCAATTGGTTGGATATTTTGTTTCCTCAGTTGCCTTTGAATATCATGCTTCCTTTACACAATGGTAATGTGTCTCGATACGGGAAATACATTCTCTCAGAAGGTTCACTCCGTGTCAACCCCTTGGGTTTCCAAATGTTCCTTTCTTGTTGTTGAGGGAAAGCGTATTGATTTCGGGAAAGAGTTGTCCCGGTCTTGGTTTTGCCTCTTGTGGCCACCAAATGTTTCTAAGTACGGTCTTGCCCCCTGCAACCACCTCTGTTGGGCCTCCAACATATATGTTTGGATAAGTCCATTGGGTGTGGTGGCGTTCCCGAGTTGAACATCAGGGCCAACCCAGTGTTGGTCATCCCAGGTAGGTTTTTGGAGGACATGGTGGGACGTATTGTAGTATCTATCTGGTTTGATGCCGGTAGTTCTAAGGGAATTTGATCCTCAGTAGTCGATCGCCCGGGTACCTTAGGACCACATGTTACTTTTAATCTTTGACAGTTCTGCGCTGCCTGCGCTCGGGCCGCTGCTTGCCCGTGAGCTATGGGCTAGCACAGCCCGCGTGTTGGGGACAGTAAACCCCTCCGCCTGGATTGCGTCCATATACACCGCCATGCTAGCACCGATGCCAATATTAACAAGGAACGGGTGAGTAATATCCTGGTCAATCACCTCCTCGCATGACTCGTTGTGCCAGATAGCACACTGGTCGATTTCATTTTCTGTATCTGCCACCGACGGAGGTGTTGTTTGAAGCATCATAGGGGAAGCAGATGTGATTGTTATTGTCAGTTTCTTCGTCGGCGGATGCAACAAAATGACTCTGTTTCTGTCCGAGCCACTTGACGGATGTACAGCGTCAATCAACACTACCTTAAAGTGACAACCAGTTGTTTAAAAATTGTCTGGTGTTGCAAAGACGATAAGCGATCCACTACGGCACTCCACTGCAGCCGAACACTCAGCCAAACACTCCGACATGCTGAGCTAGTGGCAAGCATTTTGAATGGTGGACTCCTCCTCTCACGATGAACAGAGTAAGCACACTCTGCAGGATTAAGCAACACAATGATTCTGAATGGCCAAACACTCGGCCAAACACTAGGTATAACTATGCAGTTGTCAATGATTTGGTGATTAATGCTGCCAAGACCAAAATTGTCAATTAATGTCATTCAAGGACACAACCACCTAATTATAATTGATTTTTGAGTGGTTCCTTTGTTCCTGTTAAGACAGAGGTGAAATATTTGGGCCTAACATTATACTCAACCCCTTCCATATTGGAAGTGACAAGACAACTGGAAGGCACTATAGATCAACTAAGTTGCCAAATGAGAAAGATTATGACAAAATATTGTACATTCTCAATGGTACCCCTGATTTGCTTTTAAAAAGGGAAGGTGATTCTAAAAACTATTTATGGCCTGGACTCGGATTTTCAGGTGTGGTCCATAAACTGGACAAGGATTGAGGGGAGATGCTGGAGGAAAGTCTTGAATCTCCCTCAGTCCCTTCCAATGTCCAGTTTGCGGTATGTGGGATTGAGTTCTATGGAAGCTCTACTAGAATATAGAATAGTTTCTCTCTATCGGATGGTTGACAAATTGTTTAAACATTCTTTTATCTTGTGAAAAGTCATAATGTGGCTAAAAACACAATAAAAAAAAGAACATTAAAAAAATGAACTTGTACCTCCGGCTCGTTTTCTGGTATATCACAGGGTATTTTCGAGAGTGGAAGAGGTGGATTGCAGGATGCAGGGGTTTAGGTTTCTTCACGATGCGTTGGGCCAGATATGGTGGGGCAGTGTTGTGGAGACAGTGATGGATGATGGAAAGGATTTTGAACTCAATGCGCGCCTTGATTGGAATCGAGTGCAGCTCTCCTTTTAGTAGCATGATATGATCGGATCGTTCCAAACCACATACTGCACGCAGGGGACTATTTTGTATCAGCTGTAGTTCATTAATGTTTTTGAAGGAGGTTCCTGCAAGGATCGCATTGCAGTAGTCTAATTTGCTGTGAATAATGGCTCTGGCCAGCATGAGGCAGTTGTTGGAGGTAAGGATTTTTCTGAAGAGGTTTATGAGTTTGGTGGAATAGGCTGTGGACAAAGCTAGAGCCCTGACATGTTTTTGCATGTTTAGCTCAGAGTCTAGATGGACTCCCAGTATTTCTTTATTGTCAGAGGCAAATGCACGGTCAAGGTGTTTGAGGCGGTGCGGAGAACCTATAATGAGGAGCCCCGTTTTGTCATCATTCAGGCAGAGATGGTGGTTGGCCATTGAAGCCTGAATGCTGCTGAATGCTGCTGTAGATCTGGTTGATATTCAGAGTCCAATTCAAGGTTACCAGTGAGTTTCTGGAGGACCTGCGTATCATCGGAAAAGTTTGTGTATGGGATGTTTAGGCTGTCCAGGTGATAAAGGAGAGGTTTGGTGTACATAATTACAATGTAGGCGAGAGACAGGATACTTATGGGACACCATAAGAGGCAGGGATGGGGTTGGCTGCTTCAGCCCCAGCGAAGACACTGGAGGATCCTTCACTGAAGAAGGATTTGATCCAGTTAGCCACTTTGATGGAGAGATTGAAGGTGGCATTGAGGTGGTAGCATAAAATGTTGTGATCAGCAAAATCAAAGGACGCCAAAAGGTCTAGTAGTAGGGAGATGTTGGCATGGTCCCCTGCATCACAAATTTGATCAACCTGAACCTTAAGGTTGAGGTGGGCCGATTCAGTGCTGTGTCTGGGCCCGAAGCCGGATTGGTAAGTGCCAAGTAGATTGTGGGCTTCTAGATGGGTTTGTAGATGGGAGTAGGTAGTGCGGTCAAAAATTTTCAGGAGGCAAGGCACTGTCCTGATTGGACGGTAGTTGGTAGGGAGGGTGGGGTCGAGAGAGGGTTTTTTCAGGAAATGCGTGACCCAAGCTTCATTGATAGAGTTGGTCAATGAGCAGGTATCGAAGTATGCATTGATTAATTTGGCAATGGTGGGAGCAGAGGGCTCTGCGCACATCTTGATGATTAGACATGGCAGATGCCAGCTGAGCAGTTGATGCTTTTAGGCATTGGGTGGTGGTGAGCACATCAGCAGGGGACACAGGGGAGAAGTGGAAAGTGGGGCTGTGGGAGTTGAGATGGCATTGAGTAAAGGGAGATCAGATTCAGTAGTAGGAGGCAGACCTTTTTGGAGAATAGTTTTGTCTCTGAGGTTGTGGGTTTTGTTAGCCAGAGCTGATTGTAACAGAAAGCACCAGGCTTTGTCTTTCCAGCTGCTTAATGATTTTGATGAGCTCTCTGGTGTTAGAGGAGGTTTTGTTTATCCTTATACTGTTTATTCTGGCTTTGGTGGTAATGATTGCTGTTTTGTAAGAGTTAGCATTGGCACTAAACACCTCTTTGTTGGAAGTTGAAGGGTTTTTTACCCAGAGATGTTCATGGGCATGTTTAAGTATGCAGAGGTAGATTAATTATTCCGTGAACCAATTATGATGATTACTTCTTTTGGATGCCATGGTTCTGAGGGGGAGTGCAGGACTAGTCCACTGAGGAGAGTCGAGTTGTAGGTGTTGAAAATGGTTTCAGGGTCAGTGTTGTGGGGTTGCAAATCAAGGGAGGCACAAATGGTGGGCTCCAAAAGTTCCTTGGTCCATTTACGGGTGTTTCTCGCAGTGATGGGTTGGCGACATCTGTTTTTAGGGTGGAGGTGGACGCAAGCATCATAGTAAAGCAGATCATGGAATGATCAGTCGAGGGTGCAGGTTCGATGGAGGTGACCTTGATGGGTGTGTTGACATTTAAGATCCAATCGAGAAGCTGGCCTTGGGAATGCGTGGGGGCGGAGACAGTTTGTGTGAAGTTCATCTCATAAATGGATGTAGCAGACGTCTGATCCATGGGGTCAATGAATACTATGTTGAAGTCACTCAGCAGCAAAAATTATTTGGTGTTGGGCTTCAAGAGAGGGACGATGAGAAAGGAGATGTCAGCATCCTGGACGCTGAAGATATTAAGTTGGTGGTAAAGGGATAGGATGTTAATGGTGGTCTGGGGATTGGATTCGATTTTGGCTAGTAGGAGTTTGTATACTAGCAAGGGTGTGAGGGGTAGGCTCTGATGATGAGTGAGGATTTGGAGATAATAGTGACTCCTCTGCCTGGGTTGGTGTCTCTGTTAGTTCTAAGAATGGAGTAACCAGTGGATATGGCGAGAGATAGGGAGGGACCAGCTGCCTCCTGCAGCCAGGTTTCCATAATAGCGAGCAGGTCAATGTCATTGTCTAGTATGAGGTCATGCATGTCAGCAGCTTGGGCACAGATGGAACGTGCGTTGATGAGGGTACAGGCAAGGTGTTCAGGCATAGTGGTGGTGGAAGGGCAGGTGGCTTGTGGGCTGCTGTTGGTATTGGAGGGTGGTTCAGTGTCATAGTGAGGAAATGGTTTGGGTGCATACGTATGGGAGCTGGGGCTAGTACTGGAAGAGGATTTATCATAATATATTGAGTAATTATAGTAGCAGTTCATTTAATAGACAGTATTCTCACGTGAACTATAGTGGAATTAGGAACACAACTGTTGGTTGGCTCTTGACTCCTGATATGCATCCTCACAAATATGCAGCTAGAAGACACTATGAAAAAGGACAGACACATTAAGCCATAGTCTAAACTGTCAACTTCATGTTCCTGCCTTCCCAGTGACCAATGTCTGCCTATCTGCCCACCTGTGCAACATTGTTAAGAGGGGGATTGAGTGAAGGAGGGAGGGAGTTGGGGAATGATCTTGTCACTGTTGCTTCAATTTATTGCTATGACTGTGGTGGTTCGAAACACAGATGTCAATCCAGGTTCAGCCATGAGTTAAGGCGGCTGGTGCCTCAATCCAAGCATTTACCAATCAAGCCAGCCCCTTTTCTATGTAGGAAACCCTGCTGAATATAGCCTTTTATGCCTGTTGCTCAGGCCAGCTGCAGCACATCATAACAAGATTTGTGTGGCAAGTCAAAGCCACCATTAGATCATCCCATTTTTTTGGTTCTCATGTCTGCAGTATGTGGAAAGGTGAGGACAGCACCATTGTCGGACCCCTGTGGTGGCACTAAAGCATAGGGCTATTGTCGAGCACGGAGTGAGCCTAACTTTCCTCCTGATGTTGCAACTACAGGAACCAGGGATTCCCCATCCAGATCAGGTTGCTTGTTCGTTTACTTCATTTTCTGAAAATTGGATTTGTCCATGTTATCATCACTGCTCATCCATGCTGTCCCATATTTTAACCTATTTTGTCCTTTTTTTCTATTTTTGCCACAAGCCCCTCTCAGAAATATGCATTTTTAAGAATTCCATAAAGCAATGCCCTACAGTGCTAAAACCCTGTTTATATTTTATGATATTTGTCCATGGGGGGGAGTTGTAAGGGGGATCCAACATTTTTTAAATTCCTGAATGACTTGAATGGCAAAAGAGTTTTCGCTCCGACAGCCCCACTCGCTGGAAGGATTTTCACCAAAATTATGCAAGGAGCAGCAGCCTCAAAAGCGTGTTTTTGCACATTTGATGTTAATCTTTCCAGCAGATTTTTTAAACATTGCCAATAAGTAGGTAAAAAATAATCAAGTACATCGCGGGGCAGTCCATAAACCCACTTCCTAATTCAGTGCCTTCAATACACTCTGGAACAATAAGGAAGCCATGTGACATTTGCAAATACAATTGAATGATAATGATTGATCAACCGAGAAATGAGAGGCACATCAAATATTTTGATAGCAACACCATGGTGGATTGTGGACATCAGAATGTCCCTGCAGGCAAAACAAGACAAAAGTTACAAATGTGTAACATTTGCGTGAGTGTCTGTACAATACAAGCTCATTGAGGGTGAGGAGATGTTAGTATCTGATGGTATATGTTGACAATAGCCTCAATGAAGAAGTCAAATGCATGGCAATGTCTGCGGACTGAATGGTTGTATTGCAGACATTGCACGGTTCAAATTTTGAAGGCTGTTTTTATGACAGACTAATAATGCATTATATTCTCAGAGGGGAGGGGGAGCTACCTATGACTGCTCTGTGGATGTTGCAGAAAACTACAAGATAAGCAGCTTTTGTCTCCGAATGATACGGTACTGTGAGCTGAGGCCAGTGATGGTGTGGGTAGTAGACATGGTAGTGCGAACTCAGACCAGCAGTGATGTGGTTAGTAGTCAAGATATAGTTTGTATATAAAAACTACTGGGGTCTCAAACACTATCTACCCTGAACTGAAAAACCCCCTATGAATCAAAAAGAGCCAATCCGAAGTTTCACGAGCAACTGCACACAACCGAACATGAATCAAAATGAGCGACACAAACTTTCTTGTGCCCCTCACAAACCTAGCACTAATCAAAAAACCCAAACAAAGTTTCTCGTGCCACTGTGCGAAGTTAGCATGGATCAAAAAACCTTTGAAAAGTTTCTCAAGTCACAGTGTGAAACTAGTGCAGGTACAAAAAAAACAGCGCAGAGTTTCTAGTGGTGCTGCGTGAAGGTAGCACGGATCGGGGAAAACCATGTTTAGTTTCTCGTGTCTCTGCATGTAACAAGAATGGGTAAAAAAAGAACTGCACAAAGTTTCTCATCTGCTTTGCGTAACGAGCAAAGATCACAAAAGACTAGCGACTGCTTTCTCAGGTCGCTGCGCGAACCGAGCATGAATTAGTCCAGTTCAGTTCCATTTAGCTTTATTTCAGAGATAAAACCATAAAAGCGCAAAACATCTGCATACAATAAACACATAATTATAGCTCAAAAAACACTAAAATTTAATTATCTGCACAATTCATGTTGAGCTCTAATGTTAAAATATAATACCATCCAAGATAGGTACATGCAATGTTTAGTGTTCTTCCTACATCTGTTAATTTCACAAAGAAATATTAAGAATGATTTTATTTGGCTAAATTAAACCATTAAGATACAATGTTAAAATTCAAATTTAATATGTACAATAAATGTCCTACCAAATATGTTACACATACTAACACAATAATATCCCAAGAACAACTTACTAAAACCATCAACCTCATATATGGTCACATTCTAAAATCAATGCTTAATAGCTCAAAATAGTCTATAGTGCAAGTGCTATCACAGTACTACAACACAAATGCCCTGAGACATGTCATTCAATTTGCAAGGTCATGTCGTCTGCTTAGCCTGCCTCCTTTTCCAAATACAGGAGCAATGGGCAGCCATGCTGTTGGTGGAGAGGCTGCATAATATCATTGCCTCCCCTCTCTAAAAAGTATTCTCAGATATCTTCTCCTTAGATCTCAATATTGCGGGCTAATTACTATAAAGCAAGTAGTGCTTTCAGCCCAAGCCGAGCAAAATAAACACTGAGCCCTGATGTTACTATTGCATGTATTACATAGTCCTGCAAGTGGTAAAATGCCCAGTCGCAACTTGATGTAAAGTGCTCTCATTTGTTTGCGTATACACAATCTAAGTAGGCCTCATAGCTAAACGTTTGCATTAAAGGCCAGTATCTACTTAGCAAATTGGATCTGCCAAGCTTACTTAAGATATTAGCCTTGGTATTGATTCGATAGGCATGCTTTATAATCATCTTGCTGTTGCTATCCATAGTGTCTGGCCCAAGCCAATGCTCACTGAACCCTAAATGATGTAATTCACTCTTTATGTGCATGAACCATGACAGAGACTTACCACCCTCATTTGCCCAGATAACGTCCACAGCTTCTCTATATTTGCCCCTACGATCATTTGACCATATCCTGGCCCAATAATTTATAGTTCTTGCCTTGCAGCATGAATCTATGCGCTGCACATTTGTTTCAAGGAAAACAGGAAGATTGTGCATGCTTGAGTGGAGAGCCAGAATATTCTTAGGATGAATTAAAACCCTGTATAGTTTCTCATGGCACTGTGCAAAACTAGCACGTTTTGGAAAACTCTGCACAGTTTCTCGTGCCACTGTGTGAAACAAGCATGGATTTAAAAAAAGCCTGTGTGAAGTTTCTTGTGTCGCTACATGAAACCGACATTGATACTTGAGGATTGCCAGTTTTCTTGTCCGATTGGCTCAGATTTGAGAAATGAGGGACTGAGAAGGTTTCTCAGGGTAGTAGCTTTAGTGAAGATGTTATTGAGCCGTTCTGAAATATAGGTAGTAAGGTCAGGATCTAGAAGTAGTAAGGGCCAATGTTTTTGTAATATATGGTGCAGAAATGTACTGTCTTGTGAATACTTCGTGATAAAATGTACTTGGGCAGGGTAAGTGGCTAGTACCGTTTTTGTCTTGTCTACAAGTAGATTGGGTCTATTGACCATTTTCACGCATTCAGTAGCTTGTCTAATTATGTTGATTTGCTATCCTCTTTCCTGAAATCTGTTGCCAATTGACTTACATCCTTTTAGGAATATGTCATCTGAACGACAGTTCCCCCTTGATCTGAGAAGTTCACCCCTTGGTATATTGTGAACACCACTCCGTCTATGACTACTGGTTGCATGTAATCAAATTGACTGCAGTGGACTTCCTATAAGTGCGAGTTTGGATTGTATTGGCAATAATATAGATTTGTAAGTCCAAGAACATAATTTCATCTGCATCCATGTGACCCGTACATTTTATTTGAAAAGAATTATTGTTCAAAAACACCATAAATGCATCAAAATCTTCTCTGCTGCCTGCCCAAATAGCCAAAACGTCATCAATATACCTTCTCCAGGTGAAGATATGATTCTGAAATGGGTTATTGTAGAATATGTATTTATCTTCAAAAAATGCCATGAATAGATTTGCAATGGGGTGCATATTTTGCCCCCATGGCTATGCCTTGAATTTGGGAATAATAGTCTCCATTAAATAAAAACTGGTTATGTGTTAACGTAAAAGCCAAAACGTTTTTTAAGCATTTGTACATGGGTATGATGGGAGGCTGAAAAGGTTCTAAAACTGAAATCAATTGTTTCTAAGGCCAAGTGATGCGGCATAGACATATATAATGCTGTGACATCTAGAGTGACCAGCAAGTAGGATGGTTGCAAGTGACATCTTTCAAGATTTGCAGGGCATGCAGGGTATTTTTAAGGTATGCTGGTATTAGGGGTACCAAGTGTTTAATGCTACTGTCTATATAGTCTGCTAAGGCTTCTGTGGCCCTTCCTTGTCCACTCATGATTGGTCGTAGGCTTGGAAGCTTAAGGAAAGGCGTGTGAACCTTAGGCAAAAAATATAGAGTCGGCATAAGTGGTTTGTGTATAGTTAAAAAAGCTTTTTCTGTATCTGATAGTAGCCCTTGATTATACCAATGTTGAAGCATGAGTTGGAGTTCCTGCACAGTTTGGGATGTGGGATTTTGTGTTTAGTTTTTCGTAATAGCCAGGGGTCGATAGATTATCTTCTGCCATTTTGACATCCGTTTTGTTTAAAATGACAATATTGCCCCCTTTGTCTGCTTCTTTGATGATAATTGTATTATCTTCACACAAATCCTGTAGGGCTATTTGTTCCATTTGGTAAGATTGTTATTTTTACTACTGAAGTTAGGTTGTAGACCATAGATATGTTTGTGAATTTCTATGGTGATGGTTTTGTAAAAGGTTTCAATGACATTATTTCCACAAATTGGAGGCATGAATTTAGATCTATTTCTAAGTTCTTTCATGTCCATGTTCCGTTGGTGAATGCCGAGTTCCTTTTGTATATCACTAAGGGTTTTAGGTTCTTCCCCTGATAGGTTGGAGAGTAGATATATATTCTCAGTCTCTTGAATACTTTTTGAACTTATCGGCAAGGGTATATCTGGTGGTCTGTAAGTGATAGGTTTATTGTGAAAGAATTTTTGTAATTTAAGTTTTTTTGTAAATTCATACAGATCAATTTGGACTTCCGTCATGTCTGATGTTGCACTGGGTGCAAAAGAGAGGCCATAGTTTAATACAGATAATTGTTTTTGTGAGAGGTGTTTGTCAGACAAATTGATGGCTAGGCTTTTAGTATTGGCTTGATCCTGGTATTCTTGAGGCTGGATCTGGTGAATCTTTTGTCTGTATTTTTCCCGTCCTCTCCTGTTTGCTCCTCTTCCTCTTCTTCCTTAGAAGTTGTTGGAGTAGTCGCAATGTTTGGGCCTAAAGGGACATTTTTTTGGAATCGTACTTGTTTGTTTAAAGGATTGTAACTTGCTTGTTTGCCCTTTTTATATCTTTTAATTTCGGCAAGGAAGCCTCTTCGATGATGTTGTGATGACTCAGCGACTGGAATCTGTTCTTGTTCACTGAGATTCTCATTGGCAGTTTCAGATTCTGAATCAGCATCCAAAGTGACAGGTGTCATTGATGGTGTAACAATTTATGACTGTCTCCATCGTATTTAGGTTGATATGTATACACTCTGTCATTAAGGTAATCCTTTTCATCCCTATAAAATTTCCTGAATTACCGTAACTTTATTTCATCTTGATACTCAACTAAAATAAGGTTCATTTTAGCAAAGTTTTTCTCTTTGGAACTAGTGGGATTTTTGATTTCCGAAATGTCAGTCTTAATTTTATCAATTTCAGCTGTTACTCTAGCATGTTCCCGTTCTGCATGTATGACTAGTATTTTCATCATATTTTCTGAGCTAACTGTGATGTTGGAATCCCAGTCTGCTGCCAAATCTTGATCGTCTTTATGTGTAAAATCCTGAAAGATTAATATTCTTAAATCTCTAGGTATGATATTTTGTTGGATGTGGTTTTTAAGTGATACTTGCTCCCAATATTTATTCATTTCTTTTTGCATATTCTCTCCAATTTAATAAATTTCGGTGCTAAGGTTTCTGTGACATTCAGTCTATTTTTAAAGGGATTAGCATCAGTGTCTCTAGGTGCAAAAAGGGCAGCACTGTCTTCTTCTCTGTTTTTGAGATAATCTGCCATTTTCTAAAAGATAACTTAAGTTATTGACAAGTTAAAGCAACCCGTGCAGGGGGAAAACATATAGTAAGTGTTTGTGGAAACAAACCTCTACACTGGGAGTGCGCACACCTGGGATAGGTGAGGTAAGAGGTGAACGAGAGAGGCTGCAGCCATGAGGTAAGTTACGTGATCTTCTACTATCACCTATAACACAAATATGATTTGGGAGGTGCTAACCTCATTGACTGTGCCAAACCACTTAGTATAAGGGTACAATAAGTTGAAAAACAAGATAAGGAGATCATAGGAATCGAAATCAAAGGATGTTTAATCCTAAAGAACAAAATTATAACAAGTTTTACTTTGATCAGACATTTGAGGAATTGAGGAAAAGTGCATCTCTGACATTTTTCATGGTTTCCAGGCGCTCTGGCAGATCTGTAAAGGAAAGGGCTGTGATAGTAAATCAGTAGGGTTGAGTGGGAGAAGCGCAATATATGTTTGATGTGCTGTTGGTAGCTTCAGTGCAGAAAAACCAGTCACTGTGTGCAGGTAAAATGTTTGTAGATTGGCATTTGTGTGACATTTTGTGGATGGATGTATGTTTAATGTGCATGTTGGGTGTTTCAGAGAGTTGGAGAGTGCCTGTAGTTTGGGTGTTTTGTGTCGAGGTCTGTGTTGGGTTATTTCTGTGTTGGGTGGTGGCTAAGCAGTGTGTAAGATAATTTTTAGTAGGAATAGTTGGGGTTGTTTGTGTTGTTTCCATGATGGGCTAAGCATTTGCTTAGTTGTGTTCCTATATTGTTTGGGATGGATCGGTTTGTGTGTTATGCAGAGAGTTTTGTAGGAGATTTGATGTTTTACTGGTAATCAATGTAGTGTTCATAGCACTGGTTTGATGGGTTCTCTTCTAGTGAGTCTGCGGAGTAGTCTCGCTGCTGCGTTCTGCATTTGTTGTAGCTTCCTCCTGAGGTATCCCGGTATTCTGAAATGACGAGAGATATGACTGGAGTGTTCTGTGTGTGAAGTGGAAGAAAGGAAGTGTCTTCTTTATCATGTGTAGGTGGAAGAAGCATGTGTTGTGTGGTTCTAGTGTTAGTTTGTTGTCCATTAGGATTCCCAGATTTTAGACCACTTTGGAAGGTTCTGGCTATTTTAGAAAAGTTAATTGAGAACAAATGTTTTACCAAATGGGATCAATGAAAAAATATTACACAACAGAAATAATCCATACATTTTAATCCAGTATGAGATATCATGCGGCTCTGAAAACATTTTACTCCCAAACAGCTATTAATTTTTCTACTACTCGTATTCCCATCAATGCATTGTGCCTTTCCTTGAAATTAATTGTAAGTGGAAACCAATTGCAGGCATTCAAAATAGACACAACTAGTAGCACATTAAGCAATATGGTGGCAGACTGTGTTATTCAAATAAGTGATGGGTGGAAGGTTTTTAATAAATCTGAACTGTTACCATTGCTCTGGGCAACCTTCCACACCACTGTTCTCAGCCCGTCTGTGCTATTGCAAAAGGGGTCCAGCCATATGCAAATACGTCAGGTACTGCCACCATGGGAGAAGCCCAGCCCAAACTGCTAGGCCAGGTCTCCTTCACACAGAAACACAAGCAACCCCAGAAATATGTTGGTCTTGAGACCCAAGCTACTCCTCACCAATGACTCCCAATGAGGCTGAAACATGTCTGAAGATGCTTGTCGTCTTGTGCAGAAGGGATGTGACTTAGCAGTTTGGGCCGGCCTGCCCCTTTGCAGGTGGAGCCAAGAATGATTTGCATATAGTCTTTCCCCATTCTATAATGGCCGGCAGGTGAAGAACAATGGCCTGGGGGCTTTCCCAGAGCAATTGCCAGAGGTTTAGTATGTATTCTAAACTTTCCAGTCATCACCTCTTTGTTTTGCTTTATCACCTCAAGTTTAACGGTTTGCCCAGACCTGGGTCCCGTGTCTGCTGGGCCTAGAAACCCAAGATACTCCTCACTGATGATGCCCTATAAGGCCAAAACATGTCTGTGGATGCTTGTGGTCTTGTTCGTAAGAGAGGTGACATAGCAGTTTGGGCTGGACTTCCCCTTTGGAGGTGGGACCAAACCTGATTTGCATAAGATATTTTCTCTTTCTGTAATGGCTAGGCAGGTGAAGAACGATGGTCTGTGGGGTTGCCCAGGGCAATTGCCAGAGGTTTAAGATTAATTGTAAAACTTACAGCCATCACCTCTTTATTTTAACTGGATTATTCAGCAGCAGCTGTGGTGCAGAATCCGTTTTATCCTTATTAGACCATTCCCGCTTTACATGGAAAAGTTGCCTGCATTGTAAAATGTACAGAACACTTGGGTTGACTGTTGAATGTTGCCTGTCAGATGACTCTACGTACAAAGTCAGTGTTTATAAATCGATTAGGAATGTTGTAGAAAAGGGACAGTGAGCAACACCATTGCCTGTTTGATGAAAGATCAGGAGCTATCTTGAAATGTATATAGTGCTATTCAATATGACTTCTTTTAGAAAATACCAATAAATGGAACAGGTCACTCTGTGAGCAACAACATATTATAGACAGCTCCAAATGTGTAATTCTTCGTGGTCATGCAGTTCATTTACAAACGACGACAGAATGTGGCTTGTCCTTGTTAGACCATTCCATCTGAGTCAGATAAAATATGACTCTTTACGCATTGCAACTCACTTGTGCCTGCATTGCAAGATGCAGCAGATCACTTGCTTTGAATGTTGCTTGTCAGCTGACTCTACTTGCAATGTCAGTGCCCGCAAATCAATAAGCATTTAAAAAGGACTACAACTGGCAGCATTGCCTGTGTGACGAAAGACCAGGATCCCTCTCATAATGTATATAGTACTATTCATTGTGACTTTTTTTTCAAAAATAACAAGGAATGGAACAGTTTTTTCTGTGAAAAACTACATTTTATACAGAGACACAATTGTGCCATTCCTCTTGGTCATTAAGGCCATTCACAAATTACTGTGGATGATAAATTCATTAAATTTGCTATTTTCATGTCAATTGTGCCCTCTCGTTGGTCCTTTGCAAGTTAACACGTTATTTACTTTGGGTTTCTATACTCTTGTTGCATGTACCAATGATTGATGTAAATTTGAAATCTTTTTTATGCAAACAATGGATGTTGCAACACTTAATATCTTTTATTTGTAATATGTGCCCATTTTTAGTATCAATTGTTCGTTTGCAGGAGTATCTGCACAAATGAAAGTGGCACAGACCAATCTGTCATTGGACTTCTTTTGTTCAGTTTGATCCATAAACATGACCTATCTGTAACCATAGCTCTTTTATAGGATTGTATCAATAATCTCTGAGGGTAACCCCTCCCATAGAATATGTTCTTCATAGAATCACATACATGTTTCAAATCTGTTAAAGAGGTGACATTTCTTTGCAGTCTAAGAAATTGTCCATATGGCATATTTTATTTCAATGCTGAAGGATGGGAATAAGAGCTGTGCAATATGTTATCACAATTGTACGGTTTACAAAACAATGTGGACAACATTTTTCTGTCCTCGGTTTTTAGCTTTACATTACAAAATGAAATTTTGAAAATGTCTCTAGAACTTAGTGAAATTCAAATTAGGGTTCAAACCATTCATCTGTTGGGTGTCCTGACCCACGTTTAAGCTATCCTGCTACAACATTTGGTGCTGTGGGCTTAGGAAATTCAAGATGGCGGAAAACCCACATGTGCGCCGAAATCCAGGAAAGCTGCGCAGTTTGTGCGCCCACCAAAATGGTTGCCTCACTTGCCACCCACCAGTGCGAGAATGAAAGGCCGGGTTGCCATGAGGGAAATGGGTTGCCAAAGGAAAAACAGTAGCGCCGGTTAGCTTCAAAGCGCTTTAAAACCACCATTGGACTACCCGCACAGTAGTCTGAAACCATTGGGAATGGCAATGCTGATTGCCAAATGCAACCTAGAAGTGTGGGGAATTCATTTCTTAAATCCCAAAAATGAGTGCAGTACCAGTACTCACCACTATCCAAAAGCCGGCGTTTTAAAACCACTCTGTGTGTTTCTGAAGGCAAGTCAAAATGCCTATTTCTAACAGTGCAACATGTGCAAAATATTTACTGATCACCAGCAGACATTTGGCAGAATGGAGTTTTGTGTGCCTACAAAATCTGGGAAATGAAGAGCCCAAAAACAATGCTTATAACAAAAATGCTATGGAGTCAGCAGCTTAAGCCTAACTGCAACTGGATTTAAAACCACCAAAATCGAAAATGTTAAATTAAATGAGTGACCTATGTTTGGTGTCACATGCCTTTGTAACTGTTGAAATGTCATAGTTTTGCACTTAGAATCAGCATTCTAGCTGCATGTGTAAAATTACAAGTTATTTTAAAAGCAACAAAAGTTAGCTGAAGGTCTGGCTTAAGGAACTTGATTTTGCCTAGCAACTACCCATCAGCAGTGAAACTTGAGTCACCACTGTGTTCCCAGGCCAACCTTCCTTTTGCTGCCCAGGCTAAGGATATGCCATCTATCTGATAATTGAATTTCCTGTGCTCTGCCAGAGAGTGAACAAAGCCCTCTCCACTCAGGCAAAGGTTTTTTATTACAGACGTCGTAAAAAGTGGCTTCCTCCTGGAGAAACTGGGAGGAGCACTGCCTGTGAGAAGCAAGCTGGCTTGGCAGAAACTGGAAAGACTGGTTTCTGTACCATGTGACCTGAAAAGACACACCCCTGCAGCAAGGATATGGTTTTATAAAAAGGGGGATAATTCATAGAGCGGACATGTGAAAATTTTATAAATGATACCATAATTCTTGTGATTTTTCTGCCCACAGTTTAAGACGTGGTAGGAACCGGTGGTATGTTCAGGGGGGTTTTAGCGGAAAAGTGGATATTACTCTAAATGTGTGCATGTTAAAAATCTGAAACTTCATCAGTTAATGTCCCTACCCCCTGCACACATGTATGTAAAGTTGGGTCCATGTCGGAAATTGGAAAAGCAGTTAAAAAGTCAATTATGTACACTCTTTGAATGCAAGCTCCGAGAATGAGCAGATTTGGACATAGACATGGCTAAATTCAGCCACACCATGTATATGTAATTTTAAACAAATGTGTACCTGTGCAAATATGTTTTTAGGTCAGATATAGATTGTGTGTAAAGTTGACAGGGGTGGGTTCTCTGTATCATAAACAGACCTCATCATGATGACACTTCATTTCATTCCCCCAATCAAGGGGACGAATGAAAGCTGACCAATGACGATTGAGAGGGGCAAGTCTAGTGATGCAACACACACACCCATTCTCAAGAAACAGATAAAAGCAGAGAGTCAGGACACATAGAGAGATTCATTTTTCATCTGCCGCTGAAAGCTCTGCCGGAAAAATCCATACTTACCTCCATCAAACTCCAGAAAGCCAAACTAGAGACTTCAATCTATCCAGAGCAGAGAGACCCAAAGAACCGGTGCCTAGCAGAGACCAGACCCCTGTGAGCAGTTCCAGAGGCCAGGCGCTGTGAGCAGAACCCGGAAAGACCTGACCAGACTGAAGTCCGTGACCAAGTCGCTTTCCTGTTCAAAATCTCTTGTGAGTACTTAGCAAAACTCAGAACACATCTCTTAGTTTAAATTCATCTAATTCAATCTATTTAACCTAAGTAGAACTGCCTCCTAGCTGTCACCTGTCATTCTCGCTGCAAAAATTTGTCAATTGTCATTTTGAAAAAGTGTGCGTTTAAAATTTACAAAACCAAAAACGACCTTTACTAAATTACTCATATCTCCGCAACCGTTTGGGCTAGAGACTTGCAATAACTTTCATTTGGAAGCTGAGATCCCAGGCTTTTCTAGGACCCCAAAACGGTAGAGATAGTCCTTGCGGTTCCTTTGTAATAGCGCTCGGCGCATCCGCGAATTTTACCGCGATTTGCAATTTCTTCACATGTAAAAACTGCTGATGTTTGCTTTCCATTGGCCAGAAATTCGTTTAACCTGCTAACTATCCCTGCATCATTGCTAGTGTGAGCCTGGACTAATATTAACTAGATACCACTCACCCTGAACCTCTGTAAGGGAATTAAAAGCGTTTAGCATATTTCTCATCCATTGCTAGCACATATCAAAGCATTTGGGCCTGTGTTTTCAAAACTCCTATCTGTTTTCTGTTGTCTAAGCTTGCTGGATTGAACTGATTACATTGATTGCATTTCTGAGAACTGTGTGCTTTCCTCCCATTCCCTTGCATTGCATAAAGAGGGGGGGAGTGAATAGCCAGAGAAAAGTGATTACATTGTTTGGTTGAAATCATATTGAGTATTTTCTGTACTGCATTCATTGAATATTGCATCCACCTGAGCTTACATAAAGCATCCTCTACCACATTATACTTTTGTTCCTATTTACCAGTGTGTTACCTTATCCATTCATGTCAACTCATTAGTGATTATAAGAAGTGTGCTAGTGCCAGATTCTCCGTTGTTGATCTTTATCATATCAGATTAAGTGTGCTATTCAATTATTAATTTATTATAAAGTGGGATATATATACCTATTGTTTAAATTATCAAATAAACCTTTTAACTTGCAAAACAGAACTACTTCTTGGCTCAGTGGGGTCAGGGGGATTCCAAGAGAGGGGTGTTATATAAGGGTAGTCATCCAGAACGCATGAACTGGACCTAAAGATATATCAATAAGGGTTTTCATTCAGTATTCTAGACTAGGCGTTAACTTAGCTGTAGTGCTGAATTGAATCCTCTTACAAAGTGGGGGCTCGTCCGGGACGTTGGGTTAGATTTACCATTTGTGCAGATTAATACAGTGTGCTAACTGACGGGATACATACATCCAGTCGGATCACCACGCTGCATTACGCTGTGAAGCATTCCTCAAAAGGGACACTCCAAGAAAAGTTCTGTTCTGCAAAAATAAAATACAAACTTCTGTAAGTCAGGACAGAGACCAATCTCTAGAATGACGACCTTAGTAGACATGAAAATAGCCAGAGAGCACCTCTTGCATAAGCTATTTGTGAGAGGTGAATGGACCGAACAGGGCCAGGATGTGTGGTTGCAGGCCATCACACAACAGGTCACTGAAACAGGGTCAGATATATATAGAGATCAGGGTCCCTTACATGTGGCCCTGAGTGAACTATATATGGCTCCTAAAGCCAAAGAGGAACACAATAAGATTGCCAGGATAGCAGCATACCTGTACCTATACGTTGGAGACATGCAGGATAGATGTGCGGAAAGCCAAAATCTGGCAAATAGGCAACAGATGGCATTACAGAAGGCCCAATCTGATCTGGACTCTTCTGAGCAGAGGCTGCAGAGGAGCCAGGAGTCAGAAAATGACAGCAGACGGTACATCACTAAAATAAAGGAGGATATGGATGTGCTGCAAAAGGAAAAGTCAGAACAGGATACCAGATTTCTGGCCCTACAGAAGGAGCACCAAGACAGTTTGGACTCCTTACTGCAGAGCCAGAAAAAGCTGGAGCAACAATTAGACTTTAACAGGGCATGCACGGAGCAGGTAGCCACCCTGCAAAGTCATCTAGATAGAGTGAAGGTAGAGAGCAACAAGCTGATCTTGAAAGACCTGGATACCCAGGCAGAGTTTGACCAGGAGCGCCAGAAAGCTGGTGCCCTTCAACGGCAGAGGGACGACCTGGCGGCACAAATGCAGGCTCTTAGTCAGGAAAGAGACGCCTTAGGCCAGGAAGTCTGCCATTTAAAAAGGAAAATGGAAGAAAATCACCTGGCCCACCAGGGGCTGGGTGACCTCCAAAAAGAAAACCAGAACTTGGTAGAGCACACCAGAAGGGTGGAGGATGCTCTAGCAAGAAAGGAGCAGGCCAATAGGGACACAGCTCAGGAGGTAACCCTCCTGCAGCAAAGACTGGCCCAGTTCTCCAGGACCAACCAGGAAGCACAGAGGGAAAATGAGGCCCTCTGTCAACACAATGATAGGCTCCAGCAACAGGTAGCGATGCAGGAGAAACTGATAGAGTCGAGTAAGGCCTTAACAGAGGAACTGAAAGCACAAATGCAGGCTCTTGCATTGCAACAGGGAGCAGGGGCGGATAGAGATGAGGTCCGCTGGGAAAGAGAGACTCCTGACCATAACCGCAGGAGCCCTAACACCAGGGGCCTTCATCTTCCCCAGTCCCTGGACTCTACCACCCCCGTGTCCCCTGGCGCACATGAGCACAGGGCCACAGGGATGGCAGATTACTATCCAGCTAAGAGTATGGGGCTCATAGGCCAGTACCATCCAGGAATGGAGGGGTGGGCATCCGGGTATGGGCACCCAAGTACAATACAGTTCAGTGGGGAACCCCAGGAGAGTAGGCCCATTAAGGGCATCCTGAAAACCTCTGCCCAGTTAGGTCAGTGGAGGGGGTACCCATCAAATCCTGACAGCAAGGAGGAATCTGAAGACTCCTCTGAACTGCGCAGGACACAGGAGACCAGGTCCCCACATTCTGCCAGCCATTCCCAGGCTCGCAGAATCCGGGAAAACCTGGAAGAACAGACGGGAACCTCTGGGAGCAGTGCCTCTGAGTCCGACGAAGAATGGACAAGGGTTACCCGAACCAAAAAGGCCAATAAGGCAAAAAGGGCCTTGCTTAAGGACCCCTTAAAGCAGATTAAGGCGATCAGGAGTGTCATCACGCCTTACCATAAGAACGCTAAGTATTCTGTTTGGGAGCACTTAGAGTTGTTTGAACAAATGATGGAGACTTTCCATTTGAAAGACAGCCAAAGCTGTATTCAATATGTAAAGTGGACATTCTCCCCGGAATACTCCAGTTTCTTTGCGGGGCTGGAGGACCAAAATCATTTAAGATGGTCCACATATAAGGCGGCCATCCTGAAACATTTTTCTGTTCACAGAAATCCTCAAGAGGCTCGCAAGGCGGCCTACAATTTGCAATGTGGGGAGGATCAGGCCCCACGAGAATTTGTGCAGGAGTTAAAGCGTGCTTTTGCGCAAACCACCAGAAGGGTGCGCACAGATAGTAGAGAGTTTGTCAATACATTTTTCCATGCCTTGCCCAAATATATAATGACCCAGCTCGTGAGAGATTTTCATGAGAAAAGATCTTTAGACTGGGTCATTGAACAGGCTACCCGCATCTATGAGGTGCAGAAGCCCATAGAAAATAAAAGCAATGCCCAGAAAAACCCCAAAGCCAACAGCACCCCTGCTGCTGCCAAGGTGGCAGAGGTAAAGGTCACCCCCGTTTTGGATTTGGAGATGGGGGGGCCTAAAAACCTACCTGCACCTAATAATGCTAGGCCCAGAAGGTCCTCGGGCCAGTCGCAGACAGGGAGCCAGGGAGGCAGCCCCACAAATGGGGTCCCTCGCTCTCCTGACTATGTAAGTCCTCGCTACAAAGGTAATCGACCCATCCTGGGTTATGTGTGGACTCCTCCAGCCCAAGGGGGGGGATCCAGACAAGCACCTAACCCAGGGAACTTCCCTCCAAAGTTCCCACAGGAGGGCAGAAATTTACCAAACCCTGGGCAGAACTTTTTCCCCAGATATCCACCCGACTTTCAGCCCCAAAACCATCCATCCTTCTTTCCCCAATTCCCTGAGCCCAGACCACTGAATCCGGGAGAGGGGAGGCCAAGGGTGGAGGGGTACCCAAATCTTCCCAACCCGGGGTATTACCAGAGGAGGGACAGCTACCCTTCCCGGGATCAGCCCAGGGGAGAAAACAGGGTCCCGTATCAGCCTGAGCGGGTTTCCCAGTTAGAGCGCCAGGTCCAAAACATGGCGAGGGATATGGGTCACATACTGAGGGCTCAGCAGAACCCTCAGATCAGCATGCCGGCGCAGAACGCACCCAACTCTGGACCTGGTGCTCCAGAACAATGACGGGGGCAGCACCCCGATAACTCACCGGTTCCCAGGGAGGAGGCACAAGGGGAAGGGGGGTGTAAAGCCTTGGAGGAAGCTTCCTTCCTCACTTGTAAACAGCCCCTAGCAACCCAGGAACCGGAAACAAAATCTCTTGCCCCTGAAAGTCTGCCTCCTAAGGAGCAGAGGGGGGGTAGGAGAAACAAAAGACCCAAACAGACTCAGTTTGAGGAGGAGGTACAGATCTTCCAATTTGAGGGAGAGGGATCCTCAGAGGATCCTGGGAAAAGGATCTTCTCCTTCAGAGAGGGGGGAACTCCTCCCAAAGAAAAATGGGTCCCTAGGGATGCAAATCCAGACTGGGGAGATGTGGAGACTGAGCTACCGCCGCCCACCATCTCATCCCAGAACCAACAGCAAGAAAATCCCCTGGTTCAAACCCATACTGGGGACTGCCTCCAAAAAGGGGGGGGCAGCCCAGAACCGGAACCAGGGGAACCCACAATGGCTCTGATCTCCAGTTGCCAACTTTTTCTTTCAGATTCCCAAGACTCTCCACAGAATTCTGCCCAAATCTCTTCGCTAGCGATGTCCAAAACCAGAAAGTTAGCCCACCAGTTGTCCAAAAATGTACATTATCTGTGCCCCCTTGAGGAGAAGGAGGGAAGATATTATGCCCCGGTACAAGTACAGGGACAGGGTACAATTTTGGCACTGGTGGACACTGGATCTCAAGCTACCCTTCTGTCCAGAAGGGCCTTTGATGAACTGAATGCAGGAAGGGGAGAGAATTACCAAATTCCTCTCACCTCACTTCCTGGACAACTCCAGAACTTTGACGGGAAGGAAATTCCCGTTGAGGGGACTGCAGACTTGGACATTAAAATTGGGCGACATAAGTTGAAACACCCGGTCATAGTTGTGACCCCAGAGGGCACCCCTTGTTTACTAGGGAATGACCTCCTGAGAAGGTTGTCACCCCTAATAGATTGTGTAAACAAGGTCCTCTGGACCCAGACTAGCCGACCAATAAAATTGAAACAGAGTGTCAACCATGTTAGTTTAAACGGCACATGCCACATGGTTGAACAAAAATCTGACCAAGTAGAATTTCACTTCCAGAACAACCAGATTCCAGACGTGACAGTAATAGCAGTAGGACAACAGACTGGTGATGGGGGGTCCTCTCTATTTCTGAAAATCAACCTTCCTTCCAGTCTAAAGTGGTACTCCACGCTGGAAGGAAACACTTTGAAATTCTATACCAATCCACAATCTGAAACTCCCACTCCTATAGTCCAGAAAGATGTGAAATCAGCTCAGAGCCTGGCTGATATTCAGCAAATTGGAGAGCAGTTGTTCATCCCTGTTCAGTTAAATGATGGGAAGGACTCTGTTCTCGCTCGAGTGTGTGTGAACAACGGTAAGAGCTTCATCAGCGAAGCCATGTTTCGCCAACTCCCAAAAGAACCAGCCATTCCCACCTTCAAACTGATAGACAAGTGGGAAATGGACCTGGAAGCACCTAATTCCAAACATCTCCTGCCAAGCAGGTGTATGCTCAAAATCTCCATTGGCAACAAGAGCATAGTCCACAATTGTTGGGTCGTGCGAGACGTCCCTGCCGCCTTTTACTTAGGCAGTGACATTCTCAATCGCTTTGCCATTAGATTGGACCTAATAAACCTCAAAGCTTGGTCCCGATTAGCGGATAATCCCATGGGCTTTGATGATCCAGAAAAAGCATTTAGGTCAGCTCAATTGCTACCTTATGCAGTTGAAATTCAGGTAAAAGAGGAAGTCACCATCCCAGAAAGGACCCGACAATTCTCCCTGGAAGTGAAAGTCAAAAGGGGACAAGAGTTGAAAAACCCTGATGCTTACATACATCTAAATGCTTCTCTCCAACAGCAAGGGTTGGGGGTAAACCCAACTCCATTAGTCAACATAGAACATGACACCATTCCAATAGAGGGGGATAACAGCGACTTAAAGAGTATTACTCTAGCCGCAGGCACCATTATTGGAATGGCGGTTGATGACCGACATTTCTCCATTGATCTTGTAAATGAACTGTTAGGACCCATCCCCAAGGACTGTTTTGACAGTGACAGTGATGACAATACAACACCAGACAGGATTTTCACCCGGCATGGGGGGAACTTCCTGGTGTACACTTCCTGCCCTTATGGTAAGGAAGATGTGACGTGTGACTTCAGGAGGGATGAGGTGATTTTCCAAGTCCATGAGGGCTGCCTTTCCCACCTGAAGCCTCCGGTCCAAATCAGCACTCTGACCAGGGACTTCTCCACCCAGCTGGAGGAGGCCGCGGAGATAGCCAAACCAGAAGTCTTTCCAGGCTTCAGGCAGATGGTGGAAGAGAGAGTCAACCTAGCTGATGCCTGTGTGACTCTGGAACAAAAGCAAAAGTTGAAACAAGTTTTCTTGGATTTCCAAGATCTCTTTGCGGTAGACTCATATGACTGTGGTCGCACCGACATCCACACCACAACAATCCCCACGGACCCTGGCATGACTCCAGTGTTTGTGAAGCAATATCGCTTGCCTCTCGCATCAATGGAGTCCCTTACTGAAATAATTAAGAACCTTGAGTCCCGGGGAATAATCCGTCCCGTCCACAGCACTTTCAATAATCCGGTGCTGGGAATATTGAAGCCAAACGGCCAGTGGAGACTCTGTGCCGACCTCAGGGAGCTCAACAAACGGGTCCATACTTCCCGATGGCCTCTGCCCTACATTGACCAAGGGCTGGCCCAGATCCAGGGGTCACAGGTATTCACTGCAATAGACCTGACCAATGGATACTGGACTGTGCCTGTCAGTAAGGAGGACCAATACAAGCTGGCTTTTACCTTTGAGGGCCAGCAGTACACCTGGACCCGGACTCCCTTCGGATACCTCAACTCCGGCAATGAATTCAACATTTTTCTACACAAGGCCATGCCTGACTTGGGTGCAAGGGGTAACTTGGCGTATGTAGATGATGTCCTCATCAAAAGTTCATCTGTGGAGGAACACATAGCAGAGATCCGTTATGTTCTGACACAGTTGAGGGCCGCCGGAGCAAAACTTTCCTTTCAGAAAGCACAGTGGTGTAGAACCCGTGTTAATTTCTTGGGGCATGAGATTACTCCTCAGGGCCTCTGTCCCCAGGAAAAGAAAGTGGAAGCACTTCAGAAACTGAAAGACCCCACAACTCTGCGGGAACTAAGGAGCCTCCTTGGACTGACTAATTACAGCAGAAAGTTCATTGAGGGCTACGCAGAGATCACCAGACCCCTGATTCATCTCCTGAAGGGGGGGGTCAAGTGGGAATGGGGTCCAGAACAAGCCGAGGCAGTAAAACAACTCAAAAGAAGCCTCTCACAAGCGCCTTGCCTAGCTTACCCTGTCAGAAACAAGGAGTTCTTCCTGGAGACGGGGTTCTCTAATACGTGCTTGACGGCAGTATTATATCAAAAGCATGACAAGGTCAATAAAGTAATCTCCTATGCGAGCAAAACTTTATCCTCTGTGGAGGAAAAATTCAACGATTGTGAGAAGGCACTCCTGGCAACGGTGTGGGCATTGAAGAATTACCGCCCGTTTATCCAGGGGGAACACATCATAGTGGAGACTCCACACCAGCCTCTGCAATATCTCCAAAGTGACAGAATCCGGGCCGGAAATGTGAGTAATTCCCGAATTACTTCCTGGATTCTGTCAATGCAAGGCTTTCCTGTGGAGGTCAGATATGGCCAAAACAAGAAGAGTCCCCTCGCGCAAGGTCTGGCTGACTTGCATGATTGTGCCAGAGAAAACTGTCTCGAGGACGAAAGTCTAAAAATAAAGGACAACATGGAGGCATACCTTAATTCCCCCCACAAAGTCTTTGAAGAAGACAAGTGTGAGGGAATGCCCACTGTGTATGTGGATGGATGCTCTTACCATGTCGACAACAACGGGGAGAAAGAACTGGTGGCCGGCGTAGGGAATGCATGGGTGAATGAGTCCCCAGAACCCTCCGCCGGATTCAAAATTGGTCCCCGAAGTAGTCAGGTGGCAGAATTGATGGCTGTGCATCAGGCCATCCTCACTGCTGTCCAACATCAACTCCACGAACTGGTCATAATCACAGATTCGGATTATGTACGGAACGGGTTCGTGGAGCACCTGGTTAATTGGAAAACCAGAGGCATGTTATGTGCTAACAACAAACCCTTGAAACATGGGAAGTTGATCCAAAACATTGATGATCTGGTCACCTCGAATGGGATGACCATCTATTGGAAGAAGATCAAGGGTCATTCCAAAGTAGAGGGACCAGACAAAACTGGAAATGACTTAGCTGATCAGCTGGCCAAAACCGGGGCCATCCAAGGGGATCTAATTGAGATTGAGTCCCTGTTGGGGGAAATCCAGGTCACTGCTATCACTAGGTCCCAGACAAATGCTAACAACGACCTTTCAATTGCACAATGGAGTAAGGAGACCCCTGATGCTGATTTGATTACTGCTCAGAAGGGGGATCCAATAATTGGTAAATTTTACCAGCACCTTGAGGACCCTGAGAACTTTCCCCTGACGGATACCGATTACATTGGGAAAGAGGACCTAAGAGTGTTGATGAAATGTCCAAAAATGTTCCGAATCCAAGACGGTTTGCTGGTAAGGAAATCCAAAGCTGGCCACGATCAGTGGGTGGTTCCTACCTCATTCCGAAGTCTGATGTTAAGTCACGCCCATGATGCGGCCACCGCCGGTCATAGGGGGTTTCACACAACATTGGAAATCTTAAGAGAGGTTGCATACTGGCCACACATGGGGCAGGACCTCGACCAATACTTGAAGGGGTGTCTTGTGTGTGCACAATTTCAGCCGACATCCCTCACACACCGGGCGCCTTTACAAAAGAGGGGAATGACACTGCCATGGTCAGATTTACAAATCGACTTTGTAGGCCCTGTGATTCGCTCGGCTAGGGGGAATAAGTACATGTTGACTGTGACATGTTTGTTTACCAAGTGGGTGGAATGTCTCCCAGCCCCAAACTGCAAGGCAGAAACTGCAGCTGCCTTGATGATTAACCACATCTTTTCCCGTTTTGGTCTACCTCAAAGGATTGAGTCAGACAGAGGTAGCCACTTCACCAGTGAAGTAATGACAAAGATGTGGGAGATACTGGGGGTCAAGAGAAAGCTGCATATTGCTTACAGACCAGCTTCTTCTGGGGCAGTAGAGAGATATAACCGGACAATTGTGAGCATATTAAAGAAGTTTGTGGCAGATTCTGGGCCAAGTTGGGATATCCGATTACCTCTGGTCCTAATGGCCATCAGATCTACCCCTTCATCTGCAACCAAAATGTCACCATTTGAGTTGATGACTGGGCGCAAGATGGTGCTTCCGCAGCATTTGCTCTACAGGACCCAAGAGCAGACACTGATAAATGCCTCCACTACTCATGAGTATGTAGAGAATTTAAGGAAACACCTCCAACATGCTTTTGCTTATGCTCAGCGGAATCTAGAAAGATCGACTGATAGCATGAAGACCCATTATGACCTGAAAACTTCCAGGAAGGAATATCAGGTGGGAGACCGGGTCTATCTATACAACTTCCAAAGGAACCAGGCCAAGCAGCGCAAATTTTTGCCTACATGGAAGGGACCCTTTGAGATCGTCGATAAGATCTCCCCTGTGGCCTACAAGATCCGCATCCCCAAAGGCGGTTCGGCAGAGGGGGAAGACAAGTGGGTCCACATAAACCAGTTGAAATGTTGCCATCCCAGGCACACTCTGCAACAACTGGAGGAATCCTCTGGAATCCTAGCAGGCACTGTCTCAGACTAATTCAGTTCCAACCATAAAACATACCACATCTAGTCTCTAAAATATTGTGATTTGCATGAAACTGTCTCTTAGTTATACTGTTTTTTTTTTTCTCAAAATAAGAATGTAATGTTTCGTTATGATAAAATGCATATGCTGCCCCACTACCTCAACAGTGGTGGAAAAACGTCTATGAGTAGATATTGCCGCTTTTGCTTTATCATCCTAGGAGAGATGAAACCATGAAGGATGACCAAGAAGGACGATCCGGAGACCGGGAATGGAGATCCAATGGGCCCAGTGGACCGCCCAATACTCCCATCAGGACCGGCGAGGAGAACCGATCGATCAGTACCGGATGGAGAAGAAGATGCTGAACTGTGCCATCTACAGAAGAGGAAGAAGATTATGCGGACGGACCGGTGCATGGGTCAAAACCCTTGTGCACGCGACTCCCCATCGACTCAAATTCAAAGTGCAGTCGCGTGGGGGGGACTTGTTGGGTGTCCTGACCCACGTTTAAGCTATCCTGCTACAACATTTGGTGCTGTGGGCTTAGGAAATTCAAGATGGCGGAAAACCCACATGTGCGCCGAAATCCAGGAAAGCTGCGCAGTTTGTGCGCCCACCAAAATGGTTGCCTCACTTGCCACCCACCAGTGCGAGAATGAAAGGCCGGGTTGCCATGAGGGAAATGGGTTGCCAAAGGAAAAACAGTAGCGCCGGTTAGCTTCAAAGCGCTTTAAAACCACCATTGGACTACCCGCACAGTAGTCTGAAACCATTGGGAATGGCAATGCTGATTGCCAAATGCAACCTAGAAGTGTGGGGAATTCATTTCTTAAATCCCAAAAATGAGTGCAGTACCAGTACTCACCACTATCCAAAAGCCGGCGTTTTAAAACCACTCTGTGTGTTTCTGAAGGCAAGTCAAAATGCCTATTTCTAACAGTGCAACATGTGCAAAATATTTACTGATCACCAGCAGACATTTGGCAGAATGGAGTTTTGTGTGCCTACAAAATCTGGGAAATGAAGAGCCCAAAAACAATGCTTATAACAAAAATGCTATGGAGTCAGCAGCTTAAGCCTAACTGCAACTGGATTTAAAACCACCAAAATCGAAAATGTTAAATTAAATGAGTGACCTATGTTTGGTGTCACATGCCTTTGTAACTGTTGAAATGTCATAGTTTTGCACTTAGAATCAGCATTCTAGCTGCATGTGTAAAATTACAAGTTATTTTAAAAGCAACAAAAGTTAGCTGAAGGTCTGGCTTAAGGAACTTGATTTTGCCTAGCAACTACCCATCAGCAGTGAAACTTGAGTCACCACTGTGTTCCCAGGCCAACCTTCCTTTTGCTGCCCAGGCTAAGGATATGCCATCTATCTGATAATTGAATTTCCTGTGCTCTGCCAGAGAGTGAACAAAGCCCTCTCCACTCAGGCAAAGGTTTTTTATTACAGACGTCGTAAAAAGTGGCTTCCTCCTGGAGAAGCTGGGAGGAGCACTGCCTGTGAGAAGCAAGCTGGCTTGGCAGAAACTGGAAAGACTGGTTCTGTACCATGTGACCTGAAAAGACACACCCCTGCAGCAAGGATATGGTTTTATAAAAAGGGGGATAATTCATAGAGCGGACATGTGAAAATTTTATAAATGATACCATAATTCTTGTGATTTTTCTGCCCACAGTTTAAGACGTGGTAGGAACCGGTGGTATGTTCAGGGGGGTTTTAGCGGAAAAGTGGATATTACTCTAAATGTGTGCATGTTAAAAATCTGAAACTTCATCAGTTAATGTCCCTACCCCCTGCACACATGTATGTAAAGTTGGGTCCATGTCGGAAATTGGAAAAGCAGTTAAAAAGTCAATTATGTACACTCTTTGAATGCAAGCTCCGAGAATGAGCAGATTTGGACATAGACATGGCTAAATTCAGCCACACCATGTATATGTAATTTTAAACAAATGTGTACCTGTGCAAATATGTTTTTAGGTCAGATATAGATTGTGTGTAAAGTTGACAGGGGTGGGTTCTCTGTATCATAAACAGACCTCATCATGATGACACTTCATTTCATTCCCCCAATCAAGGGGACGAATGAAAGCTGACCAATGACGATTGAGAGGGGCAAGTCTAGTGATGCAACACACACACCCATTCTCAAGAAACAGATAAAAGCAGAGAGTCAGGACACATAGAGAGATTCATTTTTCATCTGCCGCTGAAAGCTCTGCCGGAAAAATCCATACTTACCTCCATCAAACTCCAGAAAGCCAAACTAGAGACTTCAATCTATCCAGAGCAGAGAGACCCAAAGAACCGGTGCCTAGCAGAGACCAGACCCCTGTGAGCAGTTCCAGAGGCCAGGCGCTGTGAGCAGAACCCGGAAAGACCTGACCAGACTGAAGTCCGTGACCAAGTCGCTTTCCTGTTCAAAATCTCTTGTGAGTACTTAGCAAAACTCAGAACACATCTCTTAGTTTAAATTCATCTAATTCAATCTATTTAACCTAAGTAGAACTGCCTCCTAGCTGTCACCTGTCATTCTCGCTGCAAAAATTTGTCACTTGTCATTTTGAAAAAGTGTGCGTTTAAAATTTACAAAACCAAAAACGACCTTTACTAAATTACTCATATCTCCGCAACCGTTTGGGCTAGAGACTTGCAATAACTTTCATTTGGAAGCTGAGATCCCAGGCTTTTCTAGGACCCCAAAACGGTAGAGATAGTCCTTGCGGTTCCTTTGTAATAGCGCTCGGCGCATCCGCGAATTTTACCGCGATTTGCAATTTCTTCACATGTAAAAACTGCTGATGTTTGCTTTCCATTGGCCAGAAATTCGTTTAACCTGCTAACTATCCCTGCATCATTGCTAGTGTGAGCCTGGACTAATATTAACTAGATACCACTCACCCTGAACCTCTGTAAGGGAATTAAAAGCGTTTAGCATATTTCTCATCCATTGCTAGCACATATCAAAGCATTTGGGCCTGTGTTTTCAAAACTCCTATCTGTTTTCTGTTGTCTAAGCTTGCTGGATTGAACTGATTACATTGATTGCATTTCTGAGAACTGTGTGCTTTCCTCCCATTCCCTTGCATTGCATAAAGAGGGGGGGAGTGAATAGCCAGAGAAAAGTGATTACATTGTTTGGTTGAAATCATATTGAGTATTTTCTGTACTGCATTCATTGAATATTGCATCCACCTGAGCTTACATAAAGCATCCTCTACCACATTATACTTTTGTTCCTATTTACCAGTGTGTTACCTTATCCATTCATGTCAACTCATTAGTGATTATAAGAAGTGTGCTAGTGCCAGATTCTCCGTTGTTGATCTTTATCATATCAGATTAAGTGTGCTATTCAATTATTAATTTATTATAAAGTGGGATATATATACCTATTGTTTAAATTATCAAATAAACCTTTTAACTTGCAAAACAGAACTACTTCTTGGCTCAGTGGGGTCAGGGGGATTCCAAGAGAGGGGTGTTATATAAGGGTAGTCATCCAGAACGCATGAACTGGACCTAAAGATATATCAATAAGGGTTTTCATTCAGTATTCTAGACTAGGCGTTAACTTAGCTGTAGTGCTGAATTGAATCCTCTTACACATCCATACCAGGCATTTATACAAGTCAGGTACACTGCCTGTCATATAATTTGATTACAATCAATGCACCATTTGTACAATTTCAAGTGGCACACGAAGGGATTGGTCATGTTTAAGACCCTTGTTGTTTCGAAATTGGACATGAATTCATTAGCTAAATTTGGCAGCAGGGCCCACTCCTTGGAGGTTTCTTTAATATGTAAAATGAACTGTTGTATAAAAATGAACAAATTCATACTTAGGGCAAGTTCAGCTAATACAAGCAAAAATACAGCAGGAATCCCAAGGCAAGTAACACTTTATCCTGGGGAATATTGTTGTATAATGATTTGATATCAAGTTTCACTAGAGGTTCAGCCTCTCGATCGAAATCCATGTTTTCTTTTAGGTTGATGACAACTCTGGAGTCCGCAAGACTGAAAATGGAAGAAAACTCAAAGTTTTAATGAAAAAAAAAACGAATTTACTGATAGGGGTGGTAACTACGTTTTTGTGCATTTTGGGTAGAATACATATCTCTAGAGTTTGTGGATTTTTTGGTTGAGATACTCAAAATCATGTTTATTCAAAGTACCTTCTTGTCACCCATTGCTTTTCATTCTTTGTATATCTTGTGCTATATCTTTAGTAGGATCTTCTGGCAAGGTGTGGTAATGAGTGTTTTTTGTCAAGTAAATGCTTCACTTTAGCATCACATTCACAATCTAGCAACACAATAAGCTTTATCCGTGCTTTAGATGATGATAACATCAGATTGTTTTGATATTTCATCATACATGACTTTAGGTGGAACATCTTTTCTCTTATTACCAATAAAAGAAAAGCCTTTTTATAGTCTCTTTTTTTCAAATGTAAGTACCTCTTTGGGCATGCCGTTAGCCAGGGGACAAATGAAGATTTAGCCCAGAAGGATCCGTTGACTATCAGAATTTCTAAAAAATATGTGAAGTCCTATTTTACATAAAATATGTCTTAATTCTGTTTCCAGCTCATTATGTGGTGTAGTTGGCGCTGGTTCAAATCATAAACCTTTATTTAGCACATTGATGTCTGCTTCACTCAGCGATATCTTGGATAAATTCCCAATTGGATTGGCTAAGCTCATTGGGCCTCATTATCAGTTTGCCGGTCCGGTAACAACGGTACCGATAAGATTGCCGGAACCATTGTTACGGAACTGCAAACTATGAGTTCTGCTCGCGGGTGCCTTTCCGCCCGCCAGGACTGGCCTGCCGGGTGGATCGGCACTTGCGAGCAGAGCATGCCGGATGCACCGGCACCATTCAGAATGGTGCCGGTGCATCCTACCTCCCCATTCCCATTGAGCCCTATGTGGCTCAAATGGGAATGGGGAGCATTTTGTTCTGGCGCCCGCGAATGGGCAATTACCGGGTCCGGCTGGGCCATAATGACCCGGTAATTGCCCATTCACGGGTGCCGGAAGAATTCTCAAGTTTGGCGGCAGCCTGCCAGTTTTACCGGCAAGGCTAACGCCAAACTTGTAATGAGGCCCATCTCCTGTAGTGTGTATGGATGCATGTTTCTTTTCTGTGATTAGTTAAATATCAGTGTGAACAAACGTTTCAAGAGCGTTGTTGTGCTCGTTTTGAAGCAACGTTTTAATATGATGACACTATGTGGTGTGTGCTAGCATAACAGGCTTGAGACTTGCTGAAGAGGGTCTTTGTATTTTGGAGGATTTCGCCAGGTTTTTGTAAGAATCAATCCTGTATTCAGGGAGAGATCTGGGTTTAAGGGGAGTTTTCAAGGAGCCAAGGGCTAAACCCACAGGTGCTTATGTGTGATATAACGTGTTAGTGCTCCGTGCATAGAGGCCCAGGCAACACACCTCCTGCTCCCCGATTTGGCCCTACACAGAGGCCCTGAGTGAAGGTTGAAAAATAATAGAACAATCAGGATCTCCCCGCCCTCCTCCTACAAGGGGATTTCAACTCAGAGTGGGATTCCTGTTGGGGACCCTCCAGTGTAGGGGTGGTGACAAGCTGCATGTGAATAGCTCCTCGGGCTCCTTGGGTCTAAGTGTGAACACCTACATTCTTAGTGCAATATGGCCGGAAGTTGAAAGCAACATCCTTAGAGACTAAAGCATCAAACAGGAGGAAAACAAGGAACACGAGAAAGCATAAGAATAGGATTTAACTCGTTAGATGGTCCCCCAAACAGTGCTGCCCATCCATCTGCATGTGAAACAAACAAAGCAGGCAAAGTGGGCGGGCCCATGAGGCCTCTTAGTGATGCTGCAGGTTCCCTCCAACAATGAGCAGCACCGGGTCACAACCCTCTACCAGCAGACTTAGCCACTGCTCCAAACAACTATGTGGTGATTTAGGCCCCATTCATGATGATTGTGAGTACACATTGCAGACACAATCTCAAATTTAGCTGGGGCTTAGTCAGCTCAACTAAAACCTAAATACTGCAAAACTGGGAAAATCCATTGAACACTATGAAACAGTACCCGGGGCTACATGAAATGTTTATGTGACCCCAAAAGAAAAACAATCATTACTCTCAAATAAAACCATGGCTCTATGCAATGTTCCTGAAACGCAACCAACAAGACAAGAGGCCATGACCCACCCCTGTGCGGCTCACCCAACAGTATGAAAGAAAAGTCCACCTTCATACCCAGCAAGCACTGGGTGGCTAACTAAAGAATGAAAGCTGTCAACCAACGACTACATCTAAAAAGCCTGCACCGGGGTAGCGCTGCAAACAGTGCCAGCCTCTGGCATGCGCCCATGGCAACTCTCTCAACAGTCAGGTTATCGAGTGAGTCTGATAATGGCTTTAATATATGCCGTTTCCAGCACCCGTTGTGATAAACATTTACTAAAGATAATTCCATTTACAATCGGTTATTCAGGTTAAAAAATTAAAAAAATACAATAATGTCAATTTGCCAATAGTGTAGAGGGCAATTTGCCAATACAGCATATATGCCAGCATTGTCACTCTAAAACCCACATACTAATACCTGTGCTCATAATTTATGCCAGCATTTTGCCACTGCATGAAAACATTTTATTCCTGGCTGTGCCAATACATTATATTTTTGCCACCGTTAGGACACATTCATTTTGGCTGTGCCAAATAATGCCTGTAATCTCAATCTAAGAAGCAATTTTATTACTGGCTCTGCCAATATATGAATAACCGATATTGAGTCGGATATGTCTTTTGGGACAAAACATATCAATCCGTGTGGCACAGCACCTATCAACCAGGGTCACCATTCCATATGGCCATACAGCAGCCCCTAACAAAAAAAAATGAAATGATAATTTAAACAAAATTAGAAGGAAATAGACTTTCAGTTGGGAATTTCCAGGAATTTATATCATAGAAATTGTTTTAAAGCAACAAAACATGATGATATTTACAATGAGATTGACTGTCCATCATTCATTCCGAGGCGTCAATTGGGGGTCGCAGAGACCTCCCTTGCTACCCATGTGTTCTCCATTGTTGCCACTAAACAAAATAAAAAAATGTTTTTTTCTTTTTTTTTAATATGTAAGCTGCTAGGCTGGCTGTTGCCAGTGCCATGTGGCTCTTTGTTTCTGGAGTGATTGGCTTTCTTTTGTAGGTCCCTAAAAAAATCAGTGGTTTGCACTAGTGTAACACTTTGAGCAGAGTCCCTAAATAAGAAAGAATAGGAATAACACGTAATGTGTCTTTCTGGAATTCAATATATTAATTGCTAGACTCATTAAATGTTTATTTCAGGCACACTGCAGGGGGCGAGTCCCTGATTTAGTCTGTTCTTAAACACCTCAACTCAGAATTTCATCCTTCTGAGGTCGATAAATGAGTACCAACACAGGTTGGGTGATATTGGGTGTATATTTGTTCTATATAAAGCGCTTAAGCGTAAGTGCTTTATAGTAACACATCTTCATCATTTGGCCTTGGATGTCTGCTTGAATTCACTGTAACTTGACAATATGGGCCTACACACAATGATATTAACTATACATACGGTGATCCATTCTGATATGAAATGCGTATCACATTATCGTGATATCATAACCATATTTCTTGGTGTGTACTTAGGAACAATGGTATGTGATGCCACTTCCTGCTTTGACAAGGTGCGAAAGGTCCTGTGCCTTCACATCCCGTGGTGTCACTTCGGGGTTGGATCAGATGACATCACTTCCTGTGATATCATCAGAGGTCATGGGTCGTGTGATGCCACTTCTGCTACCCTTGGCGTTTTGGTGAAATGACGTCCCTGCATTCATTGCGCTATTCGAAGCATGATATTTCTTTTTGCACATTTCCAAATTAAGAGTGAATAGTTGTGACACAGAAACATGACGTCTGTTCAAGATCATAGTAAACGCTGCGCGCCTCCTCACTCACCCCCGGCTTCTTTGAGTTCTCGTCAAAACCTTAGGCGTGTTTACTTTTGGAGGTTTTAATGAACCGGAGCATACGTTTCTTTGATGTAGCCTTATGCTATTTAGATAACAACAGGGTCTCGCTCGTCAAACCTAATTCACCCACAAACCTGCAATTTTACAGCGGGAATTTGACATCAGTTACCGCTTGATGTGTTTCCCGTTTAAACATTTTCTGCTTTGATGGCGCATACATAAATAGGAAACCAGTAGTGTTTATTAAATGAAACGCAAACATTGAAAGATCACAAAGAGGGGAAAACAGCCAACCATCCAGAGGAATCTTGCAATTATAAGTTACAGCACGTGTTTACACTGACCCAGGGTAACCGGCACTAACAAACTGGCAAAATATTGGTCACCTGGAAGCAGTGAAATAGTGAAGTACATTTTCAAAACTGCTACGTAAAGGGGAGGCCCTACTATGGGCTTGATTCACAGAGCGTTTTCCCTATGGGATTGCATCATTGCAAAACGCTTCAGGCACACGAACCCCAGCAGCGCTTCTATGTGAAAGAACCTGGGCTGGGTGTGCAGGGAAACAAATGACCTCAGGGGTCTTACAAGTACAATATCAAGAACGGGGTGCACAAAAACAGCAATATTAGGACAACCTCATTTGTTGCGAGGAGTAAAAACATGTGCTCATGATGCAATATATCTGAACATCTACCGTAACTGCACAGAAGTGAGTTTGGAAGGCCAATGTGGGTCAGGAAAGGGAGTACCAGTCATTACCCATTGACCATCTTCCTCGTCCCAGTCTTTCCAAAAGCAAATATCTTTGGAATGCACGTTCTTCTCCATAATAGCACCCCCCTCCTCGTTTTTGGGGAGAACTCCCTGTATTTTACGTCTGGGTTATTGTGCACATTCACTTATGGTATGGGGTCGTGCCAAAGTGTTCTCTGGTGAGGGGTGCGGTAATACAGCTAGTCTGACAAGTGTCTATGGCAGGGAATTGTCACAAGAAACCCTGCAGCCAATCAGCATGCCCCAAAAGGGTGTGTAAGTAGTGTCCCGGAATACATCACTAGTGAAATGTAGCAATGGGTGGGGCAAGGAACAATATTAAATAAATGCGAGTGATCTGTCTCTCAGTTATGTTTAGTCTGTCACAATGAGCTGTACATGCTAAAAAGAGTGGATGGGGAAAACAAGAAGCGAGAAAAGGCTCTATATTAGATCTCCTTCGCCATATGCTGAGACGAGGGCTATGAACACCATAAGAGGCGCATGAAGCATTCACAATCTCCTTCATGTGATCCTGATCAGTATCTCCCCTTCGGTAACCCTATGGCGCCATGTTACCAGTGGAGCAAATGATATCCCCTTCAGGCCTCTGGAAATGTAACTGTATTGCAAAGCCTCATGCTCACTATCACGATTTGGACGTATTATAATTGTCTATCTTGTCTAAGAGAATTACATATTTGCCTGGGCTATGGATTTCAAAAATGGTGTAATATTTTCTTTGAATGTTATATGTGACACATACCCGTGTTTTGAATGAAGATATCTAAAACCATTAGATGACGATCTATTTACTTAATGTCTTAATGTCCTAAATTTATCCAGACAGAGCAAAATTGTAGTTGTGAAAAGAGTAGTGATGTGCCTGAAACATATACAATGGTTCAACCCTGTATTTTTGTCATGCTCATTGTCAGCCACCTGAACACCCTTTGCTGCATCCTGGATTCACAACAAAAAAACACTTTATTCAACTCTAAGCCATCAAAGTACATAACAATATCAGAAAACAACAGCAAGTAGATCATAGAAAGAAATGACAACAAAACAGGTGTCGGGAATAAAAAAGGGCAAAATGTTGGAACGTTTATTATGTCGTCACTCATCATTGTCAGTGAAGGTGTGGCTAATTACCGATACTGGCTAAGGTCATTGAAAAGGAGTTCTAAAAGCTAGCAAGCGAGGAAAGTCCAATGTCATTATTAGTGTTGCACGCCGCCTTCCCCGTTTTGAAGGTTGTATGCAAAATGTTAACTAAGGCAACCGTAGTTACAGTGTTGTGGCATTCTTTAAGAAGGCACAGGACAGGGCATACTCCACATGTCTGATCTCACGCTTCTTAAGTTACCTTTGTTCCTTTAGTTAGTATGCTTAGGGGAACATAATGTCAAATGTGTTATGGTTTCCTTTGCATTACTAAAGGACAAACCATGGAATTCCCTTGCCCACATTTCCATGTAAAAACTGCAAAGGGAGGCATTACATTGGGTAAGCAACGGTCCTATGGGAGAGTAGGAGAGGTTGTGACCTAAACGAGAGGTTGAGAGCTAAAGAATTTGTGCAGCATATGCTGTGTGTAGTGTAGTACATGGGTACTAACATTTAGTATTGGGGACAGTAAGGGAGTGACATTGGGTACTAACAGCTAGTGAACTCAGTGGGCCAGATTCGTTACCCCAAAAGCTCTTGAGTGTACTGTGTAGTGCAGCAGGTGCACGAACATCACTGACTAATCATTGCCAGTTTCAGAAAGACAAAAAAAAAATAAAAGCTGCACAGCAGTGCTTCGCAAGACAGAATGTGCACGATGAGCAGTGCGAATAGACGTTCATTGTCCTGAACAGGAAGAGGAAGGAAGAAAGTAAAATTATGGGGAGTTTTTAAGCCGAATACTGTCCAAAGGTCATTAAAAAAGGGTGAAAGGAGGAAGGCTGGTCTTCTGCTGGTTGTTTTTCGAGCTTCCTGGGTTCTGCTGGGTCAAATTCACTGGTCTTTGGAGCTTCCTGGTGAGAGGAAGTCCCTTAACGGGTCCCATCCTTAACACCTGGTCAGACCAGGCATTAAGTAAGGGACCCGCTAAGGGACCTCGGAATAGGGTTGTAAGGGATTACCGGCACAGGTGTCCTTACCGGTGCCGGTAATCCCTTACCACCTACCTCCTAATGAGGGCCACTGTGTTAATGCACGCAGTGAGAGATGTGTCCAAGATTAAAGTTGCAGATCTCTACGAATATGAAGAAGCCACATTTTCTGCACTTGGTACTTGGAATTCAGATACTTCGAATGTGTGGAGAGAACACCTCATTGTTGAAATAGGGAAAAAGGAGCCAAGAAAATGGTTTGAGGAGGGAGCAGTGTTACACATGTGCTTCACCAGACCATTTGAAGGCAATGAAAAGATATTGCAAAAAGATTGCCTTATCAGATTAGGGGTGAAACTTTGGTCTATGCTGAATAAAATGCCGAAATGAGAAAGCATGATGAACAACATTTGCTGCAATATCAGGGTGAAGTGGCAGAATGACATAAAATGATTCAGATAGAAGGTGGCCCAGAGGAGGTGCAGTCTCTGCTTTCACAACTGCACGCTAGATGTAAAAATGACTTTAAAATGCAAAGTGAATAGACAAACAAAGCTATTACTTTAAATATGTTTTCATTCTGTAATATTTAAATAATGTGGTTTTCAAAAGTTACAAATTTAAATTGCAAACTTGGTTATACTGGAGCGGGTTTAACACAAACATGTATTATGTGTCATGTAAAAGTAAAATATTTCTCTGTAAGAAAGTGAAAGTATTATCCTACGTTTTAGCTTTCTCTTTTTTGTGTAAGACGCTGTTGCAAAAAAGTATTTTGTTGACAAAACCTTGCCTCAAAATTGCATTGTTGTTTTCAAGTGTCTTTTGAAGACACAACGTTCAGACTGTAGTCAAAGGCAGTAGTTTCTGATTGCACTCTGAACATTCTGATTGACTGGCAGAAGGTCAATAAAGTTGTCCATGTACACATTTACTCTATTGACTTATTTCAGGAGCTCAACAGCATGAAGTCAGGTTTCTGAGCACTTTCCAGTTAAACTGGTTCAATGGGATTCAGCAAGGCAGTGCAAATCAACCAGTGGCAATGACTTGAGGATCTCCCTACCTCCACCACCATTCCTGACTCCCTATCTGCTATCCCGTCCTGGTGTTCCTTAATGATCTCTGCCGCAATGCCAGCAAGACTGATATCCGTCCAATTGGGACTCCCACTCTCGCTTTCCTGCCTTCACTCTGTCCACCCTCTATGGGCTCTCCCCCTCCTCCTGCAACTGAAGCCAGAAACCTTGGTGTCATATTTGACTACTTTCTCTCTTTCCTCCCTCACATCCTGGACCTTGCCAAGAAAGCCCATTTTTAACTCCACCTCCTCAGAGGTATCCTTCCTTTCCTCACTGTTCCCCAGAAGCTCAATGTCTCTAGAGACCTGGCACTCTCTAGGCTGGACTATTGCAACAGCTTCTTCCTTAATCTATCTTCTTCCTCTCCCCCCTCCAGCTTGTCCAGAATAGGGCTGTAAGACTTATCCTTGGCCTCAAGCCCTGGGACTGTATCTTTCCTGCCCTATAACCCCCTCCCCCCTAGCTCCAAGTTCCTGAAATGATCCAATTGAAATCCCTCTGCATCATCCATAAGTATGTCTGAGGACGAGGACCAATCTTTCTGCAACTTCTCACCAAATACTCTCCTTCCAGATCTTTGTGCTTCTCAGACTCCAACTCTCTGTGTGTCAGACGCTTTTTTAAGAAGCAAGCTAGTGGGAGATCTCGCTCCTCGGCTGGCTGACTCCTCTAGAACAGCCTTCCCCTTCCTCACTGTCTTGAGCTGGATCTCGTCAAATTCCAGACGCTCCTTAAGTCTTTCCTCTACACCTCCTCCTTCCCCTTCTCACTCCCATGCTAATACCCCACAGTCACTGCGATTGGTGGCCTGTGACCTTCAGTGCCATTCTGGGTCTCAGCCTTCCCCCCAATCGCCCTCCGCCTTCCACCCCATCCAAGCACTTGCCTCTGGGCACCCTCTGGTTTCTGTTCCCACAGTCCTGCACTTATTATTGCAGGTGATCACGCTGTACCAAGGGATCTCTGCCAGGCACTTACTGTTGGACACAACTGACTCTTTGGCACTTACCTCTGTGGAACTCCTACAACGTACCCCCATCCCTGGTCCTTCTCTCTCTCCATGCACTTGCATGTTATGAATGCTCACAAGGCCAAGTAGGACTGCCCCTTTCCCTGTTCATCATTTTATTATTGCCTTTGTTCCCATGTCCCTCCCCTTTAACCTGTGAGCACTTTGAAATAAAATGTCTTGATGTATAAACGCCTTAAAAATGCACAATAAATAAATCAATAAAATAAATAAATATTTGGGTCAGCGTAGCTCGAAAAGGTTCACAAAGTGGCTCAAAATGAAGAGTGTTAAAGATAGCACTGTTGGGATTTTGTAGCAGCTTGAAGGTGTTCCGAGTGCTTTCACTATCTCCAATTAAATCAAAATAGCAGAGAGAGAGAGAGAGACAAAGTAACTACTTTTGGTCCTTGAAGTAACTTTTTTGTTGTCAGCCAATGCATTGGTTTTCTCAGGAAATGTAAGTCGTGTTTTCCGTCCTTCCCATTCAGGAAGGCTGCCAGGGATGCTTGCAGGGCTTGCCACCTAAGCAGGCAGAGTCTTGGGTACCAGTGTCTAGATACAGTGATGCCTTTTCAACAGATGGTCACTTTTAAAGTTCCCCTGAGTAGCTTTTGGAAATAGAATGTTCCCTCCTTGGATGGCCTTATCTTCACCCCAATGTATGAGAACACTGGTAGTCTTTACCACCATAAGATTCCACTGAAATCTTTTGAGATGGTTTAAGAGGAAACTTCAATGAAGATGATTCAAAGAAGGTTCAAATAAGGGAGGGATCCCAGCCATGTGCGCAGACATTTTGCCACAGTGGATTGGTCGATCCTGACTCTTCTGTAGAGGGACAATCCTGGCTGTTGTAGCAAGAGTTTTTCCCTGTGATGTCAGCTCCCTACATGCCTTGTATATGCTATGTTAGTGGAGTCTCTGGAAGGAAGTGTGGCATGGCCATATTCAAGATTACAGGGCCCTTCTCCTGGGTTCATGTGCTTTCCCTAGCTAAACTATATTATCCTGTTTTCTTGTTTGAATGAGATCAAAAGGACTCCAGTAATTTTCTATCTGGGTACATGTTACATTTTTAGCACATCGCATTGGAAAGTGAGACCTGATTAGCACGGCTCACTTTCTGAGACAGAAAAGCAGCACCCTTTTGTAAAGCAAAAATCAAAAAAGCTCAGGACTGAACCCTCTCAGATGGCATTCTGTCTCTTGCCCCCAGCCACACATTGGTGAGCCAGCCAAGGTCCTGGCTCACTTTCAAGGCAGTGGAATCTACTGAGGCCATCTTCATTGGAGTATTGAGAAGCAGGCATAATTTGGATGTCCACATTTAGTCCCTGTAGAGCTATGGCTCAACATGGAAGCTTTGAATTCTCCCATTGCATAGCCATTCATTTCCAAAAATGCATGTGGTCTGTCTTGGCAGTAAAATGAGACCCACAAATCTAGGGTTTCAGCATGTACACAGTCCACTCCTTTCTCTCATTGTCAGCCACCTGCTAATGTAGGCAAAGGGGTGTTCTACCCCTTTGGAGTTTAGCTATGCTGAAACTGCACCAATTTCAAATTCACAGGCGACTGTCTGCCTTATGGCTTTCTGTGAATAGTCTGGTGTGAAAACAGAAAAATAATATGAGGCCGGGAAGCCCAAAAGGAAACACACCAACACAGGTTACAAAGAAACATACAAGTACTTTATTTCAAGCTACAACAGTTACCAAGTCAATTGACAAACGGATAGCTATTCGGCTCTCAGTATAACATAACAAACTTCAATGAGGGTTCGATGTGTTCGGTGAGAGACCGCACATTGGAATACTCGGGCCATTTATACAATTTGTCCAGCCCTTGCCAACCCTTTTGCGGGTTAACCATTCTGAGAAATACAATACTGGTTTTAGGGTTCCTTGCCAGGTCAACCTTTAATATATGCATTTTGATTAGTTTCGCTGATATAAGTAGTACATTTACATATAGGTCAACAGTAGGACAAGGTCTCTGTTCGCGACCCCGACAAGTGGCCTGCAGGCATATTAATTATTCAGCTGTACGGAGGTCAAAACGGCCAGAATCTATTCGAAATGCCATTTGGCCTCCATTTTTGATGTTCAGGGTGACATCTACATAACAAGAGAACCTAAAATGGCGGCTTAATCCAAGATGGCGGCTTACATTGATTTCTCTAAGGTCAAGTCCTTGCCATGGAGTTCATTCGCGCATGATGTTTAGACAACTTGGCATAGGCCAATATACATACAACTATTACAATAGGAGGCATAATATTATTTCTATTCCGACACTGGGATCTTTAGAACTAGTTCCCTGCTCTTTTAACTTCTGCTTAGCTGCTTGGCTGACAGAGGTCCAATTTTCCAGCTTTGTCATATTTTTGATGTCAAGTCATTTAAGAAAAGTACACTGGTCCCATACCCCTTGATGAAAGAATTCTGCATTAAGCCCCTGTTCCAAGAGCTGAAATGAGGGGTAATGGCTCCAGCCCTTGGAATGGGGGCTTAATGCCTTTAGATCCTGGGTTTACCAAAGCCGTAATCCGGGGTGCTAAAACAAAAGTATGTTCAGTCTTTCTGTATACAGAGCCCCTCTTCCCTTTCCATAGCGACCGGAGAAGCTGGGAAGCTGTGGCAGAGGCCTGCGCCGCCGCAAGACAAAGGGAAGTCGGTTGGGAAATTAAAAGAAAAAATAAATAAAAATAAGGGGACGGAGCGTGTGAAGAACCAGCTGCCAGGCGGCTTGGAACGCGGGCTGAGATTGTAATTTTCAGTCCATGTTTCTAGCCAACTGATTGGCTGGTTCCCCCGTGCTGGCTGCTAATTTTAATACCCAATGAAATCAAGGAACATGCCCACCTGGACCTTAGTGACAGGAAAGTCCATATTGTGGAAAACCTGCATTTGTCTGGAGAGGGTGTTTTGTATCACCACCCACTCAGTGCCCTAAGTAAAGGATAGCATACTGTGTTTTCTGGCTCTTGGGCCCATTAATAGTCATATCAGCATTCTGCATGGCTTTCAGTGCCTTTTTCAAATGTGATAGATGTGTGATTGTATAAATAGACAGTCCTAGTGATTTCGAGTCTTGATACAACCTGATTTTCCATCCTATGAAAGGTGGAAGGGCCATTTTTTTAACCCAAAAGGCATAACCATAAAATGAAATGCCCTTTAAGGTAAGAACATACTGAACTCTCTTTTCTTTGTTAGTCAGGCCGCCTTACCAGTGCCTGGCTGTGAGGTCAAAGTTACTCATCTGCTTGACAGTCCCCTATTTATAAATATGCTCATTTTGTAAGTATGAGGTGCCTATCTGTATTTAAATGTACCGTTATTGTAACCGTTTTTATTTTGGTGGAGAATGGAGCTATGTCTGATCCCTCGGAATGCACAGGGTAAGAAAACCTGTTTGTGAAACAAGAGCTGAGCTCCACAATTCAGTGAGTAACTGAGTCCTTTCGCGTGAGCAGTGGCGAAACCTAAGTAGAATTGTAATACCTGTATGCACCTGTTTTCTGTTAGCACCTCCACTGGAAGTGAATGTGGGGTGTCCTTGTGGAAGCCATACCTGCACAAAAACGACACATACCCCCAGCCTCCCCACACCCAAATACAGATTTACATTAATACAATAAAAATAACATGGTAAATCTCACAATAGCTTAAAAAAACCCCATGCCAGTAAAAACGTTGTCTCAATTAATACATTCATAAACACATATGCAAACAAACAAATAAACACCTAAATACATGCAATAATTAATACAGAATAACCCCCCGGGTGGGGTAACCTCTGTAATCCTTTGCTTTACCTCAAATCACCTTTATGGGTGCTGATATAAAGAGACCAGTTTCTAAACAAATGTCACCTTAAAGTGGCCAGCAATGTTGCTGGTTTTAATTTGAGAATCTTTGGTGAAGCCTTTGATATCTCCTCTACTGAAGATTCAGCGATGCCTAATGGTAGCATACCCCAAAACATAAATATAATGCCATATTGTAGCTAGCAAAAATGAGAACTAAAAAGGAAAACAAAGGAAAACATGCGATTGAAATGAAGGCGTGTGTGTGCTCTGCAACAGCTGCCCCATGGATGCTCTGCTGTTAGGCGCCAGGAGGATGTAGGCGGGGTTTCCAGGGGCGGGGGGCATGCTGGGTCATGCTGCTTCTTCTTCTTGCTCTCCTTTACATGTGAGTGAAGTGCATGGTTCTATCACTAGTGAGTAGCAAGGTGACAGATTGGTGGGGCTGGTCATGCCACATAATGCCTCAATCAGGATTGTTCCTTATGGTTGAAGTATTAATCCTTAGAGGTCGCTCAACCTGAAGTTGACATTCAGTTACCTTTTTATAAAATCGCCAAAGTGCAAGGAGTTGAGTGTAGACAGGGCTGGGGGGACAGCATTCCCCCACGGTTCGCTTCCTTGTATTGCTGCTGGTTGGGCCCGAACACCACCCATGGATTTGTTGGCTCAGGGTTTCCTATCTCGTCCCTAAAATTGATGTTACGATTATTAATAGTGCATCAGAAGTGGAGCCCTCTCTGCCAGTTACTTGAAAGCGGTGCTGGCTCGGCTTAGTTTATAGCAGATTGCGGCCAAATGCCTGATGCTACTTCTTTGTGTGATGTTGTCCCCTTGCCATATAGTAGAGTGTGTTACTTTCACACCTTCTTGCCGTGGTCTTCCAGGGAAACAGTGGGTTGCCCACACAAACCCGAAGGAATGGAACTTCTTTTGCTGTTCTTCCTAGCACAAGTAGATCTGGCAAGCATCACCTTTCCCTGGCAGTCTCGGATCTATGTCTTTATTACTTTACTATTCCGCTCTCCACGGCAATGCAAGAGGACACCCAAGATTGACTTTGCTTTTTAGTTTGGGCTATTAAGTGTCGCTTGTGACAACTATAAGCCGAAACTATTGCATTAGAGTACAGATAGGGAGGAACAGGGGTGGACTGAGAACCAAAAAAGCCCTGCCCAGAAGGACATATGAGGAGGAAGGCAGTGTCAGTAAGTGTTGTTTGGGTATGTGCCCATCCATTGCCTGTCCATGGCCATGCTGATCTCTATGGACATTCCCACCCATTCCTACCTCTGCCTGCCCAAAACACCTCCTCATGAGAACTCTTTGAGCTCGCTTTAATCAAGCCCTTCCAGTAGACTTTACATTCACAGTTCCTGCCAGTGTTTGTTCAAAGCAGTTCAAAACAGTCTTCTATGAGTTAATGGGCCTCATTATGAGGCTGGCGGTAGCTGTGCCTGTAATACATGCACAGCTGTCACCGGTATTAGGTTTTCCGGCGGCCAGGAATGGACAATTACCGGGTCATTATGGCTTTGACGGACCTGGTAATTTCCCATTCCTGGGCGCCGGAAAATATTCTTCCCCATTCCCATTTGAGCCCCATAGGGATCAATGGCAATGGGGAAGCCGGATGCACCGGCACCGTTATCAACGGTGCCTGCGCATCCGACATGCTCTGCTCGCGGGTACTGGTGTGGCTGCCAGGTCAGACCTGCCGGCCACAATGGCACCCGCGAGCAGAACTCGTAGTTTACCGGTCCAGGAACTACGGTACCGGCATGCTTACCGGTACCGTAGTTCCCGGACCGGCTAACTTATAATGTGGCCCAATGACTTATTTGGATTTGTAAACAAGCTGTCTTACCAGACCTACTTACAGCCACTCAATTTATAAGCACACTGCGTGTCCTTCACTGGGATTATGTTAAAAACAAGCATTGGCAAAGTCACCGAAGTCCTGTTTAAAACAAACATAGGCAAAGCCAACATATTTGACTTGTGCATACGTTTTAAGCTTTTGCCGGTCACTGCTATATACCTTTCGGGAAAGTGCCAGCATATCATAAATGCAGTGTAATAAGTCATAACTGTTTATGTTTCTGTAAATCTATGTAGCACACCTTGTGAAAATCTGCCACTTGGCACTAGCATTTAGAGAAGACAATAGAGCATCAGAGGTATTCAAACTGTGGGGCGTGCCTGCATTCCCAGAAGGGCACGGATCCACAGCATGAAATGTGAAGAAAATGGTTGTGCTTTTCTTTTTTAAATGGAGTAAAGAAAAAGCTATTGCATGTAAAATACAAGGGGTTTCCACATGAAGCATACAGCCAGGACATCCTATAAAGAAAACATATACAGCAAGCATCTCTTCCTTCCCACAAAAAGATGTACAGAAAAATTAGACAAGGATGGCCAAGGAGAATTCGATTTTACAAGACTAAAGTGGTAGAAGGTTACAGAAAGGGAGTGGCAGTCATCGCGTCATGAGAACCCATCTGCCCCGAATGAGAGAATTCAGATGCCTCGCAACTTCCAGCACTTAAGGTAAAAGTTTCTCATGGCACAAACATCAACCAAGCCATTCCCGAGCCCTCGGACTACATAAAGTAAATAAAGCCCAATCTCACGGGAAGTCCCTCACACGGCAGATTTAGCCTGGCATCGCTCGGTGGGTTCTGACGCAGGGGGCTCTACTCTTAGAGGGGAAAAAAAGGGTTGTCGGTTTTGTATATTGCTTTCCAAAACAAACATCTGAACCTAAACGGAAAAAAAACATTATAATAATAAATTCTGTTTAAAACTAACAGGACACCATTTCCCTTTACTGTTTGCTGAACACTGGGCACACCTTTCATCATTTGAAGCAGTAGCTCTGTATAAATCGGTCATTCATTCCTCCAGCACAGAAACCCTGATGGGTAAAAACGTGGCAAGCACTGCATGCCCAGATGGAACAAGCATTGGCAATGCCAACAGTTTGGGCTTTTGTGTAAGCATGAGAAAGAGAATTGTATGGCACTGTCGTTTGGTATTATCTGGCCATTAATGGTAGCAGATGCAAAATGGTGAAAAAACCTAAAGCAACGCGCCATCAGTTTATAACAACTGACATGGGACTGTGAAGCAGAGCAGAAACCATTTGCCCAAATGAAGGACAACTTGGGTGATGATGAGTGTGAAAATCTCTTACAGGCCATAGAGGACACAAGCCATGCGGGTAACCCAACCTTCGCGTTCAAAGATATCTCTAAAGAAATTTTGTTTAAAGTCCTTAACAAAATGAAAGCCACTACATGTGAAGGTGAGGTTCTCCCGTCCAAATTCATCCTGGCCAATATGGAGCTTTTGCAGTCTTTTTTGGTTCGTTTTACTAATGCGACTTTTAAAGATAATCAAATACCGGACTCAATAAAAAAATGTGTCAGTGACACTGCAAATTAAGAAACCAGGACTGATTCATAAAGTGTATACAAACTATAGGCCTATTATAAATGTGCCTTTTTTATGAAAATCGTCGATAAAATGGCCACACTACAACTCCAAGAAAATTTGGAAAGGACTGAAGTCTACCATCCAAGGCAATCAGGGTTCAGGTCTTTTCTCGGCAGGGAAAGTGGCTTGCTGCACCTGCAAACCGAAATGCTGAAAATCATGGACAATAGCAAGGCGGGGCTGCTGATGTTACTAGGTCTCTCAACAGCCTTCGACCTTGTGGACCACGATAGGCTCCTGGACAGACTTAAGGTCATTGGTAACTGTTCTGGAGACACAGTTACTTGGATCAGATCTTTTCTTCACAATAAAATATACAAAGTTGTTTAGGGAGAAGTACGCTCCAAACTAGAACAGTTGGGATACGGAGTGCCGCAAGAGGCATGCCTCTTGCCAGCTCTTTTTTATGCATAGTGCCGTCCTCTATCTGATCTTTTGATGTTTCTCCAACTACGCTGATGACACCCAGTTCATCATTGATTTGAGCCGTGAATATGAAAGGGATGCTGAGAGGATCTCCTTGATCTACAAATCCATTCAAAATTGAATGGCAACTAATGGCATGTGCCTAAGTGCTGCAAAAACTCAGCTCTTGATCTTTGGGTCGTCACAAGCACGCTCAAAACCTGGCAGTAAGTACTCTGGCTTTCTTATTGAAAGCCATTGTATTAGCACAGTCCCCAAAGTTAAGACCCTGGGGGTAGTACTCGAAGCATCTTTGAGTTAAGATGCTCATGTACATAACATCCCGGCAAAACTCAATACCCTCTGAGATTACTCTGGTTAGTGAAACATTATATTTCAGAAGTCAACTGAACCACGCTGGTTTGTGCAGTAATCATGCCTGGGATCGATTATTGTAGCGTGTTGTTTTCTGGCGCAAGTACGGGTCGTGTGGGGAAACTTCAGATTCTGCAAAACAATGGCGTGTGCATCGTGAAAAGCATACCCAGGTACAAGCCAATATCGATCCATAGGAGAAACCTACACTGGCTCCCAGTTGAGGCTAGCATCCACTTTAAGGTCAGCACTATTGTACATAAATGTCTTTATGGACACAAACCTAAGTATCTAAAAGATTCCATTAATGTCTTCAACCCCAAGAGAACCACCAAGTCTACTGATGCTATGTGTTTGATTGATCCTAAGAGCAAACGGGCTAGAGGCTTTGGTAGATCGTTTACGACACAGGTAGCCTTGGTATGGAATCATCTCTATAAGGAGCGGCGTGTTGATAGCAATGTAACAACCTTTAGGGAGCAATGGAAAACAGTTATATTTGAATAGGTTCTGCGTCAGGTTCCTTACTACTTTGGGCTTGGTCCTTCAATCCCTCCTTCTTCTGTGCCCTGATGCCTGTGAGCTCTGGGGCACTATAAATAAATAAATAACATAATAAAATACCTGGGCATCTAATAGCACTGCCTGGCAAATGTCTAATACTTATACACAAGCCAAAACTGTTGGCTTTGCCAATGATAGTTTTTAACAGGATTTTAGTGAAGGACACCCATAGTGCTTACAAATGTAGTGGGTGGAGGCAGACCTAATGTATCACACCAGTAGTGCATTCATTTTACAGTCCAATTAAGTCATTAATGGGCCTCATTACGAGTTTGGCGGTGGTGGATTGTCGCAGAACCAGTAACACCGTTTCCGACGCCTGAGATCCCGACATTACAATTCCCGCATCCCAGGATATCAGGTGGTGGAATGTGTAAGGCCCCATTCCCACGTAGTCCGATAAGACTCCAGGGAATGGGGACACAGAAGCACCAGCACCATTTCTAACGGTGTTGGTGCATCCATGACAACTCTGCCTACTGGGGACGTTGCACCCAGCAGGTCAGACCTGCTGGGCGCAAAGGCCCAGGAAGGCAGACTTGGAGTGGGCGGTCCAGAAAGGGTGCCAGTACGGTGCCACCGGCACCCTTCTTTCCGGACCGCCACACTTCTAATGAGGCCCATTAACTCTCAGAAGACTGTTTTGAAAAAACTTTGGCAGGCACTCTGATGGTAATGCTTGATTAAAGCAAGCTCAAAAAGTTCCCATGAGCTGTTTTCGCTGGGGAGGTGCAAGAAGTGGGTGGAAATGGCCACAGAGATTAGCATGGCCATGGCCAGTTAATGGGTGGGCAGACAACACTCAGCCCAAACTAAAAAGGAACCGACCCCCATAAGCATCCGTTCAGCTAGCTCAGCAAATTTGAGACTTGCTTCTTACATCTCAAAATGAAAGCACAAGTCCCCAATGGAACAGACTCATTCTTTCATACTCCAAGTCGCACATTTGAGTGTTATTAAGCAGCTAGTATTAACACTGGTTATTTATTGACCAAAAACTACCGGCAAAAGCCATATGAAAAAAAGGATTTGCTGAAGAGAAGCACTGCATACAAAGCCATCCAGCAAAGTACCCTGGCTGTCTCTCCCCTACTAGTTAGGTGTAAGGCACATAGATCAGACTGCCTGTATTTTGGGCATGTACAACGATGTTGCTAAACGTACACAAAGGATGTTGTGCAAGGGGAAATGTGCTTCCCGTCACATCAAAGACATCATCTCAAGAGCAGCACCCCCATACAGACAATACACGCCATACATTACTATAATTAGCAGCCATTTTCTCTCTCCGAATCATCAGGACTAGATGTGCTTATGTGTGCATGGATAGGGAACTGCATTTGGAGAAAGGCAATAGGAGAGGTTGATGCTGGACTTTTTTAAAAATAATAGGTTAAAATGTTGCTTTTTAGAGCATACTTAAAAAAAAAAACTTTAGATTAAAAATAAAACAGTTTGCAATTGGTGCTGTGAGGCCCTGGGTGCAGGGATGGCATATATATCCTGGGCATCTGTCAAAGATGTCTAGTAAACAATACCATGCCTTCCGCCTGGCCCTTCAGCACCAATTTCAAACTGTTTGGCTTTTCACCCAATGTTTTTTTAAAGTATGCTCTAAGATGCAATATTTTAACCCATTATTTTAAAAAATGTCCCTGGGGGAGAATCCCCCAAAGCCCCCTTGATTGGCTCAGTTCCCTCGCTATACTCAGTTGCTATGGCATATCTGGCAGAAATTTTTATGCCCATCCGCTTAAAAAATTCACCAGCTGCCAATGGCTCTGGGACTGTGCTGGGAGCGGGATGGGGCGAGCCCAGGGACTGTGGTGGGAGCACGATGGGGGGGTGGCATGATATAGTGGTGGGAGCAGGGTGGGGAGATCCCAGGGTCTGTGCTGGGGAGGGGAGAGCCCAGGGACTGCGGTGGGAGCATGATGGGGGGGTGGCATGGTATAGTGGTGGGAGCAGGGTGGGGAGATCCCAGGGTCTGTGCTGGGGAGGGGAGAGCCCAGGGACTGCGGTGGGAGCACGATGGGGGGTGGCATGGTATAGTGGTGGGAGCAGGGTGGGGAGATCCCAGGGTCTGTGCTGGGGAGGGGAGAGCCCAGGGACTGCGGTGGGAGCACGATGGGGGGGTGGCATGGTATAGTGGTGGGAGCAGGGTGGGGAGATCCCAGGGTCTGTGCTGGGGAGGGGAGAGCCCAGGGACTGCGGTGGGAGCACGATGGGGGGGTGGCATGGTATAGTGGTGGGAGCAGGGTGGGGAGATCCCAGGGTCTGTGCTGGGGAGGGGAGAGCCCAGGGATTGCGGTGGGAGCACGATGGGGGGGTGGCATGGTATAGTGGTGGGAGCAGGGTGGGGAGATCCCAGGGTCTGTGCTGGGGAGGGGAGAGCCCAGGGACTGCGGTGGGAGCACGATGGGGGGGTGGCATGGTATAGTGGTGGGAGCAGGGTGGGGAGATCCCAGGGTCTGTGCTGGGGAAGGGAGAGCCTAGGGACTGCGGTGGGAGCACGATGGGGGGTGGCATGGTATAGTGGTGGGAGCAGGGTGGGGAGATCCCAGGGTCTGTGCTGGGGAGGGGAGAGCCCAGGGACTGCGGTGGGAGCACGATGGGGGGGTGGCATGGTATAGTGGTGGGAGCAGGGTGGGGAGATCCCAGGGTCTGTGCTGGGGAGGGGAGAGCCCAGGGACTGCGGTGGGAGCACGATGGGGGGGTGGCATGGTATAGTGGTGGGAGCAGGGTGGGGAGATCCCAGGGTCTGTGCTGGGGAGGGGAGAGCCCAGGGACTGCGGTGGGAGCACGATGGGGGGGGTGGCATGGTATAGTGGTGGGAGCAGGGTGGGGAGATCCCAGGGTCTGTGCTGGGGAGGGGAGAGCCCAGGGACTAGGCTAGGAATGGGATGAGGGAGCCCAGAGACTGTTATGGGAGTAGGTGGGGGAGCCAAGGCACTATACTGGGAGTACAGTGTAGTGACGACATGCAATAGTTAATTGCAATTTGGACTTTCTGCCCATTTTGCATTTTTGGGGGGGTATGGCCTGCCCACATATTGCTCAGGGGGGGGCAGGCCAAAATTGTTTGAGGACCACTGCAATAGAGGGTGTTTATGTACCTCATGGAGCTTGCACTAGTAGCTATGGGTGCTCTGCAGCAACATGCAATGTTAAACTGTCACATCGAACAGTGAGGTTTTATGTTATATTACTGAGGCTTGCTATAGCACAGTGTTTAACTTTTACATGGCTTCTTTGGTGGAAAATGCAGGGCACATATTTTTTATTTTAAAGAGGTTAAAAGAGGAGATGAGTCTCTCTATGGCCAAAGGCTAGAGTGAGAACCTGTGGAGATGAGAACCTGTGGAGATGGGTTGTACTTGCTTGTTGTTATCTGGTTCCTGTTGGTTTTGCATTGCATTTGTCATCTGTACATATGCATAACAAAGGCAAACACTACACTGCCCACAACCGGCTTCCCAGAAATTACCTGAATTAAAAAAAAATAATAATAATAAATAAATAAGTGTGCAATTCAAAGAGGTATATTTCATTTCTATGATGAATTTGTATTTGACTGCTGTTAAAATACAGATTTAATCTCATCAGGAATAATCTGTCCATTGTATAGTTTTAACTGCTTATAAGGGAAGCTTGCACTGATATTTTTTGTGAAGAAACCTCACTGACGAGGCCCAACCAGGCGGAAACCGTGTCTGGGGTTGCTGAAGGTACTCTTGTTCAGAAGAGAATTGCATGGCAGTTTGGTGCTGGACTGCCCTTGGGCAGGACAAAGACTGATATGTAGTGGACATTTCTCTTCTGTGAAAGGACGGTGAGCTAAAAACTCTGGTTGAGACTCAAACCCGGGATATAGGCTGGTAGAGAGAAACTCCCAGAACTCCCTTATTTACGCATATTAAGTAGATTTTGGTTTTCACCCTAAGTTACTAGGGTATTCCAGACATGGAACCCTAGCTCACTGTTCTTATAGATTCACAGCTCCACCTCACTGATGAGGCCCAACCAGGCCATAACACGTGTCTGGGGTTGCAGTTGATACTCTTGTTCAGAAGAGAATTGCCTGGCATTTCGGTTCTGGACTGCTCTTGGGCAGGACAAAGACTGATATGTAGTGGAAATGTCTCTTCTGTGAAAGGATGGTGAGCTAAAAACTCTGGTTGAGACTCAAGCGCGGGATATAGGCTGGTAGAGAGAAACCCCCAGAATCCCCCTTATTTATGAATCTTCCACTTGCCCATACTGGACTGTGTGTGGGAATAGCTTGCTCTTGTCATAATAATTCTGTATCTGTGTGAGAGAGAATAATGCACTAGAACTGTCCATGCACTCTATGGACTATGTTGTTAGGAAATCTTATGGTGACCCATGCACATGCTGCATCTGTTGGTGAGGAAAACTTTCTCTAGCCCCAACCATTCAGTACACAATGGATTTCTGAGGGGAGCTTGTACTGGGCGATCCAGGTTTCACCTGTCTGAGCAAAGATTTTCCTGACCATACCTCTGCATTTCCTACACCTGTTCTGTTTGTGAGGGAATCCTGTGCTGGTCATGCCAATGTATTATCTCCACACGCTGTATTCATGAGGAAAGCTCATACTTTTGGAAAATTTGCAGCACTGGTGCTTACCTGAGCTAGCACTTTTTGGGTGTATGTAAAGGAAGTTGGCACTGCTGATTTCCCACTGTACCTGTAGGGTATATGATAGCTTGCTATGTGGCTGCCTATTTAGTTTATTTATTATTTTATTTAAACATTTATACAGTTTGGGCCTACCCAGAGGGCTTCAGTGCGCATTACAAAGTTCAAAATAGAGGAGGTGAAAAAGAATTAAGAATGTTTTCATGACACAATAGGAAGATTAGGATAGGCAAAGAATAGCAGGGGGAGGTCTGGTTGGTTAGATGCAGGCAAAAAGTTACATTGTGAGGCGTTTCCAGAAGGTGATGGGCGAGGGTGTGGCATAGATGTGTCATGGAAGAGCGTTCCAGTCTCTAGGAGCCTATTGGGTGAAGCTTCTTTTTGTGTGCACGTTAGCCTGCAGAGGGGAATGTATATGAGATTCTGGTTGCCTTGTCTTGTGATTTTAAGGGGGATAGGTTTCAGTTTATTTTGAAGGTAAGATGGAGTTTTGAGGTGAATGCCGTGTGTATGATTCAGAGTCCTTTGAAAGCAATTATCTGGGTTATTGATAGCCAGTACATCTGGAAAAGAGCTGAGGCAGTGTGTAAGTGTTTGGGTAGGTGTAGTATTAGTTATGGGGCTGCCTTCTGTGTTGCCAGCAGGAAGGCAACAGTATTGTTGGGGAGTCCAGTGAGGATAGCATTTCCCTAGTCAAGCTTGGATAGCACTAGTGCCTGAATTGTGGTATGAAAGTTGTCAGGGGGATGACTGTTTCTTATTTTGTATAGGAGGTGTAGCTGTAAGTTGCATGTTTTGGATGCAGCAGCTATGTGTTGTGTGTAGTTCAGGTGTGGTCTCTGGTGAAGTCTTGCGACTTGACTGGTGTGGTGGGGGATAGGTGTTGGTTGTCCTTGGGGAATATATTGATCTGGGGGTGAGATCAGGTCTGTGCCTGCTGTGGAAGGGCAAATGAGGAGGAATTCTGTTTGGATGGGCTGAGTTTAAGGAGGTGGTTGGTTGGCCATCCAGGTGTTAACGGTGGAGGGACAGATACTGAGGGTGTGAAGTTGTGAGAGGGAGGATATTTGGAATGATATCGCAGGTCGTGTTCATATTGGTGAGAGATGATGTTATGGTTGTTAACAGAGTGCCTGAGGGATTCAACAAATAGGTTGAAGAGGAGGGGAAATAGGGAGATCTTTGCACTACCCCGCTTGTGAACGTCCCTATGAGGCACCGGTTCAGTGCATGAGGGAAGCTTTTGATGGTCCTCACTGGCATATGCCTTTTTTGTGTGGTGTTCACTTGCTCTGCTCTTACCCACATTGCATCGTTTCTGTATGCCAAGAAAGTTTGAGTTTTGCTGCCTGTGCTGTCTTTTCTGTGTGTGAATAAAATCTTCACTGCTTCTCTCAGTGCCTGTTACTGATTCAGTAAACGGTGTATCACACATCCCCTGAACACAACTAATGACTTTACAGTATAGAGTAATACCCTTGGGGCTTTTTGGGCAGTTTGTGGCAAATTGAACATTTTAAAGAACATTGGTGTATTAAAATGCATTGAACCTGCTAGCTGCACAGTGCTCTAAAGTGCCTGTTAAGGAAATGTGGTGGAGGGAGATTCACAACTCTATTTTTATGTCCGGTGCTAAAGCAGCCCATTGCAGAGGCAGTGCCACTTTATTCTCCTACATCTCTGAGATGTCAAAGGAATTCACTCCCATCGGCCGTGAATGAAAGCCAAGCAAAGGGTACTTCTTTGCCATCTCTAACGGCGGGAAGGAGGGTGCACAGTGCTTACCACCATCTTGAGCTATAATGAAGGATGGACTGGAGGCAGCTTCAAGGCGCATTACAGTTCTTCTTTATTGAGAGGACCAGCAGATGACATTGCAGAGGGGCTAGACACCAAAGGGGTCAGTTCCCCAGGGGAGAACCTCACCGGCACCCAGGCAGGCTGGCACCAACTGACACAGAGAGAACCTTCATTCACACCCAAAAATGCCAAGCTCACAGTAACATTCTCTCGTTGACCTTACTCACTCAGGGGACACAGGGATGCGTATATAATAGTAGCAACCCACACCACCTTAGATGCATTAATTTGAGCAGCAGTGTCTGCCACTCACTTTAGTGAAGGAAGCATGGATGTGGTTGGAGGAGGGTAGAGACAGATTTTTGATATGCAAATCCAATGGTAGCTCCAGCTCCAAATCAGAGAGAGCTCGTGGAGAGCCAGTGGGATTGAGGAAATTAGTGGCAACCTCCCTCCTATAGCCTTTAAATAGATCCCTACTGTTTGTAATTGAAGTGACCCAAAGAGGGTGCGTGTGTGTGTGTATGCATGCGGGTGATATAATATGAGAGGCTATTTATAAGGAGTTTAATACCCAGAGGTTTCTAAGCGCGTACCTGGCGTGTCGTCTTGCTTCCAAGGCAAGCACGTTTCCGCTGAGCTATCCTCCCAAGATAGGTGGGCTGGTGCGTTCGTGTGTAATGTGGGCATGCAGGGATTGTGGAATGGGGACCCCTGTACATCATTCTTTATATTTATACCTGATAGAGATTTTTGTCCTAATCTGCCAGACATGTATATTCCTAATGTTGTCTGATTTGGCACAAAATGGCTAAATGGCAGCTTGTGAATGTGGTGGGCAGGACATGCATGTGAAGAAGTGAGCACACTTCTGGCGCAGAACACATGGGGATGGTATTGATAGAACACATGGGGATGGTATTGGGGGCAGCAATATTAACTTTTGCCCAGTGTGGCACAATTCATTGCACCGGCCCGCTCGTGGCATGGCTGAGCGGAGAGACTTTCACTGTTGCCTCTGCCCCCTCACAAAGAGGCACAGAAATCCCCCATCAGCTGTTCTATGTTTCCAGCTTTGTTTTGTTGGGGGTAGTTTAGCAGGCGATGTGTGTTCTGGGCTTCCTCAGTGCCCGTTTGGCTATGCTACTGTCTGTGTGAAAGGATGCTAGTTCGCAGGTTCGGGGGCATTTCGGACATGGATTGATGTACACCTGTCTTTGAAACCTAAGCTCGTTGCAGACATCTCGTATTGCTGTGTCAGCTTAAAAAAAGAAAAGGAAAGATCAATGGCGTGCCTAGGCTCTCCGAGACAAATGCTGTGTTCGCTGTTGTCCAGGTGCTGATAATCTCATGTCTGGAATGCTGAACTTTCACACCTGCAGGCAATTCACAATGCAGCTCACTGCCTGAGAGCCGAAAAGACGGACTCGGCAACTCATTCAGCTTGAGATTGCTTTCTGGATCCAGTGCAATGCAGGGCCAGTTCAAATCCTGCTCGTGCATGCTTAAATAATAGCATATCAATTACTACTTATTTAGTGCACGCCACAAAAAGAGTGAACTCTTGGGACCGGATTGCAGAAATGTTGCACCAGTGCAGTTTGCTATATTTTAGTGCATTTTTGCTCCAGTAAATAGTTTGCCCTAATGCTAATAGCTTCCCTTATTAACACTTGGTCAACCTGAGCTTTTGCACATTACATATTTTAAATAGCCACAATAGCACGTTTGTACATTTCAGGCAATAAATACAACATGAATGCATTTTTCATCTATGCACACATTTTATAAAACGTCCGTTTCCGTTACATTACAATGCAAAACATATACAAAGGCCATTATAACCGTAGCCTCATTGCTGCAAGAGACTCCACAAGAGTCCTTTCAACTGATTGCACCTATTTCAGCTTTTGTGCAGTACTGAATAAATCCCCTTTTATTCATCTATTGCATGTTATCTAATTGTACTTGTGATTCATAAAATGTATCTCTTCCAGTTACACAGCGTTGTGGTGTAGGTGATCTTCTGTGTGATTGTTGAATTCATGAGCTGTGGTGGCAAGTCAAAGTTCATATCTCAAGACAGAACTCGTCCTGCTGGGGGTTGGAAACCTAATTGCCCCAATCACCTTCCACTTTGAGTTTGAGTTAGGACGTCCTGATGAGGGTAAAACAACCTAACTCTTCACCCCATCTCCTTCGACTCCATGTTTATTCATATGAGGTGTGTGTCTGCGTAATTCCTACCTGGCTCTGACAGACAATGGGGTTACGGTGCATGTAGGAGCCCACATACCTTGGGAGTGTGATAGTATGTATCATTGGGCGTGGATCATGTTATTAGCAATAGGGAGGCATATAACCCCTACAGAGCTACCCAATTCCTCTATGTTGTAGTGTTAGCATGAGTGGCCAGTGAATTGGTGGGACCTACCAGAGGTTATAACAATTGGATAGAATTAAAGGGACAGGCGTGGCAGGGGGTCAGACCCAAGCTCCCCTTTACATCACCTTATAATCTGCATTTATGCAGGATAGTCTGGCTTTGTGGCAAATAGTTGGAGGTCAAGAGGTTAAGATGTCTGTAATTCTCCCATCACCTTTAGAGTAGGCTCTGGGTCATGTCAGTGGGTGAAATAGGTGGAGGAAGAGGGAGCAGAGGGAGGGTCAATATCCTATTATTATTTACCCTTGTTGTACAAGGCTCAGTTGCTTTCCAGATATGTTTGTGCTACAAAAACAAAGACACACACACATCAGAAACAAGAGAGAAGCAAGGAGGGCAGAGGAGGTGAGAGAGCGGTGGTGGTGATCGGGAAAAGGAGAAGAGAAAGCAGTCAATGGAAGTGGGTGGGAGGAGACTGAAAGTATGAGAGGATAGATGGAGATGCAGGGGGTGAGAGAGCACACACACATCAGAAACAAGAGAGAAGAAAGGAGAGACAGGGAGGAGGTAAAAGGAAACAACTGAGAGGCAGAGAGGAGGGAGTGGCAACATAAGGTACTGTGTGGAGAGGAGAGGGAAAAGAGAGAAAAGAGTGTGCGAGATGAGAGAGACATCCATGAAAGAGGGCGAGAGGGAGAGGGCAAGTTAACGGGTGGAAGTGATGTGATAGAGAATGAGAGGAGGAGAGGTGAGACAGGAGAACAGAGAGGACGAAGTGGGATTAAGGGTGTACCAAACTGCGACTTCAAGGGAATATTCAGTCAATGTTCATCAGAAATCCAGCCATTCAGCTTCAAATGAATACATCCTGGAACACTCACTCGAAACGAAATTTAGCTTTCTATGATTAGCTATCTTCTCTTTGTTTGAGAGAAGATAGCCAATTACAGAGAGTGACAATGGTGGGAGAAGGCTGCAGCGGGCAATAAGCAAATAGCTTATTGGCCGTTGCTAAGCTTTCACCTGGAAGTATTTTGCCGGCAGTGTTTTGCTCACAGAGCCTCTCCAAAGGAAATCCTTGGTGACTCTCCGAAAAACATTCTGCACATCATTGAAGGTGGCACAACCTTCACTCATGTGCAGAATGTATTTTGCTCAAGAAGGGTGTCTAAGGGGATTTCCTTGGAAGCCGCTCCACGAGCAAAATAGTACTGGGGAAGGCTGCCGGAGCAAATACGCTACTTGGTTATTGGTGTGAAGAAACGTATTTTGCTCATCCAAGAAAGGCACAAACAGCCAATAATCCACATGCTTATTGGCTGTTGCAGCCTTCCCACAGCAACATTTGTCAGCAATGACAGTCAGAAAACACTCCCTAAGTATAACGCATTCAGCAATCAGCACACGTTGAAGGTGGGGTTTGCGTAACATGCCTCAAGCAGTGGCACGTTATGTAAATGTCTCCTTCACTTGTATGCAGAATGTATTTGCATAACATAACATGCCCCAAACTGTATATTAATATAATGCCGGATGCAATGTGCCTCTAGCGGTGTGTAATATACTGCTAGAGGCAAGTTAAAGAAATGGCCATCATTTTCCTATTTTAGGGCTATTTTCTGGTCTGTTCAATAATTAAACCAATCAGAAAATGTTCATGTATCCAAAGAAACATGCTGCAGCACTTCCTCCATCAGTACATTACACTTATGTTGCAATGGGGGAAGACATCACATTTTTCCCACAGTGCTTAAAGTGTACTGTTTGGCTCTCTATTCTGCCTCATGCTTGGGCCAACTACTCAGTATTCGGCAGACTAGTAATTTCACAATTTGGTACACCCCTAAGGGGAGAGGAGGGATATGGAGAAAAAGGGAATTCATGAGATAAGATGTAAAATATACAACGGAGGGGAACGAAAAGGATGAGTTTGATAGAAAGGGGGGGAGCTGTGAGATAGAAAGAATAAAGAAGGGGAAATGAGCAAGTGGAAGAGAACTGGAATGGGAAGAAGAGGATGTGAGAGAACGAGAGTGTGAGGAAGCAGAAAGGTAAAATTCATCAGGCAGTGAGCACGAGAGATAGGACAAGAGGAGGAGAGGTGAGATATAAGAGTGTTGACTGTGGTGTCGTGGTGTCTTTGTGGCATTTTCTTTTGTGTTGTTCTGTATGATTTTTGCTGTGCTCAGTATATTTGTGTTTTGTTGTAGTTTGTGCGTTGCATTATAAGTGCGTTATGTAGAGGAAACTAAGAGCACAATCTAATGATGGAAGCCAACAAAGGGCCTAATACATAAAAGATTGTGCATGCCGCAAAGGCACTTTGAGCAGAAAAAGTGCACTTTGCAGCACGCAAAACTCATGTCGTTGATTCATGGAACAGACTTTGCATGGGTCCTTCCCTTCTTTGGTTGATGTTTCGTGCTTTGCATTGGAAGGGCCAGCGCAAAGAAACAAATAGTGGGCGGAACATACATATTCCCCATGCCACATAAAAAACACGCTTAGTCAAGCGCAAACGTAACCCAATTCATGGATTAGGAAACGCAACTTCCCAGAGCATAGAGGCACATGCAAACCATGTGATCTCACCGGCACATTATACACATATGCAACGTACAAAGCGCAAAGGAGAAGTATGTAAGTGCGCAATGAATACTATTTTAAATTTGCTCTCCCAGGATGAATCAAGCTGCAGTGGCAGCAATTGTACAAGTTCATGGAAGAAGGAGGTGGAGGATGGTGAGGGCCAGGATTGACCATCCTCACACAATGCTTTGGGCAATGCCAGATGATGAGGTTTATGTAAGGTACAGATTCCCTTCCCCATGTCATCTTAGACCTTGTCAAGGAGTGTGAGGAGGACCTTACATCACACTCTTCTGCTCCCATGCACTCACACCCCTGGATAAGGTGCTGACAGCCCTACATTTTTTGGGTGTGGGCTCATTTCAGCACACCCCTGCCACTGTTGGGGACATATTGCAGGCCGTGCAATCCCGGTGCCTACACCAGGTACTGTGCTGCATTACACCACGTCTGCGTAGGACAAACAGACTGCAGGCAAGTCAGAGAGTGTGGCTGGATTTTTATGGCATTGCACATTTTCCACAGGTACTGTGAGCCATTGATTGCATACATGTTGCGCTGCAGTCCCCTCAAGTGACTGAGCACATTTACTGCAACCACAAGCATTGGCCTTCAACTAATTTACCGGTCATCTGGGTTGCAAAGGGAGTCACCATGCATGTGAATGCCAATTTTTTGGGAAGCACGCATGATAGCTTCCCTTACTGCTGGTCACTGTTATACTGGGCCCTAGCATCGGGAACCTTTCACATGGATTATCGCTGAGTATCAACTATCAAGCACATGCAAGCAGTCACATAACAAACAATGACAATCAATGCTAACATTCGCGGTGAGATATAATGCAGTAGACATAGCCACTAGGGGCATAGTGCAGTGCACATTTGCAAGTCACACCTCTGCTGCCATGACCACTCTGGCCCCACCAGTAGTTTGCAGGATCATCGTGGCATCTTGTGTCCTGCACAAAGTTCCCACACAGTGTGGCCTACCAGTAGAGCTGCAGGAGGTATAACACCCTCAGCCACAGACACTACCCTTCCACTTGGCAGGCCAAAAGGCACAGGGACAGGATGTATGCAACCGGCTCATGTAAACATACTTCACATGAATACCAGCCCCTGTGGAGCACATACAGTGAAGCCACATCACTGCTGCCCATCGATGATGAATCTGGGCTAATACACCTTTCCCATAACAATAGCCTGAGAATGTGTGTCTGGTAGAGGTAAACTGTGTGTCTGTCCATAGTCATCAAATCAACTGCACAAACACCTGACACAGTCAGAGCAAGTGGAAACAACAGTATCTATGTTGTTCACACAAAAGCACGCAACACAATCAATATAATCTAAATCCCTTCCACATGCTTGCCACCAACAATTGCGCACCCAAACGTCCAACAGCATACAGGAGAACACAAGCATAAAGGCACAGCATAGAATGTAAGCAGGAACAAACACTTGTGAGGACTGTTCTGCCCACTCTATGCATGTCTTACCACAATATATAATATACCGCATTCCCTAAAAACAATACAGCTCATAAAATAAATCTTCATAGAAATAGTCATATAGACTGAGAAATTGCAAGTTCAGTTTGCGAAAGATGCCAATCTCACTTCAGCACTTGTCCCTTGAGAGTCTGTTCCAGCTGTCCCAGTCATTTAGCAATGTACCTCTCTGTAGGTATCCAAAACAGCTGATGCTGCTGCGGTGTGGCGGGCAGGCATTCCACAGCCCTGTGTCCTTGCATAGCAGTGTTAGGCAAAATCACCCGCAGTACCCTTTGGGAACACTACATGCAATTAAGACTACAAGTGTAAGCACAATTTCACCTTTGGTACAAGCCTGTACTACACAGTAAAGTGGTAGTGATGGCTGAACAGCCAGACTTATCTCAAGAGTTTAAGTGAGCAGTAGAACCAGTTACACAAAGGACCAACTAATACAGTGATTCAAACAAAGACTTACTCAAGGTGTCTTGGTAAAAGAATATACATTTATTTACTCAGTCAGTTTGAAAACATTACACTAGCATAAGCAGCACAATATCACACACTAATAAACCACAAAAATACAACCGGTAAGTTAATGAACAAGTTTAGCTGCCCCGAGTGGGATCACAATGGCACTTCAGATACTTAATAAAGGGGTAAAAAGACAAGGTTATAAGAACAGAAAGCCAAAACACATTCATAGGCAGGGCAAAGGGTTTCAGTCAGCTACAACCAGCAATTCCTCTCAATAGGCCTGGGCCAAAGTCAATGGTTCAGAGTCTGTGTATAGGATAGCACAGTTCTGGTAGATAACGGTTAAGTCTTTGCCACAGAGTTTAGAAGAGTTCGGTTAGGTGAAAAGTTTGACGAATGTTTAGGGAAGGACAAGCCTTCTAAGTTGAGAAAGTTTCCACGAACTCTCGCAATGGCGGAAAAGATTTCCGGTTCCGTTTGAACAGTACCTTGCTATCGAATAATAATAATAATAATAATAATAATAATAATAATAATAATAATAATAATAATAATATAATTTTGCATTTATGTAGTGCTACGAATCCTCAGGTATCTGAGTGCTGCTTATTATTACCCACTGTGTGTGTTGCTCATTTATCGACCTTGGAAGGATAAAAGGCTGAGTTTGGCCCTGCTGGGATTCTGCACGGATGTCAAAGCGAGTGCTCTACTCGCTGTGCCACTTGACCAGCTGTAGAAGAAGAAGAGCTGTAGCTGAGGCAGTTGTTTCTGGCGGATCGAGCAGATCTTGCAGTTCCTGAGCTTCAATCATGGGGACAAGAAGGAAGAAGTTGGGAGGTTCCTGCACTGCCCAGGGAGGAGGCCAAAAGCTTAGCAAGACGTCAGTTTAAGGTGTGAGTGCCTTAAAGTTCATGAGCTGGTTTCCATCCCTCTGGCTATCCGGTTTTCAACAGCACTCTGATGAAATTCGACCAGATGGGGAGAGTGTCCAGGTGGCTTACAAGTTGGTTGTTCCCACCAAACTCAAGGGAAGAGGTTAACCTTGAAGGGCTTCTCTGTCAATTGGATTTTCAGGCAATTCGGACATGCAGCAGGGCTTGACCAGTCATCCAGGAGTCCTCTTCCTTCAGCTCATCTCGGTTCTTATGTTCCAGTGGTAGACTCTGCTTTACAAATCCCAGAGACCTGCTTTTAAACAGTTTTCCCCCGTTCATTCCAGCCTGGCTGTCCCTCACACAGCAGGGTGGCTGTCCTTGCCGGACAGCCAGCCGGCCAATCATGTCAGAGTGCATTCAGGTCTCCTAGGAGACAAAGCACAGGGAGTTTCGGGCACCTCCCTCACATCCTGTCCACCCCAGACACTCAGGCACCAGAGGAGGGCCTCAACACTGAAGCCCACCAAAGGCTGATGAACAAAGGGACCAAACCTGGTTTGGCGCGCAGAGACAAACACAATAAGGATCTTTCCTAAAAGAAATAGAAAAAAAAGATGACCGGAGTCTGTTTTTACAGATAGGTCTTGGACGCCATATTGAAAAACATGGTTGACCCGATTTTTAGCTACCGTTGTTAGGGGTCGGGAAAAATCACAGTTGTTGATCTAAACTACTGCCACCAGCCATTTAAAGTAGGAAAGGGTAACATTTGACTATTACATGAGTGTTGTGACTCAGGGGAAGCTAGCCAGTCCCAGAGAAGGTATTTAAACCTTGGGAAGTCTGAAAGACATCCCTGTGTCATTGCACTGAAGGTGCTGTGTGACACACATAAAAAGAGGTTGCCTAGGGAGTTGTTTTAAAACTCCATAACCAAAGAACACAAAAGTAAAACATACACAAAATACAAGGAAGAGTGGGAAAAAAAAAGGCTCAGACTCTTCCCAGGTAAAACAATCAAATCCTAGAAATCCAGCAAAGTTGCTGGGGGTCTCAAAAGGTAAGGTAAATTAGCACTGTTTGAGAATTCTCCCTAACAAGCAACAACCATGATCCCCACAAAAATGTGTCAGAAGAAAGGAAAACACAATGTCAGAGCAGGTAACACATCCCTGCACCCAATGACACTGTACCTTGGATCCCCTTGAGTGTGATGTAACAACTGCAAGCAATGACTCACCAGCCTCCCATCTCCATGCCTCCCTCCTCACCCAATGCAGCGGGAAATTCTCACCTCAGGTCAACACACTGAAAAACACCCCACCCAAAGACAGCATCACTACCCACCCCACCACCAATGTGTGTCCCCATGAGTTCCATGCAACAACTGCAAGCAATGACTCATTGTCTCCCCCCGCACCCAATGTAGCTGGACCTGCACACCTCAAGCCAATGCACTGAAAAACACCCCATGCAGCAACAGTATCACTGCCCACCCTAGCACCAATGTATGCCCCCCTGATTGACATCCAACAACTGCCCTTATCAGCATCCACACTTTGGAGTCCAACAAGGACGTTGTGTAACAAAACAAACGTATTGCGTTACACTGACCTCTAAGTATGTTAGCTGGTCTCGCTGACAGCATGACAGCCATTCACATGGTGATGGTGGCCAGGGCTGGGACAGGCATATGTGTGCCTTGTGCAAGACCACCACCCCCATCACAAGATACAACTAGGATAAATTAAAGCACAGCAAATGAAACACGTGCATGTGGAACTGGACTGACCATGGCTGCTGCCACCAGACTCGCCCCCCAATGTTTCCCCATGATAGGATATGAACTGACGACATTCCATTCACAGAGAATTCAAAGAATCCGGTAACATCAAATAAAGTCACTACCTCCCCAAGTTGTCATTGGCCAATTAGCGTGCCTACTCCCTTCCTTGAATGTGGTGGCTGTTTGTCAGGATCCCTCCCTTGAACTGAAACATGATTCACCCTTACCTGTGAGCACCAAGGTAGGCACAGGAAGTAGACGTGCCAGACATCACTATGTATGTTTTCTGTCACAGGGATGTGCAAACTGGAAAGTATAGCCACAGTCGCTGAAACGGCCATGATATGCCATATTGCACTCAATGCACGCATCCAGGGAGGTCAGTGTCTGCTGGTATGTATTAGCTGTACATCAACCACGGACATCAAAATAACTGATCCAGCCATCAAAGGGTACATCACTAACTCAATTAGCTATTTGCACTGTCACTATACTAGCCATGTCTACAAACCTGTGTGTGTCACACTCATTGAGACAAGCAAATGTCACTGGCTGTATACTCACAGTAGCTGCTCCTACCTGAGTATAGCAATGGGTGTGTCTTGCACCCAGCGCAGTCTAATCTGCACACACTCTGGGACTTCTGTGGGACAGAAGCAAGAGAGCATACAAAGCCCCAACACTTGGGGGGTGGACAGTTCAACCACACGTGAATCAGTAGGCCAGCCTGCACTAGGGGTGTTGGTGGAAGGGGAGAGATTGGCCTAAGGCACAAAGAAAAGTGGGAGGGGTCACAATATGCAACAACACCAGTGTGGTAACAGGGTGGGTTGGCACCCTTCTGAACTGCTGCACATATGTGCTTGGTGGCAAAGGCTAAACAGCAGGACCAAGAATGCCTGCACTGGGCAAACAACACCCAACCCCATCCACTATGAACTGGCCAGCAGTGAGCATGCTCAGCCTCTGCTTTGCCTGTAGGGGAAGACACCCATGTAAGGGAGCCCACCCGAGGGGGCATATCCATGACACAGTCCCAAAGTGGTGGGATTCCATTTCTGAAAAACTGCTGCCATGAATGTGTGAGCCACGCCAGAATGGTGAAGTCTATGTGGGTGCCCCCAGGCAGAGCCACAGTTCTGGACCAGGGAGAGACAAACATGATGAGGGTGTGTTGCATGCACAGATGGACTGGGTACCCCCTATGGCAACAACCAGAAGGTCACATAAGAGAAAAAGAGCACCAATGAATACACCAACATTTGAAGAGTAATCACTGGCAGTGAAGTAAACACATTGCCACCATAGTATGTTATGCACTCTGGACCCATGGGTTATTCTGCCCTGGGATGCAGGCACAAGGGGGGCGCATTGATGGCAGGCATACAAGTCAGGCACACTCACTGTCAGGTTGCTGGTAGTCTGTGGGGTGCCCTAGGATACAGGAGAGGTAGAGTGACAACAAGGGAGGAGTGGGAGGGCTGAGGAGTGAAAGTACAAGTGTGGGAGCTGATGGGAAGAATGCAAGCGGGATCAGGGAGAGGGAAGACAAGGTGATGAATATACAGCTGCAGAGCAGAGAGAGAGAAAGAGAGAGAGTGGGAGTGGGGAGCAAGGAGGAGTGTTGCATGTGGGGAAATGAGGTGAGGAAAGTGGGCTGTTAGATTGGGAAAAGGAGAGGAAAAGAGGGATACAGTGGCAGAGAGGCTAGCAGGCACACTGATGGAAAAGTAGAACAGGTTGGAGGTGAAGGAGGACAATAGTGGGAGAGTGTGAAGGGCAGAATGGAAAAGAAAGTCTGCCTGCTAAAGGGGACACCTCAGCTTCACATGCCCCAATTCACATGGCCAACACACCATGGCATCCAACCCAGAAAGAGACCCAGGTCCTCAATCACCATGCATTTATGTCTGTGGCAGCCCACTCCAGACTCTGCCACACCCACCTTCCACCCCTATTGGACACAATGATCCACGGACAGCTCATCACTCCCCAGCTGTTGTTTTCCCGTTCATCATAGCCTGCACCCAAAATTAGGAATTCCCAGGAAGGGGGCGGGGATCATAGGGTGTAGTGCAAAAGCTTGCAGGGACAACAGGTGAACATTAGCAGCGGGGAGGGGGTGATGTTCCACATGCCTGTGCCAACAACATACAATCACAAAAAGTGCAGTCACCCAGAGTGCACAATTTGAAAATCAATTCTTAAAAGAAAAGTCATGCAATATATTGAAGATGAGAGAACATACAGAAAAGCAACAGTGAGCAACAAGTGACTCATATGTGGAACACAGGTAAAGGCTATAAGTGGTCCATGTGTGCCAAGCAATACACATCTTGATGGTCCCAGTGTGCTAAATGAGTGCTGTGGAGTGCAGGGAGCAATATGTCAGGCTATCCTGCCATCTCTGTGCAAGTGAGCTGATGTACAAAACAAGCTGGACGCCTGAAAACCAACACAGCCATGAAATGCAGTACAGCACTGCCATGGGCTGGCAGGGTGCCCACAGCAGGTCAATCTGTGCTGGTACATTGCACAGGGTGTAGCCTTTGTCCAACTTGGGGAAGGGAAGAGTCTTGTTATGAGTGCTTTATGGAAGGAAAATTGGTCCACCACTTGGTGGATGCTGAGTGGGAGTTAGTCTCAAAGTGTGGGAGCCTTGATGGAGAAAGAGGCACCTCAAAATCAAGTTGAATTGTGGGAAGAGATCACAAGGAGTAGTGCAGAGGCTGACGTGAGGTTTTGGCAGTGTTGTTAGCCTGTGATCCACTGTTGGTGGTAGTCAAGGCACTTCTTGTGGAGTGCACAGTTGGTGGTGCAAATAACCCTGAAGGTGGTGCATCGGATCTGTTGTAGCTATCAGAGCAGATAGTCAGGGGTGCACACATTCATGGAATAAGAGCAGTGTAGGTGGGAGAGGATGATTGCCAACATTGGCGTGACTCTGTGAGGGTAGGATAGGCAAGGGCAGGATCATCTAAGGATGTGAAGGTGTGGATGGCAGGATATACAAGCAGCGTTCATGTGGTGATAGGGTGTTCTGTCAAAATCCATAGTGCATCGCAGGTCCCTCACTGAGCTGGATGCCAGGGGAGTGTGGTCTAAGGAGAACAGCCAGTGGGTGGCTTAACGAGTGAGTGTTGTATCACTGCAAAACATGATTCTGCTTCCACCAGGATTCATGAGGTGGTTAGTTGCCAGGCAGCATCTTAAAATCTGTGTGGCCCGAGGTGAGGTCAGGATGAGGTGCAGCCGAGGTCTTGTAGATCTTAGAAAGGATATGGGTGTAATGAGTGTAGTTATAGCAGGACAGGTCATGTGTATGGACAAGGGTGGGGAGTGGGCTCAGGCACAGGTCGAGGAGTCTGCTGGATAGGGAGTCCACCTGCAGTGACCCAATTGGGGACAGGGTGGGGAGATAAGGGTGAGAAGAAGTGGATTTGAGTCAGTGAGGTGAAAGATGAACAATGTAAATGCAGAGTCCACGATGCTTGGAGAGGGGAGTCTGTCGATGCGGATGCTGTCATTGATGTCTCAAGGAACATATGTGCAGACTTCTGAGTTTGCAGTACTACATGGAAGTGCAACCAGAAACACATAAAACATACATGGTTTATTAAGGGGACTTGCATACACACAGACGTGTGGAGTACATCACATCTTCAGTGACAGACAACATCACAAAATAACATGATCCATGCAAACCCTATGTGTGCCACTGCATGCCAATATTGTGGTGCATATGTCAATAGCCATGAATTTGATTGACAGTGCACAACCTTACCTGCTGGCAGAGCTGTTGTGCTGTGATTCCCACACCAACTCTACTTAACACTGTGCCTCCACATTGGATGATGATGGCCAGTGTCCAGGAGAGGGTGTGGGCACTAGGGTGGAAAAAGGGTACTGGGTGGACCTCTTAGGAAGTGCAGGTACTGCGTGAGGCATGATACCTGTAATGTCATAGGAAAATGATTTGGCCCAGAAAAAGGAGCCATTCATGCACACTCCACATGTGTACATCATTGTAGAGTGCAATCTGCACCTGTATGTATACGGCTGTTGCAGTCACGTAAACCATGGCAGTTGAATACACTGTGCATGGCTGCATGTCCAATCCTCCACTCAGGAAGGCCTTGAGAGAGCAATGGCACATCCATCCAGCTGAAAATTAAAGAAAAGGGTCCATCTTGTACAGAGGTCAAAAGAAAATATATGTCAATGGGGCAGGGGTGTGTCTGCATATGGGAACTGAAAATAGCCCACAGGAAAACTTTAAAATCATAGCCTCTCTGTGGTTCAGGTTATGTGGGTAGTCTGGGACTGCCATCCTGTGGTGGTTCCTCATGTGGTGGTGGGGGTAGTGGCGGAGCATCCAGTCAACTCAGTGCCAAAACATGGCCTTCATTGGCTAGGGCCACTCGTGACCCAGGTGCAGGCATGCGTAACACAATGGCAAGGAGGTCATGATGGCATTCCTACAAAGTGGCCACAGAGTCCACGTGTGCACTCTCTCCTGATGCTTCAGACTGCTTAGAAAGTGTCTGCCTCAAGGCACCCTTGGAGCCAAAACTCATCATGCAGTGAAGCTCTCAAGCTCTCTATTTCACAGATATGGGAGTCCTGAGACACCAACATCTCCAGCTGCAGGCTTTCCCTTTGCACCACCCCATATTGATGCAGGGAAAACAACAGAGATGCCAGATCAGCCTGCTGGCTTTTGGTGTTGGACTCCATGCACCGTTTGAGGAAGAGCCTTGAGGGCCACATCTTTTCATGCAGTGTCCTCGTCAGGCTGTCCATCACCTGCTGCTGTGCATCCCATCCACGTGGTGAGATGTTCTTATCCAGGCGATGGATGCCCCAAGCCATTTCATGCATTACCTCACCATGTCGGATGGTCGCACACAGCATCTGTTGTTCCCACTCAGACTGTCCATATTCATCACGTGTGCGGTGCCGACAGAGGAGGGATGCCAGGGTCCAGGACCATCGCAGTGGAACTACTGTCTTTGGCTGCAGGTCTGGCGACCCTTCATTGAGCATTAGTCCCTGATGCTGATCCAAACATGGGTGAAGGTGATCTCTCAGCTGTAACCACTGTCAATGCAGGGCTTACCACTGACCAGACTCATGCCTCCTGGCTCACCTCCTCTAACTCAATGGCCCTATCTGGACTTCCTATAAGGGCACACTTCATGTCCTTCACTGTGTCCTCCACATCCAAATTAGAAGCTTCATTTGAAGAGTATGAAGAGTAGGAAGAGTCGGCAACCCGACCGAAGAGTGCCTGCAGCACTTGTCAATTATCTTGTGGCATGACAGCCTGGCCTCCACTGGTGGTCTGTCGTGTGACCGCCTCCTCTTGCTCCTCCTCCACTTCATCTGCTGCATCATCACCTGCACAAGGATGGACAATAAAATTCTGAGGTATGAGTAGCTGGCAGAACATGTATATGCGCATAACAATGTATACAGACACTAAATGACCGAACACACATATATCACACATTATGACTGGGTACACTGTGACCTCTATGGCACAGATGAATGGCTTTCAGTGGCCTCTGCAATCATGGCTGTGCATATCAGGCTGTGTGACATGGCATGTTTTGTTTGATCAAGAGTAATAACATACACAGTGACATGATTTGCAGTAATTCACAACAGTTAAGGGTGGAGGTCTGTGCATCATCAGTGAAACCACAATACATTTTGACATTTTTTTGTTGCAACATGTTGAAGTGTGACCTGTACATCAGCTGACCCAAAATGTGATGCAGTCATATGTGTTGCCATGGCCTCCCCAACCGCTATTACAACATATCCCCACACAAGATACATGTTTGGCCCCGATGACATGCCTTGCAACCATTTGTGAGGAGACTGCGACATGGAACAGATCAAGGCATGCCTTCAGGGCCACTGCTCCATTGCCACTCCAAATGTGAAATGTACCACACTGAAACAACTATTGACCATCCACATCTCGTCATGTGTGAAAGACGGCATTTTGTGTCTATGCACAGACATAGTTGCTTATCCAAGTACACCAGCAGCCTGGTCCAGTGAATGGATGACTGGGACATCATACACACATTGCTGTGAGCCTGCATGAGTTATGCTTATCTCCCTAAACAGATCATTTTCATGCATGACATTGTGGATGTGTACAATGATATGTGTGATGTATGCCATTGACACTCATGCATGTACGGACACCATATTGAAAGCCAGCAGAAAATGACGTGTACTGTGACACCAACATGTATATTGCACGTAAACCACACAACCTCCTCCATAAATGCAGGTCAAGTGACAGATGTTCACACAGTAGCAGCACGTCCTCCTCCTGGACTCGGGCACATGTGTCTTCACCATGTCCCCCTACACTCCATTTCCACTTTGAAGCCATCCCACTCATGGTGCAGGCAAAGTGAAAAGCACCTCCAAAAACAGATCACACCAAAATAAACAGGCTATGTGATGGGCTAGATATGTGAGTGGTCTTGCAAGACAAACTAAAACCAATAAAAGTGTACTCAGAATGCCTAAAAAAACTAAGAAAGTAGCATGTGATACGCAGAATGCATCCCAAAACCTACAAAAAGAGGAATGCAATACTCAGAATGCCTAAAAAAAATGAAACAAAGCAGCATGCAATATGCAGAAAGCTTCCCAAAACAAAGAAAATGCGTACGCAATACCGTGTGGGCTGCCCAAACCCAAAGAATGCATATGCAATGCCGTATGGGTTCCACAAACCTAAAAAATGTGGCACAGGATACATAGATGCACCCCAAAATAAAAAATACAGTACGTGATACGGAGAGATGGCTAAATAATTACAGTATGCGATGCGTAGAGGCGCCTCCAAATCTAACTATGTGGTACGTGTTATGTGAAGGCAATGGCTTGCGAAGCACCCCCAAATGTGTGTGAAAAATAGTTAGTCCTCCATCTTCGTATCGTCTCATGCACAACCAGTGATGCACGTTGCACCTCTTAAATATCGCAGTCACTGCTGGTTGTGCATAGAGGTGTTGTGCACAGCATGTAGCATGGAACATACATGTTGAGGCAAGTTCCTCTCATCTCCACATGAGTTGGATGTCACATATCTTTTCCTCCTGCCTCTGTGTCAATTATTTCACCTCCTCCTGCCCTGTATAGACTTAAAACCTCACCATCTGCTGCTGCTTAGTGTTCATGAGTGTATGCTGCCCACCAGCACTGTCTTGGAGTGCCTGCTGTTTCCCCATTGCCTGATCTCCTGTTGCACACCTGCGAGGATCTGGGACCACTTCTACTGCCAACAAGGAATTTCCACCTCTCTGTTCAATGAGCGGCAGCCCCAGGGTGAGACAAGGGCTGCCGACTCTACCTCCAACGATGTTGGCATCATGGTGGATCAGGTCCTGATGAACTTTGATTCCCTCTTCAATCCAGCAACTCAGCTTGGGAAGGACGGACATGAGAGGATCTGGGAGGACATCATGGCTGCCGTCAAACCGGAGGGGGTGGCAGGGGTAGCAGTCCTTTTCAAAGACACAGTGAAGAAGTGCTGGGATGACCTGAAGCACTGGAGCCACGAGAAGGTGAAAGGCAGCCCTTGATGCAGGAACCACCATATCGGTGCACCGGGTGGGCTGCCATCAGATGAGCTCCAGGTCCTGCAGAGGTTTTACCCAGTGCTCCACTCCCGGGTTGTTGAATGGCAGTCACATATGGAAGCTGCTGGTGAGGACCCATGAGGTGCATTGCTCTACAGTTTATGTGTGTTCTGCATGGGTATGCATGATTGCAGGTACTCCCTCCTGTACAGAGCATGTGCGTTCCACTGCTCTAAACCAGAATACAGTCTCATGCTGATGCTGTGTGTATGTGATGCCAAACAACTGGGATGTGGACATGTGTAGGTATGTGTCAGTTTTCGATGAGTTGGTGCACTTGTGCACATGCAATGTGAGTCGATGACTACATAAACTCATATAGGTACAGATGACATATTGCGATGTTGAGGGCATGTGAGGGACATACATGCACAAAACGTCTTTGGTCGCACATTTGCTATCGGAGATTACATCATCCTACTCAACAGTTGAGACTGACAAATGTGTATGGATGTCTGTAAATGACATGTTGGAGAATGAACCTCTCAGTGGCCACAGTATGATCTATCAGCCCAATCCATGAGGAACCAGAGATGACGTGGGGTCATGACATTAGTTTGGCCTGGGGCAACACCTTAGGTGCTTGTATCTCAGCTTTCTGCCACGACATAGCTGCATGTTGACACATGTAATTGGATGTAAAAGTGCCCAAGAAGTTGTCATGAGACCTCTACACCCACTTGCATGGCCAAGCTGTGCGTGATCATTTCATGGCTGGCTCAAAGGGTCCTGCATTGGACTGTGCGGCTTGCCAGCTATGGTGTGACCAGCAGTGCATTTTGCTTGCCTGGGGAGGTCCCCTGGACCTGATATCCTCCCATGCATTTAGTGTTTGCCCCGTAACAAGAGGCACACTGCCCATCCCTCTAACCCTGTGTTTGGGGTCCCGGTGCTATGCTGCAGGGGACAGAGAGTGGTCATTGACAAGTGGGCAGGGCCATGGGCCACCTTTGCCCATCGTGGTACTTTGAATTGCCAGGTGTCCACTCTCTATGCCTGGTCATCTGATGGTGGACATGGGGTATGCATGGTAGGTCCAGAGGGCTGCCGGCTCTGGAGGTCCGGATGTGCTACATTCTGCATTGTACTCCTGTTGTGTCTATAAGGAGGCATAACACTCTTTGTCAAACAACCTCCTCTGTCACCCAGGTTGCACAGTTTACACATAGGCATAGGTGGCTTCCCCTGGTTTACTGATGACAGTGTATAAAGATCCTGTCTGCCCTCCACTTGGTACTTACAGACAGACCCAAGCTACAGACATATGCAAGATGTACAAGGGCCATGCCACGCAAAGTGAAAACAGAGCTTTTTCTGCTGGCGACGCTCTTCTCTGTTTACATGCTCATTAGCAGCTCTGCAGGATGCAGATGATTTGCACCACAAAGGCAGGGCAGCCTGTCCCTCTTTCTCCCTGCAATCCACAGGTTCATTTGGCACACTTGGTTCAACTTGTATTGGACTGCTTGTCCAGCCATGGATGTTAAGACAGCCATTAACATGCCACCTATGTTGAGACAGTGTTGACTCAGGAGCATGTCCCCTCTGCCAGTGCACCATTAGATAGGGGCTCTCCCCTCCAAGTAGTGCAAAGGCAAGGCAGTGCAGAATTAACCCAGTGTTTGTGTGAGAATGTAAGGATGGTAGTCTGACCACAGGGCCTGAACAACACATAGTGGCTGGGGGCACACTAGAGCCATGCTCTTCCACCACTCAGACTCTAGGGTAATGAGAGTTCCACGGGGTGGCAGAACACCCTTCCCCACAAAGGTGTGGGATGCATCCACCCCCTTCTTGCAAGATTGGGGCCTGAGTCCAAGCTCTCCCCACACCTATCCAGGTGGACTCTTGGCACACAAGTGAACAACAGGACACCCCAACCTGCAGCATTTTCCCATTGACTGACACTGAGGCCACAGATACAGGCCAGAGGTATGATGCTCATCCCAATCCCAGCCACCTTGGCTACAGTCACATGGATGCACACTCATGTCAGATGTGGCAAACTGCTACGTTAAGTCAAGTTAGTTGAGTGGGTCGTCATAACATGTCCCGGAGTCCCCGTGTCACGATGAGTGTTGTGCGATATCCAAAGTGCACAGTGCTAGTTTTTCACACAACAGTGAGCACATGAATGTGGTGTAATGTGGTCCACAGCTCAGCTATGCATAGGGGGCACTGGCTATTTTGATGGCGCTGACCACACTGATAATTTCATACCACTAGCAAACACTGGCACAGTGTCGGTGGCTCATGACATTGGATGGTGTCCTTATGGGTGGCCCTACCTAATGGCACCACATTCATCTGTTCGTTTGGCGAGTTCTTCATCCAGGTGCACCTATACATGTAGGCCTGGCCCATCAGATGCACTGTGTCACAGCTGGCCCAGCAGGTGCCACATTTGTCAGCAGTAAAACTCCAAGAACCCCACTTATTGCATGCGTTGTTGTCTGTGGTAGGTGTCTCCCTGTGTGATGGACATGTAGCACAGGGGCTTGAGAGGATCATGTGTGCTGGTTCTGGGACATCACAGCAGGCATGTTTCTACAGGCAGGTCTGCTCTGGAAGTGTCTAGGCAAGGGCAGCACATGAAGGTCTATGTGGGACACGTGATCTGGAAGGTGTAGCAGGGAGGCGCTAGTGTAACTCCATTTTGCAGTTGGGGTAACCAGGACTCTCAGGAGTATACTGCTCTGGGGCAATCCATGGCATGGACTCAGTTGTGCAGGTTGTGGTCCCACACTTCTGTGCCACTGTGTAGACTGTGGTTGTCAAGTTTGCCAGTCCCATGCGTGACTCCTCGTGGCTGTCGTGTTTTTATCCTTTCCTACACCGCATGTCTATGCAAGCAGAAAAGATGATCTTGCAAGACATGCAGTGGTGGTATTGAGACATGTGCGCAGGTGCAGTTCTCATGGACCTGTGTGCAGGTTCAGCTTGGCTCACTTTCGCATTGGTTTAGTGATGTGTGATGATTTTTTACAATGTTTATGTGGCCACACGCAAATGTGTTTGATTGGCATGTGCATGTCTCATGATTGTAAGTCATCATCAGGCCTACACTTGTGTGACAGTATTCATGCTGGGGTTTCTTGTGCTTCCGTGCAAAGGTAACATTGCCTAGCAGTTTGGGCAGGCCTGTTCCCACTGGTGGCAGTACCTGAATGATTTGCATATAGCTGGGCCCCTTTGGCAAGGGTGCAGACGGACTATAAAATGGTGGTGTGGAAGGTTGCACTGAGCAGTGCCATTGGTTCAGATTAATTCAAAACCTTCCACCCATCACATTTTTGGTGATAGTTTGTCTCCCTATGTGAGAGATGGTATGCACAGACATGGGTCCCCTGCTCGCTGCGCCATAGGGAACCAAGCTGCATCTCACTGAGGAGGCCCAATAAGGCTGAAATATGTCTGGGGTTGTTTGTGTTTCCATGCAGAGAGGACCTGGCCTAGTTGTTCGGCAGGGCTGCTCTCATTGGTGGCAGTTCCTGACTGAATTGCATATGGCTGGAATCCTTTTGTAATGGCGCAGACAGGCTAACAAATGGTGTTGTGGATGGTTGCCTAGAGCAATGCCAGTGGTTCAGATTAATTCAAAACCTTCCACCGATCACTTGTTTGGTTTTACTATTCATGCTGATTGCATGGGCGTGTGTGTGTGGCAGTTAATGGTTGACTCATGCTGAAATCATGGTACTGTTAATGCTGTGTATGTGACTCATGCATTGTCAATGTTGACTGATGTCTTTGTCCTTTGTCCCCTTTTCCAGTGTTTCTGTAGCTGGCGTGTAGTGTGAAAACAGTGCTGTGGTGCAGAGGAGCAGTGACAGGGCCTCCAGAACCAGATGAAGACCCCAGCCCCACACAATTGACACCTCCTCTTCAGAAGGCGATGTGGCTGGGGGAGTGCCAATTCCATCGAATGAAGCCGCTGAGGGTAAGTCCCAGGAGGTGGTTTTCGTGGGCGACTCCTCAACACCGGTGGGACAGGGTACTGCCACACAGGGGTCAACCAGAGCAGTTGGCTCTCTGGGGGCTTCTGAGGTGATAGGGATGGAAGTGGTCAAGGGGGCCATTGCAGCCAGGCTCACAGGGTCAGCTGGGGGCATCGTAGAGGGTGTTCAGGCTGCACCCCAGGCACAGAAATATGAGGATGTGCAGTCCACAGCAAAGTGATCTGAACAACCTCCTTTCCTTGGGCCATCTGCTGCAGCAGTGAATTCCTTCTGTGATCCCTCCACCCAGAACAATCAACCAACCACTTGTGGCCAATGAGGCCATCCGAGCTGTAGTGCAGCTCCTGCTGGGAGGTATTGCCAGGTGGACTGCAGCTATTGGTGATGCTGTACAGGTTACCTGTGTGGATCTTGTACAGCATCATAAGCAGATATTCATCTTCCTGGCCCAATTGGTGACTGCACTCCTCCCGGCTTGTCTCTATAGGCTAGGGCCATGCAATGGCCCCCTCCACCACTTCCTCCAATGGCCCCCTCCACCACTTCCATCTCTGACGTCTCTAAAAATTCAAACTTCCTACTCCTCTCCTTCCCACATCAGAGAAAAAGAGCACCAATGAATACACCAACATTTGAACTCAGAAAAAGAGTAATCACTGGCAGTGAAGTAAACACATTGCCACCATAGTATGTTATGCGGATCTCTCTAGGTTGGAGTATTGTAACAGCCTCTTTCTAAATCTACCTGCCTCCACTGTCTGCCCGTTATAACTAATCCAGAACAGGACTGCAAGACGTGTCTTTGGCCTCAAGGCCTGGGATCATATCTCTCCAGCTCTGAAATCCCTCCATGGCTCCCAGTGGATGCAAGGATTACATTAAAAACACTCTGTATTGTCCACAAGGATTTCTGGGGCCTGGGTCCAAAATACCATCAACTATCCCTCCATAAATACCTCCCCTCTCGCTCCTCTACTTCTAACTCCCTCAGGGTCAGTCGTTTTTCAATGTTGCCCCTTTTCTCCCATGCTGATCTGTATTCTTTCTTGGCAACATTATCCTGGCCACCCTAGGGCCATTGTACCTGCTCACCCTCCTGCACTGCCTCTGAGCCACCCAGTGCACTGGGATCTGTATATGTACCCATACAGTCCCCCATTTTTCTTCTGCACTTATCAGATATACCCTATCTGAGAAATCATGCACTTGCCTCTGCCTTTATTGTTATTTATTTTGCATTTATGTATTTATTGCACTCATTATTTATTTGTTCTCTCCTTTGTTCCACACTTTTCCACTTCTCCCCCTTCCTCTCACTTTCCCCCTTTTTCCCTTTTCCGGGCACTTGCTCATTCTTAATGTCACTGGGCCTAGTAAGACTGTTGTTTTTTATTCTCCCTTGTTCCCCCTCCTTTGCTTGGTCGTGCTCTGAAACACTTGTGTATGAGCGCGATATAATATAAATATCATATCATATCATATCTGTGGCCCAGTTGTCCTCCACTGCAGCTTCTGAGACACATCCCACAATGGCCCCCTGTGCACTTGTACCGCCAGCACCCTGTCTGTCTGTGCCTGTGTCACTGATGGAGGTAAAATTCCCTACATCAGCAGCAGAGGTGATCACTGAGCGTGCCCAGGTGTGGAAGTAGAAGGCAGGCTAAAATGGGGAAGGCGGTGTGGGAAACCCCAGACAGAGCCACAGTTTTAGGGAATTATCAGACCCCAGTGAGGTGTGCATTGTGTATGCAGATTGGGGCCCACCTCTGTTAATAACAGGCAGCCTAGCCAAGAAAGTCAGAACACAAAAGAAGGCACCAGTGTCTCAGCAGAAATCAGGAAACACATGTATTACAGACAGGGAAGTAGGCTTACTGCCAGCAGAGTATGTTAGGCACACTAGACATGGATGATTGTCTGCACTGGCAGCAGGAACAATGAGAGGCATTAATTAGAGGAATGCTGGCTAGGCACACCCAGACGGAGAGTGAGGGCAATTAAGGGAGAGTTAGGGGCACAGAGAATGACAGAGTGGGAGAGAGAGAGGCGCACAGGGATTGACATAGAGTGAGGGGCACAGAGGGACGTAGACTGAGGGGCACAAACAGTGATGGAGAGTGAGGGAACAGAGAGTGCAGTGCACAGAGAGTGACAGAGAGTGAGGGGCACAGAGAGTGATGGAGAGTGAGGGGTACAGAGAGAAACATAGATAAACATAGAGAAAAACAGAGAGAGAAACAGAGAGAGAAACAGAGGGGCGGAGGCCAGGGGGAAGATGCAGTGGGAGAGACGGGGGCAGAGGAGAGCAAGTTGGGGAGTAAGGGGCACAAGGGGATGGACAGGGAGTAGGCCAGATTGGGAGAAGTGTACTTGCTTGGGTCTCTGTAGCTCTCCTCGCCCTACCCACATGTCCAGCACTACAGCCAAAAAAGAGACCCAGCCCTGGTTCTCTGTCCACTTATAGGGCTGTTGCTCCACCGCATGCAAAGCCCGCCACAGGGTGCCAGATGGAAGGGGGAGGAGCCATCATGAGCACAGCTGTTCAAGTGAAAGGATGAAGATTCCCTAGGGTAGGCTGATGCAGGCAGGAACAGCCTCCCCTCAACTTTCTCAGGAAGGGGACAGAGGGATCAAGGAGGAAGGGGGCAGGGAGATGACAGGTGGGTAAACATCAAGGTACACCAGCAAAGGAAAGAGGTGGAAGGCCTTCCTTCACCCACTCCTGTGGTGACCACAACTGTTCTCATGAGACCAGGGAGGAAGGGGAGGGAATCAGAGCATAGGCAGGCCCCCGTAGGCCCCCGTAGGGGAGCAGGAATGTCCATCTGACAGAAAGGGGAGAAGGGGATCACAGGGTGGGGACAGCTGGGTACACATGCAAGGATGAAAGGACTGGGGAGGGGGAAATAAGTGTTGATTCACTGGCTATAGAATTGGCAGCTGTAAGCTGTGCCTGGGGTGGGAAAAATGTTCACGAAATACATTGCAATGAAGCAATCCCTGTATGTGGGCCATTGCAGTCACATACAGTGAAGTACATTTGTAGAAATGAATTAATGCAATACATAAAAATGCAACACGTACCATAACTCAGAAACATCATAGGCATCCTCCCCCTGGGAATGTTATAGACACATTTCCACACAGGAGACAACACATGTACAAGCAATGGAGGAACAACAGGCACTTCAGTGCAGTGCAGGTGCCATACCCCCCTCAATAGTCATCTGGTTAGAGGTAGTCCTGTTACGGGGCTCTCACACACAGATAGTGGCTGCGAGGAGGCACATAATACAGGGCATTGCCAACCAGAGAAGGAAAAGTGGCACACAGATGCAACAACTGAGGAACGGGGTCCGAATCCAGCTGTCAAATCTGATGTCGGCCAGTGTGCATTTTGTGAAGCAGCAGGAGGTGGAGAGGTGGCGGGCAAGGGATGCGGCCACTCAGAGCGGCAGGGCTTAGCCAGAACAGCGAGTTCTAAGGGGCAGGCTGCCCTCCTGGGGGAGTCCTGCAGGGTGGCGGAGGAGGTGGAGGGAGCATTTCTGAACTCCCTGCATGCCCTCCAGTAGAGACCCACCTACAGGAAATGGATGTTGTGGTGGAATTGGCCCTGGTTGAAGCCCTAGCTAACAGCCCATCAATCTAGTCTGCTGCCACTGTACATAGTTTCTTAGTATTAGGTTTCATTTTTTACTCTTATTTATTTTCATCCTTGGACATTTTGCCCTTACCCTCATTTATGTATAAATAGTTTAAATACAAGTTTTCATTTTCTTCATAAAACACTTGTTGCACTCTATTTGTCCATGTACACTTTTTATTTTACATGTTCTTCAAGTGAATAGGTTTGATGGCAGTCATGTGGTTTGGGGCCTCACTGTGTATGTCATGTTGTTACTGTGATGTTTGCTGGGGGACATGCGCAGATGGATGTTGCATTCGGGTTTGATGTAGATGGGTGGTCTCTTGTGGAAGTGGGGAGATGAAGTGCTTTTGAATTGGGGTTTTTGACAGGTTTGTCATGCAAATGTGCTGCTTGCCAACTTGAGAGGGTTAAAATACAGGCAGGTTGGTCAATTGTGTACATGGTGTGGATGTGTGTGTATGATAGTCGCATGGCATGGTTGGGTTTTGTACTCCATTGTTGGAAGTGATTGTGTGTGTGTGTTGATGTTCTGTGTTGTTGTTGTTTGACATGGTGGCTTTCTTTGAATTGACTTGGACATTTGAACATGGGTTTCACATCTAGAAGGGTGGGACATCAGACAAATGGAGTGGACTATGGCTGTTTCTCCACTGCCATACCTTGTGCGGGGGTACTGCATGTTGTTTGTGTGTTGGTGTTGGTTGAGTGACATTGTGTGAGTATGTAATTGTGTGCATGCATTGATGGTATTGGTGATGTGTGAGATGTGTGATGATGGTGTTTGGTGTCTCTCATTGTGGATGGGTACTCGCTCCTTCATGTCGATTTCCAAATGTTCAACATGTTTTATTTGCTTGTTGTATGTGATGACAGCTCATTTACCTCTGGTTTGTTGCTACTGGGGGTTCATTTTATTGTACATTGGGTTCCTTCTTGCTCAATTGAAATTTCGATTTTCCTTTGGCACTTGCTTGTCAGTACCATGTGTCCATGCTTCATTCACAAGTAGGGGTGTTTGGCATTGTGGGTGTTGCAGTAGATGGTGTTAGAGGTAATTCTCCAAAATGGCTAATTTCGCTTACCTACTGAGTCCCTCAGCAGCTTTGCTGGATTTCTAGGATTTATTTTTTTCACTTGGTAAGTGTGTGAGCCTTTTTTCCCACACTTGCATGTTTTTTGCTGTGCGTGTTTTACCTTTCTGTGTGATCTTGGGCTATGGAGCCTCACCTACTCCATAGGCATCATCTTTTTAATATGTGTTACACAGCACCTTCAGTGCAGTAACACAGGGGTGTCGTTCAGACTTCCCACTGACTCAATTTTTCTGGGACTGACTACTGTCTCCCAGAAACATGTAAAGTTACCATTAACTTTATGTAGTCTCTTTAAACCACAGACCCAGTACACCCCATCTTCCAAGGAGTATTGGAAATGGTTAATTCTTATCCCTTTTTGTCTGTGTCTCTTGGAGCACTGTTTTGCTCCCTTTCCATTAAGACTTGGCTGGTGGTAGAGGTAACTACCCTATTTTTCTACTGCGGTTATCTTAAATAACCTAGTATTGTTTTAGGCTATCTTAGTAGCCTCGAACTTAAACCCACTTGACCATTTTGATTTTAATATTGTTCTGGCTGGGTTTAGTCGCCATTTCTTTTTGGAAAAGTCTTTCTCGTGTTTATCTCTACGCGTCAAACCAGGTTTAGTTCCTTTGTTCATCGTCTTTTCGTGGGCTTCTGCACAGAAGCCCTCCTTTAGGCGCCTGAAAGTCTGGGTAGGCAGGATGTGAGGGAGGGGTCTTAGGACCCCTGCAATGGGCTCCCTGGGTAACCCAAGTCGGACTCCTGTTTGATTGGCTAGGTGACTGTCTGGCCGGGACAGCCATCCTGCTGTGTGATCGACAGCCAGGCTGTGTGAATGGGGGAAAACTGCATAAAAAGCAGGTCTCTGGGTCTGGAAGAGCAGAGTGACCACTGGAACAAAAGAACCGACGAGGAGCTGACAGAAGAGGACCCCTACAGTGACTGAACCATCAGGTTAAGCCCTGCTGCAGGTCCAAATCTTCAGACTCCAAGGGCAGAGATGATCTTCCAAGAATCTTCTTCCCTTGAGCTGGTGGGACCAACCAGTTCACCCAAACTCCAAGCCAGGACCCCCTCTTCTGGCCAAATTCACTGTACAGAGCTACAGTGTGCCGAATAGCCAGTAAGGTCGGACCCTGCTTGGGTTTTAAGGAGTGCACCTTTTATTTGTTGCTTTGCTCTGCTGCTGGTTTCTTCCGTGGCTGGTGCAGGACCCTTCAGTCTTCCTACTTCGTGTCAGTCCGGCAGTCACTTTAGGAACCATGAGCCTGTGGAACTACCAGGAACGTCCGCCGCAGCTATTGCTTCTTCTCCATTTAAGGTACTGTTCAACCTCTGGTTGTTTGTTTCGTTCAGCCGCGGGGGAGGGTGAAACCTTTCCCCAATCCGAGGGCTTGTCTTTACTCTTTGAACTAACTTTTCTGCCAACCAACTTCGTCCTGAACTCTTGGCAAAGACTTAACCACAAACTCCCCTGAACCATGTGATCTTGAGCAAACGACTTTTGTCCTATTGACTTTGGCCCTAAGCCTATTTGATTTGATCCTATCACTGGAGTCCCTCTTTCTAGATTGTCCTGCTTACTTACCTGTTGGTACTGCTCCATTTCTGCCTAACTTTGTCTTTCCCTCCCTTTTTAATTAACAGAGTGTCATTTTGCTCCCACTTCATTTTGTGAGCTTAACTTGTCTGTCAACTATTGGGAGTGGTGTGGTGTATTAAGAGTGTGATTTTTGAACTGCTTCACTTTAGTGAAATGTTATATAACTAAAAAGTTAATAAATGTATATTATTTTACTTGGAAACCTTGAGTCAGTGTTTGCTTGAATCATAGAAACTGCTGTCCATTGTGTAACTATTTGATACTGCTCACTTGCTCTTGAGATAAGTCTGGCTGCTCAGCCATTGCTACCGCTTTACTGTGTAGTACAGGCTTGTACCAAAGGTGAATTTGTGCTGCCACTTGTGGACTTATTGTGTGTCGTTTTCCAAACGGTACTGCATATAATTCTCCCTAACAGATGGCGCCTCACTGTGGGTTAAACTTGTCACATGTGCAATGGATGCTAGAGCACTCCCACATTACGGCCACTCACCTGCACACATCTGCAATCACCCACTACCTGCTCTCATTTCTTGCATCACCTTTACTATTGGAGTGCAGCTGAATCCCATGGTTGATGGTTCAGTCTTGCGGCACATATTTTCTGCCTCCCTGAGTCGCACACACTCTGACAGGCTGCTCATCACTCATACACATGCCTGTTTGGCTTTGGTCACTGGCAGGGACTTTGGCACCCCTACCTACCTGCCTACCTTTGCACAGGCTGACATTTACCAAGGCATTCTTCACAATTGAGCCCAATCAGTGATTCCTTGGACTTTGGTCCTCCAATGGCATTCACATACAGTGCTTTGAAGCCATTGCAATGGCACATTGGCACTATACATATGCCACATTGTATTGATTTACCATGTCACATGCACATGGGGTGGTCACAGAGTAGGCGGTGCAACAGTACGCTGTCCTGTTGAGGTGCACCTGAATGTAGTTTACCAGGGAGTAATAATGGAATATGATCCAGGCCTGGATTGAACACCAGTGCTTCCAGTCGATTGTGTTGGAGGAGGAAATGTGGCCGGCATACTTCATGGTGGAGGCATCCTGGAGGAGTTGAGGTATGTTGAAGCTCTGCATTGGACTGGCAGGGGGATGCCTGGGGTGATGGGCAGAGGTTAGTGGGGGTAGTTGGAGTAGGTGGTATTGGTAGGGGGCTGCAAGGGGGGATGGATGGAGGTGCATGGGGGACGTGGGAGTAGGTCAGACTGGCAGGGTCCTGCCAGGTATGATGTACGGAAGTGAGTGGGTGTAATGGAGGTAGGCTGGACTGCCAGGGGGCTGCCAAGGGTGATGAACCGAGGTGGGTGGAGGTAGTGGGAGCAGTCCAGGCTGGCAGGGGGCTGCCAGGGGTGATGGACGGAGGTGAAAGCAGGTAGTTGGAGTAGACCGGACTGGCAGGGGGCTTCCAGGTGTGATGGAGGGAGGTGAGTAGGGGAAGTGGGTGTAGGCTGGACTGTAAGGAGGCTGCCTAAGCTATTGGATGGAGGTGAGTGGGTGTGGTTGGTGGTTTCAGGACTTGAGGGGGCTGCATGGGGAGTGAGGGGCCGAGGTGAGTGTGGCTGATGGGTGGTGTCAGAAATTGAGCAGGCTGCCTGGGGGTTGGGGGAGAGGTGAGGGGCTGCTTAGGGGCTGTGCTGGAGGTGAGTGGGGGTGGTGGGAGTTGTCAGGACGAGAGGTGGATTCCTGAGAGTTGGGGCACAGGTGAGTGGGGGTGATGGGTGGAGTCAGGGTTTGAGTGGGCTGCCTGGGGATTCGGTAGAGGTGGTGGGGTGGTGGGTGGTGTCAAGACTTGAGGAGGCTGCCTGGGTTTTTTGGGCAAAGGTGTGGGGGTTGTTGCTAGGAGGGTGCACTAGCAGGGGGCTGCCTGGGGGTTGGCACAGAGGTGGGTGGTGTCAGGACTTGAGGGGGCTGCCTGGGGTTTGGGGCTGAGGTGAGTGGGGTTAGTGGGAATAGGCCAGCCTGTAAGGGGGCTGCCAGGGTAGATGGACGGAGGTGAGCGGGGGTGGTGGATGGTGTCAGGACTTGAGGGGGCTGCCTGCGGGTTGAAGCGGAGGTGAGTGGGGCTAGTTGGTCATGTCAGACTTGAGGAGGTTATCTGGGGGTTGGGGCAGAGGTGTGTGGGGGTGGTGGATGTGATCAGGACTTGAGGGGGCTACCTGGGGGTTGGGGCTGGGATGAGTAGGGTGGTGGGTGGTGTCAGGATTTGAGGGGGCTGCCTGGCAGTTGGGGTGGAGGTGAGTGACAGTGGCGAGTGGTGTCAGGACTTGGGAGGGCTGCCTGGGGGTTGGGGCAGAGGTGAGTGGGGGTGGTGGATGGTGTCAGGGCTTGAGGGGGCTGCCTAGATCTGGCCCGGAGATGAGTGGGTGTGGCCTATGGTGTCTAGACTTGAGGGGGCTGCCTGCGGGTTGGAGCCGAGGCGGAGGGGGTGGTGTTAAGACTTGACAGGACTGTCTGAGGGTTGGGGCAGAGATGGAGGGGGTGGTAGGTGGTGTCAGGACTGGAGGGGGATGTCTGGGGATAGGGGCAGCGGAGAGTGGGGGTGTTGGTAGGAGGGTGGACTAGCAGGGAGCTGCCTGGGGATTGGTATAGAGGTGAGTGGGGGTGATGGGTGGTGTCAGGACTTCAGTGGGTGCCTGGGGTTTGAGGCGGAGTTGAGTGGGGGTGGTTTCAGGAATTGAGGGGGCTACCTGGGAGTTGAGGCAGAGGTGAGTGGGGGTGTTGGGCTGTGTCAGGACTTGAGGGGGGCTTGGGGTGTGGGGCAGAGGTGAGTGGGCTGGTGGATCATGTCAGGACCTGAGGGGGTTGCTTGAGGTTTGGGGCAGAGGTGAGTGAGTGGGCGTGGTGTTTGGACTTCAGGGGGTACTGGTGGTTGGAACAGAGGTCAATGGGGATGGTGGGTGGTGTCACGACTTGAGGCGGCCGCCTGGGGGTTGTGGCAGAGGTGAGTGAGGTGGTGGGTGGTGTCAGTTCTTGAGGCGGCTTCCTAGGGTTTGGTGTGGTTGTGGTGTGGCTGGTTTGGGTGTCAGCACTTGAGGGGGCTGCCTGGGGTTTGGGGTAGAGGTGGCGGGGTGGTGGACTGTGTCAGAACTTGAGGGGAATGCCTCGGGTTGGATTAGAAGTGAGTTAGGGTGTTTCTTGGAGGGTGGAATATCAGGGGGCTGCTTGGGGTTTTGGGGCCGAGGTGAGTGGGGGTGGGAGGTGTCTGGACATCTGGGGGCTGCTATGACGTAGGGATGATGGGCCAGAGTTTTGCCGGAATGCGCTTGGTGTTAGGGGTGATGGTCCACAGTTTAGTCGGCATGCTGCCTTAAATTATGGGGGATAGTGTGCAGTTTCCCCAGTGTGGCGCTTTAAGTTAAGGGTGACGTCAGCAGTTTCGCTGGGGTGCTGTGTTGAGCTACGGGGGACAGAATGCAGTTTTGCTGGGATGCCACTTGGAGTTATGGGCGACGGTCCGCAGTTTCACCAGGATGCTGCCTTGAGTTACGGGGGACAGCATGCAGTTTTGCCAGGGTGCCGCTTAGAGTAAGAGGTGATGGTCCACAGTTTTGCCAGGATGCTGCCTTGAGTTATAGGGACAGTATGCAGTTTCGCCAGGGGGCCGCTTGCGGTTAGGGATGACTGTCTGCAGTTTTGCCGGAATGTTGCCTTGAGTTACAGGGGACAGTACACGTATCAACGGGGTGCTGGATGTTGGTGCACAGGCTGCCGCAAAAGTTTGCTGGTCTTGCTTTTTGTTTGTGTGGTGGCGTAGTGTGGGCGTTCCAGGCAACACTTGTTCTTTGAGCAGCGGGTTACTTTAAACTTTAGAATCCATGAATCTGTGGACTTGTGATAAGTAGTTTGCAGGGACTTAGCACTTTTTGTATGAATTAGGCCCTTGTACTCAAGACTAGCCCATACGATTATTCAAGTTCGTATGTGCATTAGATGTCAAGAGTCAGGACCATGAATCACAAAATGCCACAGAAACATTGTGCATTGCACCAGCAAACCTGAGTAACGAACTAGAAATGAATTCAAGTCAGTGCAAGTGCTGTGTACTCTTGCTTGAAAACAATCACAATGGAAATTCCAACTACCATCTAGACCTGATCCCAAGCATTGTGGCTTCAGATGGCAACCATCTCTATTAATCAGTGATCTGCCCCCATGCATGATGCGCTACAAATGAGTCTTGATACAACAGTGTTCATAAATTTACCCCAAAACTTTGATGACAGAATTTCATTTTGATCATAATTCACCATGGTATAAGGGAGAGTGAGAGATCCAATAACTGGAGTTCAGGTTAGACATGGCATTATGTATATGCCAAGAGGGCCATGCAGGTCCACAAAGTCAGCAACCGTACACTGCTAATTCAAATGACAATGTGCCCAGGTGCACATTTATGTAGTCTAATTACCAAACACTGCTTTGCATGCTCGGTCTTGTAATGACAGTATGTGAATTGCTGTTGGCCAAGCACATGGCTGGATAAAGAGTCACCAATGAAAGGCCAGATGGAAAAGCTGTATGCTTCCTTACGATGATTAATATTATCTACAGCATATGTTATTATTTAGCTTCGGGGCAGTCTGACGCGTGAACGAAAGAAGTGTCAAAATTACCAACTAATTTATTGACGTCTACTGTTTGCACTGTTTCACAAGTCCACTCGACGTACAACGTCAAACGTGGTGCCCATAGAAGATGAAAATCACGTTCACGTTTTACAGTACACGTTTCCGTCTGCCGTGCAATACTCGAATTCTTTGGGGCTGCGTGCATTATGTTGAATTTAGGGCGTTACATGCTTTGAAGTGCCAAACAATAAGAGTTCTCCTAGATCGAATTCTTATTTTAAAAAATGAGGGTCTAGGTAAACACGTTTCTAAAAAGGCTGGGGTTTTCGTGTGTAACATACACTATTCATATTGTATTCCTACGTGAACTTAATTATAACTGCGCATAGAATTCACGAAAGCCGCGTGCTTCAAATGCCTACATTGAGCCTGTCAGAAATGTGGAGTGGAATTAGTTAGAATGTACACGAAAGTACACTTGCACCTAAGTGTGTGTGTATACTTCATTATGTGTGCGAAATACACATGCAAGGAAGTTTCTAGCGACTGTAGCTTCCAGAACCAAACAATAGCATTCGCACTGTTCCACAAAACATGTAACACAAAACGTACACCGCAATGCCGCTCCAATATTATGAAATCAATGCACTATAACCAAAAGATATCTTTATTAATATGCAACTGACATACTTAAACATAATAAGTATACCCAGTAAAGAAGACAACAACAGTACAACAAATAATATTTCTCATTACCACATACATATTTGCTCATTGACTAAAGCCCATTCCTCTAGATTTTGATGACACAAATTGAAATATTGTGTTTTTTATGTCTCAATGTGCTCTCAATTGCAACAGTTTTAAAGTGTATCTAAAGCCAACATCCTGTGTCCAGTCATTAAAAACGAAAACGTGTTATTAGTTTCAGTTTACTGAGGCCCTGATTTACAAACGTGGTTTCAATGGGAAAATCCCACTGAAAAATGCACTGTTTGCTCGCAGAGACGCTTGACAAGAGTCCACAAGAACTAGCCAATCTCTACCGCCAAAGTCTCCTACATACTATAGATCATCATGCCCCAATTAAAGCTAAAACACCTAAACCACATAAGCCCTCCAACATCTGGTTCTCAGAAAAACTCGTCACCTTGCGCAGAACGAAAAGAGCGCTCAAACATCTACATAGGAAGCACCCCATCACACACAACCTTGAAACTCTTTCCTCAGCTATTAAGATTTATATGACAGCTATTGTCACTCACAAAGCTCGCTCCTACGATGCCAGAATTTCCAAAGCTGGATCCAACACTAAAGAGCTCTTCTACATACTGAGAGCGCTAGAGTATCCCATTCCCATATCCGCCCTGGCACTGGCTGACAAAACATGGTGTTCCACCATCCAAACTGCCTTCTCTAACAAAATGAACTTACTCTGTTCCAAAAGCACAGCAAACAAAGCATTACTCACTGCCAACCACCGCACCCCCCATCAGCTGTTCCAAGGCTTTCTCCAGTGGCTATGCTCACACCACTCCCGCTCTTTACCTTCTCAAAAGTCACACAAGATACAGTACTGGAAACCATCCTATTCCTGAAACCCTCCAGCTGTAATGGTGATGCATAGTTAAGCTATGTGTACCCACGCTGACGCCCATTATCACTGACGCTGTGAATGCCTCCTTCTCTACCAATGGGGTTCCCATCAATATGAAATCATCTTGTGTCACCCCTCTCCTTAAAAAAGCATCACTCGATCCAACCCTCCCCACTAACTATCACCCTATTACTACGGTACCCTACCTGCTCAAAATACTAGACCGGCTTGCCTACTAACAAGTTCAAATGGACAACATCCACAACTCAGGCAACTTAGCTATTCTTCTCTGACAAGATCTTTCTGCTGTATTTGACCTTGTGGGTCATCCCTCTTTCAACCCCTCTGCTCACACTTCAACTTCTCGCCAGAGGCCACAACCTGTATGAAATCCTTTCTCATTGTACTCACCTCAAGAATTTTCATCGGTGATGCAGCCACCAATCCAATACTGGTACCCCTTGGTGTTCCCCAAGCCTCTTATCTCTCACCTACCCTCCACAATACCTATACAAAACCCCCTTTCGACCTCCTGTACTCCCTCTGGAACATCTACACACATTTCACAGATGACAACCAAATCCTTATACCTATCACTGGCAACCACTCCAGTGATTGTGACATCATAAACAATGTCTACAACATCACCCAGAATTGGATGGCCACCCACAACCTTTGCCTCAAGGATAATAAAACTGAGGTGCTCATTGTAGGCTCATGTTACCGGCTGAAAAGCCTTGACAAGACCTTCTCCACCTTTTGCATTGATGGCTCAGTGATATCAGTAGTGAAACATATTAAAACGCTGGGTGTGCATTTGGAAGCTGAGCTGACCATGACTAAACATATCAATGCCCTGTCCGCAGCCACAGCTCACACCTCAAGACTCATCTCGCTCTGAAACACTTGTGTATGAGTGCGATACAAATAAAATATCAATATCTCCCTGAGCAGACAATTCCTTTCCCTAAGTAGCTGCCTTACTCTCGCTAGAGCTTTCATCATCAGCAAATTGGATTATGACATAATTCTCCTCATGGGCACCTCAGAAACCAACATGGCAAAACTTCAACTGTTACAGAACAAATCGCTTTGTGCTGCCCTGGGCCTACGCAGCTCAAACCACATTTCAGTAATCAGACACAAGGTGCACTGGCTAGCCATCAGAGCCTGCATAGATTTCAAAATACTGACAATTGCACACTGATGCATCTACAAAGAAGCTCCCTTCTACACCGATAAAAGCATTCCCTTGAAACAGCATGTGCACTCACTAATATCCTCCACCAGCATCTCCCTACTCATACTGAGGTACAAAAAAAGGGAGCAGGAGGAGTCCATTTCTTTGTCACATTACCCACCCTCTGGAACTCTCTTCTTCCGCACATCAGAAATGAACAAGCCAACCCAACCTTAAAAAAACATGGAAAAAACCTGGGTGTTCGATAAATAGGAATAATGTCCTCCCCGACTAAGTCATTGCAAATGCTTTTCTCTGAATTGAGTGTTGTGATACCCCTGGGTCTGGTGTTACATAAATGTAATAAATACATAAAATATGTTGTAAATCATGCCCTATATGAACAATAAGCAACAGCACCTGTTGCCAAGATTCTCTGGGTGGCCCATATTAAGAGTCATTTTCTGCAGCTGTGGAAAATACAGTTTTTTATGAGCCCTGATGAACGACCTACGGGCCTACAGTTAAGCAAGGTTCTATAAGGATGGAGTCCAGTCTCACAAGAGCCTGTATTTCCAGCAGCTGTAGGCAATGCTGCTATTAGTACTTGTGTTTGTGTGATCGGCAGACAACAAGGGCCCATTGTGTCCACCTTCTCCCTGGCTCCTCCATGGCTATACCACCATGCCATACAAATGAAGAACAGCTTCCAATCACTCAGAAACCGAGGTAGTGGACTCTGTTCTTCATCATTGTGGCATGGAGTTGGATCCGTGCGAGAGAGAGGGAGAAGCCAAATGTAGAGGAGTGGCGAGTCCAGTCAAAAGCTACTATTGAGTACAGTCCACCGTGGAAAAGGAACGTGTGGGGGTGAGTTGTAGTGGAGCAGATGAGCTGGGAGTGGCAGAGCGAATGGTTGAATCATGATAGGCTTTAGGATTCATGGCAACACCAGTGAATATCGCTTGGAAGCCCTGGAACTCTGATTGGAGTATGGCAAGGAAAACACCTGCCAATTGAAAGGGGGTATGGAGACAGACTGCTTCGATGGAACTCCAGGAATAGCAGACCACTCAGTTTTAAGGTTGGTGCTGCAACCTTGCCAGATCTGATGGTCTTCTTGAATTATTGGCCAGATCTGTCAGTTGCTCGACTTGCTTTCGCAGAATTAATTAAGATCTCTAAGAGCATTTTTAGAAATACTATGCAGCCATTGGAAGGGATCATTCTATACCAAGATCGTGACTACCAGACAATTGGAAGGCTAAGAAAGAAACACTCCTGGAGGCATTTAAGTGGCAAATAGCAGACATAAAAGAAATTCAGTCTAGGTGCTGTGATTTTAAAATGGCATTGTCAGCAAGGAAGATGGAGCTTGCAATTGACTATTCGGAGGTTTTATGTGACGCTGCAGCGAAGTCAGATACCAACATATTTTGTAATATTGTGGCAAGAAAGGCAGACAGGTTGGATGCAGGATCTGTGTCATCCCCTGAAGGTCATATAGTGGAGGAGGTCTGGGTTAGACACTTTAAAGTTATATACAATTCTAAAGGTCGCTTCATTGGCAAAGGATTAATATACCTCCATCAGGCTGAGGTGGCTAGTCTATATCCCATCATTACACGATAGGAACTTTAATCTGTCCCAAGGAGGCACAAGCCTTCTAAATCTCCAGGTGTAGATGGGGTCCCAATTACTTCTTTTGTTCCCAGTTAGATGTATGGTGGCCGTTTTTAGTACAGATTTGTAATGCTAACTTTTCCACATAACCTATTTTGACTAATTGGAAAGTCGGGATGATTGTGCTAATTTATAAAAAGGGTAGCAAGTCTCTCCCATCTTTGTACCACCCATTTACCTTGCTGGATGGAGCTTCTAAACTGTTTTCTGGCATCATTTTGAAACTACTTGAGGATTGTGTGTCAACCAATAACATTATTTCTGATACTCACTTGGCACTCGGCCTTCAGGACTGGCACAGGCACTACTCACCAGTGCCATAATGTGTGCCTCAATTTGGACAAATATGCTTTGGTTTTGAGATCCCCTCTCTACTTTCATGGATCTTAGTTCTCCTTTTGACCATGAGGACAGGAGACTTCTTTGGGAAACTCTTGTGTGATAGGTCCCTTATCCATTAATTTGCATAATAAGAGCCCTAACCAATGATTCTGGAGTTTCTGTTTAGTATTTTCCTGAAAGCAAACTGAGTAATAAGAGGGTTTGCCAGGGGTGTGGTCTGGCTTTCATTATTTTTTTTATCTTTATCTTAATCCTCTTGCATCTCATCTGGAGGCTACAAAGTATGACATTTCCCAATAAAGTGCCAGGAGACTGCCAGCTCTCAGCTATCCTGATGATTCTGGTCTCCTGGCCAGAACTCTTATATCTTTAAAGATATTGGTTGAACAATATTGTGTTTATATGGAGGGTAAGTGCCTGATGATAAATCTGTCCAAATGGTTTGTGATGTGTGTTGCTCAAACTCCACTACTTTTTCAACAGTTGTCCTGGATGGCCAGCAGTTCTCTCAATGCTTTTTTCTTTGACTATCTCGGAATTACATTTAATAGTGGATGGAATTGGGGTGACCACATCTCCAAGCAAATTGTAAAGATGTGGCCAATAGTAGGGGACATTTTCAGATTTGCAAGGACTCTCAAACAGGCCTTTGTAGAGCATATGCTAATGATCTAAAGGAGAAAAGAATCCCTGCAGGCTCCTAGTGCTGCAAGATCTGGGGATATCTGCAAACAGTGGAGAAGTACTTTCTTACACGTTTGCTTTTCATTCTGTCTCTGACCCCATTCTACTCAATCCATCTTGAAACTGTCACTACTTATTTTTAACTGTTACTATCTTTTTAAGACAATTCATCAAGATTGGCAGGCTTTATGGGCTGGCCAGTATGGCACCATAACAACATTTTTGATAGGTAGCCTAATCTCTTTGCAGTGGATATCACAACGTAGGTTGGCTATCCCATATTCAGCCGTTGTTAAACAATTATCTTTGGCCCAATTTTTTGGTTTTTGGAAACCATGAAACTATTTGCAGAATTTCTTAATAAGAGCTAATAAGGAAGGCTTTGCAATTCTTGGGGGGAATTAGAGAAAATGGTGTGGTCCTGAAACACAAGGTAAGTGCTTATATCCCACTATCTCCAGTACACGGGCTATCAGCATATCTTTTGCAAGTTTCCTTTAATCAAAATATTTTTTCTTACTAGAACTCGGTTTAATATCCTTCCAGTAAGGACTGTTTCCTATGATCTCAGCTCTAATTATAATTATAGTCAGAATCACCATGCACCACCCTTAAAAGTGTGAATAGAACAATAATGAGACTAATGTAAGTATTAATTATGTTACCCTATAGTTGTGTGAGTTGTGTGGATGTGCAAGTTGTCCTACCCTTAACCTATAATTCCTGTAGTTGAGTGAATTCTGTGATGTTAACAGAATATTCTAACATATACTGCAATGTTGTCTTTATCTTTTGTTTATCTTTTTTATTATTTTTCTTTTATTTCCCAACTCCTAATTTTGAATACTTTGATTATCATTTACTCTTTTACATAACTACTGATTTCCTTTACTTGTTTGTCTTGTTACAGAGAATCTTAAGTTTCATGATTACAATTAAGCTAATATATTCAATTTGTCTTGAGAAAGCCCAGTGGGCAAAAGCTTTTGGCCATATAGTTGGCAAATATTTGAAATATTTTTTCAATATTTGAAATATTTGAAAAACAATTGAACTTACACCCGCCTTCACTACTCACCACCCCACCACCCTCCCCAGACTAGACATTTTGGGAAAGATCCTTTAAAAAATAAATAAGATATTAAGAAAACAAAAAACACAGTCAATGTTTCGGCCTAGTCCCCATTCATTTTCTCATAGAGGAAAATGTCTAGTTTGTGCTTGAGTGCTAAGCAAAAACCGCTGGACGGAATTGGACCATGTATGAAACAATTTAGGTACAGAGGGTTGACTCAATTTCCAGGGAAAGGAGTGCTCTGGGGTTATTGCTTGCAGTTGTTTTTAAATATTTGATGGAGAATGGGGTGCACCCTTCTTCCAAAATTATAATGTTTTCTCCAGTGTCCAGTCAAATGGTCGAAAATAAAAGATCGAATGACCATTTGATCGACAGTCAAATGGTCGGAAAAAAAAGGTCTATTTTTTATTTATTTATTTATATATATATTTTTAGTTTTGGTTGGTTAAAAAATATTTTTAATAAAGAAAATGCGGGGTTGGTGGGGGAACCCCCATAAAAAAAAAAAATAATTAAAAAAAACGACCATTTTTTTCGACCATTTGACTGTCGATCAAATGGCATTCGATCCTTTGGTTTTCGACCAAATGACTGGTAACCGTTTTCTCCCATAGTGCTTTGCAGCAGAGAGGCCAACAGCATTTTCAGAAATTAAAAAGTAGCAATTTTCCCCGAAATTCTACTGCTAATAACTTTTGACTTGCTGAATGGATTTGGATGACATTTTCAAAACAAAAGGTTTGTCAACAGCTGCCAAACTGCACACAACAATACATTATCAAATGAAAAAGTTATTAAGAAAACAAAACACTACACTTTTATGGTTTTCAGCCCATTTTTTTTCCCATGGAGAAAAAGTGCAGTTTTTTAACAGCTGTAGCCCTAACACCCGTGGCCAGATAATGAAGTAACCTGGGCACAAAGGGTTGACTTAAATGTCTAAACTTGTTTAAGGCAAATCCATCCAGTAGTTTATAAAATATTTGACTGAGAATGGGGTGCCCACTGCTCCTTAAAACCTATCTATCAGGCTTAGGGCTGTTTACAGCAAAGAGTCTGAGCGAGGTTAATAACTTTTGACTCTCTGAATAGATTTGGATGACATCTTCCAAACAAACAGTTTATCAAAAGCTCAACTAAACTGGACATTTTGTGAATGATTCGTTAGAAAATGAAAAAGTAATTAAGAACACATAAAAATGCTGTTTTCAGCCTACTCACATTCATTTTCCTATAAAGAAAAAGTGAACAGCCATAGCATGAGAACTGCCTGGTAGATGTTGGCAAAATAAGAAACAATTTGGGTACAAAATGTTGACTTCATTTCCTTGACTGGTTTTGGAACAAGCCATCCAATAGATTTTAAAATATTCAACAGAGAACGGGGTGCACCCTGCACCTTAAAACCTTTATATCCCAGCTCTTCACATAACCTACCTTCCATTACCACCTTCTCCACTACCCATTGTCTCCCTACCTCGGTATGCTCAGAATGACTAATATGGATGTAACTCTATTCACTGTATAACCAATGTGTCCATAAGGTAATCTCCCTGCCCTTTCCACCTATACCCCACTGTTTAACTGATTGTGCTCCTCACACCTGTATTATGACTTGTATGTGCAAAAGTGCTGCAATGCCTCTGGGTTGTATGTGCGCTTTACAAATGAAATAAACAAATACAATAAATAAATATCGGTAATGGTGCTTTGGAGCAGAGAGGCAAAAAGAGGCTAGTAACATTTGACTTGCTGAATGGATTTCAATGACATTTTCTAAACCAAGGGCCCACCGAAATAGAGGTTTTGGGAAAAGTTTGTCAGAAAATTAAAAAAATTAAAAAGTTATTAAGAATAGTGTGAAGAGTGTATAGTGGGCACAGCATGCATAGTGAGCATGGCCATTGGACGTGGCCCCCAGTCGGTCCAAAAGAAACATATTGTGGGAACATGTACAGTGGCCTGGTAGCGGTGGTGCGAGTTATGGTTGCTTACCTTCCCATAACTGCAGAATTTCTGGGGTTTTTCAATTTTACTTGTAACACCGCTTTAACACATTTTTTTAACTGAATTGCATGGGTTTTTACCAGGACACCATTCATTTTCTAAATCTCTCATACATCATACTGATCCACCTGCCTCCAACATGATAGCCGCAGAGTCTGCAGAATGTGCACATTTCTGCAGACTTCGGACAGCATTCACATTGCCCAAAAGCACAGGGATTATCTGACAATACTGTTTTTTAACTTTCATGTACAGCCTCCGAAAAAGGACCGCTTTTTAAACACTCAACATTTTCCATTTTGCATTCTATAAAAATGTCACACTTTCTTGCAGTGGCACTGTTAGGCATACTTATCACGGAATCACCAGCCCCCTTAGCAACAGTGCCAGTGCTCCTGTGTCCCTATTCCTGTAGAGTCCTATGGGACTGCACACGAAAAGGGACTAACATTTTCCGGCACCTGTCTTTCCAGACCAACAGGACATGTAATGTCCTGTTGACACCTGTTAGCTAGGTGCCGAAAAATTATTATGGATCTGGTGGCAATCCGCCTGCAGCACTGGCAGGGTTACCACCATACTCGCAATTTGGCCCAATGTTATTAACTTTCTTCCCAACAACTCCTCCTACATTCATAAATAATGTCTTCTTGTACTAAAATTACTTCAGCATTACCATATATACCCACTCATTTTTTCTTTGATTATTGCAGTGAACAACAACCTCCAGGAAGACAACAACCTGAAGAAAACTACTCTTAACATCCTACACAGTAAGTGCATTACTATAGTATTATTCTTTCTGTTACTCGCACAGTATAGTGTAGCCACATTGTAGCCTACAAAATCCCTTTTTCAAATCACCATTTATTTCGCTCTTACTCATTACACTTCAACATGTACACTCTTTTTATTCTCACCTAAAGACAATATTATAACAACCACTATTGTCCTGAAATTCATTCACACTACCACTCTCTTATGCACTAACCCAACCCCTTCACACATCTACACACACAGCTACCTTCCCAACCACAACTATCAACCCATTACACAATCACAAAGCCCACTATTTATCTCTGCCATCATATTCCCACACTCATTCACAATACATGCATATAAACTACACAACTTTCAAACCCACACGTTCCTGTTTTTCAAACAGACAGAACATACGACCTAAAAAAAGCGACACCGTAGAAAACAAAGAAAATTAGAGCAGATAAATATAAAAGCAAGCCAAATACTCATTTACCTCTAGCAGAATGTATAGCAAATATTCAAACAAAACTGCTAATAGAATCAGTCAACACAACTAAACCAGCAACCACTAAAAAACTAGGACCCCTATTCCAAAAAAATAAATTTGTTTACAAACAAGAAGAAAACTGCTAAAGTCCCTAACACTATGTCTAACAATGTTAACGTAGCCACAGTTAAGCATTCCAAAACATACATTTTCCAAAAAAATTCCACCGTACAGTACTTCAAAATCTTATGAAAACAGCTGAAAAGTCACGCTCTACCCTTAGAAATTACTGTAGAAGTCTAATCCTTGAAGCTCTAATTGACAGCGCAATTCTGCTGAAAAGAAAATTGTTTATATTAATAATTTTAAACAGAATGAAACCACTAACAAAATGAATCAGTAAATTACAAAAAGTACTTGTAAACATGTGCAATGTCAACATGGATACCTTTTCAAACTTCTGTGAAGGTGAATGGATTCACACAAGCATTACAGTACCATGTTTAAATGAAGAGGCTTATAAACAAGAACAAAAAATACAATTGCCATACATAGTAATGGCAGAAGGTATGAAATGGTAGAAAACACCAATATGGCACAAGAAACCTTCATAAAAAAAACTTCCCCAACAAACTTTCAACCAACTGTTCCTTTCACCCAACCAATCCATCCATTCTACAAAATGGCCATGCAGCTCAATCTGTAACATATGCCAACAATCCTTCAAATCTTTACAATTCCTCAACCACTATGTGAAAGTAAAATACACAATTAGAATAACAACTTTACAAACCAAGGACTCCTGTCCAATTCGCAACTTCACTGGACTGCGAGGACATTCATTAGCCTGCATTTCGGGAACTGCTTGCAAAAGCACCTTTCACCACTTCAAAATGTTAGGAACACACCATTCCACAATACAGAATCTTCTGCAGCGACTGTACTATTCAAAAAGTCCTGCTTTACAACTGCAACATTTTAATAACATTCTCCTAAACAGAACAGCCAAAGCACTCCTTCAACAAATAGAACAAATCCAAAGTAAATATTCTGGAAGTGAAGATGACTTAGAAAATTCAGTAACTTTTGAAAACATTACTGAAAACCTTACAAACAACAACCTTTTAAAAAACACATACAAAAAAGAAATAACAAAGTTTAAAAACACATCTGCTGAAATACCAAACCAATTATGTGTCTGTTGTCACAGAACTTTTTTATAATAATAGCACAAAAATTGTAGATATGGCTTACAAAATAGAGGACAATGAGGAATCCCAGTGCTTCAAATTAGCTTCATATCTTATAAAAGAAAATAAATACAAAGTAAGTGACCCATCAATACTGTGCACATACTGAAGTACAAAGCTCGATAATAAGCAAATGCCATCACGTGTTGTCACTAATAACTTGAAAATATTCTGACTTCCGAAAGCTCTCCAACAACTTAATTTGTATGAGAGCATTATAATCCAAGCAGTACACTGATTTCAAGCTATAGTACGCCTTCAACCCAAAACAGCCAAATTGCCTCCTTCTGAATTATTAAAAGGCATTTGTGGCAAATTAGTATATTTGACATTAGAGCTTAACGAAAATGTAGAAACTCTAGGAGTGTAATGGCCAATAGATCAATCTTTGATTATCCTAGTTATTGGTATACCAACAAAAGACAAACAAATCTAGCAAAAACTAGAAGACTTAAACAAAGTTAGAAAAGCCCTACAATTTGCTGGTAACCTATGCTTTGTGGTAACGGAGGTATCATTACATTCAAACCAATGACTTTTTTCTCTCACATATACAGGCCCTCATTACGACCCTGGCGGAAAGGGGTTTACGCCAGCGTAAACGTCCCCGACCCTTTCCGCCTGACTACGAGTTCCCTTAGCGCCATGGTGATTTTTACGCCTGCTTTTTGCAGGCGGTAAAATCCATGGCGCTAAGGGACCTTGATGTTAATTACGCCACCGTAATTTACGGTGGCGTAATTAACGCCTTCCCCACTCCCATTATGCCCTATGGGGCAAGAATGGGAATGGGGAAGGGCAAAATGGGGATTGGGGACTTACCGCCCCGCCAAGGTCGGAATGGGGCGGTAAGTCCGCCAACCACCATGGCGGAATTGCACCCTTAGCGCCATGGACCATGGTGCTAATTGCACCATGGTCCTCCGCCAAGGTCCTAATGAGGGCCACAGTGTAGTGCCCTGGAGTAGTTGTGGCACCAGCGTGGTATATTATACCTACTGTTGTGAAGGTTTTCTTTCCAAGAGATACTTGGCTTTGTGTGAAGCCTGTAAGCTTACAGTTATTTTTGGAACCATATTTTAGTATGACATATTGGCTATTTTAGTATGACATATTGGCTATGTGAGTTCATTTGTATGGTGGAATGATTGTCTGAATTGCAAAAAGGACATTATATGCCATGATATGCATTTCGAAGAAGCTGGCAAAATGGAATGGATTGACAATTTGGTATGGATACATATAGAAAATGTTAATTAGAGATATGGTCTTGTGAATCATGGTTGCAGATAGTGCATGTATGTTTCCACGTGTATGAAATCTGGAAGATTTCATTTATAGGGATGTTTTTGGTTAACAGTACTTGTACTAAGTGCACTAGGAATTCTTCTGAATCTTCTTGTGTGTTTATCATACATTTTACTATGCCTGCACAGTAGTTGAATTCTTGCCTTATACCTGAGGCACTAACTATTGTCAGGATTATTTGTGGCATTTCTGTGAAGGATGAGCATTTGCAAACACAACAGGTCTGAGCTGTTTAAGTAAATGTTGTGAACAATTGGTGGCAATTGAAAGAGAAGATTCATTGTCACATTAGCATAACAATTTACTCCACTTGTGTTTGTGAATTTAAATGGACCAGAGAGTTCTGTTTGTGGATCGTTAACTGGGAATTATGTTGTTGTTGATTTTTTGATAGTTTATTTATGTAGCGCCTATCCACAATGTGTTTCAAAGTGCTTCAAGGCAATGCAGGGAGCAGGGGAAAAAAAATACAATGACATTCTTAAAAAGGCCTTGAGACATTAAGAATGTGGAATAACTATTGTACTTGGCCTGGCGACATTTCAGATAGTACACAAGCTATGACAAAGATGAGGAGGAGAGAGGGGGAGGAGATGGGAGAGACAAGCAAATATCGTACTAGGCCTGACAACATTTCTGGTAGAGCCGGAGATTTGAGAAGAGGTGGGGGATGGGGGGAGGGAGGAGGAGAGGAACAAAACAAGTGACTATCATACTAGGCCTGATAACATTGCTGGTAGTGCTGGAGGAGGAGGAAACAGCGAGGGAGGGGGAGGAAAGCATACAATCTACTACCCTACTAGGTCAGATGACAATTTCAGATAGAGTTAGAACTATAACAGGGATACTGTGGTGAGCGGGGTGGGAGAGGAGAAAGACACGCAACTATCATACTAGGCCTGATGACATTTCTGATAGAGCCGGAGAGTTGACAAGAGGTGGGGGAGGTGCAGGGGGGAAGAGGGAGGAGGAGAGGAACAAAACATGCAACTATTGTACTAGGCCTGATGACATTTCAGGTAGTGCTGGAGGTAGAGGAAACAGGGATAGAGGAAAACAAACAGGCTGTTATCATACTAAGTCAGATGACATTTCAGATAGAGTAAATTTAGAGGAAGAGAGGACCGAAAACCAATGGGTGTGGTGAAAGAGAGAGAAAAGGCAAGCAGGGAGGCAGGAAAACAGGTAAACAGACATCACAAGCAAAAAGGGGGGGGCAATTGCTAATGATACAACAAGTTTGCATGAAAACACAACCAACTTTTAAGCAGGCTAAATGCATGAATACACAACCAGATTTGAAGCAGGCTAAATGCATGAATACACAACCAGATTTGAATGGTGACCAGTATCAGAAGGTGGCAGTGGGTGCAAACACACAGTGCAATTAGAAGTGCTAGCATTGGGGGATAGCAGAAAAGAAAAAAACAGAGTCAAACGGGGGTAGCAGCATGTTCAGAGGAGGGAATTACCCATGGTGATTGAAGTGAGGTAGTAATATTATGGCAGTTTGAGTGCAGCGTGACAGGTAGATACCACAGGAAGCAGAAAGGGGCCTTAGGAGTGCGCCTTTGGTGAGGAGGCTGGTTAAAGCCTGCCAATCCCTGGTTGGTGAGAAAAGGCACTCAGTAGCCAATCTGAATGCAGTAGAAGAAGGCAGCTCAGCAATACTGCCTTAGGCACAAAGAAATGGCGGCGGCCATCTTAAAAGTGCCACAATGGTCTTCAAATATGCAGGCAAGACTAGGAAAACCTAAGATGGCCATGCAGCAAGGCAGCTTGTGGTGGAAGGGTAGACTGAGCAGGCAGCGCGATGGCAATGCCCAATAACAAAGTACATTTTGTCCAAAATTAAAAGCATTTTCGTTTTCATCCGATTTTCTTTTTTTTCATTTCTTTCTTGCTGCATATTTATCCAGGAGGTGCAATAAGCTACACAAGTGTAGCTTGCATGCAGATCTTTATGGAGAAGAGACATTTGTGTCTTTCTTTTCCGATGCATGTGAACCAGGCATTGTACTAGATTGTTTTGTGGTTGTATTGTTTGATGCAGGAGTTTGTTGTTGTTGTTTGTGGTATTGTTGGGAAATCTGCTATAGCTTCTGTTTTTATTATTTATAATTTAAAAGGTTTCAAAGTTAACTAGGAATAGATCATTGTGTGTACACAGGTGTGTAAGTGCTACATAACTCATACATTCTTTACTTCTCTAAAGACTGTGGTGCCAATGTCAATCATTGCTTGATCTAGGGTTAGACCATGTGATTTGTGAATAGTGACAGCATGTGCAAGTGACAGAGAAAATTGCTCTTTGTGTACGTACATGTCTTTGAAAAGAAGGAAACGTCCTATTGTTCGGCCAGTTTGTTTAACCTCTGCAAGTTTGTCTAAGTGGATATTGGCAAACTGAATGTTGTTGTTATGCGGATATGTCTGGAAGCCAACAACTGTACCAATTGCACCATTGACTAAGCCTTGTTCTAAGTCAAGGTTACGTTTTAGAATTACTCTGCATTTTAGACACAAATTTAATATTTTCTCCAATCCAGCTGTGTTTGAGATACATTTTTCTAAGCTATTTAGTTGTATTGTTGCTTGTTGACACATAGGAAATCTGTGTACTTCAAGTTTGTCTGTGGAGCTGATATGCAGTATAGGTTGCATTTCTTTTTTCAACATTGTTTTGATGAATTGACTACAGCTTGCAAGGGTTGGCATTAAGGACATACATTTTAGATTTAGTTGCGTTAATTGTTTGATGACATCAGGAGCAGAAGTGTTTTTCCCATAGCTCATGGATTAGTCTACTATTTAAAATGGATTTTGCATCTTTAGTAAGCAGGCCAGTTCTAATGCTTTTTAAAATGTTAGCATATGTGAGGACTGCAGACTGGTGCATGTTTTGAGTTAGTTCTCTGTTGTGAAAATGTATCCAGAGACATTTCCAATGCTACCAAGAGCATTACAGCATTCTTTGTGTGCCAATGTTTTGAAAATAGGTTGCCCTTTCACTGGTGTCAACTGTAGGAGGTCTCTGAAAACAATAACATATTTTCTTCAGATTGTTTATATTGATACATAGTATTTTCTACCTCAGCTATGACTATATCTGCTTCATTTAGAATGAGTGTTTCTGCAAGTGGGTCTTTGCTTCCTGTAAGGGAAGGTTGACTGCCCTCAGGACCGTCTGTGTGTAGTTGAGCTTCAATTTCTTCCTCTTGTTGGCGTTTATTGTCCAACATTTCTTTGTATTGTGTGAAATTATTTGTATACTGCTTTCATTTGCTTTAAATGGAGCTTCAAATGAGTCATAGTCACCTAATAGTTTGTTTTCTTTTCTCCAAGGTTTAAAAGTTGGAGTAGGGCCATGTAATACTTTTTTTTTTTTTTAATTAAGATCAGTTGGTTTGGTCATGAAAAAAATTCATGACCTTTCAACAATTTACAAAAATGAAAAACGAGTTTACATCACACTTATTTCCAATGATTGAAAACAAAAACAAATAAAACCATCTTCCAATATATACAAAAAAAACATATGAAGATCAGATCAGATAAGGTTTTCTTAATTACAAGATCAATTATTTCCTTTTCTCTTTTAGTTCATTAAGTACAAATACTCAAGAATTATTAAGATTACAACTAATTAGAACCAATTTGTAACTTCATCACTGCCTAAAGTTGACCGAAGGAAAACAAAAAAAAAATCCCTTTTTTTACAGATCATTGTAACATTCTAAACCTTTACTGGAAATAGAAATACCCGATTTATAGTTATTAGGTTTCCCTTTCAGGCCTAGCTGATATAGCAGATTGAGTACAGCATATCTAACAGCTTTTTTTACAGTATGAAATACCAATAACCAAAGGTTTTCGCTTGTCATAACACATTGATCTACAAACAAATGTTTGAGATGTGATGTTCTTGGTGCACTTGTCACAGGACATTCTGTACATAGGTGTTTCAGTGATTCAATAGCAATATGACAGAATCAACATCGTACATCTTTTGTATCAATCAGTTTTCTTCTACTTAATACCTCACGAGTGGCCCATAGATTAAGTCTGAAGCACAGATAGTCATCTCGGAGGCGTGCGTTGGGAAATTTAACCAGATAACTTTCCACAGTACAGTGGCGCTTCAGATTAAACAGATTTTCTAAGAAGTTTTTATAGCCACAACAGGCGGCTCTTGTTTTGATTCAATCACGCTCCCATAATTTGGTTTTTGCTTTGTTGGGATTTCATATAAAAAATTTACAGAAATATCCACCGCCCCCCAAGAACCTTCTGCGCTTGAAGACGCCAACTCTTGGGAAATGGGTCATGGAGGTTTCCAGAAAACCAGAGGTAACCTTCAACAGACCTGATGTTACTTCACCCTTACTTCACCCATAAGACATTTGTGGTACAATGAACAAAGTTTTCATTTTGCCATAGCATATAACGATAGTAGTCCTAATTCATGTCTTACAATGGCTACTGGCTCGGACATGGGCAACCCCAAGACCTGTTTCCAAAAGGCTCCTTCTTTTTGAGCCCAAAAATTATACATCTGACATTGCTCTGTTTCGGAGCCATATGTTAATATTGGGGTAACTTTTTGTTTGTAATAGGTTATTATGGGAAGTATACAATGTCTGCAGAATTTGGCCTTGATGACCTTGTTACACAGTTGTTCATAGTTTCTTGTCAATTTGATGATGATATCTTTCTTCGCTCCATTGGTTAGAAATGTAAACATCTAAATAGGTATAGGAGGAGACTGATGATAGTTTTTCTTTTTGTAGGGGCCTTGTGAAGACGGCCTTATGCTGATAAATTGACCCAAACTGCATCACCTTTTACCTGTCAATGTTAATAGTTATGCAGTTTCTCTGTACATACTGATCTAATGACTGTAATAACAATTGTAGGCCTTTCGGAGTGTGGGAGATCAACACCGTATCATCGGCGCATAACAACCATTGTATCGGGACTCCCATTAACTTGGGTGAATCTGTAGTCAAACCCTCAAAAGAGACTCCCACATCTGAGATAAAAAAAGTTGAACAACATTGAGGCTAGTAAGCAGCCTTGTTTTAGGCCTTGTTCTGTTTTTATCGCGCCTGTTAACAGCCCAGCACCGTCCAACCTTATCTGGATTGTGGTGTCCGAGTGAAGTTCAATCACCCATTTGAGGATTGACTAAGGGCACTGAAGAATAGCAAGTTTCTTGTATAATAATTCTCGGGGCACAGCATCAAATGCCATTTTGAAGTCTATGTACGCAATGTATATTGCTTGTTTTTCACGGCGTACACGTTGAATGATGCTAGTAAGCATGATGATGTTTACTGATGTCCCCAGCCCTGGGAGAAACCCTGTTTGAATGGGGTCCCGTATGTTTTTGTCATCTAACCATTGATTTAGTGAGCTCAACAATAATCTGGTAAACATCTTACCCGGGGTGTCCAATAGAGCTATGGGTCTATATGATTTAGGGTCTCAGCGATCACCCTTTTTAAATATCGGTAATATTGATTTTTTTTCCACGTATCTGGAATATTGCCAGTTGTGAAGGCATTTTAAAATATTCTATATACGTTGTCAGCCCATTCCTGTGGATGTTTTTTAAACATGCCGTTGTGAAGGCCATCTGGACCCCTGGCATGTGAACGACTTAGTTTACCCATGCAATACAATATGTCCTGAATTTGAGCTGGAAATTCATGTCCACCCCCTTCTTTGGTAAGATGTACATTCATGTTCGGGAAGGTTGTTGTGTAGATGCTGTGGAAGTAACGCTGCCATTTGTTACTTGAAATTGAATTGATTTGAGTCGCGGCTTGAGGTCCGCTAGTGGTTTGATTCAGGAGGGACCAAATACCAGCTGTTGATTTACTTGTAACGTATTTTAGCATTTGTTCGGCAAATGAAGATTAAAATCACCCAATATTATAGCATGTGTAATTTTTGGATCGGCTGCTAACGCATCAAGAATCAATACGAATTGTTCAAAAAAATTAATCAGTTTTTAAAGTCTGTGGACCCCAATAGACATTTATTATGGCTATGACCAGTATATCTCTAGTTAATTTAACCACTTGGAAACTAGGAGATGGCACCTTACACGCATAAACATGGAAACCTTTATTTTTCTTGACAGCAAGCAAAACTCCACCCTTGGCACGGCCCAAGGAGTTCTGTACTGCTGGGATGATCGTAATCACATGAGAGTCCCAGGTTGTTGGTAACATCAACCAGGTCTCTTAGAAAGCAATTATGTCATGATCAACCCACACCCCAGTCACTGCGTTAAGAAGATGGTTATGACCGTTGGTATTCCATGAAATGAGTCTTATATTTTCTGTTTCTGAATTTAGTTATGCTTGCACCCATTTTCTTTCGGTGGACAAGATGGAGCTTGTATTAAATTGAGGACCTTTATTATGTACTGTAAAGATCCGAGATGTATATCTTTTAATAGGTTGCTCTTGCAGATTCGGTTCTTCCGTTAATATAAAGCCTATATCGAACAATGCTCTTCTAGGCCCCCAGAATGCATCTGCAACTAGTGCTGGTTTAATATGTATTTGCGCTTCGCACAGCACTTTTTGATTCAGAAACTCTACCAAGTCAATATCACTTATTGAAATTTTTGACAAATCAGGAATTTCAGCACAAATATTAAGTATGCTCATTCTGTTCAGATCATATGAGCTATACGGGTGCTCTCTGCATTTTATAAGTAACTTATAAGTACTCTTCTGCTTATAGTCCTGCTCTGTAGATCCCTGTCCAGACTGATGTGGCTCGAATCTTTTTATGAGGGCCCTTACGCTTTCTTCTATTTGTCCTTTTTGGTTAGAGGTAGGATCTTGAGTAATCTGGTTCACCCTATCTGGCTGGTTCAAACCAGGGGGACCTTTCAAAAGGGATCCCAGAGCTGGAAAAATGCGTTGTGCTATCCCGGGGGCATAAACTCCGACTTTTGGTCCCTGGTTCTGAGATATGTATGCTTCAAGTGCAAATTTAATTTTCATCTTGCAAATTTTGTGTAAATGGCTGAGATGACCCTTTAAGATAAATTTGATTAGGGGCTGCTAATTCCATCACTAGTAACGCATGCTGGCTGGTCATTATGGGCCTTGTTGGTAAAATCTCTTGTGATTGATTTTGTGAGGACGATAGTAGGGCTCTGCTTACAAGCTGTTGATTCCTTGCCACTGTTAAATGTTCATACGCTTGCCACAATCTATGTTGTGCGGACACCAAGCAGGGCAGAGGATTTAAGATTTCAAGACCCAAGTGCGTACACACCGATGAGTGCGCAGTGTTTAACGACCCTGTGGCTTGACTCGAGGAAGACAGCAATATTTTTCTGGTTACATCCTCAGGACATGCTGGTTGCTCTGAGTCACACACTCCATTGGGGCAAGCGGTTTGCATAGTTGTATCAGTGGGGGCAGTCAAAACTTTAGGCTCTTGAGCGGGGTCAGCGGGGAGGGGGTTTGGTGTATTTTCTGAAGTAAAAGCCCCACAATCTAAAGTTAAATTGTTGGACCCAGATCTTGTTACATTACTTGTAGCAAATTGGTTACTTTCAACCACGGTAACCCTGCAGTCAGATATTAAACTAGGAACACTCGGACCCACTGAATTGATTGTTTGTTCATCGGCACGCAACAGTCTGCTGTTATCGTCATGAAGAGAACAGTGAACCTTACAAAAAGTCCTAATGTCGGACGTTGTTGAGGCAGATCACGCTGAACCTTTCTGGGACTGCCGAATCGGCCATGTAGATGGGTTATTCAGTTGTTTACCATGTATGAGAGCATTAACTTTATCAGCAACAGTTTTGGGCAAATTCACTTGTGACAATATGGCTAAAGGCATGCCTGTTTTCAAAGTATACCTGCTCTTGAACATAGATAGAGTAAACAAAAAACAAATGTTACTACTATATCTACTATACCTACTAGACCTCTAGATAGCCAGACAGCACAATCCACTTACACAATGCACTTCCTCAATGCGCATGTGTTACGCTGATATGCTTCCTGTTACAGGAGGCGGGACAACGGTCTAAAACAAACAGGAAAACAAAAATCAGTTGTTGCTTTTTTGTATTCTATTAATTGTTCTGACTACAACGTCACAGTGACTTCCAGTCACTTCCAGTCATTCGCAATAGTTAAATATATGATAACTTCACAAGGTTCATACCCGTTGGCAAGTCCAATAGCAAAGTCCAGAGACCAATGGCCACGGGCCAATCAGCATGCAGCAGAGACCGCTTGTCTTTAGTTGCAAAAGTAGCTATCGGGAAAACAGCAGAGCGGACAGCCAGACAGCACAATCCACATACACAATGCACTTCCTCAATGCGCGCGCGCAATGCTCGTGTGTTACGTTGATATGCTTCCTGTTACAGGAGGCGGGACACCGGTCCATAGGCAAGTCCAATAGCAAAGTCCAGAGTCCCTTGGCCACGGGCCAATCAGCATGCACCAGAGACCGCTTGTCTTCAGTTGCAAAAGTTGCTAGCGGGAAAACAGCAGAGCGGACTGCGAGACAGCACAATCCACAAACACAATGCACTTCCTCAAATACTGTTCTCTATGTTGTGGAGTTTTACATGATTAATTAGACTGGGTTTAGTAAGCTTCATTATGATTCCTTCACACTTGAAACTGAATATTTGACAGTTGTCTCATTTAGTATGATGTTGTTTTTGTAGGAGTAGTTTTGGGCAATGTTGTAGAGACACATGTTTTCCAAAGTAGTACTTCTTTTTGGGTAGTATGTGTCAAGTAAATTGTTTATTAAAACATTCTGGCTGTTGGGATCATTTGTGACTATGTTTTTTTATCTCTTGGTAGGATTTTAGTACTCTTTTTCGGGATTAGGCTGGTCCAAGGTTCAGCCACACAATGTGCTCAGTATTGCCAGATAAGGCTGTACCTGATAATGGTCTGCAGCTTCGTAGGACCTGAATTCTCTATGGAAGAGCATTTTTATACCAAAGCTGTGCAATATCTGTGATAGTGTTTTGTCAGATGATATGTCAGCTTCGGTGAGATAGGCTGTGATATATCTTGCAACTGCATTGGAATTTTTTGCAATGTATTATATGTCTATGTTTGCATTCCACAGGAGGGCAATGCTTGCATTGTAATCATTGATGTACTTGGATGCTTTTTCCCTTCTAATTTTGTATGTATTTTAAGGGGATATGCCTTATACGCTGTGTCTAACAGAAGACATCAAGCTATGTACTTGTCCTTTTTTGCACACTGGTCTTGGGAAGACAAAGCAACATTTGGTATAGCATTTCCCTTTGTTTTTATATCTACATCGGCAGTATTTGCCACATTCATGTTTTGGAAGCGTAACACTTGTGTATGTTGGTCACTTTGTGTGGTTTCTGAAGGGATGTCACAGGTAATGTATTTTTCAATAAATTGTAAAACAGTGGCGTTGGAATTATGGCCACATTTTGAAGCATCTTTTATCCACAAAAGCATGTGGATGTGTGTTACTCCTCTGGATTGATATTGTTTTATCCAAAAGATGTTTTGCACTTCTCCAAGCGAAGGGGTAGTTTTCTTGCAGATAAAATGCAGCATGGCTATGAAGCAATTGTGAAAGTACCTTGATACATTTACAGGCTCAAGAGAACAGAGTTTTCCCTGTGTGTTTATGTCTGTTCCATCTTTATTTTGGTTTGTTGGTTTGCAGTGCATAAGAATGTGTTCATGTCATCCCATGCGTACTCTGCACAACTTAAAGTAACAAACCATGTGGGTGGGGCTAGCTTACTTAGCATACAACGTACATCAGTATGACGTTGTAACCCATATTCTTTTGTACCACGATGTTTGCCAACTGCAAAATGTCATATTTGTCTTTTATTTATTGATGTAGTTGGTAATGTGTTTAAAAAGCTATAGCCTGTTATTAATGAGTGTGCAACTCCATAACATAGAGTAGCTAGTTCACTTTTCGAAGAGGAGGTGGAAAATATATTCAACATTTTGCCTGAATCTGAGGGCTTCAGAATACATTTGTAAAGAGTGATATTCTGATGCACTAATTTGTGTGGACCTTTTATCATATCTTCCTCCTTTTCCTGTAGCAAAGAGTAGAGAAAAAGAACATGCTTCTACACTGTCTTCCCATATTCTCATTTGGGATTCTTTGGCTTGATGCATTTGATATGTTTCTAATGCATCATCAATTGTGTCTTTGGAGTGCAGTTGGTGAACTGTATACTGATCCAAAATGTTGGCTGCTCTAACACGATCTACACATTCAAACTGGCCAATTTTTGGTGACTCTTGAATAATGTGGGTCGTTTGTTTTTTAAGTTTTCCTCTATTTTTATATCTTTGTAGTATTCATTGTTTTCTTTTAGATATTTGAGGGCTTCTCTAACTTTGTTTAAGTTGACCAGTTAGTGCCAAATGTTTTGTCTTTTGCTGGCACGCCATCAACTAGTATAATCAAAGATTGATCTATTGGCCGTTGTAGTCCTAGAGTTTGAGCATTTTCTTTTAGTTCCAATGGTAAATATACTACTTTGCAACGGATGCCCTTTAGTAGCTTGGATGAAGGTAATTTGGTTGTTTTTGTTTGAAGGCCTAATATAGCTTGAAATGAGTGCACACGTATTATAATGCTCTCGTACAAGATAAGCTGTTGGAGAGCTTTTGGAAGTGGGAATATTTCTAATGTATTAATGATTGCATGTGACGTCATTTGGCTATTGTCAAACTTGTTTTTCTGTATGTGCACACGCCTGAGGAGTTAGTCATTTTGTATATACCTTCTTCTGATAGACATAAAGTTAATTGGAACATTGGGATTCTTCATTGTCTTCTATTTTATAAGCTATATCTACTATTTTTGTGCTCTTTTCATAAAACGGTCTGCAGCAAAAGATAATTATTTGTTCTGGTATTTCAGCAGATGTGTTTTTTCAATTTAGCTATTTATTTTTTGCATGCGTTTTTAGGATGTTGGTATTTATCAGGTTTTCTGAAATGTTTTCTGAAGGAACAGAATTCTCTAAGTCACCTTCAGTTCCAAAGTATTTATGTTGGATGTGCTCTATTTCTTGGAGGAGTTATTTGGCTGTTCCATGTAGGAGAATGTTATTTAAATTTTGCAGTTCTAGAGCAGGACTTTTTGCATAGTGTAGTCGATGCACAAGATTCTGTACAGTGGAATGGTGTGTCACTAACTTTTTGATGTGGCGGAAAGTGCGTTTGCACGCAGTTCCTACAGTGCAGGCTAATTAATGTTCTTGCAGACCAGTGTGGATGCACACTGGACAGGAATCTATGGTTTGTTAAGGTTTCATTTTACATTTAGATTTAAAGGATTGTTGGCGTACATTATACATTGAGCTGCATGTCCATTTGTGCACTGGACCATTTGTTTGGGTGCAAGGAGCATGTGGTTCAAAGTTTGTTGGGGATTTATTTTCTATAAGGGTTTCTTTTGCCATAATCATTTTATCCACCATTTCATACCCTTGACCACTATTGTCTCTGCCAATCGTTTTTTCTTGTTCTTGTTTATAAGCTTCTTCATTCAAGTACGGTTCTGTGCTGCTTGTGTGCATCCATTCACTATCACAGAATGTTTAAAAGGTCTCTATGTTGACACTGTGCATGTTTAGAAGTACTTGTTGTAATTTATTGATTAATTAAGTTAGTGGTTTCATTCTGTTTAAAACCAATATAAAAAATGTTCTCTTTAGTAGAAAAGAGCTGTTGATTAGAGCTTGCAGGACTACTCTCCTGTGGTCATTTTTAAGGGAAAATCGTGACTTTCCGGATGTTTTTATAAGCTGGTGAAGAACTCTATGGTGGAAAAATGTTTGGAACATAATTTTTTTGGATCGCTTTATCGTGACCACGTTAACACTGGTAGATAGAGGATTGGGTGTGTTAGTGGGTTGCGCTTTTCTTTGTACATCATTGTCTACTTTTTGTTTTTGCAAGAGGGTCCTTGCCTTCTTTAGTTGTGGTTTGTTTAGTTTTGTTGAGTGAGGTTACTAGCTCTTTTGTTTTAAGGTTTTCTATAAAGAAAATATAGATGTGGATAACTATACGGTGTACTTTTAGTTTTATCTGCGCTAGTTTTTCTTTCTTTCTTTTCTTTCTTTTCTGTGGAGTTGCTGTTTAGTAGGCATTTTGTTGTCTCTGTTGGGAAAAGAGAAAGGTTGTATTGGGAAGTTGTGCGATGTATGTGCATGTATGATGCATGGGTGTGTGGGTGTGATTGTAAAGATGAATAGAGTACTGTTTGTGAGGTGGTATATTGGGTGTAATTGGAAAGGTTGTGGGAATACAAGTGTACAGAGGTGTGAAGGTGTTGAGTTAGTGAGGAAGGCAGTGGTAGTGCGATGGAATCTGTATGTCGAATTAACTTTTTTGAGGAACAAAGTGGGTGTTGCAATGGTGGTGTCTAGATGTGAATAGTAGGACTGTGCATGGTGCAATATAATGAGATAGAGTGAAAGAAATGTCGGTTTGAATAAAGTAGACTGGGTTAATATATATAGTGGTACTGTGTTGCTATAATAACCTGGTCCATTAATGTACTTACTTTGACGGTTGCAAAGGGTATTCATTTTTCAGTCATTGACTGCAGTGATGTGCTTCTTTCCTGTAATGGTAAAAGAAAGTTAGTGGGCATATGCGGTAATGGTGAAGTACTGTTAGGAAGAAAGATTGAACTGAATTGATATTTTATTTATATCGTGCTTATACAAGTGTTTCAGAGCGCGACAAGGCAAAGGAAGGGAACAGGGGAGAACAAAAACAACGATCTTGCTAGGCCCAGAGACATTTTGAATGTGCAAGTGCATGGAAAAGGGAAAAGGAGAGAAGTGCATGGAAGGGGTGAGAAGTGAAAAGTGTGGAACAGAGGAGAAAGCAGATAAATAATAATCGCCCTGAGCTTTTGGAAGCAATAAACATAGAGGCAGAAGGAGGGCGCCTGGCTGTCTTGAACAAATGGTACAGGGATCAAGAAGAGAAATTAGACTCTATTCAATGTTCCAAAAACAGAGTTGATGGACAACCCCATGAAAATCCAAAATAAACTAAACAAGCTTGATTGGATACTTACTTTGGAGCAGGCCGCTTCGTACAAGTTAACTTTGCAAGTTAACTTTGCACCTGCCACAGTTCCATAAACTACACGAATTACAAGTGTATGTGAAAAAATATCCAAACCGCAAGCTGAGGAACATCTTTATAAAAGCCCCCCACAATTTACTCCATGCAAACGAAATTTTGAAGATACGAGGCCTGGCCACCACAAATACGTGTAGATTTTGCAAAGATCCGGCCATGGTGGAAACGACCAAACATCTATTGTTAAGGTGTCCAGGAGTAGAGGCTATAAGAGGTCCTTACCTGAAGGAGATACTATCCGCAGCTCACACCTTCGATGTAGAGACTTGGTGGGTGAGGTTAATTGGAGGCGGACGAACCACCTGGGTCACCGCCACAGCAAAAATCTTGGACACAATTCTGTCAAATATAGAAAAATGAACATAGGTAAACAATATTCAAACGGAAAGGAATGACACGCAAAAAAAACTTTTAAAAACCCTTGGGTTAAATACAGTATAAAAAAAAAATAATAAATAAAATAAATAGATAAATAAAGGTGATAAACGGTGCTAGTGCAGCCAGCAAGTGGCAAGGGCTGGGTTAAGCCGCAGGGTATATCTGATAAGAGTATATGAAAAGCGAGTTGGGGACAGTATGGGTACAGATAAAGACCCAAGTGCAAGAGATGGCCCAGAGGCAGTTCATGAGGGTGGCCGGGTGAGCAGGTACCTGGGCCCAGAGGACAGAGGGTGACCAGGTGCACAATGCCGAAAGAGAAAACAGATAAGCAGGGGAGAAGGGGGGCAAAGGCAGAATCAAAGAGGAAGGATTGAGGTGCTTCCGGAACCGGAGATGGTTCTCCTCAAGTATTAGCGAGTGGCAGGGGGGCTGTTCCAAAGGGAGGCATCGGCCGAAGACAGAGGTCTACCCCCAGCTCGTTTCTTTGAAAAGCGACTGATCCTCAGGGAGTTAGAGGTAGAGGAGAGTAGAGCTCGAGAGGAGAGGTATTTATGGAGGGATAGTTGCCTTGTGGACGATGCAGAGGGTTTTAAATGTAATATGTGCATCCACTGGGAGCCAATGAAGGGATTTCAGAGCTGGGGAAATATGATCCCAGGCCGTGAGGCCAAGGAAAGATCTTGCAGTCCTGTTCTGGATTAGTTGTAAAGGGTGGAGAGTGGAGGCAGGTAGATTTAGAAAGAGGCAGTTACAGTAGTCCAACCTAGAGAGAAGCAGAGCTTGAGAGACAGTGAGCTTCTGGGGGAAGGAGAGGAAAGGCAGAGTATCTCTTATGAGGTGCAGTAGGAAGTTTGACCTTTTAGAGATGTCAGAGATGTGAGCGGAGAAGGAAAGTGTGGAGTCAAAGATGACACTGAGTTTCTTAGCCTCGCAGGTAGGGGTAGGAGGATGGCCATGGGAGGTGGATCACAGAGTGAGGGGAAAGCATGGAGAAGGTGTACTGATGAGGAGGATCACAGTCTTGTTGGCATTTAGACAAAGATCATTGGTGGCACACCAATCTTGAATGGCAGTTAGGCAATCAGAGATGAGAGAAGGAGAGGAGGTGGCCAAGGGCAGCCTGAAAATGAGTTGAATGTCATCAGCATAGCACTGGAAATTTGAGCAGAAAATGGCAATGCAGTGGGCAAGAGTTTACATGTATTGGTTGAAATGCCAGGACAAGGGTTAGACCCCTGGGCAACACCACATGTAGACAGGGAGAAAGATGATAGGAAGGACCCAAGTTGGACTTGGGAGGGTTGATCAGAGATAAAAGAGGCCAGGAAGGCCAGAGCCTGATCGGTGATACCCAGGTTGTCACAGAAACGGTTGAGCAGGGTGATATGGTTGACCGTATTAAAGGCAGAATAGAGAACGAGTAGGATGAGGACAGATGGAATGTTAGATTCAAGGTTGGAGAGCAGGAATTCACAGATGTTCAGGAGGGTAGTTTCCATGCTTCGGGCAGCTCTGAAGCTGGATTGATTGTCATGGAGAGAGCCAACAGGGGGAGGAGGTACTGATCACTCCAGGAGAGAGGAATGGTCAGAGGAATAGAGAGGGGGAGGTCAGAGGAGATCAAGACGCCAAGTGTGTGACCTGCAGAGTGAGTCGGGCCAGAGGGGAGGATAGAGAGGGAGAGGGAATCACAAAAGTCGCGAAAGAGAACAGCTGAGGGATGGGAAGAATCGAAATGGATGTTGAGGAATTGTGTAGTTGAGGCCAGGAGGGCCGAGGAGAGGTCTGCCCATTCAGAGAGAAGGGGCCGGTAGAGAGTAGCAAAAGTAAGAGAGTAGCTAGGAGAGAGAGAGAGCCTGCAAACAGGGCAATCAAAAGAGGAGTAAGTCTGAGTGGGGATGATAAAGGCAGTAAATCCACTCAGGAAAAATCAGGGCTTCACTTCTTCCAGCCCGGCTGAATCTGGGCATGGAGAGGATCTCATAACCATCAGGGAGGAGAGTGCCAAAGCTTGTGACAGAGCTGGCCATGAACCTTGTCTTGGTAAGACCAAGGACATCAAGGTCAAGCAGAACGAGAATTGAGGGTGGCAAGATGAAGAAGGTTGCCAGCATTAAAGACCTTTCCGGGGAGGGTTACAAATCAGAGGTACGCCCTGCAGAGGTATGGAGGGAGCTGGAGGTGGGGCAGAGTAGGAGAGAGGAGAGGACAAGGTAGCGAAGGGAGGAGAGGAGGGGACAGCTGGAGATGAAAGGAAGTTGATGAGCCAAGGGAACCACCTATCAAAGAAGAGGCCTGAGGGCCTTGGACCATGGCAGTGCAGTTTAGGTAGACATTAATGATGACACTGGAGGAGTTGATGGAATCCATGAGCACTTCCCAGCCGATGCCACCATTGATGGGAGAGAAGGAGACAGGAGAGAGCACAGAGATCATATGAGAGTTCCATAGATCTCGCGAAGGAACGACAAATAGGATTTTCGTGAGGGTCTATCTGTAAAAGGTGCTGGATAGGTATCAGTGATGGGGCGACCTGCGTTGGAGGCCAAGATATCCTTTTTAAACTTCTTCTTACCAGACTTAGTGAGAAGGGAAGGATAGTTGATAGAGAAGAAGTTGGAGTAGATAGGAGATGCAAATAGCGCTCTGGGTGAGTAGAGAGAGGAGGCAGTAGGAGAAGTATGCAAGTACAGCGATATGGAACAGTCACTGGGCTAGCAGGTTAAAATATTTGCCAAATTTAAATGAAAAAACACACCCAAATTTGACTTTCCAAATTAAATGAAAAACACACCCAAATTTGATTTTTAAAAGTTAAATAAAAAAACACACCCAAATGTTACTTTCAAAGTTAAATGCTAAGGCACCATAGGTAGAGAAATGAGCTATGAATCAGAAGTTAGAGTTGAGTGTTGAAATGAGTGAATTAGAGAGACTAACATTGAGACCTGTTAGATCAAGAAGAGAAGAGAGTAAAGGACCGAGAAGGGAAAGAAAGAGCAAACTGAAGGAGGGAACTAGCCCACAATGATGGAAGTAAGAGAGCCTTGGTAGTCCAGTTTCATAGCTGAGGGAGGTAGCTGCCTCAGGGAGGATCAGGTTGTGGCAGTAGTTTCATGAAGCGTCCTGATAACGGACAGGGAGAAGAAAGGGGACTTAGAAATTGGCCTTTGAACAAAGGGCCAGCTCCCGCCTCCCAGTCCAACCAATTGGTAGATGAATAAGATGTAGCCAATGGTCATGGGACCAAGTCACAGACAGACACAGCATTAAAATGCCTGCAGCCATCTTGGAATGGGTTGATGGGTGCTGCAGTGCTGGGCAAAGGATGAAAAGTCTAGCAGAATCAGGAGCACATGCAGTTATTGGTGGCCGAAAAATATCCGCTTCTGTACACGTGATTTCCTTAGACAAGCGGCTGCATTTAAAATGTGCATGCTGAAAAGGCTAATCTTTCATTATATTCTTTTCCCAAAATTTTGCTAATTAAATTGCACACATGGAAATTAAAAGGGGCCTGTGGTAAGAATGATTGCCACAAGGCTTACCTTGCAATGAGTGACTCTCTGCAGGATCGTAGAAAGGTTCGTCAGAATCAGATGATCCAAGTCCGGAACCCTTTAACAAGGCAGCTGATCCAATTTTAAATGAACAGGTGCTGCGAGCGCGTGGTCCGGAAATGTTGCAAAAGGACCAGACATTTGTGATCTCATCTTTGATGTCCTGGGTGTTAGTCTTAGCAGTGGACGGTGGTGACGCAAGTTATAGTTGCTTGGCTTACCATAACTGGCGAATTTCTGAGATTTTACTTGAAACCATAACGTTCCTTTAAAAATGTTTTTTCATTGAATTTCATAGGTTTTTATTAGTGCAACTTAACCATAACGTTCCTTTAACAATGTTTTTTTGATTGAATTTCATATGTTTTTATTAGAGCAACTTAACCATAACGTCCCTTTAACAAAGTATTGTCAGTGAATGTTAGAGATTTTTTTGGTGCAACTTAACCATAACGTCTCTTTAACAAAGTTTTTTTCAGAGAATTTCATGGGTTTTTACCAGTGCATGCTATTTTCATACAACTTACTAATATCATACTTACCACAATATAGCAATATTTTTGTCCAATTTACAAAGTTTCACCTTAAAAAAATTGCCATTTCACACCTTCTAGCATCATTTTTAACACTTCTATACTTGTTCCACTGTTTTTGCTTCCGTCAATGTCCGCGAACGACTGACGTCATCACAGACCTTCCAGACAGTGCCAGCTCGCGCACGGCATGATGACGTGTCCATTAATGCGTTTGCACTTCACGTTCAGGTCCTTGCTTTGTTGGGTGTCCTGACCCACGTTTAAGCTATCATGCTACAACATTTGGTGCTGTGGGCTTAGAAAATTCAAGATGGCAGAAAACCCACATGTGCGCCGAAATCCAGGAAAGCTGCGCAGTTTGTGCGCACACCAAAATGGTTGCCTCACTTGTCACCCACCAGTGCGAGAATGAAAGGCCGGGTTGCCATGAGGGAAATGGGTTGCCAAAGGAAAAACAGTAGCGCCGGTTAGCTTCAAAGCGCTTTAAAATCACCATTGGACTACCCGCACAGTAGTCTGAAACCATTGGGATTGGCAATGCTGATTGCCAAATGCAACCTAGAATTGTTGGGAATTCATTTTCTTAAATCCCAAAAATGGGTGCAGTACCAGTACTCACCACTATCCAAAAGCCGGCAGTTTAAAACCACCCTGTGTTTCTCTGAAGGCAGGCTCAAACTGTCTATTTTAAACATTGCAACACATCTAAAAACTCACTGGACCCCAGCAGACATTTGGTAGAATGGAGTGTTGTGTGCCTACAAAATCTGGGAAATGAAGAGCCCAGAACAATGCTTATAACAAAACTGGCTGAGCTATGGAGTCAGCAGTTTAAGTTGCACTGGATTTAAAGACACTAAAATCGAAAATGTTTAGATTAAATGAGTGACCTATGTTTGGTGTCACATGCCTTTGCAATTGTTTAAATGTCATAGTTTAAACTTAGAATCAGCATTCTAGCTGCATGTGTAAAATTGCAAGTTAATTTAAAAAGCAACAAAAAAACATGACAGTTAGCTGAAAGTCTGGCTTAAGGAACTTGATTCTGCCTGGCAACTACCCCCATCAGGAGTGAAACTTGAGTCACAACTGTGTTCCCAGGCCCATCTGCCTTTTTGCTGCTCACACTAAGGATATGCCATCTATCTGATAATTGAATTACCTGTGCTCTACAGGAGCTCTGAACAAAGCCCTGTCCTGGCTCAGGCAAAGGTTTTATTGGCAGGAGTCGTAAATGGTCGTAAAAAGTGGCTTCCTCCTGAGGAAAGGGGAGGGGCACTGCCTGTGAGAGCAAGCTGGCTTGGCAGAACTGGATAAACCAGTATTTCTACCTTGTGCTGAGAGGAAACCACACCCCTTTGGAGCCAGAACATAACTTTAAAAAGATGGATCATTCATAGAGCGGACATGTGAAAATTTTTATAAATGATACCATAATTCTTGTGATTTTTCTGCCCACATTTTAAGAGGTTTTTCGACCCGGTGGCGTGTTCAGGGGGGTTTTAGCGGAAAAGTGGATATTACTCTAAATGTATGCATGTTAAAAATCTGAAACTTCATCAGTTAATGTCCATACTCCCTGCACACATGTATGTAAAGTTGGGTCAATGTCAGAAAGTGAAAAATCAGTTAAAAAGTCAATTATGTGCCATTTCTGAATGCAAGCTCTTAGAAACAGCAGATTTGGACAGAGACATGGCTAAATTCAGCCACACCATGTATATGTAATTTCAAGCAACTGTGTAACTGTGAAATATGTCTTTTATTATCAAATATAGAATGTGTGCAATTTGACAGAGGAGTGTCCTATCTGCAAGCCATAAAATGACATCCCTCTGACTCACAGTTCATTCCCCAATCAAATGATAAATGGAAGTTTGACCAATTAGAAGCTGAGAGAGAGGTAGGGTCAGTGATGCTAGAACACACCCACATTCTAAACACATAAAAGCAGACAGACAGGACAGATAGGGACCTTCAATTCCATCTGCAGCGGGACGCTCTGCCGGAAAAATCCATACTTACCTCCATCAATCTTCAAAGAGCCAACACTTAGACTCCAAGATAAACAGAGACTTCAGAACCTTAACCAAAAAGACCACTGCCAGCAAGAGTATTTGTCAGCAGGCCTCAAAATATTTTTGCAACTGAACTCTTCAGACAGCCGGGCGAGCCGTCTGAATTTTGCCAAGAACTTTTGCAAGAACCCGGTGACAGAAATATCCAAAGAGAAGGCAGGACCCGACCCAGAGAACCGGTGCCTAGCAGAGACCAGGCCATTGTATCCAGAGTGCTGACCCCGATGCTGTGAGCAGTTCCAGAGGCCAGGCGCTGTGAGCAGAACCCGGGAAGACCTGACCAGACTGAAGTCCGTGACCAAGTCGCTTTCCGGTTCAAAATCTCTTGTGAGTACTCAGCAAAACTCAGAACACCTCTCTTAGTTAAAATCATATAATTAAATCTATTTAACCTAAGTAGAACTGCCTCCTAGCTGTCACCTGTCATTTTAGCTGCAAAATCTGCCACTTGTCATTTTGAGCTTTTAAAATTTGCAAAACCAAAAACGACCTCTATTAAATCGGTCATAACTCTGTAACCGTTTGGGCTAGAGACTTGCAGTAACTTTTATCTGAAAGCTTAGAATCGTGGCTTTCCTATGAACCTAGAACCGCATTCCTACCCCTTATAGTTTTACCGCAATCGCGGAACACGCATTCGCGAATTTTACCGCGATTTGCAAATTTCTTCACATGTAAAAACTGCAGCTGCTTGCCTTCCATTTGCCAGAAAATCGTTTGCCTCATAAAAACTATCCCTGAATCATTGCAAGAGTGAGCCTGAGCTAATATTAACTAGATATCACTCACCCTGAACCTCTGAAAGGGAATTAAAAGCATTTTTAGCATATTTTTTAATTCATTGCCAGCACATATCAAAGCAATTTGGGCCTGTGTTTTCAAACTTCTGTAGTCTAAGCTTGCTGGGGTGAACTGAATCACATTTGATTGCATTTCTGAGAACTGTGTGTTTTCCTTCCATTTCCTTGCCTTGCATCAAGGGGGGGAGGGGATTGCCAGAGAAAAGTGATTACATTGTTTTGTTGAAATCATATTGAGTATTTCTATACTGCATTTCATTCATTCAACCTTGCATCCATTTGAACTCTATAAAGCATTTTGTACCACCGTCTTCTTTTGTTCCTATTCGCCTGTGTGCTACCTTATCCATTTCATGTCAACTCCTTATTGATTATAGAGAAGTGTGTTAGTGCCAGATTCTCCGTTGTTAATCTTTATCATATCAGATTAAGTGTGCTATTCAATTATTAATTTATTATAAGGTGTGATATATACATCTCTTGTTTAAATTATCAAATAAACCTTTTAACTTGCAAAACAGAACTACTTCTTGGCTCAGTGGGGTCAGGGGGATTCCAAGAGAGGGGTGTTATATAGGGGTAGTCATCCAGAACGCATGAACTGGACATAAAGATATATCAATAAGGGTTTTCATTCAGTATTATAGACTAGGCGTTGACTTAGCTGTAGTGTTGAATTGAATCCTCTTACAAATTGGGGGCTCGTCCGGGATCGTTTGGGTTAGATTTACCATTTGTGCAGATTAATACAGCGTGCCAGCTGACCAGATACACATATCCGGTCGGATCACCACGCTGTGTTACGCTGTAAAGCACTCCTCAAAAGGGACACTCCAAGAAAAGTTCTGTTCTGCAAAAATAAAATACAAACTTCTGTAAGTCAGGACAGAGACCAATCTCTAGAATGACGACCTTAGTAGACATGAAAATAGCCAGAGAGCACCTCTTGCATAAGCTATTTGTGAGAGGTGAATGGACTGAACAGGGCCAGGATGCGTGGTTGCAGGCCATTACACAACAGGTCACTGAAACAGGGTCAGATATATATAGAGATCAGGGTCCCTTACATGTGGCCCTGAGTGAACTATATATGGCTCCTAAAGCCAAAGAGGAACACAATAAGATTGCCAGGATAGCAGCATACCTGTACCTATACGTGGGAGACATGCAGGATAGATGTGCTGAAAGCCAAAATCTGGCAAATAGGCAACAGATGGCATTACAGAAGGCCCAATCTGATCTGGACTCTTCTGAGCAGAGGCTGCAGAGGAGCCAGGAGTCAGAAAATGACAGCAGACGGTACATCACCAAAATAAAGGAGGATATGGATATACTGCAACAGGAAAAGGCTGACCAGGATACCAGATTTCTGGCCCTGCAGAAGGAGCACCAAGACAGTTTGGACTCCTTACTGCAGAGCCAGAAAAAGCTGGAGCAACAATTAGACTTTAACAGGGCATGCACGGAGCAGGTAGCCACCCTGCAAAGTCATCTAGATAGAGTGAAGGTAGAGAGCAACAAGCTGATTTTGAAAGACCTGGATACCCAGGCAGAGTTTGATGAAGAACGCCAGAAAGCTGGTGCCTTTCAAAGGCAGAGGGACGACCTGGCGGCACAAATGCAGGCTCTTAGTCAGGAAAGAGACGCCTTAGGCCAGGAAGTCTGCCATTTAAAAAGGAAAATGGAAGAAAATCACCTGGCCCACCAGGGACTGGGTGACCTCCAAAAAGAACACCAGAACTTGTTAGAGCACACCAGGAGGGTGGAGGATGCTCTAGCAAGAAAGGAGCAGGCCAATAGGGACACAGCTCAGGAGGTAACCCTCCTGCAGCAAAGACTGGCCCAATTCTCCAGGACCAACCAGGAAGCACAGAGGGAAAATGAGGCTCTCTGCCAGCACAATGAGAGGCTCCAGCAACAGGTAGCGATGCAGGAGAAACTGATAGAGTCGAGTAAGGCCTTAACAAAGGAACTGAAAGCACAAATGCAGGCTCTTGCATTGCAACAGGGAGCAGGGGCGGATAGAGATGAGGTCCGCTGGGAAAGAGAGACTCCTGACCATAACCGCAGGAGCCCTAACACCAGGGGCCTTCATCTCCCCCAGTCCCTGGACTCTACCACCCCCATGTCCCCTGGCGCACATGAGCACAGGGCTGCAGGGATGGCAGATTACTATCCAGCTAAGAGTATGGGGCTCATAGGCCAGTACCACTCAGGAATGGAGGGGTGGGCATCCGGGTATGGGCACCCAAGTACAGTACAGTTCGATGGGGAACCCCAGGAGAGTAGGCCCATTAAGGGCATCCTGAAAACCTCTGCCCAGTTAGGTCAGTGGAGGGGGTACCCATCAAATCCTGGCAGCAAGGAGGAATCTGAAGACTCCTCTGAACTGCGCAGGACACAGGAGACCAGGTCCCCACATTCTGCCAGCCATTCCCAGGCTCGCAGAATCCGGGAAAACCTGGAAGAACAGACGGGAACCTCTGGGAGCAGTGCCTCTGAGTCCGAGGATGAATGGACAAGGGTTACCCAAACCAAAAAGGCCAATAAGGCAAAAAGGGCCTTGCTTAAGGACCCCTTAAAGCAGATTAAGGCGATCAGGAGCGTCATCACGCCTTACCATAAGAACGCTAAGTATTCTGTTTGGGAGCACTTAGAGTTGTTTGAACAAATGATGGAGACTTTCCATTTGAAGGACAGCCAAAGCTGTATTCAATATGTAAAGTAGACCTTCTCCCCGGAATACTCCAGTTTCTTTGCGGGGCTGGAGGACCAAAATCATTTAAGATGGTCCACATATAAGGCGGCCATCTTGAAACATTTTTCTGTTCACAGAAATCCTCAAGAGGCTCGCAAGGCAGCCTACAATTTGCAATGTGGGGAGGATCAGGCCCCACAAGAATTTGTGCAGGAGTTAAAGCGTGCTTTTGCACAGACCACAAGAAGGGTGCGCACGGATAGCAGGGAATTTATTAATACGTTTTTCCATGCCTTGCCCAAATATATCATGACCCAGCTCGTGAGGGATTTTCACGAGAAAAGATCTTTAGACTGGGTCATTGAACAGGCTACCCGGATCTATGAGGTGCAGAAACCGGTAGATAGCAAAAGTAATGCCCAGAAAAACCCCAAAGCCAACAGCACCCCTGCTGCTGCCAAGGTGGCAGAGGTAAAGGTCACCCCCGTTTTGGATTTGGAGATGGGGGGGCCTAAAAACCTACCTGCACCTAATAATGCTAGGCCCAGGAGGTCCTCGGGTCAGTCACAGACAGGGAGCCAAGGAGGCAGCCCCACAAATGGGGTCCCTCGCTCTCCTGATTATGTAAGTCCCCGTTACAAGGGAAATCGACCCATCCTGGGTTATGTGTGGACTCCTCCAGCCCAAGGGGGGGGATCCAGCCAAGCACCTAACCCAGGGAACTTCCCTCCAAACTTCCCACAGGAGGGCAGAAATTTACCAAACCCTGGGCAGAACTTTTTCCCCAGATATCCACCCGACTTTCAGCCCCAAAACCATCCATCCTTCTTTCCCCAATTCCCTGAGACCAGACCACTGAATCCGGGAGAGGGGAGGCCAAGGGTGGAGGGGTACCCAAATCTTCCCAACCCGGGGTATTACCAGAGGAGGGACAGCTACCCTTCCCGGGATCAGCCCAGGGGAGAAAACAGGGCCCCGTATCAGCCTGAGCGGGTTTCCCAGTTAGAGCGCCAGGTTCAAAACATGGCGCGGGATCTGGGTCACATACTGAGGGCTCAGCAGAACCCTCAGATGGGCGTGCCGGCGCAGAACGCACCCAACTCTGGACCTGGTGCTCTAGAACAATGACGGGGGCAGCACCCCGATAACACACCGGTTCCCAGGGAGGAGGCACAAAGGGAAGGGGGGTGTAAAGCCTTGGAGGAAGCTTCCTTCCTCACTTGTAAACCGCCCCTGGAAACCCAGGAACCGGAAACAAAATCTCTTGCACCTGAAAGTCTGCCTCCTAAGGAGCAGAGGGGGGGTAGGAGAAACAAAAGACCCAAACAGACTCAGTTTGAGGAGGAGGTACAGATCTTCCAATTTGAGGGAGAGGGATCCTCAGAGGATCCTGGGAAAAGGATCTTCTCCTTCAGAGAGGGGGGAACTCCTCCCAAAGATAAATGGGTCCCTAGGAATGCAAATCCAGACTGGGGAGATGTGGAGACTGAGCTACCGCCGCCCACCATCTCATCCCAGAACCAACAGCAAGAAAATCCCCTGGTTCAAACCCATCCTGGTGACTGCCTCCAAAAAGGGGGGGGGGTGGCCCAGAACCAGAGCCAGGGGAACCCACAATGGCTCTGATCTCCAGTTGCCAAATTTTTCTTTCAGATTCCCAAGGCTCTCCACAGAATTCTGCCCAAGTCTCTTCGCTAGCGATGTCCAAAACCAGAAAATTAGCCCACCAGTTGTCCAAAAATGTACATTATATGTGCCCCCTTGAGGAGAAGGAGGGAAGATATTATGCCCCGGTACAAGTACAGGGGCAGGGTACAATCTCGGCACTGGTGGACACTGGATCTCAAGCTACCCTCCTGTCCAGAAGGGCCTTTGACGAACTAAATGCAGGAAGGGGAGAGAATTACCAAATTCCTCTCACCTCTCTTCCTGGACAACTCCAGAACTTTGACGGGAAGGAAATTCCTGTCGAGGGGATGGCAGACTTGGACATTAAGATTGGGCGACACAAGCTGAAACACCCGGTCATAGTTGTGACCCCAGAGGGCACCCCTTGTTTACTAGGGAATGACCTCCTGAGAAGGTTGTCACCCCTAATTGATTGCGTAAACAAGGTCCTCTGGACCCAGACTAGCCGACCAATAAAATTAAAACAGAGTGTCAACCATGTTAGTTTAAACGGCACATGCCACATGGTTGAACAAAAATCTGACCAAGTAGAATTTCACTTCCAGAATAGCCAAATTCCAGACGTGACAGTAATAGCAGTAGGACAACAGACTGGTGATGGGGGATCCTCTCTATTTCTGAAAATCAACCTCCCTCCCAGTCTAAAGTGGTACTCCACGCTGGAAGGAAACACTCTGAGATTCTATACCAATCCACAATCTGAAACTCCCACTCCTATAGTCCAGAAAGATGTGAAATCAGCTCAAAGCCTGGCTGATATTCAGCAAATTGGAGAGCAGTTGTTCATCCCTGTTCAGTTAAATGATGGGAAGGACTCTGTTCTCGCTCGAGTGTGTGTGAACAACGGTAAGAGCTTCATCAGCGAAGCCATGTTTCGCCAACTTCCAAAAGATCCAGCCATTCCCACCTTCAAACTGATAGACAAATGGGAAATGGACCTGGAAGCACCCAATTCAAAACATCTCCTGCCAAGCAGGTGTATGCTCAAAATCTCCATTGGCAACAAGAGCATAGTCCATAATTGTTGGCTCGTGCGAGACGTCACTGCCGCCTTTTACTTAGGCAGTGACATTCTCAATCGCTTTGCCATTAGTTTGGACCTAATAAACTTCAAAGCTTGGTCCCGATTAGCGGATAATCCCATGGGCTTTGATGATCCAGAAAAAGCATTTAGGTCAGCTCAATTGCTACCTTATGCAGTTGAAATTCAGGTTAAAGAGGAAGTCACCATCCCAGAAAGGACCCGACAATTCTCCCTGGAAGTGAAAGTTAAAAGGGGACAAGAGTTGAAAAACCCTGATGCTTACATACATCTAAATGCTTCTTTCCAACAGCAAGGGTTGGGGGTAAACCCAACTCCATTAGTCAACACAGAACATGACACCATTCTAATAGAGGTGGATAACAGCGACTTAAAGAGTATTACTCTAGCCGCAGGCACCATTATTGGAATGGCGGTTGATGACCGACATTTCTCCATTGATCTTGTAAATGAACTGTTAGGACCAATCCCCAAGGACTGTGTTGACAGTGACAGTGAGGACAATACAACACCAGACAGGATTTTCACCCGGCATGGGGGGAACTTCCTGGTGTACACTTCCTGCCCCTATGGTAAGGAAGATGTGACGTGTGACTTCAGGAGGGATGAGGTGATTTTCCAGGTACATGAGGGCTGCCTTTCCCACCTGAAGCCTCCGGTCCAAATCAGCACTCTGACCAGGGACTTCTCCACCCAGCTGGGGGAGGCCGCGGAGATAGCCAGACCAGAAGTCTTTCCAGGCTTCAGGCAGATGGTGGAAGAGAGAGTCAACCTAGCTGATGCCTGTGTGACTCTGGAACAAAAGCAAAAGTTGAAACAAGTTTTCTTGGATTTCCAAGATCTCTTTGCGGTAGACTCATATGACTGTGGTCGTACCGACATCCACACAACAACAATCCCCACGGACCCTGGCATGACCCCAGTGTTTGTGAAGCAATATCGCTTGCCTCTCGCATCCATGGAGTCCCTTACTGAAATAATTAAGAACCTTGAGTCCCGGGGAATAATTCGTCCAGTCCACAGCACCTTCAACAACCCGGTGCTGGGAATATTGAAGCCGAACGGCCAGTGGAGACTCTGTGCTGACCTTAGGGAGCTCAACAAACGGGTCCATACTTCCCGATGGCCTCTGCCCTACATTGACCAAGGGCTGGCCCAGATCCAGGGGTCACAGGTATTCACTGCAATAGACCTGACCAATGGATACTGGACTGTGCCTGTCAGTAGGGAGGACCAATACAAGCTGGCTTTTACCTTTGGGGGCCAGCAGTACACCTGGACCCGGACTCCCTTCGGATACCTCAACTCCGGCAATGAATTCAACATTTTTCTACACAAGGCCATGCCTGACTTGGGTGCAAGGGGTAACCTGGCTTATGTAGATGATGTCCTCATCAAAAGTTCATCTGTGGAGGAACACATAGCGGAGATCCGTTATGTTCTGACACAGTTGAGGGCTGCCGGAGCAAAACTTTCCTTTCAGAAAGCACAGTGGTGTAGAACCCGTGTTAATTTCTTGGGGCATGAGATTACTCCTCAGGGTCTCTGTCCCCAGGAAAAGAAAGTGGAAGCACTTCAGAAACTGAAAGACCCCACAACTCTGCGGGAACTAAGGAGCCTCCTTGGACTGACTAATTACAGCAGAAAGTTCATTGAGGGCTACGCAGAGATCACCAGACCCCTGATTCATCTCCTGAAGGGGGGGGTCAAGTGGGAATGGGGTCCAGAACAAGCCGAGGCGGTAAAACAACTCAAAAGAAGCCTCTCACAAGCGCCTTGCCTAGCTTACCCTGTCAGAAACAAGGAGTTCTTCCTGGAGACGGGGTTCTCTGATACGTGCTTGACGGCAGTATTATACCAAAAGCATGACAAGGTCAATAAAGTAATCTCCTATGCGAGCAAAACTTTATCCTCTGTGGAGGAAAAATTCAACGATTGTGAGAAGGCACTCCTGGCAACGGTGTGGGCATTGAAGAATTACCGCCCGTTTATCCAGGGGGAACACATCATAGTGGAGACTCCACACCAGCCTCTGCAATATCTCCAAAGTGACAGAATCCGGGCCGGAAATGTGAGTAATTCCCGAATTACTTCCTGGATTCTGTCAATGCAAGGCTTTCCTGTGGAGGTCAGATATGGCCAAAACAAGAAGAGTCCCCTCGCGCAAGGTCTGGCGGACTTGCATGATTGTGCCAGAGAAAACTGTCTCGAGGACGAAAGTCTAAAAATAAAGGACAACATGGAGGCATACCTTAATTCCCCCCACAAAGTCTTTGAAGAGGACAAGTGTGAGGGAATGCCCACTGTCTATGTGGATGGATGCTCTTACCATGTTGACAACAACGGGGAGAAAGAACTGGTGGCTGGCGTAGGGAATGCATGGGTGAATGAGTCCCCAGAACCCTCCGCTGGATACAAAATTGGTCCCCGAAGTAGTCAGGTGGCAGAATTGATGGCTGTGCATCAGGCCATCCTCACTGCTGTCCAGCATCAACTCCACGAACTGGTCATAATCACAGATTCGGATTATGTACGGAACGGGTTCGTGGAGCACCTGGTTAATTGGAAAACCAGAGGCATGTTATGTGCTAACAACAAACCCTTGAAACATGGGAAGTTGATCCAAAACATTGATGATCTGGTCACATCGAATGGGATGACCATCTATTGGAAAAAGATCAAGGGTCATTCCAAAGTAGAGGGACCAGACAAAACTGGAAATGACTTAGCTGATCAGCTGGCCAAAACCGGGGCCATCCAAGGGGATCTAATTGAGATTGAGTCCCTGTTGGGGGAAATCCAGGTCACTGCCATCACTAGGTCCCAGACAAATGCTTACAACGACCTTTCAATTGCACAATGGAGTAAGGAGACCCCTGATGCTGATTTGATTACTGCTCAGAAGGGGGATCCAATTATTGGTAAATTTTACCAGCACCTTGAGGACCCTGAGAACTTTCCCCTGACGGATACCGATTACATTGGGAAAGAGGACCTAAGAGTGTTGATGAAATGTCCAAAAATGTTCCGGATTCAAGACGGATTGCTGGTAAGGAAATCCAAAGCTGGCCACGATCAGTGGGTGGTTCCTACCTCATTCCGAAGCCTGATGTTAAGTCACGCCCATGATGCGGCCACCGCCGGTCATAGGGGGTTTCACACAACATTGGAAATCTTAAGAGAGGTTGCATACTGGCCACACATGGGCCAGGACCTCAACCAATATTTGAAGGGTTGTCTTGTGTGTGCACAATTTCAGCCGACATCCCTCACACACCGGGCGCCTTTACAAAAGAGGGGGATGACCCTGCCATGGTCAGATTTACAAATCGACTTTGTAGGCCCTGTGATTCGCTCGGCTAGGGGGAATAAGTACATGTTGACTGTGACATGCTTGTTTACCAAGTGGGTGGAATGTCTCCCAGCCCCAAATTGCAAGGCGGAAACTGCAGCTGCCTTGATGATCAACCACATCTTTTCCCGTTTTGGTCTACCTCAAAGGATTGAGTCAGACAGAGGTAGCCACTTCACCAGTGAAGTAATGACAAAGGTGTGGGAGATATTGGGGGTCAAGAGAAAGCTGCATATTGCTTATAGACCAGCTTCTTCTGGGGCAGTAGAGAGATATAACCGGACAATTGTGAGCATCTTAAAAAAGTTTGTGGCAGATTCTGGGCCAAGTTGGGATATCCGATTACCTCTGGTCCTAATGGCCATCAGATCTACCCTTTCATCGGCAACCAAAATGTCACCATTTGAGTTGATGACTGGGCGCAAGATGGTGCTTCCTCAGCATTTGCTCTATAGGACCCAAGAGCAGACACTGATAAATGCCTCCACTACTCATGAGTATGTGGAGAATTTAAGGATACACCTCCAACATGCTTTTGCTTATGCTCAGCGGAATCTAGAAAGATCGGCTGATAGCATGAAGACCCATTATGACCTGAAAACTTCCAGGAAGGAATATCAGGTGGGAGACCGGGTCTATCTATACAACTTCCAAAGGAACCAGGCCAAGCAGCGGAAATTCTTGCCTACATGGAAGGGACCCTTTGAAATCCTAGACAAGATCTCCCCTGTGGCCTACAAAATCCACATCCCCAAAGGTCCTTTGGCAGAGGGGGAAGACAAGTGGGTCCACATAAACCAGTTGAAGTGTTGCCATCCCAGGCACACTCTGCAACAACTGGAGGAATCCTCTGGAATCCTAGCGGGTACTGTCTCAGACTAATTCAGTTCCAATCATAAAACATACCACATCTAGTCTCTAAAATATTGTGATTTGCATGAAACTGTCTCTTAGTTATACTGTTTTTTTTCAAAATAAGAATGTAATGTTTCGTTATGATGAAATGCATATGCTGCCCCACTATCTCAACAGTGGTGGAAAAACGTCTATGAGTAGGTATTGCCGCTCTTCCTTTGTCGTCCTAGGAGAAAGAAAACCTGGAGACGGGCCAAGGAGGGCGATCCGGAGACCAGGAACGAAGATCCAATGGGCCCAGTGGACCGCCCAATACTCCCATCAGGACTGGCGAGGAGAACCGATCGATCAGTACCGGATGGAGAAGAAAATGCTGAACTGTGCCATCTACAGAGTAGGAAGAAGATTATGCGGACAGACCGGTGCGTGGGTCAAAACCCTTGGGCACGCGACTCCCCATCGACTCAAATTCAAAGTGCAGTCGCGTGGGGGGGCTTGTTGGGTGTCCTGACCCACGTTTAAGCTATCATGCTACAACATTTGGTGCTGTGGGCTTAGAAAATTCAAGATGGCAGAAAACCCACATGTGCGCCGAAATCCAGGAAAGCTGCGCAGTTTGTGCGCACACCAAAATGGTTGCCTCACTTGTCACCCACCAGTGCGAGAATGAAAGGCCGGGTTGCCATGAGGGAAATGGGTTGCCAAAGGAAAAACAGTAGCGCCGGTTAGCTTCAAAGCGCTTTAAAATCACCATTGGACTACCCGCACAGTAGTCTGAAACCATTGGGATTGGCAATGCTGATTGCCAAATGCAACCTAGAATTGTTGGGAATTCATTTTCTTAAATCCCAAAAATGGGTGCAGTACCAGTACTCACCACTATCCAAAAGCCGGCAGTTTAAAACCACCCTGTGTTTCGCTGAAGGCAGGCTCAAACTGTCTATTTTAAACATTGCAACACATCTAAAAACTCACTGGACCCCAGCAGACATTTGGTAGAATGGAGTGTTGTGTGCCTACAAAATCTGGGAAATGAAGAGCCCAGAACAATGCTTATAACAAAACTGGCTGAGCTATGGAGTCAGCAGTTTAAGTTGCACTGGATTTAAAGACACTAAAATCGAAAATGTTTAGATTAAATGAGTGACCTATGTTTGGTGTCACATGCCTTTGCAATTGTTTAAATGTCATAGTTTAAACTTAGAATCAGCATTCTAGCTGCATGTGTAAAATTGCAAGTTAATTTAAAAAGCAACAAAAAAACATGACAGTTAGCTGAAAGTCTGGCTTAAGGAACTTGATTCTGCCTGGCAACTACCCCCATCAGGAGTGAAACTTGAGTCACAACTGTGTTCCCAGGCCCATCTGCCTTTTTGCTGCTCACACTAAGGATATGCCATCTATCTGATAATTGAATTACCTGTGCTCTACAGGAGCTCTGAACAAAGCCCTGTCCTGGCTCAGGCAAAGGTTTTATTGGCAGGAGTCGTAAATGGTCGTAAAAAGTGGCTTCCTCCTGAGGAAAGGGGAGGGGCACTGCCTGTGAGAGCAAGCTGGCTTGGCAGAACTGGATAAACCAGTATTTCTACCTTGTGCTGAGAGGAAACCACACCCCTTTGGAGCCAGAACATAACTTTAAAAAGATGGATCATTCATAGAGCGGACATGTGAAAATTTTATAAATGATACCATAATTCTTGTGATTTTTCTGCCCACATTTTAAGAGGTTTTTCGACCCGGTGGCGTGTTCAGGGGGGTTTTAGCAGAAAAGTGGATATTACTCTAAATGTATGCATGTTAAAAATCTGAAACTTCATCAGTTAATGTCCATACTCCCTGCACACATGTATGTAAAGTTGGGTCAATGTCAGAAAGTGAAAAATCAGTTAAAAAGTCAATTATGTGCCATTTCTGAATGCAAGCTCTTAGAAACAGCAGATTTGGACAGAGACATGGCTAAATTCAGCCACACCATGTATATGTAATTTCAAGCAACTGTGTAACTGTGAAATATGTCTTTTATTATCAAATATAGAATGTGTGCAATTTGACAGAGGAGTGTCCTATCTGCAAGCCATAAAATGACATCCCTCTGACTCACAGTTCATTCCCCAATCAAATGATAAATGGAAGTTTGACCAATTAGAAGCTGAGAGAGAGGTAGGGTCAGTGATGCTAGAACACACCCACATTCTAAACACATAAAAGCAGACAGACAGGACAGATAGGGACCTTCAATTCCATCTGCAGCGGGACGCTCTGCCGGAAAAATCCATACTTACCTCCATCAATCTTCAAAGAGCCAACACTTAGACTCCAAGATAAACAGAGACTTCAGAACCTTAACCAAAAAGGCCACTGCCAGCAAGAGTATTTGTCAGCAGGCCTCAAAATATTTTTGCAACTGAACTCTTCAGACAGCCGGGCGAGCCGTCTGAATTTTGCCAAGAACTTTTGCAAGAACCCGGTGACAGAAATATCCAAAGAGAAGGCAGGACCCGACCCAGAGAACCGGTGCCTAGCAGAGACCAGGCCATTGTATCCAGAGTGCTGACCCCGATGCTGTGAGCAGTTCCAGAGGCCAGGCGCTGTGAGCAGAACCCGGGAAGACCTGACCAGACTGAAGTCCGTGACCAAGTCGCTTTCCGGTTCAAAATCTCTTGTGAGTACTCAGCAAAACTCAGAACACCTCTCTTAGTTAAAATCATATAATTCAATCTATTTAACCTAAGTAGAACTGCCTCCTAGCTGTCACCTGTCATTTTAGCTGCAAAATCTGCCACTTGTCATTTTGAGCTTTTAAAATTTGCAAAACCAAAAACGACCTCTATTAAATCGGTCATAACTCTGTAACCGTTTGGGCTAGAGACTTGCAGTAACTTTTATCTGAAAGCTTAGAATCGTGGCTTTCCTATGAACCTAGAACCGCATTCCTACCCCTTATAGTTTTACCGCAATCGCGGAACACGCATTCGCGAATTTTACCGCGATTTGCAAATTTCTTCACATGTAAAAACTGCAGCTGCTTGCCTTCCATTTGCCAGAAAATCGTTTGCCTCATAAAAACTATCCCTGAATCATTGCAAGAGTGAGCCTGAGCTAATATTAACTAGATATCACTCACCCTGAACCTCTGAAAGGGAATTAAAAGCATTTTTAGCATATTTTTTAATTCATTGCCAGCACATATCAAAGCAATTTGGGCCTGTGTTTTCAAACTTCTGTAGTCTAAGCTTGCTGGGGTGAACTGAATCACATTTGATTGCATTTCTGAGAACTGTGTGTTTTCCTTCCATTTCCTTGCCTTGCATCAAGGGGGGGAGGGGATTGCCAGAGAAAAGTGATTACATTGTTTTGTTGAAATCATATTGAGTATTTCTATACTGCATTTCATTCATTCAACCTTGCATCCATTTGAACTCTATAAAGCATTTTGTACCACCTTCTTCTTTTGTTCCTATTCACCTGTGTGCTACCTTATCCATTTCATGACAACTCCTTATTGATTATAGAGAAGTGTGTTAGTGCCAGATTCTCCGTTGTTAATCTTTATCATATCAGATTAAGTGTGCTATTCAATTATTAATTTATTATAAGGTGTGATATATACATCTCTTGTTTAAATTATCAAATAAACCTTTTAACTTGCAAAACAGAACTACTTCTTGGCTCAGTGGGGTCAGGGGGATTCCAAGAGAGGGGTGTTATATAGGGGTAGTCATCCAGAACGCATGAACTGGACATAAAGATATATCAATAAGGGTTTTCATTCAGTATTATAGACTAGGCGTTGACTTAGCTGTAGTGTTGAATTGAATCCTCTTACAGCTTCAGGGACAGTTTGGCATTACATTTTATACTGACCTAGGAACTTTCAAGCTCAGACAGCTCCTACACCTATTCTTATTCATTTTCCATAAACAATCTAGTACAAAGCACATACTAGGAAGAATAGAGGCTAAACTATCTATATTAAAAATGGCATCACCTAATGCAATCCCTCCTCCCCAAGAGCCACCATCAACTGAAGGACCCACACAACAAAAAAAGCACAGTATTTCCAAAGGCAATGAAGAGAACAAAGAAGATGAGGTAGAGGAAGTGCTTACCTCTAGCACCCAGAGGGAATCATAGGTGTGGCTGTTCTTTACCACTGTTGGGAATGTACCAAAGGCAAAAACTGTAAAAGTGAAATGCAGTGAGTGCAACTTTGTACTCAGTCCCGGATTAACTGTACATTATTCCTATGGGACCACCTCCATGCGCTGCCACACCAAATCCAACCACTGCAATGCTCTCAGAAAGAATGTTCCTTTCTTATCAAGTAGTAGCCTGTCTTCCTCCACATCATCTTCCTCAACTAATACTGTAATTACAGAACATACTTCTGTGGGACACAAAATCCCACTAGCTACCTTCCAAGCAATAAAAGAGGCTTTTGATCCATATCTTTTAAAGACAACAGTCCTCTGTATATTCTGCAACACACCACTCTGCAGATGAAGCAATTTCAAAGTGCTTTTGAAGATGTAATCAAGGAGCATGAGAAACACTGCCCACTACCTTAGAAGTAACTCACACGCAATATCTTCCCCGGTCCACCTGCCCCTCCATATTAGTGCGTGGTGCCTCTTCCCTCATGTTCCTCCCCGCCTTACGTTCAAATCTCTCCTGAAAACATTTCTTTTTTTAAAGAAAGGAAAGGTACCTTTAGGAACCACCTTTCACAGTTAAAAGATAGGACTAAAAAAAATCTTATAGACTCCATCTACTTTACATTTCTCAGAAAATTACATAGACTCAATACGTTTTTCCAGCATTTCCATTAGCATTTTGTTTTATGCTAAAGGGAATAATGTGGTGTTCATCCCCTGTTCCAGGGACTGGAATGTGGATAACGGCAAGGCAGCCCAAATTATTGGCCCAAGTGAAGTGTGTCTGTGTGTGCCCTGATGCCTGCAGGCTTTGGCGTGTTAGAAATAAAAAAATAACAGGGGCTCTGGACCATCATCCTCCATTCCAGGCCCTGCGATGGGGGATAAAGGGCATTAGCACCCCTGGTTCCCAAGGCGGGTACCCGGGGTGCTAAAAAATAGATTTTTCATCCTACAGCGGGACGAAGGAAATTCTGTTCCCAAGATGGCCACCACAGAAAGGGAAGGCCGGGCTTCGTACAGAACCCCTCTTCCCTTTTCATGGCAGCCTGCAGAAGGCGAAGACAGAACCCTATGAGCATATTACCACAAGCAATTTTTTGTCCCTCTTCCCTTTCCATGGCAGCCTGCAGAAGGCAAAGACAGAACGTTATGACCATATTACTACGAGCATATTTTATTTTCCTTTCAAACCTATCCCACTTTCGAATAACTCTACCACATAGCCGATCCCAGGTGGACATGGCCACTTTAAACCCATTTTCCGTCCCTCGTGGTGATGGCCAGAAGCCATATTGTCCAGGTCATGACCTTATACCATGACCCGGACAATCTGGCCACTGCCCATGGCCACAAGCTATACATCAGTCACCAAAGGTATATCACTATTTTTTGTAGCTACATTATGACACTTGTTAAAAAATAAAACAATGGCACATTTGCAAAACCATGCTTTCAGGTCCTTGCTGATGCTCCTTAAACTAGTTTGCTTGAAACCACCCATGTTTTATTTTTTCAAAAGTGTCAAAATGTATGAACATACAATAGTCATATAACTTAGCCCCCAACTTGACAAAATCCATTCAGACTTTACAAAAACATTCAAAGTTGGGTCTATAATCTTACAGAAAACGTTTGTACACATTTGTCAAACGGCAACAGTTATAAGCCATCTAAAAATGTTGAGAACCCCCTCTAATTTAGCCCTCTCTTGAGAAAATCCCACCAAACTTTACAAAAACATTATATGTAGATTTAAAATCGTTTTGGAAAACTTTTTTGCAGATGCGTCAAATGGCAACACATTTATAAGCCTTTACAATATGTTGGGACCCCCTCTAATTTTGCCCCATCTGGACAGAATCCTGCCAAAATGTGCAATAGCATGTATATTTAGATGTAGAATCATTTTGCAAACGTGTGTGCAGATTCGTCAAATGGCACTACATGTGTAAGCCTTTACAATATTTTGGGACCCCCCTCTAATTTTCCCACCTCTTTACAGAAGCCCACCAACCGTTGCAAAACCTTACAGAATCAGGCCTAGAATAGAATTCCAAGGTTTCACGCAGTTTCATTGAGTGGCGCCAAACTTATAAGCCATCCAAGAACTGCTTCTCACCAACCCTGTAATGCAGAAATAGGCACAGATGTCCCAGAACATCGGCAGTTCTGCAGACTTTTCAGAGCAAAAAACACCTGTGTTTTGGCTTCTTACAGCCATATCCCATCCCATCCTCATCGCCCCTTACCTCCCCGGAGATTGTTCGATAAGTTTGCCAAGTGCATTGTTGTGTTTTTTTATATGTTTCTACGGCAGTGTCCGCAGACACAGCCCGAATGTCCGCAAATCCAACATAGCGGGCGTTTTCAAAACTCTGACACACTTCACGCTTTTCACCATCCAATCAATGGGCATTGTAGATGTCTGCAGGCATCACGTCGTCTTCTAGGCAAATCAGATGCTGTCCGTGGATCGAACAGGGATATGTGTCCGCAGAGCGGGCCAGATATCACTCATTGTTTTGGACCTACATTTTGCCCGTTTTTTAAAAAACTACTGGATGTATTTGTACCAAATTTACAAAAGCACGCCTTCGGGACCAAGCTGCCACTCCTGCTGCAAATTTGGTGAAAATCCATCCAATGGTTTCAACTGTAGGCATGAGCAACTTTTTTTCCATTCAGTCAATGGAAAAAAAAGAAATGTGGGACCCCCCTATAACTTTTCTCCCACTTCGCCAAACCTCATCAAGCTTACCAAAAAAATTCAGAGCGGGCCACATACTTTTTTATGCAAAGTTTGGTAAGCATTTGTCCAGGGGGAGCAAAGTTATAAGCCCCCCAAAAAGTGCTCTTCGAATGAGATGAGCAACTTAACCATAACTACATGGCCGCTATGGCAGGCTGTGTAATATATATATATATATATATATACAATTCACTGAAAAAACTTTATTAAAGGGAAGTTATGGTGAAGTTGCACTAATAAAAACCTATAAAATTCATGGAAAAACTTTGTTAAAGGGACATTATGATTAAGAGGCAATAATAAAAACCTATAAAATTCTATGGAAAACGTTGAGTTGGAGGTCATTCGGACACCTTAATGGTGAAAATTGCTTGTATTACAGGTGCCGGTAACACCGACGCCTGTAAATCCGGCAAAATCCCCAATGGAGTCCATTGGAACTCTATGATATCGGGACTTCAACATCAACCACCACTTGTGATCTGTCAGAAATACCAGCGGAATGAGTGGCGGTATTGGTTAATCATTTTGTAGGTATTCTGCTGGATTTACCAGGATACTGGAAACTCGTAAGGACCCCCAATGTGGTTAAACCACAGTGGGACACTAGGGAGCAAAACCTCACAGGGGGGAATTGCAGTAGGTCACAAAGGAGCAAAATTACAGTGGGACAATGAGTGCAAATCACGGTCACCTGGGAGTAGTACAGTGTGAGGTAAAAAAACATCATGTTATGCTGGTTAGTGTGGGGTGTAAACAATTAAGCCCCATAACGCAAGGCATAGCATGGCCTGGCAAGGCATAACAAGGACATGAAAAGGCTTGGCAAATCTTTAGAATTCCCCCTGGTCTCCTTCACACCCTCCTACCACTGCCATTGGCAGACACCTGCCATTTCACTTTCTCAATTAGCCACTGTCAGTGTCTTTCTCTCTCACCTTCTCTGTCTCTCTCTCTCTCTTACAGTTTGCCATCAGTTCTTTAACAGCAACCCTGAGCCACTAATTATTCGGTTATCTGTTCACACATAGGTCTTCTCGGAGCGACGTTCCTACTAGCGCTTCATCATGCTGTAAAACCACCTGACTCGCAGCTGATGAAAGATAACACCTCTCAGGATTTTTACCGTCTCGCGGATTATTTGTTCCCTTTCGAAGCTCATTTTCTGTCTTTGCAATAAAACAAGATTATTATGTTCCAGATGCTGTGCGAAGTACACCGTAAATGAATATGATCCATTTATTGGGCGCCCCATTCTTCCCTATCTGTTCCTCTGCGTAAGTAAAATGGACGACGCGCAGCGTGCAGCCGGGGCCAGCACTGCCCGAGTGCGGGCGACGCTGATCAGATGAAGTCAAATGGAAGGATGCACGTTACATTTGTAGAATGGATGTTGGAAGGAGCTGGGAGACAATAACTTTAACAGCACTCTTTGAAATGCTGCCATCGTCTCCATTTCACTTACATATTCTGCGTTTTTACAACTGTACGTGCTTTTCTGGCTGGGTAAACTTTCAGAGGCAATGTTCTACTCGCGAGGCACAAAACATACACTTAATGTATCCGGGAAGCTTTTTTGGAGGACACGAGGCGTACTCGGGCTAGCTTTATAAACAAAGATGCCAAAGTTTGCGATTACTTCACAGATAGCGAACGGTTCACTGATTTTCGAAACACAAGGCCTTACCAACTCGAGAATGATTTTTTAACTCATTGGTGCGGGGCCGGGTCATAAAAGGCCTGTGGTGTTCGCTTGTGCCGATTGATATCCTTGTTAAAAAGCAATCCTAAAACTTCAAGTGGTGCTTTTTAATATTCACACTTCTTGTAGTGCGGCAGAAGGCTTCGCTCTATATTGATTTTCACCCTGCGGGACACCGTCACATCTTGTTCTGTGATCGGATTACGCATCGCTAAATGGACAAGAACAATGCGTTTATATCAGCAAAACCGAAATGTAGCTGCTAAAAAGCTTGACCTGTTTTAACAAACATTCTTATCTGTAAGCAACTGATAAGCAACATCAAGGATTGACGTATCTCAGGTCAGACTAATAACAGTCAACCCAAGTGTCAGGAGGAGTTATACGGAATCTGATAAGGCGGTCAATACGTGAAAGATCAACCACTCCTACATGGGTAGTTCACAAGAAGAAACACGCACTATTTTAAACACACTTTTGCAGGGGTGGACTGGGAGCCAAAAGGGGCCCGGGAAATAATGTTCAGAGTGCTCCTATGCTACACATTTTCAACAAACCCAACTCTTTTCCTATGGGAACATTTGGAAATACCACACAAGAGGCACAGGGTGTGGAGGCCTACCAGGAAATCTCCAGAGTTCCCTAAAGGCCAGTCTTCCCCTGAACTTGTGGAAACTAGGTAATCGGTCATTTCCAACACTCAGGGTTAATTTATTACGTCTACCAAGTTGCGTATTGCCGATTTGGTGGATACCTAGTTCGCAAAAGCCGAATGTGAGGCTGGATAGTTTAAATAAATCATGTTCTGAACTTGAAGCATATACTTGTTTTTAAAACATGAAAGTACGATTTTGTCAGTTTAAAAAAAACATGTTTATTGGTTGTAGTTGCTTGAACACAAGAAAGTCATATAACCATTTACATTTATTTTTGGTTACTTTCACATCACATTAAAAAGCAAGAACAACATACAGGTCTTCCTCACCTGAATCTCTCTTCACTTTAAAACAAAAACACAATCTTAACTGCCAATGTGTCCAATATCTGATAATTTCTCAGATCAGCCCAAGAAGTCCAACATGTCAACTCATTCAGGCACCGTGGCAGGTTTTATCACAACTTCTGCAAATTTCAACACCGCTAAACATAGACTCATTCTTTCTCCCAATAATATCCACTCCCACCACTGTCTGTCCATCATTGTCAAATGATGGACATGATGTTCTTTCACAAGGTTTCATCGCAACTCGGCAAAAGCTGAACAGGAAGTAACAAGATGGCACAGGGTCGCACCCAACCCTAGCGACCCACAGTGTCTACATTGGGCCACCAATAAAGGCCAGACTTTCCAGGACATCTTTAACATCCCTTCAGATCCATAAGTTAATATGGGCACCACTTTTTTTCGATAGAATGTTTGCAGGGGTGAGAGGGGAACATGTACAATATTTGCAAGGTATGTTGGTACCCTGGGCTGCAAGATGTTTTGTCTTTGTACGAAGGGAAAGGTAATGGGCTCTCGCATCTATGTTTTTATTAATGGTTACCCCCAGGTAAACCATTGTGTCGACCACTTCAAGGGACTCATTTCTGACTTTCCATGTAGGACCATACCTTGGCTTCCTACGAGCTGACGATACACTGAGGATCTTTGATTTTTTAACATGAATTTTCATGTCGTTAACCCCAAGATCGTTCTTAAACCTCTCAATTTGTCTCTATAAACTGACTGGAGTTAGATCCTTAAAACACCATATCATCTGCGTAAAGGATACAATGAATTGTTTTTTCCATTAACCGTAGGTGGGAATTCCCGGACTGCTGCCTGCGATTCACCCAGATCTGAAACATACAGGCAAAATAATAGGGGAGCCAAAGTACAACCTGTTTCAATCCACAATAGGTTTTGATTTTTCCAGACAGCGACCCCATGGCTGATAATCAAATTTGAACAGATGTATCCGAGTAGAGAGTGCGAATAGCCACCCACAGATCAGCTGGGCACTGCCAGTTCTTTAATTTTGTCCACAGCTTCTCTCTGTTAACGCAATCAAAGGCCTGTTCTTGGTCCATAAAGGCCATATGGATAAAGGTCCCTGATTCAAGAGCTCCTTGTTTTAAGATGCTAATTACAAAGAGATTAAGGGAGGTCCCCACACCCCTTATAAATCCCATCTGTTGCGGGTCGAGCCTCCCCGCCTTAGTTGCCCAGATGGTTAGATCCGAAGGCGAAGAGTTTCCCTAGTGTGTCAAGAAGGGCGATCAGGCGATAGTTCAGAGGATCGCTACAATTGTCCTTCTTGTAAATCGTGATATTGATGGCCTCTCACCAAGACACAGGCAGTTGTTTCGTATGTAGAATCTGACCAAAACACCAACATTGCCAGCCTACCCCAAGCAGCAGGATTTTCCTTGAGCAATAGATTGGAAATACAATCCGGGCCTGCAGCTCTAGAGGAGCTGGGTCCGTTAATCATACCATCGAGCTCTTCCTTCTCGATTTTAATTGACCACTGTAGGGAGGCCTCACCTGCCTCAGTTCTTGTCAGGACACCAGGGTCAGCAAACAATTGAGAGTAATGAGTGATCCACTGGACTCGCTCACTTGACTCAGCATTTGGCAAGTTCTAAAATTACCATCATTGTTCAGCAGTTCCCAGAGGTCCCTTATATTTTTATTGCAGACTGCTTTTAACATTTGCTCTGCATCAGTTTGCAGTCGTTGACCTCTGGTTGCAATAAGTAAATTTTTCAACCTCTGCTTGCAGAGGCGGATCTTCTCTGAGGCCTCTGGGTCCTTGCCAGACCTAACCTTTCTCAGGGACACACGCATTTCTTTCCCGGCCCTTACTACCTTAGGGTCATAAGCGTGTTTTGATAAGGCCCCTAAGTTATTTATTTTAGATGGTACTTTACAATTTTTTAGGGTCCAGATATATTCAACCCACGAGTTATCCCTTTCAACCCCAGCCTCATATTACCCAAAGATGGCACTAATGTCCTTCTTACCTACCCGTAGCCGGTTCTTTTCCCAGGTTACTTCCACCGGACCCATTATCTTCCTTTCTTCAAAACTGTCAATCACCCTTAACGTAATAAGGACTAAGTCAGGGGGCCTCATTACAACTCGCAGGGTTTTGTTTTTGGTTTCTTGACAAGGGTTCTTATTACAGGCTTCTGCCTCATCAGGGGTCAGGTCCACCTGATTAGCTAATCTTTCAATTTCACCCCACTCCGAGTGAGACAGATTGTTCCAGCCAACATCATCTTCCTCTTGATCTATGACTTCCAACAACTCACTTAGACAGGTGTCATCTATTGATTCATTCTTCTCCTCAGGCGTATCCTTACTTGGGACCGATGGCCGAATTGGTTGATTAAATTTTTTCGGTGCCACAACACACAGTGTCAGCTCTTTGCTCTATCTTTTTGGGGACTGCCGTATTGAAAGAGGTGGAGGGTTCTTTAAGTTATGCAAGAAGGCCCTCGATCCATTAGATCAATTTTTCCATGCAGGAGTTTGGTTTTTGCTTTTTTTTTCGTTAGTCCTTGTGCTTCCTAGCAATCTTTTAGGGACACCTCATATTTTGCTTTAAATATAGAGAACATATTTGCTTCCTTAACTTGATCACGATCAATTGACCCTTGGTTAGCCAGGGCGTTCATCACTATTAAGTCTTCCTGGGAGCGTCCTGTGGCTATTGTCAGCAGAGAAGCCCTCTGGTCTTGTTTCCAAGCCGCTCTCATCCACTTACAGTCCTCAAGGATAGCTCCCATTAGCAAGGACTTGTCCGTCGATTCCCTTTGGACCACATCGCAAAGGTGATTTTGCCACTGTGCCGAGGTTTCCACCTCTTTGTTGAGGCATTCCTCCACTTTCACTGCCAATCCTTCCAGGGCACTGCATTTTGACTGGAACATCGTGATCAAGGTCACCTGATCTTGCATTGTATTATGGATGGCCTCATAGAGTTTTGTAAATGGCACCAATGAAGTAGAAAGGGAGGCCATGATCACCCTCTGGAGCACATTCGGATGTGTGATCATTGTTTGAGTTTTTACTCAAGTGCTCTGATTTCCCCATGCATTGTCACCATGGCTCAACCCCAAGGAATCATTGGTGTCCTTGTCAGAGGAACTTCTGTGTCCAACGAGGGAAAGATGCATAGAGGTCATCTGCGCAGGTAGATCATCATTTCCAAATACCTCTTCAATTTCACCCACATCCAGATGACTTGGAGGGGGATCGCTATGAGGGCTGCTCTGTGCATGCATTACATTCAAATCATCTCGGGACAAATGGGCTTCTAGAGCCGAAACCCTGTCTTGGATGGAAGCAAGACTCTTTTTTACATTGAAATTCTTTCTGTTAGTTCATTAATGTTATGAGAGAGTTGAGCAGCGAGGTCCGAATTTTTAAAGATACTGGTCGGTAGGGGGAGCGGCAAGACATCAGAGGGGCTTCCTGATATAAGTATGTCCCAGCAAGATCCTTATTGGTCACCCTGCTAGCAGGTAGTAGATTAGATTCACCATAAAGCACGTTTTAAAATGTGTTCCCATGTTTCATTTATTTCTCTTTATCTTGATCAACATCTCTCTGTTATGTAGAACACACACGCCAGAAATAAACAGATTAACAAAAAAAGCAGAGACCACCTTTACAGAAAGATGTTACATATGTAAAACCAGTGCTACTCGAAGTGCTAGGATGCAATGAACATAATCGTCACTGCAATTTTTCAACTATCATGCTGAATCACACACATTTCGATCTTTAGCAAGCTGCAGGGTAGTTTAGGTGGAAAGTAAGCTCCAAACTTACTTTGCTGCACACATAGAAAGGTATGAATGGTTTCTGTAGGTTCATGCAGGACACAATGTATGGGTTCATGAGAGGTGAGTGGACCCCATCTCCCAAATATTTCTCCTCCCCTAAAAGGCCAGAATAGGTTGAGGGCTCTCTCAAAGTGGCCATTCTTGTTGGAGCGGTGGCAGTCACTCATGGGAAAGCCTTATATGTGTCTGAATCCGTTGAAACCCTACAAACTCTCACAAGGTCTTGCCTGTTGGACAGGTACTCAATTCCACCAAATCTCAATCAGTTACCACTTAACCCACCTCACCACCACAATAGGGGATGAAGGCTCCTTGGTGTTTCTGTGTCTCTCCCTCACAACACTAGTAAATAACATGCTTTCATCTCTCACACCATTCCAGGTGGGACAGGCTGGCATATTATTTTATTTTATAGATGACCCAATAAGCAAGTTCTTCTGAGAGGCAAATAATGGTTGAGAAATGTCTGCATCTTGTGCAGTGTGTCATGTAACTGACTCATACCCAGACACATTGACCTAGAAGAGACATAGCTGTTTGACTATGCTCATACAAACATAAGCATCACACCTACTTCTCTATGTTCTTTCTGGCAGACTGGCACAAAATGGAACTATAAAGATTTCCCAACAGGAAGTTCTTTGGACACTCATTTAGTGGATGTCACGTCACTGTACCTGACATTGAACTACCCACCTATGCCCTTCTGGTCTCTACTACCCATTGGGAATTCTTCACAATTCTCCATATCTATTTCCCATGTGAACTAAGCATGCAGAACTCACACTCATCCTCACCATCCCTTCTCTTCAATAAACATATGCACCTTGTAATAGTATTATTAGGTTTAATAAGGAATGCTCCCATACAATGATTGTAGGGCCTCATTACGATCCTGGCGGTAGCCAGGCCTGTATTACAGGCACGGCTGCCATCAGAGTTTTTTGTTTCTGGTGCCCTAGAATGGGCAATTAATGGGGTATTACAACCCCGGCTGACCCATTATTTGCTCATTCCAGGGTGCCAGAAAAAATTCTTCCCATTCTCATTTGAGCCCCATAGAGCTCAATCGGAATGGGGAATCCGCATGCGCAGGCACCATCGGCGAATGGTGCCGGTGCATCTGACGTGTTGTGCTCGCGAGTGCCTGTGTGCCTGCCATTGCTGACTTGGCGAGCATACAGGCACCCTCAAGAACAACTCGTAGTATTCCGGTCCGGGAACTACCGTACTGGCAAGCTTACCGGTACCGTAGTTCCCGGACCGGCAGACTCGTAATGAGGCCCTATGTCATTCATTGTTCTAGCTGGCATTCCATATGTGTCTTTCTGATTTGCTATATTACAATGAACAAGGTAAACAAACCATTGGGCTGGAGCCAAATAGATTTTTTAAGCCAGAATGTGGCAAAATACTTACATGAAGCCCACGTTCGGTACACCCCTAAAAATGAGCAGGCATGTACAAAACATATACATTTTCTCTTTCTAGAAGTAAACATGTTTTAGTGTTGGGTATATGAGAGGGGGAGTATGTGCACCATAATGAAGCAGCTGGAAAGCAAACAGTCAGACTTGTGGAGTGAGTTTCAGAAAGGCAATTGGGTAGTATGCAAGACAAAAGTATCCTTTTGTGCTTTAGGTTCAGATGAAGATCTAGAACATTAAAGCAGGGCATTGAAAGTACTTGTTGGTGTGGTTAATGTTACTAAAAATTGACAGACTCTAGCATGATTCTTTGTAGCCTCTGCCTAGGTGTCAATGCTGTCTAAAGAAGCAAAATAAAATACAGCAATCACAGATTACAAACAGTCAAAACATCACCACCTAACTGCATCCAAAGCAACACGCCAAAAGGAAGATGTTTAACGGATCTACAACTCGATCATGACATTAACTAAGCCTGTAAATTATGATGGAAAAGAACACATCAAGATCTCGACAAAGGCAGTTTTGAAAAAATCAGAAGGGCACATTAAGAATGACAGAAAAAGGTTGCCAAATGTACAACAACTTTAAAGAAGACCGTATAGAAACTGACAGTTTTAACCTGTGGGCACCAATGAAGAAAGAGAACCTTCAGCTATGTAAAAGTGCACGCACAATTGTTAAGACAAAGGTATCAGACACCATAGTGCAGTTGAAGGCAGATTGTTCTTTGTTCACATGTTTGCTGATTGCTTCACAAAGTTGAACTTACATTAATCTACAGGAATACTAGAGTAACTACAAATTCTCTGCAGTACTTCTTTCAATGTTCATCTTAAATTGTACAATGGTTTTAGCTGCAAAAAAGCAAGCTCATGAATTTACTGCAAGGGGAACAACATACAGAGGTTTCTAACAACACGACAGAGGTCTTTTCGGTTGTTACTGATGACAGATAATCTGTACCAGAGAAATATTTTCAGCAGTTGTCCCTGCCAGAAGGACCGAATTGCAAGCACTGCAGAAACCGTCATACGTGAAGACATGTCCTGACCTTGAAATTGAATTCAACAAGAAAATAGAAGCTAGTCTGCTCAAGTATGATGATACTTATTTAGTATAGAAGGAAAATAGCAAGAAAAGCAACACGTGTTGAGTACACAATCACGGATTAAACACATATTGAAAAAAGTTCCATGAGAACCTTTCTATTGCCTTCTAAAAATAAAGATGAGTTAACAGCTTACTTTTCAAATGAAGCAATTCTCTTTAGACAGAGGATAAAAATAAGCCTGGTAGCCAGTTGGAGAAATCAAGCCAAGTCATCAGATGGAAATGATGTTGGAGACATTGAAATCACACATGAAGAGGCAGACACAAAAATATTTCTGTACTCCCTTTATGTATCACGTTTGTCATGCTACTACTGTCCACATGTTTTCACCTGATACCAAAGTGTTTGTCCTTTCACTGTGGTGGTCACAGTTTTTCCCATCTGACAGCATGTTTGACACAGGAGCTGGAACTAATAGACAATTTACAGCTCTCAAACACGTGTGCTCCTGCTTAGGGCCTACAAAAGTGCAAGCTTTACTAGGCTTTATGCACTCTCAGTATGTTATGTTAACGAGTGATTTAGGAAGAAAGGAAAACTATCTTTCTGGAATGTTTTCAAGGATTCAGGAAAAATAATCCTTGAAGCTTTGGGAGGATTTGGATGTCTAGAAGAATTTAAGAAGGAAAATGAAAAAAATGATAGAGTGATTAATTTGTCAGGTCTACTTGCCAGGAACAAAGATTTTGGAAATTGGTCAACTGTGTTGGCAGATGTTCAGAGAAAAAGAGATGCAAAGTGCAAATCTGCCGACAACAAACTCCTCTCTAATACCATACATCTTAAGGACTCATTACCAGGTGATGGAGTGATGACATGCTGATAAACAACGCCCGAATCTCCCAGAGCCATCACAAGTCAGGTGGGAGAAGGCAGATAATCAATGCTCTCCTACGATGTGTACCCTTTCATGTGCACCAGACTCAGTCATATAGCTGGTATGTGTGCATGCGTCAAAGTACAGTGTGCTGTGCATTGCAAATGCCGAGCTCATTCATTAATGTGCACAGAACTGTGTAAGTGTGTTGGCAACAAAGAGCTCTGTGATAACAATGATTTTGTAGATAATGAAAATGAACTCTGGGACTCAGAAGATGACTGCTAAAACATTAATGTCTCTCTTAAAAAATGTAAATCGATATTGAAGTTTTAATAAAGTGTATTTCAACGAGAAAGTTGTAAATTATTTCAAACGTTCTAATTTAGTGAGCGCACAGTCAAAGGATTGCGATGAAGTAGTAATAATTTCCGAGACTAAATCTCGAAAATGATAAAAGTTATCAAAACATTCCTTATATGAACTTTTCTATTCCTTTGATCACGTTTAACAAAAAAACCTGCTTATCACATTTTTCATAGAACCACCGTAATAGCAGTTGCAGCTCAAAAACGAAATTTGTATCCATAACAGCGCCAATCCTGGATTAGTGCCATCACACAGGTCCTCTGCCACAAATTCAGGGAAAACACATGGTAGTACATGATTTTATGCTTCATTATTAATGCATTCCCAGTAGGCATACCTTCCCTTCAATCAAAATCCCACAGACTAGGTTATTGTAACAGATGCCCTTCAACTAAAAGCTGTGAGGGAGAACTGGCAGCTCAGGGGATGAATAAAGATGTAGGATTGGTTACAGGAAGATGCAGAAAAAGATTATAGCTACTGGCAGAGGGGCAGTGGCTTTGTAGATTGCAAATTAGAAATGATAGGAGCAAAGTAGGTAAAAGAAGCTACGTGAGAGAAAAGCAAGAGCAAGGGAGGTACACAACAAGTTTGCATAATGGAGATAAGAATAGAGATTAGGTGTAAGAAAAAGGGGAAGCACAACATGTTCACCCCTGATAGGGCTTTCCTTGTTGGGAAACTCAATGAACAGGCAAAGTGGTGATTTCCCATTCCTAGAGTTCATTTCCTAGGCAACTGGGCAAGGTCCGTCTTACCAGGTCTGAACACATAACCTCATGTGCTGGTCATGTGTAGCTGTTTCACCAAATAAGGGGTTGTGGTGACCTGGGGGCTTTTGGATGCCTGAATGGCATCAATTTAGCACCATGTACTTGGCCACACAGTACATAGTGCCATTTCGCAGTCCTGTTCTGGATAAGTTGTAAAGGTCGAAGAGTGGAGGCAGGAAGATTTAGAAAGAGGCTGTTGCAATAGTCAAGCCTAGAGAGGACCAGAGGTCTGGAGACAGTGAGCTTCTGGGCAAAAGCGAGAAAAGGAAGAATACCTCTGAGGAGGTGCAACTGATAGTTTGACTTCTTATAGACGTCAGAGATGTGACAAGAGAAGGAGAGGGTGGAATTGAAGATGACACCAAGGTTCTTAGCCTCACAGGAAGAAGCAGGAAGAGGGCCCAGAGCGAAAGGCCAGAGAGAGAGGAAAGGAGGGAGTGAGTGTCCCAATGAGGAGCTTCTCAGTCTTACTCACATTAAGGCAGAGATCATTGGCAGCACACCATTCCTGAATTGCGGCCATTGGTATGCAAGAAGAAGCAGAGGTGGCCGAGAGGATCCGGAAACAGAGCTGAGTGTCATCTGTATAACATTGAAAATTGGAGCAGAAAGTAGTGATGCAATTGGCAAGAGGTGTCAGGTAGTGGTTGAAGAGCCAGGGAGAGAGGTTAGACCCCTGAGGAAAGCCAGCAGTAGAGAGAGAGAGATTGAAGAGAGGAAAGACCCCAGTTGGACCTGCGAGGTTCGGTCAGTGAGAAAGAAGGTCAATCAGACAAGGGTGTGATAAGTAATACCAAGATTGTTCAGGAGATCATTGAGCAGGATGGCATGGTTGACCGTGTCAAAAGCAGAGGATAGATCAAGGAGAATGAGGGCAAAAGGGAGATTGGATTCAAAATTGGAGAGCAAGTGTTCATGGGTGTTCAGGAGAACAGTTTCCATTCTTCATGCATCTCTTAAGTCAGACTGGTGGTCATGGAGGCAACCAACAGTTTCAGTATGTAGATTAAGCTGGGAGATGGCCAGCTTTTCCAAGAGTTTGCCAATGAAAGGAGTCATAGAGATCGGGCGATAGTTAGTCGGAGAGGAAGTATCAGCCGTGGGCTTCTTTAGAAGGGGGTGCACAAGAGAGTGCTTAAGGGGCTAAGGGGAAAGTTCCAGTGGCAAAGAAGTGATTGCAGAAATCGGCCAAGGCTGGAGCCAAGGGTGTCAATGTGGTCCTTGATAGTTCTGGATGAGCAGGGAAGAACTTGCTTTGATGAGACTTTCATAGATCAAAGTTGTCTAGAAACACTGTCAGGGATGAATAGGGGAAAGGAGGAGAAATGCGGAGGAGAGATGGCCTTAGACGAGCCAGGAGTGGGAGAGATGGAGGAAGAGGAGGTAGAGGAAGAGAGGGTGGATAGGATGTCCTGAGTTTCCGTAGTGAAATGAAAGGCCAAGGCCCCGCAGAGTGCCTGGGAGGGAACAGGAGAGTTAGTGAATGCAGCAGGATTGGCCAGCTCCTTGCAGATTTGGAAAAGTTCAGCCGAGTTGTTAGATGCCACAGAGATGCGGGCTTGGATGTAGGCTCTCATCCTAGAGAGGACAGAGAGTCTGTACTGCCTTTGGAGCAGGCGGAAGGGCAGTTTGTGAGGGGGTTCCCCCGAGGCCCTCCATTTCCTCTCCGCCACACTACACTTGTGTTTAAGGGCAGCAAGGTCAGAATCGTACCAAGAGTTGCACTTGGATTTGGGCTTCAAGTGGATCCTCATGACAGCATCAAGGACATCCAGTGTTAGAGATAGAGAGATGAAGCTTAGAGAGGGCTCTGTGAGGATGTGTGTCAGCCAAATTTGCAGGAGGAGGATAGAAGGTAGCGGCAAAAGCCTTAACTGACACACGCTTCATGGGTTGGATGACCGAGAAGGTAGGTGACAATGTTGGAGTCGGCTTGACCTCTGGGGAAGAGAGAGAGTGGTGGGAAGTAAGGGAAAGGTGATCACTCCAAGAAAGAGGAGTGGTGAGAGGGCTAGAGAAAGGGAGGCCTGTGGAGATCAGAACATCCAGGGTGTGCCCTGCAGAGTGAGTCAGGCCAGAGGGAAGAATAGAGAGAGAGAGAGAGAGAGAGAGAGAGAGAGAAAGAGAGAGAGAGAGAGAGAGAGAGAGAGAGAGAGAGAGAGAGAGAGAATCCCAGAGTCCGGAAGAAGGGCTGTTAGAATTTATGAGGGTTCAGATGATATGTTGGGGGCTTTTGAGTGACTGAGTGGCACGGATTCAGTGGATTTGTCTTGGGTGTTGGAATTCAATCAAGGAGCACTCTGATGGGATCAGCTGCACTGCTAAGAGCATACAAATGTTTTTACACAAAGAAGGAGTTTGGACATTGAGCCAAAATGACTACTGCTTTGCAGCAGTACAGGTATGACTAGTGGCTAAAACTCCTACTTAGCCCCACACTACTAACAGACCAGCAGTGTTCTGAATCATAGAGGTGGAAAAGGCACAGCCCAACAAATGTACCCCTGTACCCTTTGGGGTAATGTGGGTAGAGAGCCGGATATGCTCTTCAGTAGGTATGCAACCTAGTACAGAAGCATCCAAAGAGCAAAATTACTGGGGTACTATAATAAAAGAATGTCGAACCAACGTTCTACAAAAATAACAATCTTTAATTAAACAAAAATACAAACACATCAAAAACACTCACACCCACTCCTGTAAGGGAATACACAGAATATGCAGTTTGTAATGAAAGGAGATGTCTGAGTCTGGGTTTGAAGACAGAGGTGCACAGGCAATAATTTAGCAGAAAAGTCAGGATTAATGAATATGGTTATTCAAATGTAAGGAGTGAGGTGTTAAAATGTCAATAGGGCACCAGAACCACTTCAAATACTTTTGAGGTTTGTAAGTTTCTCAACAGTGTTGGGACAGGCTTCTCAGAGATTCTTCTCAGACATTTTGAGTAGGTTGTTGACTATTGTGTTCCCAACAAATTGAGCTTGTCCAGTCAGTTGAGTGTGCTCGAGATGGGCTAGCAACGCAATGTCGTGTATAGCAGTGATTGTCGCAAATCAGGTGATGAACAGGCTAGTGATGGCTGAGTGAATGTTTCAAATTGCTAGAGTCAGCTGGAAAAGGTCCAACGATGCAATGCAGATCTTCAATGCTGATCTTATTAATATATTTATATATATATCGCCGGAACCCGCAGGCATCAAAAATAGCTGCAGTGCAGGAAATGGTTTACTCCACAGCTCGGTGGTTCAGAATTAAATTGAAAAGCAGTGAGTGTCAAAGGCTGCTGCGGGTGCTTGCTGAAAGTTAAAAAATGGCTTGAAGCAGTAGAGCTGGCTTGAAAGCAGATCAAAATTGGAAAATCGGACCCATAGCCATTCCTTGACTTCTGGATGCTGGTGTACCCATCCAGGTTTTTCAGGGCAAGGAGAATCCTTAATCAGTCCTTTACAGGCAGGAATGTTGGCAAGAGCAGTTGCAGGGACTGTCACTTACAATGAGCAGGTTCCTATGTGTCAATGGTCTCAGCTTGCAGTAGGCCTTGTGCAGAGAGCAAATCACCCCAAATATTCCACTGTAATGGGTGAGGGAAGGGTCTTTCTAATTTACAGAGCTCTTAGCTTATATCTGTGGAAGAGGATTCTGAGACGGACTGTTCCTCAATGTGCCAAATACAATTTGTATTTGTATTTGTATTTTGTTTATTTGTATCGGGCACCATCCGGCCCAAGGGCATCAGGGCGCAACTTGAGCAAAATATACATACATATAAATCTTATATACATACATAGTTATAAACATGAATAGAAGCAGACATAGGTATATACATAAATTAAACTGGTAGTTAACAGGTGAGGCAAAGAGAGAACAAGAAATATACAAGGAGCAGAGATCGGGGGTGATGTTTGGTAGCAAAGTGAAGCAATAGTCATAGTTACATATGCTGTGTTTAAGAGATTAACAAAGTAGCCGGAGGCATCAGGCTAACAGGCTAAGGCATATATCACAAGTCAGGAGTGCCTCAGTTCTGATCGAAGAACCAGGATTTAATTTTCAACTTGAAGGTGTTGAATGAGTTTTCAGTTCTAATGGTGACAGGGAGAGTGTTCCAAAGCTTGGAGGCTAGGACAGGGAAGCTCGTACCCCCCACTTTTTGGAGTTTGAACCTTGGAATCGACAGGCTATCGATCTGGGCCGTTCTTTGCGGTTGGGTGGAGGAAGGGAGGGAGAGCCGGTTGCAGAGGTAGGGGGGGGCCTTGTTGTTGAGGCATTTGTGCCTGAGGGCAAGAGTTTTCAATGAGATTCTTGGCTTGACCGGTAGCCAATGTAGGTTAGTTCTGGATTCGGAAATGTGGTGGTTTCTAGGAATGTTTAGGGCTGCCCTAATGGCATTGTTCTCGGTTACTTGTAGTTTATTCGGGTTCCCTTGGCTAGTCCCTAAGTAGAGGGCACTACAATAGTCAATTTTAGGCATAATGGGCCTCATTACGACCCTGGCGCTAATGGCTTAATGGCGCCGTAAAGAGCGTCGGTGCCGTTAAACCATTAGCGCCTGATTACAAGGTCCCTTAGCGGGTTGGAGGCTTTAACACCTGCTTTTTTCAGGCGTTAAAATCCAACCCGCTAAGGGACCTTGGAGCTAATTACGGCGACCGTAATTTACAGTGCCGTAATTAGCGCCTTCCCCATCCCCATTATGCCCTATGGGGCAAAATGGGAATGGGGAAGGGCAAATGGGGAATGAGGAATTACCGCCCCCACCAACCTTGTGATGGGGGCAGTAATTCCGCCATCCACCATGCCGGAGACCGGCATGGACCATGGTGCTAACAGCACCATGGTCCAGCGCCTGGGTCGTAATGAGGCTGAATGAGTGTTCTAGCTAGGGTGACAATCATTTGTCTTCTGTATTTCAAAGAATATTCAACACACTGAGTGAACTCACCCCCATGCCCCCAAATGGGCAATCTTCCAGAGAAGATGTATGCCCTTCAAGAATTTTGAAAAGGTCCAATCCTGCTACTTTGTTCACAGTCTTTTGATTTGTGATGTGCAATTCCAGGGTTATTTGCAGAAAGTCAGGAGGGGCCCCAGGAAGCGTGGGATGCATGGGAAATTCCAGGATTTTGGAACCCTTCTTTGGACTGGTATTCTATCCCTCCTTTAGCCCTCCATCAAATAGTCTCCAGTAATTATCACTGTGGTGTGAGGTCTACATTCAGCATGCATGTTCACTTTTGAAGTAGTATATCCCAACTAGCTTCCTCTGGATATTTCCTGTCCTCTGTGAAAGGTGACAATCTTTCCTAGAGAGATCAAAATGTGGTTTTGTGGCCTGTGCACAAAATATTGTTTTGGATTAAACCCATTCCCAGAATGGCTGGTACATAGAAGGCACTGTCTGTGAAATGTGTCACTAGCAACAACGCTGACAATATTATAACATCAAAAGATTTTGGCCAGTATAATTGTGCATTGCCAGAGGCCACCATGTCAAAACTAGACATGATGCATTTATACTTTAATCCCTCACCCAGTGCTGGGTACATACATATATATTATTTGGATCATGGCTGCCTATTATAAAAGGTGGTCATTTGGCTGTTTGCAGGAATTCACATGTGACCCTGGAGATGCCATGTTCCCAGACTATACAAGGCATCTATTGAGGGGTGTCAGTAGGCATGTTCACCATAGTGATATGTTTGCACTATGATTTTCCCCATGGAGCTTTATCAAAGTGGCACCTAATCAGCAGGTCCTACTTCCAAACAAAAATGTACCAGCATAGTTTTATATTAAAAATCAAAGAACCACTCTCACACATGGCATTCTGTAAATAGTCTTCATTTTCATGCAGATGTATTTGTTATGACCTTTATAAATAAATACAGTTACCATCCAGATACCATCCAGATATTCTCACAATATGATAACTAGGGAGAGCAAGCCTCCATATATGGTATTTTAGTAGAAACAACACACACTGCTCTCATACATTAGATCAGTAGATATTGGGCTTCTGATATGACATGAGGGTGATTCGTTTGAACAAAGGTCACAATTGCAAGCCTGTGAGTTGTGAGATGAATATGATGTTTAATACATAGTCGTTTGAAGAAGATGGAAAAAGTCAATGACCCCACTAAGTGGGATGGATCCAAATATTCACTTGACAGTAGATACATTTAGATATCTTTTGAAAATAAAATAGACACTGATTTGTATTATTCAATTATGGAGAAAATGTTTGAAAAATAAATGAATGAGTAATGAGAGGGAATTATGGCCCTGACCCTAGAATTATGTAGTTATGTGGTGTGTGTGGTGATAGATGGTTTAAGACTAGAAGAAAAACGTAATTTGGTTAAATATCTAGAGTTAATGGAGTATATTTATATTTATTTGTACAGGAAATTGTAAGTATGTGTTTGTGAATATTACAGCCGGTACATTTATGGTGATTGGCTCTTAAATGGACAAAATATTTGTCTTTGAAGAAGGCATAGAAAATTGCTTGCTGGATGCCACATCTCTAGGACTGCGAGGGAAGCCAGGGACAGCTGAATAGGGTGAAAACCACAGTCCTTGACAATGAAAAACTGATAGCCCTTGTTGGGTTGTGACAATCTTGACTAAGACAACATCACTTACTACACTGTACATACTGTGATTCCCTCTATCCAGGAAATTCAAACCTAGGTGTTTTGCATTTGCTGTTGTGTCTGAAAGTTAGACTTTTTTCCCACTATCCAGGTGCATTACATTTGCTGCTGCGTTTTGAATTATGTTTTTTTTTTCCTCTGTCCGAGAGACTCAAGTCCGGTGGGCTTTGCATTTGCTGCTGTGTTTTGATATTTGGGCTTTTTTCCCTATATCCAGGACATTAAAATCTAGGCCTTTTGCATTTGCTGCATTGTCTCGAAATGTGGACTTTTCCCCCTCTATCCGGGAGACTCTTATGCAGTGTTTTGTAATTGCTTTAGAGGCATTCTTCCCTCTAGCCAGAAAACTAGACATCCTCACCTTCATCCAGCACCGTGCTCCCAGCTCTATGTGCTCCACCACCTCCACTGGGTCCAGCCCGAGCTGCACTCTAGTATTACAGCTGTGCTCCAAGTGAAACAACAGCAGAACTAAGTCTCCACATGGGTAGGAAGGGGATTGTGGCAGAGGTGGATGGAGTTTCCTGGGTGCGCGGCTTAGGTGTCCTTATGCTTTGGGTTAACTATCCCTAGCTATCCCTAGTTTCTGAGTATTGTGGGGGTGGTGGAGTAACTAAGGTACCTTAGTTAATGGACAATGAGCTTACCCTAGAACCACAAGTAAACACAATAATCAAGAAATGCTTCTTCCACTTGCACATGATCAAAAAGATCCTACCATTCCTCTCTTTCACCCACAAAACACAGGCCATCATATCATTTCCAGCAAAGACTATGGCCACAGCCAATACCTCAGAATGCCAGATTATCTACTGAAGAAACTGCAATGAATACAGAACTCAGCGGCCAGACTTCTCACAAAGGGACCCCATCAATCCAGCACTAAAGATGCTACATTGGCTGCCAGTCAAAAAACAAATCACATTCAAAACAATGTGTACAACACAGAGAAATCCACGGGCAAGGAGCAGAATTCTTACAAAAGAAAATTCACCATTTACCAGCCGACCAGAACGGTCAGATCCAGCAACAACATCTGCCTGGAACCTAAACTATACACACGGAAAAAACTCAGTGGTCTCGTCAACTCAACCGGACGAAAATGAACGAGCAACACCCACAACCCTCGGAATGAACACACAAATGGCAAAATGGAAGACTAGATCGAACCACAAGTAAGTGCAGGGAGGTGGAGGGAGATCCGAGTGAGAGGGAGACCTGGGTGCACCCGTTCCCAAGGAGGACCCTACCAGAGGCTGTGGAGGGAGATGTGAGCGTCCTAGGTTGAACCACATACAGAGGGCATTAGAGTTGAAGGGAAATAGTGGCAACCAAACAGCTATACCATGGGGCACAGGGAGCATATGGGAACATGGGAGATCGCCCCACCCCCTCAAGGGGCACAGTGAGGTGATGGTGGCTGCACACCAGAATATGAAAGGGGAAAAAGCGGTTTCAAAATCCATTAGTCTAAACACGGAGGGGGGAGGTGCAAAAGGCATTACCACTAAACAGCTCTGCTGAAAACCCACAACTCTGCAGCACAGAATACAGACCCCTCTAGCACACCACAATGCACAACACTGTCAGGTGCCTAAGTGAAGGGGATATGATGGAGCCCCACCACTAACCAACACACTAAAAAACCTGTCCCTCTGCTTACACCTCTCAAACTCTAAACGAAACACAACCATACCTCTACAGCACAACAAACCCTATGCACTTCACTGCACCACAACAAAACAAACCACACTTAGCCTCGCACAACAGCACATGACAACTACTGACCGAAAATCCACACCTACGTTCAGCACAGCACATCACAGCTCTCTTGCTCTTTTTCCCCACTTTTTTCCTGCTCAGTCCTGCTAACCTACCCTACCTTCTTGCTTTTCAGATCCGCCAGAGCATCAGAGGACAACTCAGGTGGTGATCGTGTGCAGCATAAAGGTGCTCTAACGTAACATAACATGTAGCTAAAAATGTGTTTGTTTCTGTAAACATATTGTGCACTATGTAGATCATGCAATTAAATTCTATGTTTGCTTTTGATCGGTCCATGAAGGCATGCAATCATGACAAGGACAGTGGTCTAAGAAATACATGTTTTTTTCTGACAAGACTTACTATTAGAGAGGCTGTGAACAGTAGCATACACACATCTTTGACTCAGTTGAGCTGCTTTCAAATGTACTCAGAGAGTCAGCATCAAAGCAGAGCCTTGTGTATGATGTAATACACAACATGAGCATAATTGTGAAGGCAAATCTGGGTGCCTTGAGGTCTTGCTGTCATTCCTGAGGGTGCAGGCGAATGCATGCCCTCTTTTAACATGTTCCTTATGCTCTCTGTAGCAAGTAGAACCTCTGGAGAGGGAAAGCTAAAGGTTGGTGGCACCCAAAGTAAACAGGGTGAAATGATTAAAACAGTGCTTGGAATGGAAACACGGAAGTGCAGGTACTCACTATCACACAACACCTGCATCCTGTTAAGAAGTGCTGGTATTCTCCCTTTCAACAGCTTCCTGGTGGGAAGTGCAAGTACTATGGGCCTCATTCCAAGTTTAGCGCTGCAGGAAACACAGTGGTGGTAATTCTAACCAATCATTAACAAATCATTATCATAACACTGTAATGAAAACCCTCGAACCATCTCTGGGCATTGCTCTGTTCATTAGGCCATCTATGACACTGTGTACCTGTGAGGTTGGTCCTACCACTTCACAAAGAAAGCATTTTCCGCAACTGAAATAAAATGTGTTACTCTCAGTATGGCCAAATGAATAACATCATGTACTCATTTGGACAAGGAAGGATTTGATGAATTGGTTTGTGTTTGGATTGGCAACTCAACATATTTTCGGTCCACATTTTCAGTATTTTTTTCAGTAATTATTACTTGGGCCTGATTCATGGAGGTGTTTTATAATGGTGCAATCCCATAGGAAAACGTTCCATGAATCTGGCCCGGACATGAAGGCAATGACACATGGATAACATACACCTGCCCAAGACGGTTTTCAACCACGAGAAGCACCTGGTAGCCATAATTAATACTGATTGCCATTATTCCAATGATTGCCCCCACTTCGGGCCGCGCACCACACCGGTTAACAGCCTGCCAGCCAGTGAACGAAGCTAGTGCCTGTTCGAGCGATCAGGGTATGGATAGCCTGTTAAGCCCCCCGAAGTTGGAGTGATAGCTATTCGCAACTTGGAGGTCCATCTGGGATGTAAATAGTTGTATTTTTATTCGTATTATTGCCAAGGGAGACGAGCTCCACGTGTATTATATCAGACCAATTTCCATGGACACAAAAAAAAAGCCACCACCATAGAAAAAAGAAAAAGGACGAAATCCCTTTTGTATTTCCACTGCAACAGCCAAGGAAGATTGTAGGTAGAGTGCCGACCCGATCAAACCTGCAGGTAAGTGGGGGGTCATGTGGGGTGTTTGGAGGTGACTTGGGGGTAAGAGTGGAGGACATAGGGGCTGGAGGAGGGTCTGGGGATGCAGATCAGTGGACATCAAAAAAAGATGGCAGCTCCAGGGGAAGGACACAGGTGGCTGGAGGAAATGGGGCAGGAAACTGGCAGTTCACACCCATGTTTCCAGTCACCTGATTGGATGAGCAGTGACAGCATATACAAACTCAAAATGCAGCTACTGACACGGATACTGAAAGCACAAAACTATTTCAAAGGGAAGTTATAGCATTGCATGTATGAAGCGGTTTAAAACAATTGAAAATGCACTGGATTTTGTAAAGCAGATGCATATTCCGACATGTTACAGGGGTGACCTTATGTATGCACAGATATGGTTTATCCCATGGTGCACAATTTTGCAATGCAGAAGAAAATATAGTACACATGAATACATGTTGGGCAGATAAATATGGGCAGACGACCCACAGAGGATGGCATTCAGGATGGACAGGGGTCACGGCGAGACATTGCGAGCAATTCATGTACATGATGCACGTGTTGTTTAGGCACTGGCTGGTCCTATACTGAACGTATATGCGAATTTCTAGTAGAAGTTCTCACACTAATTCCTCTGTAATATATGGTTGCCCATATTCTACAGTTTTCTGTGGGTTACTTGCACATGCTGCTTCTTTACACAGCAGGCCTTGACATCCATTTGCTTCTGGGGTCATAATGGAACAGACGCAGCATTGTGAATGTGCTCTGGCCTCAAACACTTGACAGCTCCGAGGTAAGTAAGTGTTTTTGACCGAATGGCCTATGATTGAAGGGGTGCATGTTTCGTGTCTGGGACAGGGGGGGACTTATCTGAAGCCCGAGGCCCTCTGGCCCAGAGTAAACAGCAGGCTGACATGAAATGCAAACCATGACTGACACAATAACAACATGAAATAGCCCTTTGTGAGAGGTCACTGCTGCTCGGATTCCGGGCCCGAGCCCGGATTAGGCTGTTGGCTGATAATACAGTCCCTTACACTCACGCAGGCCCTACACTAGCAGCGAATCAGAAACAAGAGGAAACTAAACGTTGTTAACGCTATTTGTTTGTAATTATTGTCCGAATGGGCACATACAGATTAAGCTCTGGTTGCAGTTCATATATATTTTGTTTTAATATAACGTTTTCTATCTGTGGCAATAGATGAAATCCACTGTCTGGTTTGTCACATCCTGCCCTCCCTACCCAATGTCCCACTAGACCGTTTTTATGTATTTTTTTTATTTTTTTATTTTAAGCTGTCCACTCTTATTTTCACTGCGCACCAATACAAAGACAAATGTACCAATGCTTTTCCCCTTTTCCTGTTTTATTGGAGGAGCATGCCAGTAGTAATTGCAGTCATTCAATTTCAGACTGTTTGGGGCACCGCAAATGTGTTTCATTAAAGGGCTATTTGATTTCCACCAGCACAGTAGCTGGGGGTAGGGGACCACCCTTGCAGAGGCCCCCCGGAGGCTTAACGCTCCAGTGGGCTCATTGTATGAGTAATGGAAAAGGATGCGGCCTGGGGTAAAGAGAAGAAAAATATGGCACACAGCCCTGCCAGGGAATTCAGCTGCATACAGCAATTCCGCTTCCTGGTGCAGACAGCACGTGCTGTAAAAGCGAATCCCATGCATTTTGTTAACAACTGAATAATGTGCCTCTTTGTTTCCCAAATGTCGCATTAAATATACTAAGATTGAAAACACACATAAACTGATTTGAAGAACGGCTGTTTTTTGTATCCGTGTTTATAATCCGTGATCAGACAAAATAAAGCGGGCGAAGGGGTCAAATGCATGTAGCAGGACAGCTGTTGTCACAATTGCCAGCCATCCGCACTGGTGCACCCACAGGCATATGTGAGCGTTGGCGCCAGCCGTCTCTTCCTCTGACGTGTCCCTACTTGCAGCTGACAGTTCCAGACAACAATACTGCACAGACAAGAGAGGTTTCAGCCGGGCCTGCTGTGGGCCTTGTGCCAGGGGTACAGTCGGGAACATTCTATTAGAAGTTGATTTTGCAATGAGAGACCCTTGTGTCGCACTGTCTCCTTAGCTTCCGTATGTGCACCGTACAAGTCAGGAAAAGACTCTCCTGGTGTAACTCGACAATACTGCACTGGTTTTTACTCTTGTTCCTATATATATTGGTTTTATTGGTGTATTTCTTCAGGTATTTGGATTCCCATGGGGTGAAACCACCCCATTTGTGTGCTATTTCCACTTATGACTGCCACACACAAAATGCCTGAAATAAATCAGTATTTTTGATGAGCGGCCTTAGCTGAAATAGTATGACAATAACTAGCATGTGGTACAAGTTGCAGACAAAAGGATGGTTGCACTAGGCATATGATTGCAATAGCCTGCAAATGATGTACAGACAAGAAACAGGTAGCACCACGCTACCCAACCCACTACAAAGTATATCCTCTGGCGATAAAAGCAGATACAGTCAAACGCCAATGAGGTTATGGGGGCTCCTTGTCTTACACCATCAGAGTGAATCTTAAGCCTGTCCTATCCCTGCTTTATCTTCCCAGTCTTGCCCCCCACCACCACCTAAAACCTCTGTTCATCCCAATCTACAAATCATGCCCTCCTCAATCACGGAGGACTCACAGAAGTATGAGGTTTCTTCCTCCTCAACACTTCAAACAAGACAAGCCCTGTGGGGCATGTGGAGCCAGCCTATACGCACATACTCTCTTCTCAATGGTTTTCTCCTAGCAAATGCCTGACCTAGCAAAGTCCTTGCATTAGGGTACAGGTGAAGTGATGAACCGCCCCATTGGTTGCTTTCCAGGTGATATCCCAATACCCCCAAGAAACATCTATACAAGCTTAGAAGTCCGTTGAGCACCATTGTCTGTCAGATTTGTCTTTGGAAGCTCCTCTCTCTGAAACACCTTATCTAGAAACCCAAACAATGCCTTCGAATCTGCCTCCATGACGGACTCCACCTCCACCCATTTGGAATAGAGGTCCATGAGGACACTATGATATGTTTTCCTGTCCCTTTCACCAATGACAGGGCCTACTATTTCAAGTACAACAAATTCTCAGGGCATGTTTGGTAACTCTAGAGGCCTAGGTCGCTGTGTATATGTTCTAAGGTATGTATCCACCTCCCCACACAGGCTGCCGTCTTCACTAGTTCTTCTATCTCTGCATCTTTAAACCCAGCCCCCAATATTCACTTCTCAATATCCCTGTGGTCTTGGTAATACCAGGGTGCCCCTCATGTCCCACCCCCAACAATCTGGGCCTCACACCTGACAGGGGTACCAAATCCCCTGCTTTGCACAGAAACTCCCCCTCTAGTCTTAGCTCACTCTTGACCCTATGCAATGCACCTAGCCTCTCATCACTGGTTCATCCTCTCCACTTGTTTCTCGCATAGTTAATGACCCTGAGAAGCTCTGCATCCTTGTTCACTTCCATCCCTGACCCTGCTCACTGATGATACCCTCACAAACCAAATGACTTGTTCTTCACACTTGTATCCTCCTTTGAACACTCCTGTATGGCTTTGTTGCCCAGCCCTGGAAAGTAAATCTGCCAACACATTCTCCTTCCCATGAACATGTTCCACAACATACTCAAGTTTCTGCATCAACGTGACACACCTTACAATCCTGTGGGACATATCATTTATGCTCCTTACTCTTAAACACACATATAAAGGCCTTGTGTTCAGTATGCACCGTGTATGCTATTCCCCATAGACAAGGTTTACCCTTCCTGATAGCCTATACTACACTAAGAGCTTCTCATTCAATCACAGAGTAACACACTTCAGAACCTTTTAACACACTTGATGTGAAGGCAATAACTCTGTCCACAACATTTTGCCTCCGCATGAGAACAGCTCCCAAGCCGGACTCACTGTCATCAGTCATAATAAATGTCTCAAATGCCCAAAGCTGATGCAATAGCTTGTCTCACACCATGAAACTCCATCTGACAATCACTGGTGCAATTAAATATGACGCTCTTCTTGCATAGCTCTTTATTGTTCTTACATCTTTCTGCAAAGTGCCTGGTAAGCCTTGAGTAGTACTCAACCATGCCCAAATATGACATAACAGCTTGCCTGTCCTTAGGAGGTTTCAGATTCAATATGGCAGCCACTGACTCACTTTTTGGTACTAAACCGTTATCACTCAACTTATGTCCCAGGTAATCTACGAACGTTATTTGGAAGCGACACTTTTCTTTCCAACCCGGTCCAATACCTGCAAAACTCTGGAAAGTCATTGATCATGTCCATCAATCCTTTCACCAGTAATCAAAATATCATCCTGGAAATATACAACTCATTTCATACCGCGCACTAAGCTGTGCATCACTTTTAGAATACATGTGGCTGCGGACACCAGTCCAAAGGGCATCCTCCTAAACCTATATGGGCCCTTGTTTGTAATAAATGTGGTACAATTCCTGGAATCTGGATGAAGAATCACCTGTTGGTACGCAGAGGCCAAATTGGGTGTGCTTCATACCTCAGACCCAGCAACCATGCTAACCAGCTTCGCAATGTTGGAAAGTGGAAACTTGTCCATGGCAACACATCAATTTAAGCCTGCAAGGTCTACACACAGTTTTACTTGTCACTTTATTTTTGGGACTGACCACAGGTGACACCCACTCTGATGCACACACCTTAGGACATATATGATGATGAAAACCCTTTAACCAGCTAGAGACTCCTTAAATACTTCACCAAATCTACCCTTGGGGATTCCATTATCGAGGCGAGTCACCACTGCAATGCCCAGGCACCCTGTGATTGTTGATAATGCCCATCTCACACTGTTCGTACTAGCCCAGGAATCTCCCTCCTTTCTTTGACACATATACATTGGCAACAGTCTTCTTATCCTGGCAATACATCTGTGCTTGCCCTCATTACAAGTGATCCCGCCCGGAAATAAGGTGCCGGTTACAACGTTCCCGGCTAGTTTTCTGGACAGCTCACTCCGAGACTGCTGGTAAGGGCTGTGAACTACCGGCAGGCCTGACCTGCCAGTAGTACATGCCCCTACCGGCAAATAATTAAATGAAGCACTGACACTGTCAGTAACAGTGCCAGTGCTTCAGTATTCCCATTCCTGTGGAGCCCTTTTGGACTCCACGGGAATGGGAACTTACTGTTCCACGCCGTCCATAATATCCTGGTATTACTGGGTTATCGGGCAGCAGAAACGGTAAGCCGAGTCTGCTGGTAGGCCACTGGTATTACCGGCGGCCTAAAGGCAACCTTGGAAGGAGGCCCAATGTGTGCACCATATGTATGTATCTTTCCATTTGGTGGACTAAGATTCACCCCTTTAAAAATGTGTAGCCAGGCATAGTTATTGATAATAATATTTTCAGACCCTGAATCAATGAGCATTGGCAAAACAATCACATTCACACTCACAATTGCAAATGTAATTTCTCCCTGCCTTGGTCTGGAACCCACCTGATTAACAGAGCAACTAACACCTTTCACTTTCTCCCTTGATGGTTCATCATCAACCTCATCTTCAGGCTGCATGTTGATTTCACAAATCCCCCATAATGAAAGTAGATAGCAAACTACTCATGGCCTACTATAAATCTAATCCTCAGAAACCCACTGTGATTTGTAGGGTGCATAGGGTATGTGCCCACACCTCTAACATTCTCAGAATTTACCAGCAATGATCCTAGATTTATGTTTGCAATATCTCCCTAATGGAAGGTACCTTAACTCCAAACTGAACAGGCGCTCCTCAGTTTTTCTGCACAGCTTTTCCTCTGATTTAGCAGGCTAATAATTTAACTCATGTGATTGCTCACTCAGGGCAAGCATCGGGATAACCCTAGGACCTGGTATTGTATAGATCTGACTCAGCCTAAATAGTCAGGAAAATAATCTTTAGACAAAAATATTTGTGGAATCCGAACATAGGTGTCAGTGCTTTGTGCCATGAAATAGGAACAGCCATATCTCGGGAGGATAGCTCAGGGGCAACATGCTCGCCTTGGAAGACAGATGACGCGGAGCAACACAGATTCGATCCCCGGGTCCACGCTTAGAAACCTCTAGATATTACGCGCGTTATAAATAACCTCTCATATAAGGAAGAAACGTAATATTAGCACAGCATGGAATGTATAAGCCTGACAATTGGCATGTTATGAATATAAGGAACCTTATTGTCTGTTTTACATGGAACAGATAAAGATACAGTAGCCCTGAGAAATACCTTTTGATGTCAAAACACGTGTTGGCTAGACGAGTTTGAAATAAAAGTCCTACTGATATATAACACTTTTTTAAAGTTTTTATTGACTGTTGTTTTCATAAGTTCATATCTTTATATAGTTTCCAAAGCAATAATGATCTCACATTTATATGAGGGTGTGTTTCCCTTATGCACATATATTATTTAGTATCTTTTTGATAAAAGAGGAATCTATTGAACTTACACTAAATCACCACACATAATGCAAGAAAGCACCAAAGATGTCATTTCACCAAAATGCCTGGGGTAGCGGAAGTGACATCACACACCCCTTCACCTCTGATGACATCACAGGAGGTGATGTTATTTGGCCCCACCCCGATGGAACACAACATTCACCCGTTGACAAAACAGGAAGTGGCATCACATAGCAATGTACACTACGAAAAATATGGTTACAATATCACTATAATGTGATATACATGTCATACAAGAATGGATCACCACATGTTTCGTTAAGATCAGTGTGTATAGGCCCCTATTACCAAATTACTGTAAATACAATCAGACGTCCATGGACAAATGATAATATGTTATTATATAGCACTTACGCTTAAGTGCTTTATATAGAATAAATATACATACAATATCACCCAACCTGTGGTGGAACTCATTTATCGACCTCAGTAGAATGAAAGGCTGAGTTGAGCTGTTTAAGAACAGACTAAATCAGTGACTCACCCCTTGAAATGTGCCTGAAATAGATCTTTAATGAGTTTAGCAATTAATGTATAGAATTCCAGAAAGACAAATTATTAGTTATTCCTGTTCGTTCTTAGTTAGGGTCACTGCTGAAAACGTTAGATTTATGGAACCCCTTTTTTTTTTTCTTCTATTTTTAGAGGCCTGAACAAGAAAGCCAGCCTCTCCAGAAGCAACGAGCCACATGGCAGGTTGCATTTAGGCACTTTTTTTTAGGAGTAACGGGAGACCACAGGGTTAGCAAGGACTACCTCAGGGGTCACAGTTGCAACCCCTGGCAACCCCTAGAATACGTCCCTGGACAGCACGTTTGAGCATAGGGAACCCAATGTTATCTCATATTTTTGCATGTTAGGGCACAATCATACCACCCCGCTCACACAGCTGTCCGATATTATAATCTCCAGGCGCTCATCATATGTTCTACTACCGGATTCTTCTTTACGGTCCTTACAAAAATACAGCTGTTCGGATGCCCATCATTCTACATAGCAACAGTGACTCCAATGTTGAACAGCTACCTGGTGCACAGCTTATAGAATGGTAACACGAGTTCATACCTGCCCTTATCAACCGGGTGACTCCTACATCATCTGGGTCCCAGGATTTGATCCGGTCACTTTTAATGTACTCATTGCATTTTTAACTTTACATGTGTGGCATGTATTTGGTGTTTATTTAGTTTTTTGGTTTCGATTTATCTATTGCATTTTTATATGCTTTGATTTTGGGTCTGAGGGAAACGCACGTTAAATAATCACCGGATGTGTGCATTGTTTATGGTTACGTGTTTAATATTTTAGTTTTTAGTTTCCCCCCTCCTCTTTATCCAGAACATATTGAATGCACTGATGTAAACTGCAAAAAACAGAATCCGTCTACTGTACAGTGCACTTCTCGATGAAGCCCAAACCAGCACCTTGTTCAAATGCAGTGCCCAGTTCTGCCTACTCTTCCCTCGCTCACACGGTAGGCGGAGGACCAAGGTGCTATTAGCACCTTGGTCCATGCCGGTAAAATACTGGCACCGCCTTGGTGGAAAGGGGAATTACCGCCCTATTCCAAGGTTTGCAGGGCAGTAATTCCCCCTTCCCCCATTGCCCTTCCCCATTCCCATTTTTGCCCCATAGGGCTCTATGGGAATGGGGAAGGCGCTAATTACGGTGCCGCAAATTGCGGTACCATAATTAGCACCCTGGTCCTTTTGCGGGTTGGTTTTTAACACCTGCTAAACACCAGGCGTTAAAGTACCTACCCGCAAAGGGACCTCGTAGTAAGGCGGTAAGGGTTAACGGTCACCGGTACCATTACCGGTGACCGTTAACCCTTACTGCCTTCCGTGTAATGAGGCCCTTAGCCTTTCACACCTGACAGCATCTAAGTCGCATGTGAAAAACAGAAGTTTGTAAAAACATTTAAGAGGGTAGGGCAGTATCAAGCACTCGTCGGGGGGTTTACATCTCCTTAACAGCACCCCTCCCCCCTTATTCGAAAGTCATCATAACCCAAAATCCAAATGCAAAGTATGGCAAGAAAGGTAATGATATGATATGATATGGCATTTACAACGCGCCTATACACAAGTGTTTCAAGGCGCGAATACACGAGTGTTTCAAGAAGTGAACAAAGGAAATCTGAACCATTGAACACATTCCAATACAATTGTCACACTAAAGAGACACTGTTATGAATACTATTATTTTACCAAAAAAACCAAAACATTGGTTTTAAAGCAGTACAAACATGTGGTTTGTGATGCTTCCAGTAAGCAGATACACCAAACCAATCGCCCAGCCAATCCATGAGTGTAATTGATTTACATAAGGAAATAAGTATAGATACTGTGAGCTGAGAACCCATACTGTATTGATTTATTTGTGTATTATTTATTTGAATGTTTGTGTACTGTGTTGTGTGTAGACCTAGATTTCGAAGCAGCAGATTACAGAATAACAGCGTCTTAAGGGGCACTATTCACAGAAGTGTAATGCCTGTTCCCTGCTCTTTCCTTTTTTGCATTTTTTCAGCTTTAATCTGACACGGTTCCATCTCCTTGATGATTGCTTTCCTCCAGACATGATGAATGTGTCGACTATTTAGGATGGCACATACACTCTGGGGGCTTTATACATGATGCAGTTGGTTTGAAGGCCATGGGTGCATGGATGAGCAACTAATGTAGTTTGATAAGTATGGGTGAAATGTGGCTGAATTTACTGACGCCTTTGATGTTGCGGTATGCAGCACTGAGGATGCATCTCATTGGTGCAAGGGTGGAGGAGGCACGCAGTGAGTAGGGCGTTTTCACAAACCAGCGAGAAAGGACGAGGAACTTTACTGCACAATTGAAGTTACTGTTTGGAATTAAGTGATTGATTTTCTAAAAAATCGAGATTTGGAAACCAATCTTTCAGGATGTTCTTTGCTATGTGTAATATATAAGGAGTGGTGTCTGTCAATTTGGAACCCCATGGACTTGGCGAATGGTGTCATTCGTGGTGTGAAGTCCTCTAGGTTCATGGGACACCGAGGTCTGGACGTGGGCATGTTCAGGGTTATTGAAGAGTGTAATTCCAGACCCACTGACAAATGGGTGCTCAACATCATTCAGCACAGTCATATACTGGAATTTCAGGAAACATGCCCCTTCATTCCTCCAGAACGAAGACAGGAACAAACTCTGCACCTCCTCTTGCAGGAGGTCTAGTTACTGCTAAAAATAGGGGGCCATAGAAGCCATTCCATTGCCCCCCACCCCCGAGGTTTGCTTGCACTTCAGATACTTCCTAGTGAGAAAGTCAGGTGGGTGGAGACCCATCCTGGACCTTGGGCAACAAGAGTTACTAAAATCGCAAATGTCCTTCATGGTAAAGCTTCAGCGTGTACTAGAGCAGCTGGAACAGGGGGATTTTCTCTTGTCCCTGGATTTGGAGGATGCATTATTCCACACATACATCCATCGGAAACACAACAATTTCCTTTGTTTTGTGGGGCAGGGGCAGCATCACCAGTGCATGGCTCTGCAGTTCGGGCTGAAGTCAGTACCAAGGGTCTTCTAGTACCTCCGGGTACCGGTAGTTGGCAATCAGGGCCAATAAGGCATCTACATTTGTTTTGTTAACGGTTTTTACACCGTGCACTGTTGCCACCTATGTGGTTTCTTGGCACTCTGGCGGATCTCTAAAGCAAGGGAGGAAGGAGGTAAGTTGGTAGGAATGACCGGGAGAAAAGAGCAAGAAAGAAGTGAGGTGCTGTTGGCAGATTAAGTTCAGTTGACACCGTTCACTGAGCGAAGGTGTTTTTCAGTTGGTACCTGCCATGTTGTGTTGGGCGAGGCTATGTGTGGTTTGTTTCATTGTTTTGGTGTAGTGCGTGCAGTTTGTTCTGCTGTAGAGGTATGGTTATATTTAGTTCAGATTTTGAGAGGTGTATGCAGAAGGATGAGTTTTTAGTGGGCTTGGTTAGTGGCAGTACCCTTTCCTGCCCCGCTGTTATGACTAACTCTGTCCCATATCTGTTCCCCTGTCATACATTCTGGTGTGCAGCAACTACCAGCCTGATGGGTTCCTCTAGGGATGTGTTCCCTGTGCCGTGCCCTGTGATCTGTCTGTGATATTGCTCCCTAACACAGATAAGCCAAGTGAAAGATATGGCTCACCTACACAAGCTCACCAACACAAATGGGCTACACCCATGGAGAAATACTTAGGTTTGAGATATCGGAGCAGTGGGAGAAAAAATGCCTGAAATTTGAGACACTGCAATAAAATAGAAAACACTTGGATTTGAGATACCTGGGAAGTTGGAAAAAACACCTACATTTGAGATATAGCAGGTGTACCCTTACCTGGATGACTGGTTGATCTTTGCCTAATCTCCGCCGCTAGCCCTGCAAAACACAAACAACCGTCTGATGCCTGACTAACCTGGGATTCTCCAATTTTCCAAATTCATGCATGTTGCCATCTCAGAAGGCTCTGTTCCTGGACTCAGAATTAAATACACTGCATTGTATATCCATATCCAGGATATGCCAGGGGATAAAAACGTGAAGACATAAATTATCATGAAAACAGGGGTGAGGGTGGAATAGGCATCACCACTAAATAGCCCTGTAGACAACACACAGCCCTGCACAGAATATAGGAGGGAGACACTCCCCCCTGCACAGTACAAGATGCAACATTGTCAGGGACACATACCAAAGGCCGCCAAAGCAGAGGAGGTACGATGGCCGGCCACCAATAACCAGCCCACTAAAAAACTCATCCTTCTGCTTACACCTCTCATACTCTAAACAAAACACAACCATACCTATATTGCACAACACACCACACACACCCACTACACTGCAACAACAACAACACATGACAACTACCGACCGAAAAATCACACCTACACTAAGTGAATGGTGTAAACCGAACTGAAGCTGCCAACAGTACACCACTGCTCTCTTGACCTTTTCCCACTAAAGTATCTACCGTCTTTCTTTGCCAATCCACCAGAGCACCAAGGGACCACTCTGGTGGTGTAAGTACATGGTATAAATGCCCTTTAACATAACTATTAGCATTTACATTTGTATTGTATTAACAAAGCACCAAAATGCATTTAAAAAAGGACACTCCCAAAAGACGTTGGTGGAGGTGAGAGTTGAACACAGCTCTGCTTACTTCTTGCCACCCAAGGCAAATGCTTTAACCACTTCACAACCGAAGCTTTGACAAGGAAGCCAGAAAAAGAGGAGTTGAGTGTAAACCCATTCCTACACATCGCAATGTACTCAGCTACAAAGTGACAATCACACTGCACTGCAAAATAGTATTCAAGGCTCATTGATGGTCTAAGTGTGTTTGTGTTTGTTTCTGTTTCTGTTTACATTGATACTGTTATGAAACCAACCTATAGAATCAGCTGCAGCAACACCCTGTGCATGGTCACCAGTTCCACGAGCATGCTTAGGCCCTGCCCACAGAAAAGAGGTCTGCCACAGAAAAAGAGGGTCTCATATTAGGAAAAAGGGTGCATTGTGTGTTGGCTGATATTTCACACATAAATAATAGTGCCTCTTATCCGGGTTATACAGTAGCAACACTGTTAGCCCTTTGCCCCACGTTACAGTATAGTTTATACCACCCACCCCCGCTCCCACTTGCTAGACGTTCAACATTGTTTGTCATTAATTAATTAAATCCCAGCTCACGAGGTGGTGCACACTTTTTCTCTCTTCTTATCCGGCCCCACCTCATCCCCACCACAGCCCAAGCACGATACAGTACACTTTCATGTGTGTGCATATTCACCTGTAACTGCTCTTGCATGAAAGAGGTGTATCCACACCTAACATGATTTTATTCTGCCCACCCTTTGGGAATGGATGGTGCACGGATGATTGCAGTCCAGGCACTATGGACGTTGCGTCTCCACTCTTTCTATCATTACTTTGCCCCTGTCCCAATGCAATGCAGTTGTCAAAAATGTCCAATCATTTAAAATCAACTCGCTAATGTATGTTCGGTAGCTGCTATCTACGCACCTACTAAATTGATTTCCTAGTTCAATTGTTGCATAGCCAGATTCATAGCCAGAGGCCAAACTACTGCCCTCCAGAGCCCCGAGCACACTCCCACCTGCCATCTGCTGCTGCCTGACTGCCTGCTGCCCATGTGCCCTGCCATTTGCTGCCTGCACATCAGCCAGGGGTGCTGTTGCTGTGACCACCCCTGCTGGAACAGAAGACTCCTGACTGGGATTCCATCGCTCCACAGCCCAGCCCCAGGACCCAGTTGCCCACCCACTCCTGCCTCTGGGGTTGTCATGTCGGGGCAAACACCATCTGAGACCACTGACAACCCCCGGCCAGAGAGGCACAGGGGCACCAGCTTCACTGCCACCGAAGTTGGTGTCCTGGTGGAGCAAGTCCTGGGGCAGTATGATGCCCTCTTCGGAAGTAAGCGCGCCAACAAGGAAGGACGGACTCGGATCTGGACGGACATCGTGACTGCCATCAACGCGGAGGGGGTGGCAGTCCGCGACTACCAACATGTCAAGAAGCGCTGGGATGACTGCAGGTCCAGGACCCTCTTGAAGGCCCGGCGCCTCGTGGAGGGGGGCCGGGGCCGCATGAGTCACATCCAGATGAGGGTCCTGGAACGCGTAGGCCCAGCGCTCCACGCCCAGATTCTTGAGAGGCAGACCCGTCTGGAGTTGAGCGGTAAGTGGCCAAGCATTGCTGTGTGAGACAAGGCATGTCGCAGTGTGCTGGTTGTCTGATACTTGCCTGTATGTGTGACATAGGCAATGTATGCATGTGTGTGTGCAGGGACGTCATGCATGTGAGACCAGTAATGTGTGAACCACACAGTTGGTGCATGTGTTCAAATGCAACATGGGTTGCCCTATGCGGAATGGCCACATGAAAGCATGCCAGTCTCTGTTCCTGGACATGGGTGGGGGTGAGGGATGGGTGCTGATGCCATGTACATGTAGGCTGTGCATGCTTGTGTGTCTGACCTGTGTGTCTGTGACTTGTGAATGCCAGGGATGCATGACACATGTCTGTTGCAATGTTCAGGTTCACTGATGCAGCCTAGTCATCCTTGTATCCACTGTGTCTGTGGTGTACGAGGCCAGATGGATAAAACTAGGGTGAAGTGTGTGCATGTGATAGGCATGGCCCATGATGCATGTGAGTTCCAAAACAACATTGTATGTTCCAAGAATCCCTTGGATATGTATGCTAATGTCCATAGCATGCGCCATGCCTGTTACCGCATGTGTTTTACCTGCACTGAGCCATGTGTTGTGGAGGGACATGATGGAAGTGATCTTTGGCAGTGCCACTCATCTGCTATTGCTTCCTGTCTAGGGGACCATTGTACAGTACCCTGATGCTTGTGTTCTATGTCTCCCTCTACACAGCGCCACGTGAAGAAGAGGGCGGAGACGGCTCTGTGGAGCAAAGCGGCGGGGATGCCCCCACGGCTGCAGCGGAAGGGGTGGGTGAGCCCCCAAAGGGGCTTGCAACGGCGGAAGATGGGGTGGAGCCATCCAGGTTGGTGGTTTCAACAGAGGAGCAGGAGGCCGCTACTGAGGCGCACATGGGGCATGGTGGGGGCATCCCTGCTGGTGCAAGTGTTGCAGTCCAGGGGCAGGAGGCAGCACAGGTCGCCGTGGAGGGGCCTGTGCATGTCACTGTCCCTGACACTGTGACTGCACCACCATGCACCAGCAGGGATGCCCCATCCCAGGCCCGTCCGCAGGTAGGGGGGATGTCCATGTCATCTGACTCCCCTCCACCTGCGGACGAGGGGACCCCTGGCCGTATGGAGAAGGTCCTGATTGGTGTCACGTTGCGCACAGGTGCAATTTGTGATGAGGTGCGTGCTTCCCGGGAGGAGCATGCACATCATCACGGAGAGCACTGTGCCGACGTGGCCCAGTTGGGAATGGCCATGGTCGGGGGTTTCCTACATGTGTCGGCCAATCTGGCGACCCTCTCCTCCTCTGTGGAGACTATGCACCAGTCGTTCTCCATGCCGTCTTCCGGCCCAGATGCAACCAGGGCCCCCCGTGGACCTGCCCCAACCAATGCAGCTGGCTCGGTGGGGATCCCATCCCTGCCACAGTCGGGAGTCGGAGGTCCAGCATGGGTGGACACACCAGCAACTGGACCCCAGCAGATGGAGGATGTGACGGCATCATCGGGCAGGGCACGTGCACGACGGCGTCGGTGGATTCCATCAGCCTGGATGCCGTCGTGCTGGCACAGGCAGTTGCGTCGGAGGCAGCGGCAGGCTCGATGTGGGAGGCATCATGGCTCGGGGCCATCAACATCAGGGGTGCAGGCATCGGCCGGAGGGCAGGAGAACCCTGGAATGGGAGTGGCTTCCGTGTGGGAGCGGTTGGGCCAGCAGATAGGTGCAGAGCGGCAGCGGGCAGAGGAGGAACGGCTCACAATGGTCAGGGCGAAGAACTCCATGCGGAGGGCGCTGAGGCGGGCTGAGTGCCTCGAGGGTCTTCGCAGGGAGTTGGAGCTGGACACTGCTTTATCCCTGCGAGACCTCGGGGCCAGGGAACATGCCCGCCTCCAAGCCATTGAACAGGAGTTCGATGATGCCCTGGCCCATGACAACATCCAGTGAGCTGTTGGACTAGCCCGCTGCCCATGTAAATAGTTATGTAGTTAGTGTTTGGTTTCCTTTGTTTTTTAATTTTTTTTGGACCTTTGGACATTGGCCCCATTTTTGTATATAGTTTATTTTATTAGTTAGTGTTGTTAGATAGGTTTCATTTCTTTGGTTGGGACAATGGACCCTGTCTTGCTCGTCTGTACATAGTTCACTGTTGGATTTTATTTCACTTTCACAATTTACCCATGGAGCAATGGCTTTCAATTATTATTTCCCATTGGATTTTCTTTTGTGGACAGTGACTTTGGACACCATTACTTTGGATTATGATTTTTGCTTTTGCTTTTTTTCACGGACATGCTTCTTTTCATTTCTGTACATTCCCATTTCTGTTTCTTTATTTTTGAATCTATTTATGTTTCCTGTAATACATATTTTTTTATCGAACTTCAATGTGTAGTATCATCTCATTGGTTTCATGCATATCATGATATGGGTTCTGAGATTCACTGACACCCATTGGGTGTATGTGAGGGACATGTGTTTGTTTCGAAACTTGCAATTGGTGTTCTGTCATGTAATTGCCATTTCAGAGTGGGTGGATGCAATACTCAGGTGGCTGTTTTGCATTTGGAGGCTGACCATAGGGACCAGGGATCTAGATTGTGAGGACATGTTGGCTGGGGAACATGAGTTGGGGACTGCTGGCAGGCGCCCCACAGTGCTGGGGGGGTGAGGGTGGTGGGAGACATGGGTGGGGGCCTGATGGAGGGTGCCCCTGCACTGCTGGGGGGTGGGTGGGGTGGGAGACATGGGTGGGGGCCTGCTAGCAGGTGCCCCACAGTGCTGGGGGGTGGGGGTGGTGGGAGACATGGGTGGGGGCCTGCTGGCAGGTGCCCCACAGTGCTGGGGGGTGGGGGAGGTGGGGAACATGAGTTGGACATGGGTGGGGGCCTGGTGGAGGGTGGCCCTGCACTGCTGAGGGGTGGGGGTGGTGGGAGACATGGGTGGGGGCCTGGTGGAGGGTGACCCTGCACTGCTGGGGGGTGGGGGGTGGGGAACATGAGTTGGACATGGGTGGGGGCCTGCTGGCAGGTGCCCCACAGTGCTGGGGGGTGGGGGTGGTGGTGAACATGAGTTGGACATGGGTGGGGGCCTGCTGGCAGGTGCCCCACAGTGCTGGGGGGTGGGGGGGTGGGAGACATGGGTGGGGGCCTGGTGGAGGGTGACCCTGCACTGCTGGGGGGTGGGGGTGGTGGGAGACATGGGTGGGGGCCTGGTGGAGGGTGACCCTGCACTGCTGGGGGGTGGGGGGGTGAGGAACATGAGTTGGACATGGGTGGGGGCCTGCTGGCAGGTGCCCCACAGTGCTGGGGGGTGGGGGTGGTGGGGAACATGAGTTGGACATGGGTGGGGGCCTGCTGGCAGGTGCCCCACAGTGCTGGGGGGTCGGGGTGGTGGGGAACATGAGTTGGGCATGGGTGGGGGCCTGCTGGCAGGTGCCCCACAGTGCTGGGGGGTGGGGGTGGTGGGGAACATGAGTTGGACATGGGTGGGGGCCTGCTGGCAGGTGCCCCACAGTGCTGGGGGGTGGGGGTGGTGGGGAACATGAGTTGGACATGGGTGGGGGACTGCTGGCAGGTGCCCCACAGTGCTGGGGGGTGGGGGTGGTGGGAGACATGGGTGGGGGCCTGCTGGCAGGTGCCCCACAGTGCTGGGGGGTGGGGAACATGAGTTGGACATGGGTGGGAGCCTGCTGGCAGGTGCCCCACAGTGCTGGGGGTGGTGGGGACATGAGTTGGACATGGGTGGGGGCCTGGTGGAGGCTGCCCCTGCACTGCTGGGGGGTGGGGGTGGTGGGAGACATGGGTGGGGGCCTGGTGGAGGGTGCCCCACAGTGCTGGGGGGGGTGGTGGGAGACATGGGTGGGGGCCTGGTGGAGGGTGCCCCTGGTGGCTGGGGGTGCAGGGGGACATGCGTTGGTGGGCAGTAGTGCAAGTTGACATGTGGGTTGGCTGGGGGGCATGGCCATGGTGGATGGGGTGCCTGCAGGACATGTGCAGGGTAGGCCCCTGTGGTGTGAGCCACCTCCAGTGGCCATGGAGGGTGTAGAGGGAACACCTGGGAGGACCCACACGTGCAATTCACGTGTGGTGCTCCCCGCGCACCCCTGTAATACACGTACCCTGATGGAATCGCGTGTGGAACTTCCTGCGCACCCCTGGAATACACGTACCCTGCTGATGTTGCGTGTGACACTTCCCCCGCACCCCGAAGTACACGTACCCTGATGAAATTGCATGTGGAACTTCCCTCGCACCCCTGTAATACACGTACCCTGATGGAATCGCGTGTGGAACTTCCCGCGCACCCCTGGAATACACGTACCCTGCTGATGTCGCGTGTGAAACTTCCCCCGCACCCTGAAATACACGTACCCTGCTGAAACTGCGTGTGGAACTTTCCGCGCACCCCTGAAGTACACGTACCCTGCTGATGTTGCGTGTGAAACTTCTCCCGCACCCCGAAATACATGGACCCTGATGAAATCGCGTGTGGAACTTCCCGCGCACCCCTGAAATACACGTACCCTGCTGGAATCGCGTGTGGAACTTCCCGCGCACCCCTAAAATACACGTACCCTGCGGAAATCACGTGTGGAACTTCCCGCGCACCCCTGAAGTACACGTACCCTGCTGATGTCGCGTGTGAAACTTCCCCCGCACCCTGAAATACACGTACCCTGATGAAATTGCGTGTGGAACTTCCCGCGCACCCCTGAAATACACGTGCCCTGCTGGAATCGCGTGTGGAACTTCCCGCGCACCCCTGAAATACACGTACCCTGCGGAAATCACGTGTGGAACTTCCCGCGCACCCCTGAAATACGCGTACCCTGCTCGCACGGGGCCAATCGCGTGTGGAACTTCCCACGCACCCCTGAAATACACGTACCCTGCTGAAATTGCGTGTGGAACTTCCCGCGCACCCCTGAAATACACGTACCCTGCGGAAATCGCGTGTGGAACTTCCCGCGCACCCCTGAAATACACGTACCCTGTTCGCACGGGGCCAATCGCGTGTGGAACTTCCCGCGCACCCTTGAAATACACGTATCCTGCTGAAATTGCGTGTGGAACTTCCCGCGCACCCCTGAAATACACATACCCTGCGGAAATCGCGTGTGGAACTTCCCGCGCACCCCTGAAATACGCGTACCCTGCTCGCACGGGGCCAATCGCGTGTGGAACTTCCCGCGCACCCCTGAAATACACGTACCCTGCTGAAATCGCATGTGGAATTTCCCGTGCACCCCTGAAATACACGTACACTGCCGAAATCGCGTGTGGAACTTCCCACGCACCCCTGAAATACGCGTACCCTGCTCGCACAGGGCCAATCGCGTGAGGTACTTCCCGCGCACCCCAGTGATACACGTAGCCCGCTTGCCGTGCTGGTACAGGGTTAGCGCAGCCCTTTGTGCTGGATTGGGGATTTTGATGGCTTTTCCCTGCGCGAGAGGCGTTCTTGGGGGCGTAACTGGCGCTGCTGCAGGGTCGTTGCGCCACTGTGCGCCACGGCTGGTTTTGGTGGCTTGAATCCATGAATGAATACGCTGTGCGCGGAAATGGATTTTAGTGCACGCGGCTGGCGCAGGGATTCGCACGCGCACACTGTGCGCCAGCCGCGTGCGCCACTTGTGCGCTGAATTCTATGAATTACCCCCTAAGTGACACATATAAGACTTAATTTAAAAGAGCAAATAGCAGCGTTGTTGGATATATATCGGCATCATGGTATTGGTCATCTGGATACATTTCTTCACCTAATACTGAAATGCATTGACGAATGGCAACTGATGTCCCCGGGAGGTGAAATTGGAATCTTGGGTGACTTTAATGCTGATTACTTGTAGGCTCAGCCGGACTTGCCTCTTCCCTCTCTTAGTTTAGGAAACAATCAACGTGGCCAGATACGGAGGACAGCTTTGGAGGGTCTTGGGCTACTTATGTTAAATGGATACATGGAGAGGGATAATCCAGCTAAATGTGCTTGGTCAAATGGTTCATCTGAGTCAACTACAGACTACATCTTTGTCAGCTGTGGATTGTATGAAAGCTGCACCTACTTACACATTGTCCCAACTAACCATATTGACCATAGATATTTATCCACTGAGTTTCAGCTCAACACATCATCTCAAAAGAGGTCAATTTATGTATGTTCTAATTTAAGAGTTGACTTGAATAAGGTGGAATGGAACTACTATTAGTAGGGTCAATGAGGTGGCTTCAGAGTGCCTGGAACATTCCTCAATGGAAGGGCGGTATATCACGTTTATAGTTGATAAGTATTGGGAATTTCTAGAGGAACTATATTCAGACAGTGTGTGCAAAGAAGCACAGAGGGTTGCCCTGTTAAAAGCACATAGACATGAATTTGATCCAAATGTAAATCGCAAAAAGGCCCTACAACAAAAGATTAAGTTTATTAATAAGGATGTTAATCTTTCACAAATCCCCCAAATGTTCTACATTAAAATGACAAAGCCAGCCTATAAGAACTGGGCAAAGAGCAATCACTTTTTGAGCTATTAGAGAGATGCATACAAAATATTTTCAGTATTGGAAAAGCAACTTGTAAGCACTTGTTGGTGCTTTATGAATAATCTTGTCTGTTCACAGCCTGAACATAGAGTCTCCTCAGTCTCAGAAGATCGATGGGTGACCCATTTTGCTAAGGCTCTTGGGGGTTCGCCACAAATTGGGTCGACCAATATACCATTGCCGGACTCTGTACTAGACCAAGGCACTGAGGGTAGCCCATTAACAGATTGTCGAAGCTATAGGCAAGATTAGCGCCTCAAGAACCAGTGGTCCAAATACTCTGTCTAATACATTATTTAAGTGTGGGCCACAAATATGGGATCCATATTGTCGATTTTATTCAATGATATCATGTCCACGTGTGTATTTCCAAAAACATGTCTTGCACATACATATTGCCAATTTTCAAAAAGGGTTCCAGGACAGACCCCCTTCATTTTCTCCCAATAGCAATAGCAATAGCTGATGCTAATAGCAAGTTATTTGTTACGCTTATTTTAGATCACCTTGAAAATTGGCAAACATCGATTAGTAGAATTCCTGTAAGGCAGACTGGATTTTGCAAGTACAATGCTACTTCTCTCAATGGATTCCTGTTGAAACTAGTCTCTAAACAAGTAGCCTGTAAAAAATGTGACTCAATGTTTGTGGAATCCATTGATCTATCAGCCACTTTTGATGCATAGATCGTGGTCTACTGTGGAGTAAACTTGTCAAATGGGGAATTCCGAACGGCCTGCTTAGGCTTATTATTTGGCTATACACTAGAACTGAGATACAAGTTATATTAGACAAGAAAGGTACTTTGTCAAGGAGCATACCAAGGCACCGAGGGGTCCGCAATGGGTGTATATTTGTGGCAACACTTTTTAATCTGTATCAGAGCGATATTGGTGAATAACTTGACATAGCTGGCTTGTCTACTCCTAAAATTGATCAATTGAAATTATTGTGGTTAGTATATGCTGCTGATTTCCTAACAGCATCTTTTGACCACCTTCTCTAAGTTTGATGATGTCGATAAATTAAAAATCCATTTTATCAAAACAAAAATAATGCATTTTACTGGGAAACACGGCTCTGTTAAATTTGAGTGGCAACGTGACAATGTAAAGCTGGAAAAGGTGAAAGGCATTGTCTATCTGGGATTCCCGATATCTACAAAACAGAATGTAATTTGTGATAAGGACTGGTTGTTTTCACTGTGAAAAGCATTGAGGAACCAATTGGTGCGAGTTGATGCTAAATATGGGACATATTCAATTCTTCCTGCACTTAAGTTTTATGAAGGAGAAATTATTCCAAAATTATTTTACGGATTTGAAATGCTTCCATTTTGGGCTGTACATCTGCTTCCTGCCCTAGCAGGTTGGTTGTGGAGAAGGACTTTTCAAGTGGCATAAGGCACGCCCTTAGCAGCCCTTCGATTCAAACGTATCATTAGTTAATTAAGAGGTCACACCCAGTGGAGGCTCCTTTGGCTGTGCTATAAGTTCTTGTGTCCACCATGCACTCTCTCACTATGTGAGGAAATTAATAGGGTGCTGGTAAGTGGTAAAGACATCTTTTCTACAGGTGTTTTCGATTTCATGCAATTAGATAGTAGGAGAACTAGATCTCACAGTTGACGACCTTAAAGAAAACCCATTAAGAGTTAAATAAACATCTTTATAGGTATGACTGAGCAAATACAATGGAGTCTATGCACACATATGAGTCACTGACTCACCTAAGGACTGATTTTAAAACTGTAGGAACGGTTGCCCCTTACCTTGTTGTTTATACAGATAAAGCTGTGAGACGATTGTTCTTAAGTTTTGTATTAATCAAATTCAGACTAAGGACATCTTATTACGTTACCATATCATAAAGTCTGATCAAGGTGTATGTAGGTTCTGTGGAATGCTGAAAATGATAAAAACCATGGAGAATTTGATAACTGTTTGCCAATTGATTCGGGGTCAACGGGAAATACATTTTAGATGGTATTTACCCATTGTAAATATTATGATGTGTGACTCTTTTATGTGATTTTGTCTGGCAGGAAGAGCCACCTCAGTGGTGATCGCAGTCACACGTTTTATCAAATCACTAAAATTGGAAAGATCTGTAAATTTTACATGTAAGTATTTGTAGATTATGAATTGTGTGTCTTTGTATTTCTGAACTGTTAAAGGATCTAATGAATGGTGATGAATGTAGTTTATTAATTCTTTTTTTACTCATTGCTCTTTTAATAATGTTTTTTTTATATGTTGTAAAGATTTGTAGTTTGTGAATTGTAAGGCTTTTGTTTTTTTAATTGTTAAAGGATCTAATGGATTGTAATGAATGTAGTTTATTAATTTGTGTTTTAATTCAAAGCTGTTTTGTTAAAGGGTTTTAAAGAAACCACATAACAATTACAAAAATAAATGTGGTTTGTTGTCTTCAAGCAACCTGATTTTGTTTAGCACAGTATGGATTGAGAAGTTAGTACTGAGCAGTGGAGAGTTGCAACATCATCGTCCTTTAGTTTTATTGATATGCTGATTGGTAACTACATAACTCAAATAATGTCTTTATAGTGGTCTGGGGATATATGCATAAGTGCATATATAGTTTTAAATTTGGTTTCAATAATTCTGCTGCGATAGTTCTGGAATGACTTATGTCAAAGGTTGCCCATACAATTCAGTTACATTCTGTATTTTGCTTTGTTTGGTTCATTGTTAGGTGGTCACACTTTTCATTTTGACCAAAGATGAAGTTGTGTGGGCCATTTGTTAATTTTAGATGAGTTTATTTAGTGGAATCCTGTGTGAATTATGTCATCTTGGTGAATTTCTACCTTAAATAGTGTGGAATGAGTTAAAGTATTTTGTCAGCACTCTTGTTCCAATGGTGGGACTTATGGACAAACTTATATATTTTAATTGTGTGCGTTTTAACTTTGAGGAACCATGAAATGTTCTATTTATTTATTTACTTGTTACATTTATAAAGCGTGCCTAATCCTCGGGCATCTGGGCGCTTGAGTTTTTCCTTGGGTGCACCTGGCCTTTACCTCAGCTTTGAATCATGAGTGTATCATTAGTGATATTGTCGTTTGCGTTATTGCAGATGTTGCTGTTTTCCAGCTTTCTTTGAATGTTTTCCCCACTGCCACAATTAAACATTTAATCCACTGCAGCTAGTAACAGTTACCACGTCATGTAAGTCTATGGTGAGTCTGATTTATTTTGTTATTTAAATTTGTAGCAAAATAAACCAATCATTTATAGCTTCTCTATTAACAAATTTTGTATTGTGAAGTATTAATATGTTTAATGCAATTTGCAGAACATTGTGCCTGTATTTTTAAATTCACAGTTAAGAAGCTGTACACTATAAGATATAACAGTTTACAGCTGTATTTCCTAATATGTGGTCTACAATTGTCTTCTGCATTTATCATATCCTTTTGATAAATATTATGACATTTTTCATTCACTTTTATGAGCTTAGATTCCTCTCCTGGAGAAGGGGTTCTGCTCACATTGCGTCAGTTCTTATATTAAGGACCATTAAGTTGAATGTAGGACTTTGAATGATGTTCATTTACATCATTGTTTAAAGCAATATAACATTTTATAACATCATTACTTTTTTTGAGCCTCAACATGTTTCAATTGCCATATCATTTGTGACCTGAGAAGACTGTATGGATTAGTTAACACACAGTTTCTGCTAATTAACCTGTAAGAATATGGTGTTTGTTGAATGATTTTTTACACTGAACCATATATCTACTGAAGTTCTTTTTATATAATTTGTATAATTGTTCTTTTTTTATTTCATTAAAATTAAATTATACTTAATGTTTTATTTCATGAATTGAGTATGAATGTTTTGAGAACACATATGAAGCATTTGGAAAGACCTCATTGATGGTTGTCTCTGGCATTTGTATTTTTGAACTTCTTTCCCCAAAGTTTACTAATATATTTAAATGAAATAAGGGTGGTCATGTCAGCAATTGAGCTAAGGAAGGTGCAGGTGAGTGTGTGTTCAATCAAACTACCAGCACACATTTTTCCTCCACCCGTTCAGGTGATATGTTTCATCACACACATACACACCATGCCACACCTTAAGTAATCAGCTAGACCCTGTAAACATTGTTTTCCCCGGTGTGTCCCAAACAATGTTCCCCATTCCTAAAAGTGTGCTTTTACAGAAATGCAAGTGTTCATGCCAGCTATTGCACAGTACCAATTTAATGTGACTCACATGTAAGTGCATGTTCAAACAAGACATTTTAGCACACATTCTTATGCTGTCCAAGAAGGTGGTTTTATTGGCCAAATACTCCATCACTGTCACTAATGCCACTGTCTAAGTGATTATCAAGAATCTGCTAACAATTATATTCCAGCATGCCACAAAACCATTTCCCCTTCACTCAAATCATGTACATCAATTTAAAGTATATGCAAGTCCTCATGTCAGTGCTCATCTAAGTAGTGTTTTATTGTGCATTTAATCTAGCTGGCAAACACAAATTCATCCTGTTGTGTCAAACACCCAATCCGCCTTCTTCTAATGCCACGCTCGGAGTGATCACAAAGACCCTCCAAACAATATTTTCCAAGAATGCCCCCAACACCTTTTAACTTCTCTGAAATAACACTATTACATTTTAAAGAACTTCACGTGCTCATGCCATATGTGACTGGTGTGCACTATTCTTGAGAATCAAAATCAGTTTACATAAATCAAACCAATATGTATAATTCTTTCAGCAAATAATACAAACAATTAACCGTGCGTTTGTCTTCTTAAGACTATATGAAATCCTTAAAATATGACAGTTGCAGTAGACAAATTTCATTTGCTATGGATAATCAAACCAATTATAAGTAAAATACATGAAACAAGAATACAACATTTCAAATTCCAAAATAATCCCTATCAAGTAGGAATATTACATGCATAATGTCTCATCAAGTCATTGCTCATTAAAATCATACAGAAAGAACTTTGGAATTCATGTCAAAAGTTCTGTTTTTGAGGTTACTTAATGCGCTTCAGTTTAAATAATAGACTTCCTCAGCAGTAGGAGGACTTACAATGTATTGAAAATCAACGAAAGTTCAAATATAAAACACATTAATCCATAGATCTGAATTGCTCTAAACCAAAAGTACTCATTAGAAAACAACGTCTAATCTCCTTACTCAACAATGTCCAAAAATCAACTATTCCATCATCCTCCATCAGAGAAGTACCACATCACATGTTCACATGTTCAAATTCTAAGTGCCCTTCTGTTCAGATTTCCAGAGTTAATTTATTACAAATCTCAATTTAATCTAATCAATTAAAGGATGAAAAATAGCATTAACTCCAGAGGACTCCTCTAAATCTTACCCATATCCATCACGTTAGATTATTGCAACCGGCTTCTACTGTGTCACATTTACAAAGGCAAACTTAACGGACTCTCTAGATGAGTCAGACCTGACATTTTATCAACAAATCATATTGCCAGTTGATGGGATCCACTCTTTAAAACATAAACAAAAAGTCAAGATTAACCATAGTCACTCTCACATTTATTTATGCATTTATTTATTTATTTACTTATTTATTGTGCTACATTTTATTACAAACATTTCACAAATCCAATCCCCAATACAATCTAAAAAGCAATAGAGCAGAAATTCATTCATAATAAAATGCTCATCAGAATATCATAAAATTAATTCAAGATCCTAAGAAAAAAGCCTAAAAATGTAAGACTGGTATGTCTGTCCCAAATCAGCCAGCTCAGACCCAGATCAAGTTCAAATATTAAAAATGGAGTAGGTCTTTCTCTAAAGTAGTGTAAAATATATAATACATGCTTTGTGTTCCCCACTCATGAGCAAAGCCCAAAGACCTTCCATTGAAATATTCCCACATAAACCCGCAGCTTGAAGCACCTTTCGTATTAAGGTCAGTAATGACTCGTATTGGAACAACATATGTTTCACCGTTTCCAGCGTGCGCTCGCCACACAGTCGGCACTGCTTGTGTTCTCTTGGTGCCTGAGCCCGGGTGTCAGGATTCCGTCACTCAGAAGGATGAGAGCTATCAGGGCTCTGATTCTTACCCCTGCTAGACGCCGCAGGGGCACCAATCATTGGGCTACAACATCTGCATCTCCCCATTCATGACAAGGGCATTCTACGGCACTAGTACCTGTTCAGCAGCATCAACATCAGCCACGCGCAACTCCGCCTCTAAGGTTTTGTTACAATCTAGAATCAACCTGGAGGTTGCCATGGCGACTTTGGCACCATTACATTCTAACATACGATGCGTTGGCAGGCGGGTGCATTACGTATTTAGCTTACGAGTTGTTGGTACTCAGTGCTTCGGAATTTTACTAAATCTAGTCGCTACGTATTTTGCCTTTCTCTTGTTTCAACCCTACCCTCTTGTTCCTTCCTGTTCCCTTGCCTTGGTCCTTGCTTCTTGTTCTGCTCTCCTTGACATTAGAACTCTGTGCCGTTACTCGACTTGCAACCTGCCTGCTGAGTTTGTCATTGTCATAGATATCACGGAAACTGTTTAAATGACTTTGCACCTCTGCCTGTTTGTCCTGTTAAACAGATTTGGCCACTCCCCGGAATTATTGGGATCTTCCATACTGGTCTCAGGAACAACCCTTCACTACGTCTGACGCACCCCTCACGTATATTGCCTCAACCCAGCACAGGAACCTTTGGACTTCCATCCGTGTCACTACTAGGTCGTTAGGTGTCCGCGTTCCTTCGGGTCAGGTGAACCTCGGGCCTAGAGACTGCTGTACACCGCCGTCTTAGGCATCCGTGTGCTGTCAGGGCAGATCTACTCTGGCAATATACACCGAGGGGTGGTGACTGGATGAGCCTTTCACGACGGGTAAGTGTTTTTGTTCTGTTCTACTCCTTTTCTCTCAGTACGAGTGTCATCTGTATTGTGACAGTTTCTTCTTCTAATTCTTCAGGGGGAAATCACCAGCGCATCCACGCATTATTTTCTGTCATATACAGATGGGTCCTTAATCACTCCTCTGGGAATTCCAACACCAATTGCAGGTTAGCCAAAGTACCAAGTGATGGCTATGTTTGCTGCTTAATGGTCCTTGCTTTTTAACAGTCTTCCGACTCCGGCAGCTTTCTTCTACTCCCAACAGACGTTACCTGGTTTTCCGCTGGTGTCCTTTCATCTCTCGTCTAATTTATCTCTCTGTGTGTGCTATTACTCAGAGAGTTACATTGGTAGGGAGAAATCTTCGCCTACACTACACGGGCAAGATCTTCTACTTTTCAATTACAAATCAGGTATTCTGACACCGGGTTCACACAATTTCCTTTGTGCTGACCAGGTTACATTTTAATTTCAGATAGTCCCAGATCAACGAATTCCCAATGAGGCACTTAATGTATGTTACCACTTTCTCTCTTTCCTGAATAGAGTGTACATATTCCAGAGCATGAGAGGGAGTGGCCAGGTTTCATATGGGATTCATAAATACTACATTTGGCACCTAGAGTACCACTTGTGACCTTTAGTGGTCATCTGTCTGCAATGTCTGCTATCTTGACAATCTGGCTACCTGGCATCAACTGAGATAGAGATTGCAGCACATAGTATATCAGTTCTGTAGGGTATTGATAGGGGCATTAGCCAATTTCCATAATGTTGTAATGCAACTCAATGGCCTCATTCCGAGTAGGGCGCAAAGGGATACTGGGCACCGTTAAGAACATCGGTGCTGGTAAACCCTTTGCGCCCTACTACAAGGTCCCTTTGCAGCCCCGTCCTTAACGCCTGCTTTTACCAGGCGTTATGGACGGGATCCGCAAAGGGACTTCAGAGCTAATAACGGTACTGTAATTTACGGTACTGTTATTAGACCCCTCCCCATTCCCATTGAGCCCTATGGGGGCTCAAATGGGAATAGGGATTGACATTTTCAATGGGGACTTACCGGTCCCGCAAGGGTCGGACTAGACCGGTAAGTCCCTATTGAACGAGGGCGGATACGGTACCGGTAATGGTGCTAGTCATGGCGCTAATGGCGCCATGACTAGCACCAATCTCGGAATGAGGCCCAATGTAATCTTTTGTATGGTGGGCATGGTGTTAAATTCCTGGTATACCATTTCAATTGAGGTGCACAATGGTAGTCTCAATGGTCTTTTCAAGCTGGAATGTTCTAGTTTGCCCACCTCCTCCAGGTTGGCCTGTGTCATGATGATTGAGTTAATCTTGGTCTGGTACATTTGTAGGTGTATTGCAAGGGAAAACCCCCCTCCATTGTTAGCAAATGCACCAATGCAACCCAGTGTTAGAGATGTAATTGCTTTCATCTGGTCTAAATGTGCATGACCTCTGCGCCATAACTAAACTCTGAGACCTTAACTAACTATCTCTCACCTGGACCCTATGTATCATTTGGTTCATAGAGAGTGGAGTTTGATCTCCCTTGTCCTTTCCTTCGTGTCAACCAACACGTAAGAGAACACTGTATTCAGATGGACAAATGCACAAAAACATTCCCAAGTCATTTGATGTATCCCCAGATATGTGTAGACAGAGAACTTTTCAATGCACACCCCCTCTAAGTTCCAGCACACATTGTGTGGCTGTTTCGTAGTTGCATTGAAGACCATCATCTTTGTTTTGTTGGTGCTAATTTCCAAAGAATTAAGATCTGCATTCCTCTTCAAGTAGTCACTCACACATTAAAACATCACGCTCACTTAATTCATCTGCACTGCATTTCAAGAAATGTCTGAACTGAGGACTGAAACATGTACCTCCATCAGCATTTCATTTACCTGAAGAAAGAGCTTACACATGTTCATTCAAATTGACAGGTTCTGTAGCATGTTAATTCAGCTGTCCCATTTCAGAGCTATTATGAAAGACTGCTTAAAAGAATGGACTCAGGTGCATGGTTCGGATGCAAGTTACCTCAAAACCAAAACTCTTGGCTTACATAGAAGTAAACGTGTTCTTACCTCTCCAAAAATCAAGAATGTCAAGGATGAAAAACAAAACATTTTTGTAAAGAATGACCAAATATCATTTTATAGAACAATCAAGATTTTGGGCCTCATTTCGACCCTGACGGTAAGGGGTTAACGGAGCCGGTAAGGATGCCGGTGCCATTAACCCCTTACTGCCCTATTACGAGGTTCCCTAGCGGGACCCGCTCAGAACGTCTGGTCAGACCAGACATCCTTAGTGGGTCCCGCTAGGAGATCAAGTAGTTAATAACGGGCCCGTTATTAACGGGCCTGTTATTAGCTTCCTCCCCATTCCCATTGAGCGCTATGGGGGCTCGAATGGGAATGGGGATGGCTTCCCTGAAAGGGGAAATACCGGGTACTCCAAGGTTGGAATGACCCGGTAAGTCCCCATTCAGGGAACCCGGACCAGAATTTGGAGGCAGCCATGGTGCTAATAGCACCATGGCTGCCTCCAAACTCGGAATGAGGCCCTTTATCTCTTTTACTTCAAAATAGCTTTCACTTTAAGAGATCCTTGAACAGTCTCAGCCATATAACCATGTTTCAAAAACAAAATTGATGTGTAACATAAATAATCATGGTCTTTTTTTTCAAAACCTCTAGAGCAATTATCAGAGTGCTGTACCTTAGATAACCACCTATAATCAAAGTCCTATCACATGTATGTCCTAATACCATTTGCATATAGAGAAAACATAAGAGTGAGTATGCTCGGTATCATTAATACACTACAGGGGACTACCATCAAGCATTAACAATGAAAATAAATAAACTCCTAATGCATTTTAGGAATACATATCTACAAAAATATTGATTATCTTGGCTCTCTTGGCCCTGTTTCACACTTCAGATGATATTATATTGTTGAACCACAAAAAAGGTTCTTCTGCACTAGCAGGGTCAACAGTGAACTGGTTTAAATCCTTCCTGTCTGATATAATATCTAGAGTCAAGTTTAAAGAATATTCATCGGATCCAGAGGTCCAGAGGTGCAGTGAACCTCAGAGCTCCTGCTTGTCCTCATTGCTCATCACTATAAACATTAACCCTCTTCACAGTCTTTTGACTGACTGGGGTGTCACCTTTCAGAATGATGCTGATGACTCCCATATAGTATTTAAGCTATCAGGTTCGTATGATGATAATATTGCATTTTTTCTGGAGACAATGCAAAATGGATGTCGGCCACTTGGCTATGTCCCAACCAATCAAAAACACAACATTAATTAAAGAGCTTCCCAGGTGTATAACCTTGGAAAATCTGGATATACAATTCAGGTTCTGGATCAGGCATAATTTCTAAGTTTGAGATTTGATTGCTCACTTTCTTCAGCTTCCTGTATAAGCAGTCTATCACACTCTGTACACTCCCACCTATTGTGACAGAGAAGGCCCCTGATCTCTAAAAACAATTGTGCCATCTTATTTACAGCTATAATACTTGTCAAAGCAGTGTATCAGCCAGCTGCAAATTCTTCAAAATGCTGTTATCGTGGTTGTTACAAACACCAACAGGATGGCACACATTGTCCTTGTTTTGAGGATTTATATTGGCTCCTGATCCAAGCTAGGATCAAGTTCAAATTTTGGATCCAATTCTAAAATCACATTTATGGTAAATCTCCAGAATATATGAAATATAGATTCAAGTGGCATCAATCATTGAGACATCTAAGATCGCCACTGAGTTATTTTCTTGAGGTTCCTAGATTTGAGAAATTGCGGCCCACACACAATCTAGTGATATTTTTCGTATGGAATTATGGAACAGCCTCCTTTTGGATACCATGGAAATAAAGACTCTATATTTTTGTGAACGAGATTAAAAACACAACTGTTCCTATTCAATGCCCCTCCTATTTTTTTCATCTATGTGTCATATTGGATCTCTAATGTTGATCTAGCGCTGACATACCTCATGGTAGTAGTGCCTAATTACTCACTGTGGATGCTGCTGCAATTGTTGACACTACTGCTGCTTTGACTACCACAATAAAAATGAAATAAAATGAAATAATGACTTGTTACATATTTTATGTATTTATTTATTTATTTATTGGTCAGAGAAACCATGGAACAGAGGTAAGGGGAGGACAAAAAGCTAACCAGCAGGAAATTGCAAAACAGATAGATTTGACTTTTCAAAAAGCAGTGGCTACATCTAAACACAGCCAGCAATTTCAATAAACAGATGTGACTTTCATAGAGAAAAGGAAATACACAAACTTCAGAAGACAGCCAACAATTTCAAAATAGGCAGATTGGACATTGAAAGAGATGGGTAAACAAGAAACATTTCTAATATAGTCAACAAGGGAGATTTGACTCTCACAGAGAGGGGTATAATGCAATTTCAAATACGGTCAACAGTTACAAGGCAGGCAGATTTGATTTTCACAGAGAGAGGTAAAAATGCACATTTCTAATATTGCAAGCAACTTCAAGACAACAGACATTGACCAAAATCAATTTCAAAATGATAAAATTGAAATATAAATAAAAATAAAACGTGAAAGAAAGACATACTGGGCCTCATCAGGAGGTTGGCGGTATCCCGGCGGTAATACTGGCAGGATACCGCCACACAAATAGCATTACCGCTACTCGGTCCAGCGCAATTTGCCTCAGATCCCGAGCAGCGGTATGGCAGTTAAGCCCCATTGTTGACCCAATGGGGGTTTAGCGCTGGTGCAATTAACACTGCATTAATAGCTCCAAAATCCAGCGGGAAGTGGATACTTTTACCTTCACCAAAAAGCTGGAGGTAAAACTTGAAACTTTCTGCCCAACTCATGATTGTGCCAACCCTTAAATGCAGCATTAATAGCGTTAACATTGAATTTTTGCATAGTTAATAAATCAGCAATAGGATGTTTGTTAATCCCATAAAATAATGGAAGCAGGTTTAGATAAGTGACTTGCCTTATCGCTCCCCATGGTTACGAGGTGCCCCAAGCGTTTGTGAGATAAGGCCTGATTCATTAGTAACCCTAAAGTGTTTTAAAACCAGATGCTAATATTAATGCTGCAGACAGTTATGGAGATGAATCATTGAGTATTAGTTTTCCAAGAATCAGACAGTGCTGCACCTGTTGCTTTCCCGTGATGTTGTACCTATCACCTTAATGACTGATTTTAAGTTGGTGATGTGCTAAATCTCCAAGGTACCATTAGGCTTTACTGTAAGAAAAGAGTTGGATAACTTGTAGAATAGTCATTTCATGTGTTGCCCACTGATGATGCACGAACCTCTGTATGAAGGCTGATGAATTGTCGCGTCAACCCCGTCGCTTGTGTGCATGGTGGCTGCACTGCTGCAGCTTGTAGGACTTCAATATGGACTCACGTGCGTTACCATGGACAAAAGAAACGTTCACCTTAGAAGGTCAACCCGCCTGACTGATATCTCCGAGCTGGAGCTATGAGCGGCTGGTTTCCCAGCGCTGCACTGCAGAGGGGCACTGCGGGGAGCACCAGGACGGGCGGTCATTGCAGTCAGGAAAGCAGATGTTTTTGACGGGCCAAGCAGGGTGAGCACTGAGCACCGTAGAATGCTGAGGTTGGCCACCGTGGAAGTCAGCACACTCAGAGCCGGTCGAGTGGTGAGCCAGTTTGCCGATATGATGTGCGCTCACCTCGTGGAAGCGTCCCAGAATCAGTGAGCCGTCTTGTTGTTCTTGCAGGCCCCTCAAAGATCTTCGCTCAGGGGAGGCAACCGCAGGTATCAGCGGTGTGGTGTCCTGCCACAAAGAGGTAAGATGGCGGACCCGCTTCCGCACCAGTCCCCGCTCTAACAGGCAATAAAATCACGGCAAAAATGTCACCAGTAAAAAAATCACCGCAAAAATGCTGTGGTTTAACCCGGTAAAGGTGTACCCCATTATACCATTTAAGGGGAGCGGGGGTTGTCCCCCACTCCCCTTAAATGATAAAATGCAGCCGGGGGTTGCAGGGTTGTCACCTGCATCCTTTACATGATTGTGGCAGCAAAACCACAGCATTTTTGCCACAATATTTTGTATTCACAGCCATTTTTGCCGTGATTATGAGACATGGAACCAATAGCTGTCACTCTCCCCACGGTGGCTGCTACTTTGGAAGATCATGCGAGCACACAGACCAGGCTGCAAGAATTTCGATTGGCTATCAGCATCCAGGAGCCCAGCCGGTAAGTGTGCAATTGCCGGGAGCCGCCATGGGCATATCCGCAACCAGCGTGGTGCACGGCAGTCTGCCAGGTCTCTCAGGCAAAGGCACAGCATTTACTGAGTTACTGAGGTCTCAGGCCCATGGCTGTCAGTCCTCTGCTCCGTGGCATGCCTTCTTGATTTGGGGCTTTTTCAGAACTTTTCTGAGTCACAGAGTAAGATAACAGCAAGTAGCGTTGCTCCTCGAGACAGGAGCCACATCAGCCTGCCACCGTCTTGCCTGCCACCAATGAACCAAATGGATTGAAACGGTGCTTTTAATACACCATTTTTGTAAAATAATATGAAAAAACACATTTGCATTATGCCTGCCCTCAAATATTTACCATTAATTTCGATGTAAAACCCTTTCCTGATGGTGTACAAAATGTGTGACAGTACTGTCATGTTAAAGCTCATGTGCATGTTGACTTAGTCTACAAGCAATGGAGCACTTTACAGAGGTTTACAACAATACACATACACAACCGAGCACTTTACAGAGGAAAATAAAAGAACAGATATACAGCAGGGGTAGGATACAGAAGGGTACAGCTGTATTGGGTGGTAACCTATTTGCAAGCATACCTTTAAACAACTGTCATTCTGTCTGTGTGAAACGTTTTCAGTTTAGATATCTAAAGACAAATGGGTGTAATTAGAAATTAATATTGTTTTCACAGTATCTGAAGTCCATGATCTTTGCATGACCTGCTTGTGCCTGCCCAACGCAGGTATTAATTTTACTTGCTTAGATGTTTTGCTAAGCAATGAGATCTTATCTTGTGCCTACTTTTGATTATACAATTTGTCTGTTGCTGCGTTGAGGTTTATGTGATAGCAAACCAGTTCAGCATCAAAATCTAGAAAGCATTTGCTTTATACACTCCAGATATATCATGCTTCTCCTACGTAAATCTATTCACGTCCAGCACCCCACTACAATAACAGACTCACGTTCCTGGGGAAATCCCCCTCCACCTCCAACATGCACATGCACACGAACACCCCCACAGAAAAAGCATGCAGTCAAACACATAAACACACACAATCACATGTGCACTGTCACACTCAACCACATGTGCTCACTCATTCAACATTCCTTAGACACAGCCATTTCATAGTATTAAAATCAATATTGCACATACATGTACAAATGTTTCTTTATTGACGTTTACCTTTTCGCACAACGTTCTTGTTGTTGTCCCCACATTGGAGTTCCAGGAAGGGACTACTGCCGACTGAAAGCCGACCAGTCGGAGAGAAACATGTGTGGGGCCCTTCGTTGCCTTAATTGCAAAGTCTCCCGAGATGTGTAGCACTTCTCAAGGAAAGGTTATGCCCTTGGCAATTGTCCTGTCCCTTAACCTACTTGGAAAATATCAAGCTCTTATAAATATTAAAGTAAACAGACAGCACTAATATCTAGGCAGGAGTGACATGTAACCATGCTTTCAAGACAGTTGCAGAGAATACTTTTCTTGCATGAGATCATCATCTCTGTGTTATCAGATGATCTTTGAATTGTCTATAATTAGTCTAAGGGAAGCAGTTGTTTATTACAAAGGAACAAAGACTAACATGTATTCCTTCATAGTTTGTTGACTTTTTTTAAAAAAAAAATGTTCCTGAAACTCAGGGGTGGCACATCTATAAGGAGCGAAGGGGTGCCAGCCTCCCAGACTGCTCCTAGGCTGGTTTAAACTGCCAGAGGGAGGAATTGCTTCCCTCTGACAGTTTGGCTCTCCAGCATGCATGTCCAATGGACCATGCAAGGCTGGGGCGTTGTGCTTCCCCAGCCCTGCATGGTCCATTGGGAATAAGGGCCAGAGAACTGCATGTTTGAATGTGCGAGGGGGCACTCTTGCACCTCCCCACACATCTGAGAGCATGATGAATGGGTGCACGTGTGAATGTGTGATTGAATGCTGTGTGTGAATGAACAAGTAAATGTTAGCCGAATTAATATGTGTGCGCATGTGTTTGTGCTAAGCAAGGGAGCTGATTTTGGTGGGTGCCGTGGCAAAGAATGGGTGTGACAAAAATTTAATTTTGTACTGGGCATCTATCACAGATGCCCAGTAACAATATTGTTGATTAAGAAAAAGAAGATTATAAGTGCTATTATGGAGCTAGAATGGCATTTTGGGCAGCCAGTCTGGCTATTTCTTGTGTGACATGACATTTTTTTCCCTGCATCTTTGATAAAAACAAGCATGATCAGTAGTATCACCGATTTAGACTGGCCTACAGTGTGCAGCCAGTTTGGACCTGTTTTCTTCTTGTGCCATGACATTTTTAAATTCAAAGCCAATAGGAGTATGTTGTTACACAGTGATTGTGCCATTTCTTGGCAAATCAGCATGGACATATTCTTTTTATATTATCATTACTGGCAGTATGCACAAAGCAAACATGAGTATGCTCTTCTATAAAAAACACTGGCATAGATTGGTGCAGCAAGCATGGAAATGAATGTGCAGAGCCAACATGAAAATGGTTTTATAATGGCATATGTAATGAGGGTAAAAGCATTATGAAAATGTGTCGGGAGATGCTCTTTTGCACTGCTGGAGATTTGCATCTGTTGACATTTTGGATTGGAGATACCCTAAAAAACAATCGCGAACTGTTTGGATTTTTGCCCAACTTTTCACAGGTAGTGATGCATTTTAACCCATTATTTGAAATATGTTCTTGGGGGAGAAACTTTCCCCTCCCCCTCCGAACGTCCCCCTTCTGTTGGTCAGGCTCTGTGGCTCTGACATATTTGTGGGAATTATTTACGGCCCTGCAATTACAACATTCACCAGCGGCCACTTCTGGGACTAGCAAATTGGGCTCAAAATCAGGCACCTTGCTTTTTCATCACAAATCAATTTGTGGCGTTTTTCAAAGGTATTGAAAAATGAGCTGTTTCCTTCCGAGAAAATTAATGTGCTTTTTCATCAAGAATGCTGATTTGTTTTTATTAAAATTCATTTAATATTTGATAAACGTGGATTTCTTTTAAGAATCACTTCTTTTTAAAATAAATTAATTTGCTTTTTGTAAAAGATTGATTTTGCCATAATCTTTTTTGTTAACAAATCATAGTTTTGCCTTTTTCCTAGTGCAGATATTTAGAGGGACATTGGATTTTAGCAGAAAACCTCTGAATTGGCTTTTGGAAGAATTACATTTTTCCCTCCCATTTCATAAAAAATAAGTTACAAATTAATGAAAATTCATTGGTCACAAACAAATGCGTATACTTTCCGATTTAGTTGCCATTAATGAGGGATTATTAATACGTTTTATTAAATAGAAATGAACAATGTTCTTAATTAGCGGACACAATGCGCAGGAAGTGGCTGAGCAGGCATGTGTACCTAAATAGCTCATAACAGGTAGGTTGGATGATTTTGAGACAACTTTCAAGACAGTACATTACTTGTCCTGGATTTTTGTAATATTGCATGACTCGCACGCAATAAGCACTTTACCTACCCACAATAACCTGTTTCTCAAGCAGGTGGTTTAGACACATTGGTGGTCATTACCAGGTTACTGGTCCGGAAACAACGGTGCCGGTAATATTGCCGGTACTGTTGTTTCCGGACCGACAAACTACGAGTTCTGCGAGCAGGTGCCTTTCGCCCACCAGGTCTGACTGGCGGCAGCCGTGCCGTTTTTACCGGCACAGCTACTGCTGGACTCATAATGAAGCCCGTTATTTCTCTATTAGCACATAGATAGCATTATTACATGGCGAGGGTCAATGAGCTTGTTACAAGCAAGCTCATTGGCACGCGCCCGTGCCTTACCTCGCCAAGAAGGCTCCGAAGCCTCTGCTTCACCGCTGCAGCTCCAGGGTTCCTTCTGTGACTGGCCACAATGGAAAGGAATGTTCCATTGTGGCCACTGATGCTGTTTACTTTTTTCTCCAATTGTCTGAATGGCCGCCATGGAAAGGGCGAAGGGACTACATGTAGTCCATTCTCCCGATCCCCCGTGACCATTTTATTTGCTTTTTTTCTTGAATTGAGAAACTTTTTGCCATGCTGTTTCTCGACTTCACAAAAATTGCAATGACCCCAGGGCTCCTTTAAAGCTTCACTTTGCTTGGGCTTCTAACTAGGGTCCCGGGGGCATTAACCGACCGGTAATGGCCCCTCTCCTGGGGTCATATTGACTAATTATTGACTTTCAACCAATCAGAAAATATGGAGTGCAGTGAATAACAATTGGTATTGACTGCATACTAAATATTCTATCTTCAGAAGCAGACAGGGACACGGCAATGCAATTTCCAGTCAACATTTTTTTTAACAAGACACTTGCTCTCTCAGAGGCCCTTTTTTTGTTGCAACATCCTATTTAACACACGAAAGACAAAGCTAAAACATTGAAAAAAGCTTGTTGCTTTCTTATACAGAAATCATTTACTTTTACATGACTCCTAGTGCATGCTCATGTTAAACGTCTTCCAATTCAAATACGTTACAATTAAAATGGTTACATTATGAAGGAATCCATGTTATTTAAATACTACAAAATAAAACCACATTTCATTTACTAACCCAGTTTGTCTATTTACTTTACTCATTGTTAAAGTAGCATTTTTGTACTGCAAAACCAAAACTCCAAAATATGTATTTCTACTTCCACAATGTGCTAACAGCCGTATAAACCACGGCAGAGGTCATTATCGCTTAGGATACTGGCCCTTCCCTATATAGGGCTATATTGTTTTTATTCCTAAAAGAAAACTAACTTTAGTGCATAATGGTCTGAGGGGATGGGGCTATAGATGGCCAGTGCAAACTCCCATTTATCAGCATATGGTTAAGGATGTGCCTGCCTCTACCACTTACCTGAAATGGTAGGAGGCCTTCATAGGTGAAATGAGAGACCACCTTTCATTTGGTTGTGATTGCAGAAGAGTGTGCCTTGTCTGAGTGTCAGTGATGGCTCTGTCCAAAATGGGGCAATGGATTTACTCAGAGCTAGGGGAGAAAGGTAAATGGTGATGTGGCATCGCAGGTAACTGAGATGCATTTCGATCGGAGAGACTCTAGATTCTTCTGGGAAGCAGTATACTTTAAGGAATTTGTCCGATGACCTGGAAAGGTCTATCTTCTGAAAGAAAGGGTGTGTGTGTCCTCCCCGCGCATTCAGAGCTGCTGTGGAATACTCTAGGGGGTGCCATCCTTGATTCCTGGTTCCTGATCCACGCTGCTTCTCTTAACCCGAGGCCAACAAGTCTTTCAGCACTGCCAACTTGACACCGCTTGCCGTTACCAGCATCTAGGACATGCAATCTGACGCTTCTGTCAAAAGCACTGCATCATTTAAACCCATCGCTGGCATTCCAAACTCTACTCCTACTCAATGCCAAAAGCACCCAGATTCACGATTCAATGCAGAAAAGCCTGTATTGACACTGTGTAGTCTTAAAAGACAAGAACTAATGGTAGTTGAAGGGAATTTGCCCCGTGGTCTGCTTTAAAAGAGCCTAGAAACTTCTGCACCCCCTTCTCTACCTTTTGAAAAACATATCCATTCTTTTTGATGTTTTGATGCTGAAATCATTGTCTGAGCACCCCTGTCTACCAACCCAGAGTTCCCCTTTAATTTAAGGCTATGATTTCTCTGTGCTTTCCCTTGCAGTGGTGAGCCATTAGTGGATGTATTAGGTTAATTAAAGATCCTATGTTTATAGAACCTTGATTGGACCTTCTTTTATTGTGATACAACATTACTATTTTTGTTTGTGTTACTTCTGTGCCAGTTCACACCCCTCCTGAAGAGTATAACCTGCCCTCAGCCTGTGCTAGTCCAAACAGGGAAGCAGGTATGCTTGTTGGGCTCTGCATGATTCTCCTTTATGCTATGGGATCACTGCTGCTTGGGCTGAGAAGACACTTTAGCCACTACTCATCAGAGCAGTAGTAATGTTATCACGAAAAGCAACACACATGTTTTTTCTAGAACAGAAAAGCTAGCTTCTTATCGCTTCTGCATTCTGAAAGTGATGCAGTACCACACTTTGGATCAGATCCTCCACGTTTTCTTCCCAAAAAGAACAATTTTAAATATATATAGGAAACCTTTGCTTTCACTGTGCAGCGTTTCCACGCTACAAATAACCGGTCTTTCTGAATATCGAAAATCATATGATAATTTCAGCAACCCCACGAGGATGGAAGGCTGAGCTAGTCCTACGGCTTCTTGCGCCTTGAACCTCAGTCTGTGCGATCATCTTTGCAGAGAGTGCATTGGGCCACTGGCATAGGTTAGGGGTTCATCTAGAATTGCGATTGAAATAACAATATTGTCATACACACATTATTATCACCTACCACAGAGATTGCATGAAGAAGGAGAACGTGGATAAAACAACGTAAGAAGGTAAATGAGAATTAGTTGCTAACATATCCACTGACCATTAACAAGATGATTTGAAAAGCTCTGTAATTGCTCTAATTCACAGCGGGTTCCAATTAAAATTGCCTATGAACAGATGAGTGGAACTGAAAGCCGTAGCAAGAAGGGTTTCTAATTTCATCTGCAGCCAGTGACTTACCTGTTAACACCACCAAATCTCTTGACACTCTGGAGGTTATATTAAGAACTTTTTCTCACTGCCAAAGACCTTATTTCATGCAAACTTTTGGAAATATTGCACACAAATGGAAAATCAATTATTTTCGGAAAATCACTGGATGGTTAAAAAAATAAATCTGTTTATTCGAAATTAGAATTGTAAAATAAATGTTTAAGTTTCGCACAATTGAACCAAGTGTGTTTCAAACACATCAGGAAAAGGTGCATATGTAGTACACGATTGGTTTGTTTTTTTGTCTGTTATATTGTGTTTTCATGCTGATGAAAGAACCACTCTAGGGGTTCCGGCAATCACCATCAGAGAGTGAATCAATCGACTGCGTGAGGCCGTAGGAAGAGTGCAGTCAACCCGGTAGCATTGTTTCAGATGATTTGTACTCATGGTCCTGTGTTGCTTATGAACTGAATGTTGCCATGCTAGAGTAGCCGCCTTCCCTATATGAGACAACATGCGTTATCTGACATAGGTCTGAAAGATCAATGTGATTCAGGGAATTCTTAGAAATAACCCCAAAGGTAGTGGAATGAGTCCTTCACAAAAGAAACAGATTTTAAGCAATGAACACAACAATAAGTCAATGAACATAATGCAACTATCACAACAGAATGAGTGGGTTACACAATGTTTTAGTTTTGAAATTGGGACCATTTGCATTCAACACGCACAAGCCTCCAAGAACGTGAAAACAGAGTGATTGGAAGCTAAACAATATTGAATATGTGTTTTTGTCTATAAAACTCTATGCTCTAAATTGTCCAGCAGCAGAAGTAATCTTGCAAAGGGGTTTCACACTCTGGGCGCTGTTATCTCTTGACCAACGTTATCTGAATTTGGATTCTCCCTGAAGAAGGTCAGCCAAACCTACAACATCCTTCCATTCTATTAATTCTATTATTTAAGTGACCACGGAAACAATACCACTGCTAGTTGCCTTAGTTCTTAGCTGCATAACGTTTCTAGCCTAATCTGTGATTGTCATACCTAGACAGACCCTGCTACCATATTGCCTCCTACTTACCTGAATTTGCGACTGTATTTAACCTTGCCTTTGTAGTTCTTAGCATATCTGTACCTGTCTAGTCAGCCTATGCCCAGTACCTTGCCCAATCTGCATTTGTCTAGGACTTGGTAGCTCATAGCATAATTGCACGTGCCCAGTCCACCCTACTTCCAGCACACTGTCTAACTACACAAGTCCAGGCAGGGCCAGGTCCTAGCCTAACTTGTACTAACTAACTCAGGTACTCATTGACCACCACTATAATGAAAACTACCCAAAAGTATACAGTACACCTTGCATTTAGCCTCCTCACTATCATGGCCCTTGCACTCATTGCCTCTTGCCCACCTAAAGATAGAAACATGAGACTAAGGGCCAGACTGTCCTATCTACATGAACCATCATCCTACCACACATTCAGGGGCTATACCAACCTAACTAACCCAACGAACAAACGTTCACATCACCCCAAGCCTACTCCTCTCCTTCTAGGTGTCTCACCGCCCAAGCAGATTATATCTCAAGTAGCTACCTCAACCAAAAATATGCAACCCCCCACTACCATACCAACTAGCACCCTTTTGTTAACTGGATCCCTCATTAATGCTAGATCTATGGTAGCCCACGCCACTGAGATTTCAGACATCCTAACTAATGATAATTTAGACCTGCTGTTTATAACTGAAACTTGGCTCCATGAGGCTGCGGGCCCTGCTATTATGCTAGCAATACCAGATGGCTACCAATTGCTAAGAGTTGACAGACCTAATACCAAAGGAGGTGGCTTAGCTATCATCCACAAAGCTAACTTGCGTATTAGACTAGTCACCACAACGACATCACTGTCCTGTGAACTCCTTGCTGCCAAACTCCAACTCTCATGCAACCGTACTCTCACCATCTATGTGATCTACAGACCTCCTGGCCCACTAGGAACTTTCGAGGACGACCTAACTAGTATCCTGACTAACAATACAAAAGACCATGCGCAAATCCTACTATTAGGAGACTTTAACCTGGGCTTCAATGACCATAATGATAAACATGCCACATCTGTCGCCACACTACTGCATGATTATGGATTAACGCAAAAAGTCACTACCCCCACACACTCTAAAGGTAGGACCCTAGATTGGGTTGCTGACTTGAACTGTAACACCAGTATCACTAGCATAACTACTCAAATATGGACAGACCACCATTTAATCTCATTCTCTGCCTCACTCGACCTTACCCACCCTAAACCTATAATTATGGCCCCGCCACTTCCCACTAGAAGTAAAAAAGACATCACAGCAGAACACCTCCTTCCACACCTTCTCCCCACCCTTAGCAACGTAGACAACATCACAGACCCGACCCTACTTGTGGAAACCTACAATAGCACTATGACTAAGGCATTAGATCTGATCGCCCCTACCAAAGTCCGTAAAAGTAAACAACTCTCACACCTGAATAACTGGTTCACTCCTCAACTGAAAGACCTCCGAACCCAAAAAAGAAAATTGCAATCAATCTGGCGACATTCGCCTACTGAGGAGAATAAAATCAAGTTAGCTACCCATGCCAAACGGTACAAAAAGGAAATTACTAACACTAAAAAGAATACCTACAACGACAGAATAGCTAAAGCCAAATCTGATACTAAGGAATTATTCTCCATCCTCCGGGAAATGGAATCACCCATACCACAAACTGATAATACTCCTAAAAATAAGATTTGGTGCACCAATATACAAAATGCCCTTGCAGGAAAAATCAGTTCTCTTCAAACCAAAATTGCCATCAAAAAAGCTGCATTGCTATCACCAGTGGAGCCTATCTCTAAGGCACAGCCCTCCCTAAACCAGCCCAACAACACCCCTCACCCCTTTAGTTTCAAACAGATAACCATACTAGAAACAGAAAAAATTATACTCTCCCTTAAGCCCTCTAATTGTAAAGGAGATAACTGCCCTGCCCAAATTATAAAAGATGCTGCGAGAGACCTATCTCCCTTCATCTCCAAACTGATTAACGCCTCCTTCAAGACCAACCTAGTCCCCAATAACCTTAAACAGTCCTGGGTCCTACCTTTGCTAAAAAAACAAACCCTCGACCCTTCCATCCCGACAAATTACAGACCCATCACCACTGTCCCATTCCTACTCAAAATCATCGACAGGGTAGCTTACCTGCAAATTCAGGACTATCTTGAAACTAACAACCTTCTGGGCTCACGACAATCCGGCTTCCGTCCCCTTCACGGCACCGAAACAGCCCTGATTGACCTCAAGACTCAAATCGACGAGCTGAAGGACAATGGAAAATCAGCTATGCTACTCCTCCTTGACCTATCGGCAGCCTTTGACTTGGTAGATCATGCAGTTTTATGCAATCACCTTGGCTCCGCTGCCCATTTCTCAAGTGATGCCATAAACTGGGTACAATCCTTCCTTGCTAACCGGACAATGAGAGTCTTCTCCCCCCTAGCAGCTGCCGATCCCATACAAGTCTCCTGCGGTGTCCCCCAGGGATCATGTGTATCCCCCACTATGTATAACATCTTTACCAAACCTTTGTTTGACAAGTTGGATAGACTGGGTGTCATCTACACTAATTACGCAGATGACACTCAGATCCTGATCCCCCTTTCGGGTAACTTCTTGGAAGACTCAGCTCTGGTAAACAAGATATATCTCCTCATTCAGGCTTGGATGGCATCCCATGGCCTCTGCCTGAATGACGACAAAACGGAGATCCTGATCCTCGGCACAGAGACAGCGATTAAAAAACTTGACCCAAACTATGCCTCATTTAACATCGATAATAACTTCATTAAAGTGATGCCTGCAGTTAAAACCCTGGGAGTTTATCTGGACTCAGCACTCACCTTTAAGAAACAAATCAACTCCCTAGCCTCCTCCACCGCCTATACTTGTAAACTGATCCGAGCTTGCAGACCATTCCTAACAGAGGCTAGCTGCATTACCTTAGCTAATGCACTTATCATATCCAGACTGGACTACTGCAATGCTCTATATGCGGGATCCAACAAGTATATCCTCAACAAACTCCAAACACTCCAAAACAATGCTCTTAGAGTAGCCTTAAACATTCCTAACAGAGCCCATGTCTCTACCTCCAGAAGGAATATCCACTGGCTAAAAATTAAAGACAGAATCACCCTCAAAACTCTCTCGCTCACGTCGAAAGGGCTTAACAATATAGCTCCCCCCTACCTAGCAAATAGGCTTAACAAGAGAATTTCAAACCGCCCCACAAGAATGACCAACGCTTATACCCTGATGGTGCCCAGATACAAAAAGAGTACAGCTGGCGGCGCCAGCTTTCCAGTCATAGCTGCCCAAACCTGGAACAAACTCCCCTTAGAACTTAGAAAGGACCAACCTTATCCAAGTTTCAGGCGTAAGGTTCTTTCATGGATACGATCAAATGACATCTAACGGGATCACCCCCCTCTACTAGAACCACTCGTCTTGAGTGTCACCCCCTGACTATGCCCTTTGTTAACTTGACCTCCTTTAGGGACCCGTCCACCACTGCCAGCATCTAGGAATTTCACTGGTTCTGTCCGAAACTACAAAACTGTGGCTGATTGTTACCTAGCATTGCATGCCTCCGATACATGGCATCATCTGTATAAGTATACTCAGACTGTAACACTGCTGAACTACCCCACTGCCTATTTTTGTGTGTCATTGCATATCTTTTGCTTGTCATGGTAACTAAGTTCTCAAGTCACCTTGTAAATGCTTGCGCCCAGCTACCTGCGGGTTTGGTTTTGCGCTATATCAAATAAACAAACAAACAAACAAACAAACATTAAGTCTTTCTCTGAAGCATCAATAGAGCATCTCTTGATTACTATGGTTGAACTCTAACCATGAACATTGCTCAATTTTACAATCAATGTTTAGTAATGCCAATTTATTTTTAATATTCCGACCATAACACACAGATTAAACTATGGGTGCAATCTTTGCAAATAATATCCAATAAGTAATTGTCTGGCCAGTCTAATGCCTGCACAGGTTGTTCTGTACACTTGTCTATACTGTTCGATGTTGGATTTGATGTAGGTCTAATGCCACCATTCACCTTCTCTTACTTTCTCACCAGCTGCTTCCTCAAAATAGGAGTAACATTTTCTTCCATTTTGTGGTGGACTCTCCCTTTCAATCATGGCTTGTTAAGTATGGGCAAAAATCCAATGGCAGAAGAGAGATTTCACGAGTAAGATTTCTGCCCTTCACTTTGAGGAAATCCCGACCACCTACATGCCCAAATCCATCAGTAAAGGGCACAAACATTTTGACCAATAGGACCCTGAATGTCCTGCTGACTATAAGTGGCTGGAATGCTGGCCTTTCCGTCACAGCATGCAGAACATTCTGGCCTCAATTGCCCAATTATGAGTACTGTTAGCCTTTCTTCTGCTTCTATGATTGGTAGGATGCTGCCCAATCAGAGAAGGAGTGGGCCTTCAGCATAGAATTCCACAGCATGGAAGAAGATAGGCTCCAGATGTAGAATTCTGAGGCCATATCCATTAGGGAGCATAATATTGAAAGACAGCCCCAAAAAGCAGTAAAGTGGCATTTTGCACTGGAAATGGGAGAGCCAGAGGTGAAGGCAAAATACTGTGCATCGTACCCACGCAGAGCTACTAGACGATTTCCTGAAGGGTAGGTCAATACTTGGGAGCAGGCAGGGAGAAGGGGAGATGGGAAGGAGGAGAATGGAAGCCGGGTAAGTAAAGAATTTTTTTTGCAGATGCTCAAAACTAAAGAGAAGGAAATCTGAGAATAGTGGCTAAATCAAGGGATTCTGAGAAGCAAGGCTAGATACTGGTGAGAACATGTAGAGAAAGGTCCAAGAGGTATTGGAGCACCACATTTTCTACAGCAAATTTGGGCAAGAATTGATCCTGAAAACTGCCAAAAGAAATATCCCTGGGTAGAAGCACACCCTGTCCCTATCAGGGGGTGCTGTCCCTGGGATAACAGTAATGAGCCGCACATCTAAATGAAAAGAAGGAGAAATATGCCCCTTTCTACAGTATTCAGTCAATCTAGCATATAGGACATGCACCTAACAACCCGCTTTAGTGGTCAACCATGCAAGAGACAGAGCATCACTGCCTCTGCTTCTTCGTGTGCCAAACATCACTAAGAGGAATTTTCTTAAAGGTCTACTATAGCCCTTGTTTATTCAGCAACAAAGCAATACGTTGTTGGAGTATTTGTGTCGGGTGTCAGTGGGTGTTTAAAAATTCCTTGTGGTGGGAGCAGAGTCTATAGTACTCAAAACACCTGTTACCAAACAGGTGCTTGCTTTTGGAAGGTATGTATCCTATTTGCTTGTGCGGATGTCATGAAAAAGAAAAGGGTCAACCGGTTTCAATGACTATGGTTGTTAGTGTCATCATCTTCACGATCAGTTTGTTGTAGTATGGACATTAGTCCCTCGGATCCAGTGATAAGGATCGGGCAGCTATAACGTGACCTAGGGAAATCGGGGAAGAAGAAAAAGTTGGGTAAACTATATCTTATGGGGGACAGCTTCTATTACTATCATTCAATCACTGATAATGCAATCTATTGCTGTAAATTGTATGTGATGTGCCCTGATTTGAGGCTTAAAACAAACAACTTCCACTTAGAGTTGTGGGTATCCCTCCATGAGGCACTCCCGTTCGTTATGTAATACTTGGTGTCATTGTGTATATACATTTCATTATGCCATAGTTGATAAGTTTAGCATTTACCTCTGCTATGTGTGTTTATTTTCAGAAGATGGAGGCAAGAGGACTGGAATTTTGTTCGCTTGCCAAAAAGGGTGCTGTCATTCGAATGCGTGATCTCTCCAAGTGAAGGATGTGGAGGACATTGTATCAATGTGTATCACTCAATTTTGTGAAAAGCAGATATGCAACCAGAATGGCTCGGCATGTCGCTGAGTACAAAAGACTATATATACAGTGCCTTACTGTCTCCCTAGCCTGTGCACTCGATCCGCATTAATCCTTTTGCAAGTTCTTTGTACGTTGTATGCGTGCATCAGCGCTGGTTATGTTGTTAAATTTTGTTGCCATGGGTGTGGCCTAAGGTTTCTATAGGGGCTGCCTCTGAAGTGGCCAGCAATCTTGGAATGGGATCCTGTGGCTTTGTTTAAGTGGTATGGGAAAACCAGGAGGGAGATTTTGAGGATAGAGAAGCGAATCTAGGATACAGTATCTTATAATTTCATGAGTCTTATTACTCATTCAGTAAATAGTACGCTTTATGTGTCTGACCCGGCACTGGTTGTGTTGTTTTTAAGTGGCTGGACAGGAACTCGGGACACTATGTGGGATGCCTCTCTAGAGGGCATCCATCTTGGAATAGAGACACACCTCATAGTTTCGATGGTCTGGATAGCCAGTATGGGCATTCCAGGGCTGGATTACAGTTTTAGGACTTGAATCAAGATCCAGTTCCAGTTGGAAATCATATTGTAGGTGGGATTGCACTGCAACCCAACTTGAATTTAGGGAATTCATTTTGATGCATCAACAGAGAACTGCTAAATCGTGCCACTGAATGGCCTTGTTGAGGATATCTGTGCCTGTATTAAGGTATAGATTCCATTGTTATTCTGTTTTAAGGAGCTTGTTTGTAAAGTCCCCGCCCCCCGGTGTGGGCAATGTAGCTTTTCTAAGACTTTCCATTGAAAGTCTTCTCGGGTGTGACACATTTAATTGAAATGTTGGACTAACGGGTCTGTTATCTTGCCTGTTCTGATGCATGATTTATACTGAATTTGTATTTTTTTTTTACAAGTGTTGCATCATCAAACAAAAGTTTGAAGTGGCGTGCAGTAGGCCTGTTTAACGTTGGATTCGTTGAGTGAGTGAATGGTTCTTTGCCCAAGTGATGGTCTAACATTTGTTGTCCAGGTTCAAACTTTCCAAGAAGTTTGCTATGGCGATTACTGATTTGGTGGTTGTACCATTCATCAAAAAACTCACCATTAATCTTCATTTTGCTGCCTGAATTCAGTAAATAGGTGTCCCATAAATGTTCTTCTCTCTTCGACCAGACGCTGGCACTGGGTAAGCAGGTGTCCTATATTTTCTGATGTTTTGTCTCTGTCACAAAACCTGCATTAATCTTCTGTCGAGAGTCCCCTGATTTTCCGGATTTCGTTGGTTTTCAGCAAGTTTAGACGAGCTCTTAAGAAAGTCGAACGAAGTCTCTTGTTTGGGTATTTGATGAAATATGTCATGGGTTGGTTAATCTTCCCGATGTTCAATGGTAGATTTTTAGTTAGTTTGTTTTTCTCCACCTTGTCCAATGTCTGGCACCAGTCCCATTCTTTTAATTGTGTTGCCGTTTTAGTTGGGTTATAATCCAGTTCTCTTTCAGAGCTGCCAATTTCGTACAATAGGAAGATGTTTTTGGTCTTCCATTCGCGCAGCATAACATTGGAACCTTTGGTCATTTTCTCCTGCATGAATTCAAATAGTGTTTTAGTTTTTGACGTTTAAAGTTTTGTGAAGAGCATCAAACCATTTAACTTCACTGTGCCTTTCAGTGAGGTAAGGCTAAGCTCCTTTTTCATTACTGAGATTGCAGTAGAGGGAGGTAAAATCAAGAGTTTACTCCAGTAAAAGCCTTAGAGTCTGTCCCAGATCTGTGGTGGGATCATCGGCATCGATTCGGCACCGTAGATTATTGACGGCACAGCTTTTGCTTTGTAGAAGTTTATTGAAGCTTGGAGAGAAAAGCGTCCACATTTTTTGTCCATTCTCATTGCTTGAGTCGAAACGGGCTTTGATTTTGGAAAATAGGAAGTCCTGCATTGGAAGTTCGTGTTGATGCCAATTGCAGATCACTCCTAGGTATCTGAAACTCCTTTCTGTTTTCAGGGCACATCCTTCTAAGAATAGAGCGTTTGTAGATTTTCTTTTAGCTGTTTTCTCGAGAATTATCACTTTTGATTTTGTGGTGTTGATCTCCATATCGTTTTTTTATAGCTATTTCTGTAGGCTGACCAGTTCCCACTGTAGGGCAACTCCTGTTTGATCTATGAGGATGATATCGTCTGCATAGACCAATCTGTATATTTTTTCTTTTCCAACTGATGAAGGAAAGGTGCGGACGTTTGTTTTCATTTCACTGATGTCGCCGATGTAGGCATTATATAGTATCGGTGCCAGGGGACAGCCTTGCTTTACTCCTCTGAAGATGAGGATTTTTTCAGACAGTAGGCGGCTTCCACTCAGGCGCAGCCTCATCGATGTGTCTGTATGTAATTCCCTGATCGGGTTCAGTATCATGTCTGGACATTGCCATTTATGTAGTTTCTCCCAGAGTTTTTCTCGATTTACCTTATCAAAGGCCTGGGAGAGATCTATAAATGCAATAATGATTTTAGGGGCTCCTTCCAGGACTTTTGCTTTCAAGATACTCAGGATAAAGATGTTTGCCGCTGTGCCCATGTTTTTTATAAAGCCTGTTTGAAATGGGTTGTGACCCTCTGAGGTGACCACCCATGCTTCGAAATTATCCAGGAGAAAGGACCCAAAAATGTTACCAATTGTGTCTAATAGGGCGATGGGGCGATAGTTGGTCAGATCGTCCATGTCTCCTTTTTTGTGAATGGGTACCACATTGGCGGTTTTCCAGGAGAAGTGAATTGATCGAGAGCTGGTGCAGTTTTTGAAGATTTCGCCAATCAAGGTGGCCCATTTGTCTGCATTTGATTTGAGATCTATATTTGAAATCCCGTCCGGGCCAGGAACTTGCGATATTTTCAATTTGGCAATCTTGTCATATATTGCCTCAATGTTTTGTTCGACATCCCATGTTTTGAGTTTCTTCGTTTGGACAATGGACGGGACCTTTGGAAGTTCAAACATCTTTGAGAAGTGCGAGATCCATCTTTTTTCGGCCACATGGTTTGATATTGCCTCTTGCGTTTCTCTTGCCTTTGTGTTGATTAGTGACCAAAATGTTCTAGCTTGTTTCCCATTTAATGTTGATAGCATTTTTTCAGCCAGCGTGTATACTTATTTTTTTCTTGTCTTGCTGTTTCTCTGTTTGCCACTGTTGTTTTTTTTGCTTTTCTTGTTGCCAGCTGCACTTCTCTTCTTTTCAGTTTTAGTAGTTGCTCATTTGCATGTCTGTGGACTGTATGAGGTTTATTACCTGTCCTTTTCATGTACGGCAGTAACAAAGGCCAATAGTCTGGGATCAACACACTCTGTGGTCCCTGGTCTATTAGGCTGACCTGTTGGTATTGTCTTGTAATTTCTTCTATTGCTGTTGAATTTAGCCTCAGTCTGGTTCCTCCCTTATTCACTTCTAAGTTGTGATTCATTTTTTCCCGGCTGGGTGGCATTAGAGGTGTTTCCAGATCCCATTCTGTTTGTAAAAGATTATGGTCACTGTGTTGAGTTTTCACCACTTCAAATGCCGTTATCCTTGGCAGTAGGCCCCTTGAGACATAGATGTGCTCTAAATTTGCTTTGCAATTTTCAAATTCCCAAATTGGTGGGTTGTTTTAGGCTTTTGATATTTCACTATGTAAATTGTGTATGTCTCTAGCATCCATCATTTGAGCCACTGTTCACCTCTTTGATCTGAACATGTGGGAGGTTTTTGGTCTTTACAGTTGAATGTTGCGTTCAGGTCGCCGCATATGATTGTGTAGTCGATCTTGGACTCATAAGAGGTGTCATCTACTACTTTTTCAATCTTGGTTATAAAGGCAGTGTCCGCTACTTCTTTTGGGATCCAATAAAGGTTGAGTAGCAGATACCGTTTGTTTCTCCTTTCTTTTATTCCAACTGAGTTTCCTCTGTGAAGGATCACAGTTGCCAAAAAAAAGGCTCTTTAACCAGGATTTTTTTAATCTCCAAGTTTCTTCCTGCTCTGACTGCGCACAGCAAACCAGCCCGTGGGCGACCCTTCTGTCCTTTAATTGCCGATGCGAAAGCGATCTCGCATCTGTCAATTGCAGGTTGTTGCCGCACCCAGGTCTCCTGGAGGCACAGGATGTTGAAATCTCCCAAGTTTATATCCGAAGGCCTCGTAAAATGTGAGAAGCCGTGAGTGTTCCATGAACCCATGATTATCTTGTCTGGTGTTGTATTGAGATGGGTCTTTATTTGTTCCTCTGCATTGATTTTGGGTCTTTTGTGGCTAGGATCTTTGCTTAAGGGCCAATACGTTTGGTAGCCACTCCCATTGCTTTAGATCCTTTTTTCTAAGATTTTGTCTTAGTTTGCTATCAAATTCTCTATGTCTGCTTTTGGGTCTATTTTGATATATAGTGATCTCCCACTTTTTCTGTGGCCGGCGAGAGACCCTCTCCTTTTCCAGGGATAGTTCTCTACTTTGTATTTCTTCAATTTGGAACTCTTCTTTGTGCTGAGGGCTGTCCTCTCGCCGGTCACGCCTGGGAGTCGGATTATACCCCTGTCTCTCTTGTTCCTGTATGTTTTTCCTTGTTCTTGTCTTTTCTCTTAAGTTTGAGCAACAGCCCCTTTGAACTGAGTTTGGTCAGTACTTCCTTTTGGTTCCAGTTTCAATGATTTTCCAAGTGTCTCCCTCGAACCTTGACACTTGACACGTTTCTCTTTTTCATTTTCGTACATTGAGTCAGTCTGGGTGATGGGAATAGATATACCAAGTGTTCTGTCCACGTACTTTCTCTCTTCTCGCCCATGATGGTCCACTTCCGTTAGGTCGAGGGCTATGGCTTTTAGCTTGTGTCTTGCTTCTCTTAGTGTTTACCTAGCTGATTGTGATGTTATGTGCAGGTATACTTTGTCCGTTGCTTTTTCATCCGCAAACTCTATTATATTGATGTCGTCTGAACCTACTCATCTCAGAGAATGTATTTGATGGAAGAGCACCAATATTGATCTTCGGTTTAGAATCTTACCACTTTCTGGTCCCCTCACTCATGTTAGTACAAATGTACAAGTTTTTTTAGTTCTCTCTGTTCTCGTCAGTTGTGCTCTTTTCTCCGGCCTTCTACCATCTGCCCTCGATGTTGACCTTTTAGAGGGTTGTCTTTTGTCTTGAGACCTTCTTGTGGAGTATAGTTTTTTGTGTACTCTAGATTTCCATTTTGTGGGCCCTCTCCTCTCTCTATTTATTAAGCCCTGCTCCTATGACAAGGGTCTCTTTCTGCCCACATAATGTGGAGATGGTCGCTCTCTAGAATGCCTCCTTACAGGTCTATTTTTGTAATCTGTCTTTTCTTTTTGAATAGTTTGAGTTATTCCCCTCATTGTTTTGTCCTTTTTTTCCTTTAGAGTAGGGCTATGCGGGGTCTCTTTTGTTTTGCGTTTCCCATTACCCTTTGATGTAAAATCCAGGTCTGTGTCCCCTGCCGAGTCTTGCGTTATGTTAAGTGCAATTTCCATTAGTTCAGATTCCGTTAGTGATTTGTCGTGCTCCAAAATCTCTTGTATAGGGGAGTCTCTTCTCAGTGTTTTTACTTTGGGTATTCCTTTTCGATAAGTTCTAGCTTCAAACATTGGTGCCATATTTCTCGATGTGATGTCTTTCTTTCCTTTTTCCCTTCCTTCTGGTTTTTGTAAGGCCCCACAGGCGTTTCCATTTTGTTTCGCTTGTGGGGTCACCTCTGTCAAGGGGTTTTTTGTTATTTGTAGAAAGCCTTTTGGCCCTTGGAATATACATCCATTATTTCTCTTATCCCCTTGGATCAGTTTCCATTTCGGTATGTCTCTTCTAAGGTTAGCTGATGCAATCGGACTCCGTCTACCGAGTCCTGCGGTGGACCATTGTTTCTTTTCTTGTATTTTCTTTCCCTGGTTTCAAGGGCCCAGATCCTTGGATTGCGTGGCTGAATTTTGTTTTCCTAATACTGACTGACTCGTACTTGATGTTTCGGACCAAAGATTGTTGTTTTGCGCCAAGAAATGATATGTGTTTAGTTTTGCTGGTTCTGTTTGGGTTGATGACTCTTCCTGGGTCCTCTTTTGAATGGGCCGTGTTTGAGTGTGTTTTTTTTTTCCACTGTGATTCGTTTATTTTGCTCTCTCGAAGTTTTATAACCTTTCAGGAGGATAGTCTAGTTTGTACTAGGGCCACGATGGTCAGTAGGTCCTTTGATGTATCGTTTAGTGCCTCATATCATTTTGTAAAGTGGGCATGTGCTATAGTCAGAGTTGATATTATAGAAAAGAGATCACATTCTTTGTTAGGAGTTTGATTATCTGCACCCCTGCCTGTTTCACTTGATCTACTTTGTTTCCAGGGTGTATAGGGAGTGTGTGGGGATGTTTGTGTTTCTCATGAATCCATTCTGCCACTGTGGTATGCCTGGTTCACTTTAAGTTGTGAGATTTGGTCAGGTTTTGGGGTTGTCTCATAGATCGGGATTTTCAGAGGCCCCTCTATTGCTGATTCTGCCTCTCTGGCTTGTTTTCCTTTATCTGAATGTGGTTTAGATCCGTGCACTTTTGATAATGGCCTCAAGTTGGCCTTCGGTTGTCAAGCTGAGTATTCCTAATGGGTCGTGATATTGCCCTGTTGTTGGTTGCAGGGCCTGTGATTTGTGGCAGATTTCGGTTCTTTTCTTGTTTTGAGTGAGATAATTTTGGAGAGTTCAAGAGTTTAGAATACTTAGACGTTTTGTTTGATGGATGTTTTCCAAAGTGCCATCTTATTTCTGTGTCCATGGTTAATTTGGGCACTTTGTGACCATCCATGATTTGTTTTGGTGTGGATTGACTTTCCCTATCGATTGGTTGAGGGATTTATGGTACTTCTATTGTCCCTTCCAGTAGCTCGATGTCTGTTATCTCATTGTTGTTTGTTCCCATCTTTTTTGGACATTTATGAAAAAAGTTTTGCAGAGCCCCTTTCGTAGACCCAAGATTTTGTGGCATTTGTTTTTTTTAGTTCCATTTCATGGCGCTTCGCTGGCCCACCACTGAGGTGGGATGAGACCGACTTCTTTCCCTACATTGGGAAAAGGGATCTGTTGGAAGCCCCTCGTTTTTGAATAGCTGTGTCTCTTTTGAAACTCATTTAAGTTTTTTTTTTTTTCCCACTTTTCGGGTGTACTTCCTCGTGCCTTTTTGGTGTTCTGCCATTTGTTTTATTTTGTCAAAGAAACACTCTTTCAGACCCCTATGTTGTATGTTTTCCTGTTGGTCCGAGTCTGTGTCTGTATTAGAATCATCTGTTTCGTATGAGATGTCCTGGGCCCACGACTGCAAGGCTGAGACCTTAGGGGTATGTAGAGGAGTTTTTAGCTCCGTCCTTGCTATTACTGGGTGTACCTCTATGGCCATTTTTATGGGGTCTCTTTTAAACGCTCCAGGACATCTTGTTTCTGGTGCTCCTGTTTTTTTTTCCAATAGGTCCAAAGTCCGATTGTTTTCGATTCCTGGGAGACCAGCTGTCCCTTGTCTAGTCTTTCAGGTGGTGTCTCTTTAGTGTTGGAGTCACGCTCTGAATTGAAATTGGGCGGGACTTCTTCTCCATTGTCATCTGCTCCTTCCCCCTCCTCCGACGTGCATGGGAGCTCCTCCCTCCAGTCGCTGCTCCCTCGGGCTCTGCAGGTCAGTGAGACCCCCGCCTCCTTGGCAGGCTGTCCCACCAGTTTCCCCCCCTCTCACCCCAGGGGCCTTTGCCATTCTCTCCTGTGCTGGACTCCCGGGCAGAGCACAACCTGGAGAAAAAGCGACAGGGTTGACCCCCTCCCTCTCCTCGAGAGGGGCCTGTCTTGGCTTCACGGCACTGATCAGCATCGAGACCCCAAGCACTGCAATCAAGGGGTAGGCCCCCATAGTCTCCGCCTGTGGACCTCCTCTCCCCACCAGGGGGCCCTCCACCACAGCAGGACTCTCCTGGCCGAATTGTTCCTCACAAGGGAGGCGACTCCATGCAACCTGGCACCTCGGTAAGTGTCCTGTATTCAGGGCTGCTTTTTTCCTCTTGTTGGGGGGCTTTTTGGAATGTTTTAGGCTTTTCTATCGCCCAATCCTTGTATTGTTGTTAATTTCCTTGTGGTGGGCTCCTGTGCTTGAGGTGCACGTCTGTCCTCTCCAGTAGGTGGAGATTGGGAAAGAGAGACAAATGTCTCTGAAGCGTGCCTGCATCTATGTGTTTGTCCAGAATCTTTCTGTTTATTTCGGTGTTTCAGGGGACTACGGTGTTCTAAACCGCTGTCTTCACTGCAGGTACGCTGGCTACGGAGACAGTGTCCCTCTTCCTCCCGGGAGTTTCTGGACATAGTGGTTAGTTTCCTCAAATGTTGGCAGCTTGCTTTAGTAAACAGCTTCAACTTCAGACAGCAGACCCCTCAGAAGGTCGCTCCGTAGCAGAAGCTTTGATCAATGACTTTTATTTCTTCCTATGTGACTGCTTCTTTTGACGACCCGGATCAAAGGCTCACGGCCCGCAGTCTCTGGTCGCCAAAATGTCTTGTAGTTTTGCTATTTGATAGAGTCTGTCGTCACTCGGATGGAGGTACACCAGAGCAACGGCAACGGCTCGACAAGGGCTGCAGTCAGGCTGCAGGCTGAAGGCAGGGACTCTCCCAACTCCACACAGTGAGCAGTTCAGCCAGCCAAACAGCAATTGCAGATTGCGCCCTTCACTTTTTGTTAATAGGTTGTGTTGTCATACCCACATAGCACAAGTTGTAAGGGCATGTGATGTGATATATTACTCCTGGGCTGTTGCAGTTAGAGAACAGCTTTTTCTGCCAAGGTGTATTCCATCCAATGTCCAGGCTAGTGCTCCGGTGTGTCTTGGTGCATACAGAACAATGGCCACATGGTGCATGGCCTACTGTGGGCACACTAATCCACAGGTTTTGCTGTTGGTTTCGTTCAACGTCTTGTTGGTTATCACAGAGGAGGGTTTTTACAAGTCAATACCTGATATTTTGGCTGCATTTAAGGGCAAAGAAAGGAGGGAGTATACTACATGATCCTGTACTCAAAATGGGTCACAGCTTCTTTATTTTGTTATCCTGCTGAATAGAGGAGAATAACTAAAGACTGCCATTATATTTTTTCTTGCTGGGCCTTCAGATGGTGTTGAAGAGTAATCTCTCTCATGATATTTCTGGCCGTTTTGTATGTGGAATTTACTATTTTGCTGGGGTACTCATTTTGGACCAATTGCTTTTTCAAAGTTCTGACCTGTGTCACATAGTCCTCCGGTTTGGTGCAGGTGCGCCTTTATGTCAAAAACCGCACAGGAGATTTTCCTGCAGCGCTCGACTATGCCAGCAAGGAATTGCGATCTGTTCTTTTTTTTATATACCTTCGATGTTAATTGACCCCCTAATGGCATGATATGTACATGGAGAAAGTGTATTTCATGTTTGCAGGGTTCAAGGCTGACCTTCAGATGTTGGTTAAATCCGTTAAGCCAGCTGTGGAAAGATTCCAAATCTTCTTGCAAGCCCTCAAATGTCATGAAGATGTCATCAATATAACATTGCCAGATAACTATTTTGTGTTTAAATGGGTTGGTCTGTGGGTATATATGTGTTCCTGTTCAAATTGGTGCACATATAGATTTGCCAAATTGGGGGCGAAAGCGGCACCCATTGCTATCCCCAGGATATATTGGTAAAAGGTCTTGTCATATATAAAAACATTTTTTGTCAGGCGATCTCCGCCAGGTGTAATATCAAGCTTGCTAGTACATTGTGTAGCTCGATGACTGAATCTAGAAGTGTTGCCACTATAGCCAAGGTATCTCCTTGGGGAAATTGTGTATAGAGGGACTCAATATCCATGGTTACCAGACATTGTGTCTCTGGTTTGAATTCCAGGGTGTTCAGGAGGTTCAACATGGTGGTGGAGTCTTTGATGTATGAATCCATCTTGGGGATCTCATCTTTGATTTGAAAAATCAACAAATTGGTTTAGTGGTTCCAGTATTGAGTCTATGCCTAACACTAAACACCCCTGATTCCTGGAACTGTGCAAGTATATTTTTGCACTGCAAAATCGATGCATAGTCATTTATGAAGTACAAATGATTTTGCACTGATTTTGCACTACAACAATACATCTTGCACAGTTCCATGAATCAGGATTTGCATTGGGAGGGCAAAATCACTTTTCAGCAGTGCAAAGTCAGTTTGAAAAATGCAAATAAATCCATGAATCAGGCCCAGAGAATCCTCCCTCGGGAACACCAGAGTAGCATCTTAAGTAACAGCTAAGAAACTCTACAGACACTTGATGCATTCCTATTTTAGGGGGCAGAGCTGGCAGTATGGCTGTTCTTCAGCCAATGAGATCCATTACCTTCACAGTGCTTCTCTTTCTGAATTATATAAAATACCCATTCTCCTGGATTTAGGGTGCTGCATGACATGTCTTTGTGTTGTGGCTGTGAAAAGTCTACCTCACAAAGGATTCACCCCCTCAGGAGAAGGGTAGTAGCAACTGGTCTGGCCTGGGGAGGGACCTACAGGCATTGTGTAGGTCAGGCATGAACATGGAAATGCCAAACAACAACTCATATGCAGTCTAACCTTCACATTGACAAAGGTGAGGTAAGTTATTAATGCTAGGCTGCACTAGTAGAACAATGTTAACCCAATGACCGGCAGAAGGTACGGTGCATTTAGTCAAGGCTTACTTTAATATCCCATTCACTCTCCCAACCGCTCCATTAGACTGCGGCCTGAATGCACTTGAGAAGTGCATGGTACATCCCCAGCTTGTCACAGATTCTCTTAAGGCTTTGCCAGAAAAGCTGGCACATTGTCAGCTTTGAGTAATGTTGGTGCTCTCATAGCAATCCTTTTATTAGCTATTTACAGTCAGCTTCTGTTTGGAGAATTAACCAGATAAATCTGGTGCATGAGTCTACCACAACTAACAAAAATGTGTCATTTTGCCTTGGTAAAACCTGCAAACCCAGACTAGCCATATCTCTTGCAAAGCATTTTTTCTCTAAGCCAACATGACAAACACGCTCCCCCAGGCCTCCTTCTCCATTCTGCTCCTCCACCTGCTCCCTCTCCTCCCCTCTCCCATCCACCCCCTCCCTGATTGGCTGCTGCTTTCTGGAAGCATTTTTTTCAGAGATCCCCAGGGCAGCCTTGCACGGGCAGCCGGCTAAGGGCCTAGGCAAAGGACAACTCCCTGATGAACCTCCACTGCCTGTTTGCCTGTTCACCCTGGGCAGTCCAGCTAGGCCGATGCCACATCTCTTGTCAGCTGCAGCAATCAGGTATGGAACGTTTCTGTGTGCACTTCCAGTACTGTATAGTTATAATCCTGCCACTACTTTGAATCTTGCCACTGTTTTAAATCTGGCTGCATTTAGGAATTGGCCACTGTTTTGATTCTAGGTGCATTTAGAATCCAGCAACTGCATTTATAATGTTACCACTGTTTTGAATCTAGCTGCATTTAGAATCTTGGTATTGTTTTGAATTTAGCTGTCTTTTGAATCTAGATGCACTTTTGACTCTAGCCAATGTTTTGAACTTAGTTGCATCTAGGATCTATTTTTCATTTATTCTTGTGCATTTATAATAGTGCACAATGGCCGTGGGCATCTAAGCGCTGATACATACAATGGGTGGCAGATAGTCTAAGACAGGATTGTTGCAGAGAAAGTAAGAGATGGTTATTTGAACAAGTGTGTTTTAAGTTTTCTTTTGGAACAGGTGGAAGGAAGATTCCTGGCGTAGTTGAGGCAGGAGGTTGTTCCAGAGGGTGGCAGCATGAACGAATAAGTTGAATCCACCATCTCTTTTGCGCTTGAATCTTGTAATAGTGAGGTAACAGTTGTGAGCTGATAGACGGGGCTCTGGTTGGCATGTGTCTTTTAAGCCTTAGAGTAAGGTAGGAGTTTGCATTGTTGGATAGGCATCATTGGGTGATTGAGAGAGTTTTGAAAATGATTTGTTCATGGACCGGGAGACACTGGGCAGACTTTCTTGCATCCAAGATGCGATTGTGCTAGCTCAGGTCTAGTGCTGCACAGAAAGCATTGTTACGCAGTACGTGTAGAGTGGGTAGGTTTTTTCCAAAGTGCCACAGAGAAGTGCATTGCAGTAGTCCAGCTTTTTCAAAAATGAGTACCCGTGCAATTGTGAGGCGATTGTCCCTAGAAAGGCAAGGTTTGTGGGTGGTGATTAGCTTTGTGGCATAGGCTGAAGTGGAGGCGATATGGTTGAATTGGGGAAACAATGTGAGGAATTAATCTAGGTAGACCCCCAGTGTTTTTACCACTGCAGCAATAGGGATTATCTGGCCATGAATGCAAAAATGGCTGAATTCTATGTCACCTTTGGCCAGCCAGACAGGAGAGTCGATGAGCAATAGTTCTGTTTTCTCATCATTCAGTCAGAGGCTGTGAAAAGCCATCCAGATTTGAATGTTTTCATGTATGGTATTTATTTTGAAGGTTTAGTGAACATGGTTTCCAGAAAGAGGGATGAGGATTTGGGTATCATTTGCATAGTTTGTGTAGGTGATACATATGGAGTCTAGATGATCGAATAAGGGCTTAGTGTAAATGTTATAGAGGGTAGTCTGAAGGCAGACAACTGAACTCCAGTTTGCTCTTTATACTTTTCTTAAATCATAAGGAGGGTTGGAAGAAGGCTTAACTTGCCCTATGCTAAGGAAGGATTTCCCTACCTAAACAAAACTAATGACAGCTGTTGTCAGGATCTCCAAAGTAAATGTCTGTCTGTGTCCAAAACCTATACTTGCCCTCACATGTATTTGTATACAATGGGCCCCATTACAACTATGCTGTTCCGGTAAAAGTGGTGCCGGTCGCACAGTACCAGCACCTCTTTCCAGTCAGCATACTGTCATGACCCTTGCCCCTGGCCCTCACTGGCAAGTCAGCCTTCCAGTTAGGAACATGTCAAAGACCTTAAAACCTCATCCAAGACTCTCTTGGAGTCAGTCCTGGTGCCTTTGGCGCCAGGCTCATAACCATCATGAAGACCAACATTAGAATGGGACTATTTACTTGGGACTATTAAGTTGGGGGGGGGGTTCAGCCAACATGGAGGCACACACATAGCTCAGTTAAAAGGAACTAAGCTATGTGGTCTAGTCTTTTGGGTGCGGCAGGCCTGGGACTACTTTACCTGGACTACTTTGGGTGTGGCAGGCCTGGGGTTATTTTACCTGGACTACTTTACCTGAGACTATTTAAACCGCACCCAAACAGCAGAACATGCTTTGCGTTATTCTGCTGTGGGCAGTGTAACGCTCACCGTGCCCAGTTCTTTGATGCCAGCTTACCTGAAACCAAGGATCTGCAGAGAGAGAAAGAACACTACAAAATTACCTGGAACACTATCCTGTCTTCAATCCATCGCTGAAATCAGTTCCACTCACCTGAAGGTACGGACTCCATCATCCGGCACTGCATGCACCCTGGAATCCATACCTAAAAGGAAAGAAGCAAAACATTATTATTCGAACTAAAGGAACATAAGAACTGCATATAAAGACTGTATTGCAGCAAACCTACGGAGTCACAGCGGGCCTGGATTCCCACATGGGGGCTTGCACCAGTGAAGTAACTTGGTCGCTGCTCGCCCCCCACATCTACGCGCCCCTGCCACGAGGAGCAGGACGGAGAATCCACCTTTTACAATATTAAGCTGAGGAGAAGGCCGAAGGGGGAGGAAGGAGTTGAGGCCTGGGTAGGTGGGAAAACATAAAGACAATCTGGTATTGAATCCAGCTCTCCTATATTGCAGACCCATCTTTAACCAGAGGCCTTACCAAGGGACTGGGAGAGGGTTCAAGAGTGCAAATCATCCAACCAGCCTGGGTGGCGTCCCCATGGATACCAGGTGAGCGTATCACATTCTCTGAGTTGCAATGCCGCTAAGACTGTCACTGCAAGTGACCTACTGTATCCAGCAACACTCTGACCAGAATCTGTAGCAAGACGCATCGGCCATGCCTGAGACACCGGGATGGCGTTAATACATGCACATTCTGAGGTCCACGCACACAGAAACACTGGCATGGACATGCCAGTAGCACTTTGAATTCCGCGTAGGAAACACTGGCATTGCAGACCGTGCGTTAACTAGAGTCAGGTGTTCAGAAAGCCCACTGGTGCCCCAACACAGCCCAGGTAGCCCCAAAGAGCATTGCAAAAGCACAAAAGGATGACTCCCACACCCCACACCCCTTCCAACACTTCCAGCCAGCAGTATCAGTAGCAGTATTGGTGCTGGAGCACTGCATGCACACTTTTACTTGAGGAGGCAGGGAGGCAGAGGATGCGGCTGAGGCACTTTAGGAGAAGGAGGGCCATCATGGCCTTACAAAACAACAATGGCCAGCAGGTTGCAGCCCACAGGCAGCCACCTATACCACGCATAAGGACCACACCCTTCATCCTGAGCCAAACCCAGATCCACACCCTGTACTGGCTAAACAGGGAGACCATCACATCCATAGAGGACCTGATCCATGATGTCCTGATCAGCCTCATAAGATCCTTACAGCCACCCCCTAGCCCCCTTGCTCAAGGAAGTATCTGTGCTACACTTCTTAGCCACGGGTACCTACCAACACACTGTGGGTGAACTGCATGGGCTAGCCAAACCTGTTTCTCGCGTGTCCTGTTTCAGGTCACTATGCACTCCTGCGTCATGTTGGAGATCACATGGGTCTACCCAGAACAGCTGACAGGTCAATGCCACTAAAATCACTTTTCATGCCCTTGCAGACATGCCCAATATGATAGGTGCATTGGACTACACATATGTGGAGATGGTGGCCAGGAATGCCATTGAAGCTGTGTACAGGAATAGAAAACTTGACCACTCACTCAATGTGCAGATGGTGTGTGATGCCCACCACCTCATCACCACTGCTGTGCCAGATTCCCAGGTTAATCCCACAACTTCATGGTGCTGCAGAAATCCACGCTGCCAGGGTACATGGCACATCACAGCGGAGAGCATACCTGGCTGTTGGTTGAGTGTATCTAACAAACGTGCACTGTTGAATGGGGGGGGGGCAGAACACACCATAGCGTACCTGGCTGTTGAGTGAGTGTATCTACCAAAGTATGTGCATCATACCTGGCTGTTGGGTGAGTGTATCTACCAAAGCATGTGCACTGTGTAATGGAGGTATGTTCAACACCTATGAACAGTGCATGTGTGCAATGCAATGTGCAACACCGTAATAGCATAGCTGAGCACAAGACCTTGACTGGCGGGTCTCAATTTACCAAACTGATCATGTGCATGCATAACAACATCAAATCTTTACAGCAACATCAAAAGCACTGCATGTACCAGAATGCATCACACCAATGTCCTAAAACCCAGCACATGCACAATCAGCACAACCGACACCACTTGATTGATAATCCTTATGCATCAGAACACCCCACTTCCATACCACTAATGTCCCACACACCAAGTAGCCAGCTCCCCTGCCTGTTTGAAGTGCACATAAACATAAGCATGTGACCAGAAGTGCAACATTTTAGCCACACATCTATGATTTTGTGACATGCCCATCATAGGAATATTGAATTTGAACACAATAGGAACACACACCAGTCTCATTTGTGTGTGTTGTAGTGAAAGTGTCGGAGGTCATGGTGGGTGTGAATGGGTCATGTCAAAGCAACAGCACACTACACACCCACCACACATATTGACAAGGCGTATTGGCTTCTTGGCAATCATTAGGCTGTCATCGCCTTCCCCGTCCATCCAATTCCTCATATGGTATCCCTCTGTGACCACATCTATCCTATCATTTTTGCATAATCATTCAACCACTCCCATGCAGCACGTCATGTACCTCAGAAAGAAAGTACGCCTTCAGGCATGTACTGATTCAAATAAATATTTTAAATCTCATATCAACGCAGAATAACGTCCTTACCTGTGTCAGCCATGCCTACCAGGTCTGCGGCCCACAGCAGGGTCTTCCATGTCTGGCACACCGCCTGAGTCAGGCCAAAGACTATTTTACAGGCCGGTAAACATTGCCACCTGGTGATAGCAACCATACCCTTACACCCAGACAAGCCGCAATTGCAATTAGCACTTGTCATTACATTGACATTGATGACTACAGACATATATTCCTAAGATTACCCTCATCCTATGCAATGCACATTTTAACTGGACAAAATATGACATATGATACGTCACCAGCAATTAACATTTTTAATCTTGCATTGCTTTGTGAACATTATACAGACTGTACCAACATGATACGGGAACAAGTATGACATTCTACACTTCCTTTTGCTCCCCGCAGGTGATGCTGGATATCCCCTGATGCCATGGATGATGAACCCCGTGAGGCAACCACACAACCAGCATGAGCACGGGTACAACCGTGCCCATATCTGTACTCGTTGTACAATAGAGCAGACATTTGGCCTGTTAAAGTCAAGGTTCTGTTGCCTTAGTAGATCGGTGGCACACTTATGTACAATCCTGTGAAGGTGGGAAACATAGTCCTGGCCTGTGCCATGTTGCACACCATGTGTATCAGACGCAGCATCCCACTGCCGCCCGACATGGACATGCACCCACAATAGGTGAGGAAGGATGAGAGTGATGATGAACGTGGATGGCATGGATGACCATGTTGTTCGTGAGGAACTAATTTACCACTATTTCTGATCACTTCGCACACACACATGGCACAGGCCAGCTAGCACACTGGGCACTGCATAGTAAATAAATCACTCACTTACATTGAAAAAGCAATGTCCAGTCATGATTTCTATGTAACACCAACTGTAATGTGTACAACATATATATAAATGTGGAATAACTGGTAATATTATCCCTCCCCACCCCCCCTCCTCCTCCCCAAATTCGCTCCCCACCAACCCTCTCCAACTATTCCTCCTAATTCCCCCTCCTCAACTATCCCTCCCACTACCCCTCCCCAACTATCCATCCCCACTCCCCCCCAACTCTCTCAACGCAACTTGTGTCATGTTCTGCAAGGATGATTTGCACAAGTCACAGACAGGACACACGTGTGTCCTTGGCCTATTCACATCCCCCTTTTGGGTCTGCTGTGCAGCTGTGTGCCGAGCTGGACAGCCACATTGAACACCGCCTTAGGCTGCTCTGCTCGGAGCTAGCAGGCGTTATACTGGTGGATGGTACGTGGGGGAATTTCATCGGCTGTCGGTCTAGGAAGGCCTGGAGGAACATAACCTCTGGTTCTGGAAGCAGCTCAAGACCTTCCCCTTTGCGTCCGCCTTCTCTCATCAAATTCCCTGCTGATCACCTGTCTGATACTTCTCTCTTCAAATTCCCTGCTGATAACCTGTCTGATACTGCACTGGTTGCCTGGCCACCCACTGAACCACGGGCCCAGGTCCCTATCCACCCAGTTGCACGCCTGCACTGCCTCCCAGACACCCTGCACGTGGGGCTGTATTTGTAACCCTACTGTCCCCCTACCTGCACTATCAATCACTTGTCGTACTGCACTTAACTGCACTTCTTGTCTCATATGTTCCTATGTCCTGCCCTTCTCCCCCTCCACTTCCCTCAGCACTATTCCCTGTCCCCTCCCCTGTACTTGTGCGATCTCAATGTCACTGAGCCTAGTAATATCACTTTCTTGTTTCCCCCCTACTTTCCCCCTTTGCCTCGTCGCGCTTTGAAACATTGTGCGGGCGCGTTATAAATAAAATATCATATCATATATCATATTGGTCCTCATTACAAGTATGCCGGTCTGGAAACAACAGTGATGGTAAGCTTACCAGCACAGTTGTTTCTGGCCCGGCAAACTACAAATCAGCGTGTGGATGACGTTCCGCCCTCCAGGGGGAGACCTGGCGGGAGGAATGGCACTCGACTGTAGACCCTCACGGAAGCACCGGCACTGTTAATAACAGATAGGGGGACTTACAATGGGGACTTACAATTTACCGGCGCCTGACTTTCCGGAACGCTGGGGCTGTAATACCCCAGTGTGCACGGCAAGTCCAGTGCTGGTAAATCATTACAGGTCCGGTGGCAACCTGCCGGTAGTACCGGCATGGTGACTGTCAGACTCGTAATGATCCCAATTGTCTCAGCCATTGAAGACATTACACTGTTGCCCTCCCGTAACCTCTTGGACATCTGTACTATGGCTCGTGTACAAGGGTCAAGTACACGGGCATTATGACACCCACTTGCCTGCTGCACCAAGGCTGTCAAGGTATCCTGGCGTTGTTCCATGTGTCTGAGTCTGCCATCAATTTCCCTCACACAGGGGAAGGGTGGGCGTTGTGGGCTAACTGGTCCCTGGGGATGAATAGCAAAGGCTCATCGGTGCTGTGGTCAGTGTGCTCCTTCGTGTCCACTCCACCGTCGTCTGCTATGTCATCTATACTGGGCACATGTACACCAGCATGTGGTTGCGGTGGTGATGGTGGTACTGCTGCAGCTGTGGCAACCTGGGTGGGTGCAGCTTGTGCAACCGGTGGTGGCTCAATGGCTTGAGTTTGTGTGCGGGTGGTGGCTCAATGGCTGGAGCTTCTGCTACTGGTGGTGGCTCAATGGCTTGAGCTTGTGTGACCAGTGGTGGCTCAATGGCTTGAGCTTGCATGAATGGTGGTGGCTCAATGAATGGAGCTTGTGCAACAGGTGTTGGCTGGATGGGTGCAGCTGGGGTGGAAGTGGCAGGTGTGCATGTTGAGTAAGTGGAGTCCTGGGTGGGGGTGGTTGTGGTGGTCCGTTGGAACTGGCTGCATCGACGGCTGGTGCCCCTTGAGGTGCTTGGATGGGCCTCTTCATTGTCAGAGGATGTGCCTGAGTGAGTCAGAAAGGCAGGTTGTCAGTGAACAATGTTGATTGGTAAGTCAGAGATTCATGCATTATCTTGTTTGTGGATGTGCTGTGTTGGTGACATGGTGGGGGACATGGCATGGTGCACACATGCTTGTGTTATGCATACTGTGCGGGTCGATATGTAATGTCCGTACATGGTAGGGTGGTGTGCCGGAGATACTGTTGTGGTGTACTGACACTTGCTGGGTACTGTGTAAGGGGCATGGCCTTGACACTGTGGGATGTTGGGTTGGGGAGGGATGTGCCATGGATGGGGTCGCCACGTGACTGCTGCCTGTAGCACTTACAGGGATAGGTGGGCATTTCTGCTCATGGGTCGGAACTGGGACAAGGGAGTCACATGTTTCCTTTGTGTGTGATGCTGGTTATTTGTGGGTGGAGAAGGGGCTTAGCAGTGTAATGACTTTGTGCCAGGGGAAGCACGGCAGGCCCACGCGCATGAAGCTGTGGCAGGAGGATGTGTGTCTGGGTGGAAGAAAAAGAATGTTCTGTTGGCAGTACAGGGTGCCTGTGCTGTGTTCTAGGTGTATTAGTCATATTCTTTATTGGGGCTTTATTGGTGTTGGGAACAATGCAGTTCACATTCATGTAATATGTCACTACAGTAGTAGGTGCTGTGTGGACAGGGAGGTTGACATTACACTGGGTTTGCGTGTACTAAACAGATTCTTCAGAGATGTGCTGGCTCGGGCCTCCGAAGACCAACCCCTTCGCTGGACTTTCTGGGCAACCTCCTCCCAAATGCTCTTCTTGCACAGCTGGGCCTGCCTGCGCTGGTCGATTGCGAAGAGCTCTGCAGCATGCTGGACTATGGTGTCCGATAACATGTTAAGCTCCGCCTAACTGAAGCATGGCTTGCGCCTCCGGGTCTCAATGATTCTTGATGACATGGTAAAGGTGGAGTGTCTGTGGTCAGGAGTGGTGGATGTCGCCTGTGCTATCAGGATTGCAATGGATTGTGTTTTAGTAATGGCCGCTGCCCGATTTCCTGTTCTGATGATCACTGTGTTTCCGGACACAATATTTGTGGGACCGCTGTTACTGGTTCCGGTGGCTCCGGGACCGTGTTGCTGGATTCGCAGTCACCGGCACCAAGGACGACGGGGTTGTCATCTAGGTTGGAAAGGATCTCCCTTCCCTATGATTCAAAATAGTTCACAAAGCACAAAGGGGATTCCCTTCCCCAAGGCTTCTGGATAGTTAGAAAAGCACCATTAGGTTTCCCCTCCCCAAGGCTTCAGGATAGTTCACAAAGCACCAAGGGATTTCCCTTCGCCAAGGCCTCACATCTTTCAACAATTTAAATTCTTCAATTTAATTTCACAGTAGCTTTACTTTAGATTCACCAACAAGCATGTTGGAAGGTATTTCAAGTGGCTATGTTTCCTTTAGATGGGTTTCCTCAGTCTAGGCACAGTTTTTGGACCACACAGTCCACGCATTACAGGTCACGCAACCGACCCACCTAACTTGCTACTCCTTCACCTGCACGTTGCCACTGTTTCAGCTCTATAGTAGGGTTTGGTTCAGGCCCATTTCACAACCTCTTGATGTTTTACCATTAGTTGTTTTCCACTATTTACATGTTGCACTTTCACATATTCTTGGCGCTCTTGCCAATCCTTGTTCTCTCAAAAACACACAGTTCCTTGATATAGTTCATATGTCTCTTGCAAATACTTGTTCTCTCAAAACACACAGTTCCTTGATATTCATATGGTTCTTGCCAAAGCGTGTTTGCTCAAAGTACACAGTTTCTTTATATCCATGCATTTCCACAAAACTGCTTTCATTCCGATCAGTATACAAACTGCTTACTTTAATTCGGACCGATATTCAAAAAGTGCTTGTTTCTAATTTAAATGTCATTCACTTATACTTTGCTTCAGCTTGTTGGGATATGGCTCTCCCAAATTAACCTGGTTTCTTTATTACCGGACTGGGCGACTTATAATGAGGCCGACTGCACTTCTTCGTCCTGCATCGCGGTTATGTGTCGTCTTTACATTTGGACGGTTTGAGCCCTTTGGTGTTGGCAGCTAGTTCAGAAACTGACGTGAAATTGAACCTGAAAGGTGGGATATGGACTTGCAAGCAGGGCTGGGGGTCTGGTAGTTGGGATGCTGGAGAGTTTGTTATTTATTTTTGATGGCAGAAGTATGATTTTCACTGTGAGAGTGTCCTGGACATTACCTCACCCAAGGTCATCTATCACACAGTGTGTGTGGGGGTAGCCATGGTTTCTAGCTCACAGAGGATTGCAAACAGTTCTCGGGGGCTCGAGACTGCATTTGTTATTCTTTAGTTGTAAATGAATGCTTTGTCGGAGTGAATGGCCTGCTTGTATTGGAAGGCTACATTGGTGAAATGGGCTTTGGTGACCATTGGAGTTTTTTTTGCCAAGAGGCTTCGGCTGCCCTCTTGTCTGTGCAGATTACACAGAGGTCGGCAGTGAACATTGTGTTGCGGTGGCTGGTGTTTTTGGCTTTACGAGCTTCAAGAGGAGCTAGGAGGATGATGGCTTGTTCTAGAATTCTGTTGTATTAGTTTACAAGGGTTGTGATGTCTTGGGGAGCGTGATGGGGAGATTTAGCAAGGGGAGCAGGTGAGTGCTAGTGAGGTTGCGGGTAGATGGTGAAGGTGATGACATGGTGGTCTGACCATGGGCAGGGTGTGCTGGAGATGATAGAGATGCCACTGTTTTGAACCTACCTACATTTTGAATCTAGATGCACTTTTGACTCCCACTGTTTTGAATCTAGCTTCACTTTTGGCTCTAGACACTGCTCTGAATCTAGCTGCATTTAGAATCCTTCCATTGTTTTTAATCTAGCTGCCTTTAAAATCTAGCCACTGTTTTGGATCTAACTGAATTTGAATCCTCTTTTAGAATCCTCCCACTGCTTTGAATCCAGCTGCATTTAGAATCTAGCCACTGTTTTCAATCTAGGTGCATTTAGAATCCGCCCACTGTTTTGATTTTAGCTGTAATTTGAATACGCTGTGCTTTTGACTCTAGCCACGGTTTTGAATATAGATGCATTTAGAACGCAGCCACTGTTTTGAACCTAGCTGTGTTTTGAATATAGCTCCACTTCTGATTGTGGCCACTCTGTGGAACCTAGATGTGTTTAGAATCTAGCCACTGTTTTGAATCTAGCTGCATTTAGAATTCTCCAACTGTTATGAATCTGGCTGTATTTAGAATCTTGCCACTGTTATGGATCTAACTATGTTTTGAATCTAGCTGCACATTTGAAAGTAGCCACTGTTTTGAATCTAGCTGCATTTAGAATCTAGCCACTGTTTTGACATCCTTTTCATCACAGAAACCTGGTTCTCTGAGGACTTACGACCCATTGCACACAAGGGCGTTCCCCAGGTTACACTCTCATCATGCAAAACAGAACCAGCAGGACAGGCAGGATGTCCATCCTCCACAAATTACATCTCACCATGCCACACTCAGAGGAACAAACCTGCAATGCAGACTATGAATCTCTCCTGGTGAAATTCCTCATCACCCCCAATCTTACTCACATCTTTTTACTCATGTACAGACCCCCACGGCTATAACAGAAACTTTGCTGATACCCTTAGTGACTTCAAAGCCCACATCTTTCTCACTATGCTAGGAGATCTCAAAATATGGTTCAATGTTCTGCATTCCCCATGAAACAGCCATTCCTGGACAACCTGGAAGCCTTCCACATGACTCATCTTTTATCAGGTGCCTCACACTCCGCAGGGCATACCAAAGATGTAATTTTCAGCTACTCCAATCTGATCTCCATTCCCCTCCATCTACTAATCTGAATGGACCACATAACCATCTTCTTCACACTATAGAAAGAAAATCCTCCTCCCTCCTTGACTATCCCTGGAATGTCTACTTGCTTCCCAATGTGGAACAAGGTCATAGTAACTCTGGACCTGGGTGACTCCCTGCATACCTCCCTAGACAATTACCCTCTCCAGGCAGGTCTGCCTTCCATCAGCCATTTTTACCATTGGCTCTCCAATGCTTTCAGACCTCTCACCCACTTGAGATCCTCGTCCCAGAGACCAGCCCCTCACCCCATCTTCCGAATCCCTAAAAAAAGGAACTCTCACATGGGACACAGATCTTGGGCCAATGCTTCACCCCAGAATAGAGCAGTTTATGACTGTCGGATCAAAGCCTACAAGGCAGAAATGCAGAAGGCCAAAAACTCCTTCTACTGGAACAGAATCTCTAATGCCCATAACACCAGCAGTGAACTCCACAAGATTATCTCAGAATGCAAGGCCCCTCCCTGCACCTCCTCCCCCCTCCACACTCCCAAACACTCTGTGACACCCTCTCAGATCACCACCAGATCAAAGCAGCAGAAAGAAACTTCACCATCAGCACTAAACTGGCAGTGTTCCCACCAGGCATGTTTGCACCCACAACCAACCTCACAGACCCTCCCACAGCCCACCCTATCTTTTTTTCTTTCTCTTCCATCTTGCCAAATGAATTCCTGAAGCTACTTGTTGGCAGCCATCCGTCAGGATCCCCGGGATACCATCTTCTCTCCTGCTCTCCTAAAAGATATCTTTTCCTCAACCTGTACAGGCAGCATCACAAGATCGATCATTACATTGTCCCTCACATCAAGATATCTCACATCAATTCCCTGCTCATAAAACCCTCCCTTGATCCCCTCCTTCTGGCCAACTACCGACTTATCTCTAACAACCATTACATAGCCAAACTAACTGACTGAACAGCCTACTCCCACCAGCTTTGCCTTTTCACCGAATCCAACCTCCTCCTCGACACCACGAAGTCTGGCTTCAGAACCCTCTGAGGAACTGAATCATCCCTTGCCTCCATCTCAGATTACCTCAAAAGAACTACAGCCTCAGAAGGATGTGCCACACTTATCCTTCTTGACCTTTCAGCAGCCTTTGACACTATCGACCACTGTACCCTCACCGGCAGACTCCACTCAGAGAATCAGGGATACAGCATTAATATGGATATCCTCCTTCATCACCAACCGATAGCAAATTACCCACATACCTTCTACCTCCATGACCCCATGCCCTATCACCAACAGAGTACCAAAGGGCACCTCCCTATCCCCACTACTCTTTAACCTCTACATGAGCCCCCTCCCTGCTGTCATTGGCTCACATGGCCTAACCTGTTACAACTATGCAAACAACACTCCGATCATTTTCAAGATCCCTAAGACCTCTTCCAACTGCCCCGCGGAAATCGACTCATGGAAATTGAGCACTGGATGATGGCCAACTACCTCCTCCTCAACCCTGGAAAAATCAAAATCATGATCTGCAGGAAGACTGCCACCTTCACCCAACCCACCCCTTGGCCATCCTCCCTAGGCCCTCTGCCCACTACATTCAACTCAGTAAAGAACCTGGTATGTACCAGGGATGCAGATCTGACACTTTCACACCACATCGTCCCCTACCTCTCCTATGCTCACAGAGTCACTGCAATCAGTCCTCTCTCACCTAGACCATGCTAACTCCCTATAACTGGGAACCCCTGCATCTGAACTCAGAAAATTCCAAAGGGTCCAAAACACTACAGTCATGCTCCTCCTAGCCCTTGGACCTGGAGCGCACATCACACCTGCCCTCTGTGGCCTCTACTGGACCCCTTTAGGGCGAGACAGTCCACTTCCAAAGCCACATGCATTGCTCTCTGTGCTCTGCACCAAACAGGCCCAGAATATCTACAACACAAACTCACCCTTTTGAGTCCCTCATCATATTTACTGAGCGATGCAGGGAATGGACTCCAGAAGATTGCAGGACAGGATTCGTACCACGTTAATGAAACAAGAAACCATCAGTATGCATGGTTATGTATCACACTCCATGTCGATGGAAAAATGTTGCAGGCAGAGCCACCCACCCGCATACATCTGTAATCATGTGCTACTTGAAGAAACATCACACAACACCTTTGCCTTAGAATGCAGCTAAGTCCCATGACAATAATTTGGTCTAGCTGGAAACAATCAGTCTCCTGTACTCGCATACTCTACCGACAACCTTACAGCACCAAACCACAAGCCAGCTCAACATGGGTGACTAGCAGGGACTTGGCCAACCCTACCTACCTTCATTTTGGCTAAATGCATGCACACATTCTAAACACCTCTGACAAAACTCCCATATCACAGATTTTGGTCCCCTGTGGGCGTGCACCTCCAGCACTTTGAGGCCACACCAATAGGTATAGGCACTATAAAAATGCCATATTACAGTACATTTCATGGGCCTCATCTTGAGTTAGGCGGTATCACGGTGATAATTGTGCCGGGATATCGCCTAGTGCTATTAGCATTACCTCAACACGGTCCGATGAAATTTGGAACCCGAGTTGTGGTGGGGAGGTAATTCCCCATAACAATAGGGTCGATTGGACCCAATAGGGGTTTCTTGGTGCTCTTAGTGCCGGCACAATTAGCACCATGCTAATAGTGCTCAAAGCAGGCAAAAAGGGGAGATGTTTACCTCCAGTAAAGAGCTGGAAGTAAAACTTACACTTTCAGTCCAACTCGAGATTGGCCGGAGCGGTAAATATGGCATTAACCCAACTCATGATGTGGCCCATAGTCTGAATCAGGCACAATTAATGTGGGGTTATCTGGAACATCCAGTGGCAGTGCAGGGAGGAGGCCAAGCAACTGAGCAACCTGATGTATCCCGGTGCTTAATAGCATTATTATGGTTGAAGTGACCTTTTACAGCAGCACAGGCAGCAGAATATGAAGCACATGTTCCAACTGCTGAGACTGTACTCCCACCACATTATATGACACTTGGAAACATCCAAAATGGGATGATTGGAACTGCTGCATCTTCTTCTGGCACCATTCAAAATCATACGTCTGTTACAGATTGGCTTGTAATGATTTCTTATGTCTAGTTCTGCTTGTGTGGATGTCAATGGAACCCACCCTGAGTGTAGTGACTTTACATTTAAGGCACTGGAACAAGTAGTTGCTTCTAACTGCACCAGCTGTGTGTTTATGTTAACTGAACACATGTTATGTTTATGTTAATGGATTTATTTGCAGCTAATGTGTATTCCTTTGCAGTATAAATCTTCTCCTCCCGGAGCAGACCTCCGTTCTGCAATTGTATCAAAATGTTAATGGTATGCTGTGGTTTCACTAACGCTGCATAGTCTGCAACATATGAACTCCCAAAATTCAAAAGACCAAGCAAGGCCTGTTACTGCAAGTGTATGTCTGGACTCTGCAAGTGTGCAGATAATAAATAGCCATAGAAACATTATTTCTCTATGAGCTATCTTAGAATTCTTAAAATTGAAAATGTAACCTTTAGCTGGTAGTGTCCGTGTGATTAGATTAACCTTTTCTAAGTGATAATTTATATCATCATCTGCACAGAATATGCCATCTACATAGGTCCAGCAATTCTGAATACCCTCAAAAAGGGATTGATATCTGCTTGAAAATATCCCTGGACTATTTCTATACCCTTGTGGGATTCTAGTGAAGAAAAACTGTTTCCATCTGAATGTAGTAGCTTGGTACATATAGCTCCCTGAATTTTTCATCACCAGTGTGATCCTTTTGACTTGTGTTTAATGCAATTGCCCACCTTTAAAGCTGCTGTTTGCTTTTTTCTCATTTCTTCTCCCCCCTCTCCAAATGCTTCTGCTCTCCCTTCAGTGCTGAGCCCTGCTTCTTCTCTTTCTGTGAAGAAGGATAGTCTTCTTCTCTGTACCTTTTTGGTTGTGAAAGCTGTGCCTCACGTGATAGATACATCTCATAGCACTCCTGCCCTCATGGGATTGTCTACTGCAAATAGCTCCTTGTCTGCAGCTGGCACTATACCTCTCTCTCATTGCCTTGCTTTCCTACCATGGGCAGGTTGGAAGCCTGCATCCGTCCCTATCTGCCTCTAGTTCATATGTTTCTTCTGCCTGCTTTACCTGTACTTAACTTACCAGTAAGTCGTACACTTTTAGACCGCTCACTCCCCTTTACCTCCTTCTTTGCTCCCTCCTTGTGTTGTCTTTCCAGTTGATCTTTGCCTAGGGACCTATACGTAGTTGTCACAATTTAACAAAACTGGATTTTCTTTTCTTGTTGCCTGGACAACATGGCAAGGTTTCTGAAGACGTCTAGTCTCACTGATTCCCCTTTAGTAGGTGGTTTAATTACCTCCTCACTCATGGGATAATTACCCCCGGCTATGGCTAATCATAAGCTCATTGCTTCTTCTGTTCACTGAGTGCTGAATACCTCTCCCAGAATGTAAGTTAATGCTGTAGTTGAGGGGGCTCCTTTCAGAGGAAAGTGCAGCCAATTTTACACTAAAACCCAGCTGTCACATTGTTCTATGGGTGGATTACAACCTGCTGGCATTATGATGGATAGAGCCTTTGCCACTGCTGAGGAGTAACGTGAGTATACACAGCCAGAGCTGGCTCAATTTAGTGGAATACCAGTTAAAGATCTCCTCATGCTTAGTGGAACAGATACCCACAAAAGCATTGAGGGTCTGGAATGAAATTGCCCCTTCCCACACTGCTAACACGGGTCTAGGCACTGCTGGTGCAGTCCGCAGAGCGTTCAACTCTACAGCCTGAGCGCAAACAGTGTTAAAATAGATTGCCTCCTCAGGATATCATAATGGTCTATGGTGTCGGGATAACTGTCCTGCCTATTTGGATTGTACCTAAGAATGTCTTCAAAGATTAACACTTCCCTAGCAAAAGGACAATGCCTAGCCCTATTAGTGGCATATGTGAAACCCCCCTGGAGCCAATTGTGGTGGTCTACCTGCTGCAAAGCTAACTCAGGCAAGCTATAAGGTGCATATTGTATTGGATCTGAGTCCCTTCTAATGTGTTGGACATTGAACCTGTCCCCTGACTTGGCGTCATGTATGTATGTATGTATGTATGTATGTATTTTTGCATGTATGTGAAAAGAATCTCCCATGGCAATCCTCCAGGTATAGACACTGCCACAGTTAAATTTGTTAACCTCTATAACGCCTCCTTCCTGTAACCAGGTAGTTACTCCAAGTCTGCAATATTAAGGTATAGGAACATCAACATTTGGGTCAGCCATTCCAGTGACTCTTAATTAGGCTGCTTAAGACTGCTTGCTTAATAGAGTATGATTTTAAAGCTTAAACAATGTTTTGCATCAGCAGGCCTGTAACAACTCTTGTATCCTCTCTTCATTAACTGACTAGGGATAATAAATTAGGGTGTAGGATTGTTGTTTGAAGTAGGTTTAAGTCCATTCTGGGGTGTTAAATGAGATGAATTGTATCACCTATACATCCAGAGTCTTTCCTCCACCCCAAAGGGATTGTGATAGACCCCCAGTAGGGGTCGTCTTAGATATAGAGGTATAGAAAAGCAGATACAGGTCACTGGGCACCAAAGAGAGCATAGACAATAAACCCCTGCAGTGGCTTAGAAACCCTCACTCATCTACACAGGGCTGATATACTAATGTTGTCATATTTAAAAAGGGACAACTGTTAAACCACCTACCAACCCATTTATTATTGAAAAAGCACAATATACTACAATGCGATATACTCCAATTTGCAAGGAAGCACTGCACTTAATCCACATGCACATATGTTCATGAAAAGATTGCAAGTAAAACCTCTAAATTAATGTTCTCACACTCTGCTGCAAAGTTCATTTATTTGTATTAAAAAGTTATTAATGATCATAGCTATTGTCACTGTGATTACACATAATATATCCAATTTAATAAAGTTCATTAATGAAAACTCTTCTATAATTCTCTAGCCTACATGCCTTCTTATTATTCTTCTTATTTATACATTACATTTTGTACAGTGCTCCGACCCAGGGCTGTCATGGCGCTCGTACATAAGCAAGGTAAAGAGCAGAGTAAAAAAACAATGACTGCGGGAAGTTGCAGTCAGAATGAGAGTCTCAATCATATTTATCAAATAACCATATTTTAGGTGTTTTCTGAAAGCTAGATAAGATGCTTCGTCTTTGATGGGTGGAGGGAGTGTATTCCACAGAGTGGGGGCGGTGACTATGAAGCTGGACCTATAATGAATCAATCAAATAAAACAAATGACAAAGGTTCTTAAAGGAATGCTGTATGAATCCCACACTAACATCTCATGCATTTTAATGACCCCCGCAATTGAATTGTCTCTTTTAAGACATCCTCTAACAACTCTTACTTTCTCAATGTGATGTTACAACAGCTAAAACCTCCCATACTCCCACTACTCCCCTGTGAGAGTAGAGAGCTGAAAGCTGAGCTGACAGCCTGAAGCTGGAGAGGGTTTCAGTTATACAATCCCAACAATCACAAACATTCTCAAAATATCAAATCAAATGGAAAAAACACCTAAATAATCATCATGGTCTGTAATGGCTATAACAAAAATGTGGAAATGAGATTATGATGCAAACATAAACCACATCAGAATACAATTCAAATGTCTAATTTTACTAAAATGATTTCTGTCATATATATGCCTAACTAGTTGAGTTCCATTTTTGACCTATTTCACATAACTAATATATAACAAGAATATATGTTTTGTGAAAATGCTCATGTTTTATGAATGTATTTTCTTCCAGCTCAGATAAATACATGGCAATGGTTCTACATCAAAACATAAGCCTAACATTTAGCCTCTGTTAAGAATTAGGAAATATATGTTGGGTCTTCGCTCTAGTACAAGGCATAGTTAAGGTTAAGATGAAGTCTCTATGGCATTTCCAAAAATATTTGTTCTCAATGACTTTTGAAAACTTGCATGAACATATCTGAAAATATTCTAGAGTAATAAATCCATCCCAAATATCTCAGTATTGGCTGCTTCGATTTTAATTCTTTTTCCTTGCAGGTGTCTAGATTTCTTCTGGAATGGGTGCACTGAAAACAATGTTGAAATTTGACTTGGACAATTTTGAGATCATAACGATTTTTTTTTTATATATGATGCATGCTCAATGACAACACATATTTTGACTGAAAAAATAGGAACAAAGTACAAACCAACCCTACACAAAGCATCCAAGCCAACCATATGCACAGCAGGCATATACAAATACAACATATGCACTCACACAACCGGATACACATTACAACATACACTTAAGCAAGGAAATACATAATTCAAGCAACAACATGCAGCTGACGTTATCATGACCACACACAACATACTCACTCATCCCTCTGCGAACATATTACAACATGCACTAAAGCAAGACGACACATAATTCAAGCAACACTATCTATATATGATGCATGTAAAATGACGAACAAAGTATAAACTATGCACTAACCATATGCACAGCAACCAAGCCTACCATATGACAACCAATCATAAACACACACAACAAACACACTCACCCTCACTGCGTACACATTACAATGTACACTAAAGCACAGAAATATATAAAACAGGTATCAATATTCAGCAAACATTATCATGACCACACACAACATACACACTCACCCCCACTACCTACACATTACAACATAAACTAAAGCAAGGAAATATATAATTCAAGCAACACTGTGCAGCCAACATTGTCATGACCACACACAACATATGCACTCACCCCCACTGTGTACATATTGCATGAAAGCAAATAAAGACATAGCAATGTATTAACTAAAAACAATCACCATGTTTAATACACAAACAAAAGTAAAGCAGCCCATGACTGCATTATATCAATTAGGCCTTGAATAATGTTGGCTAAAAATAGACACATCTCCAAATGTACCATGTCAGCTCTAAACATACTTTAATTTTGACTTATTATGCTGTGTGGAAAAATATTATGTATGCCATGTTGAAATAAACCTTTATATAGAAATCTATTTACAGTGATTCACACACGATTAATTGTAATTTTTTGATGATTATCACTTTCACTTATCCATATTCTACGTGCACCCAAGCATGAACACACAATTTTGGTTCCTGCAACCAATCCTGCAAGGTGTGCTTGTCTTTTGAAAAGATCATTGAAATCCTCTTCTGTATCCATAATCGTTGCCACCAGCGTGTATCAAAATGACATATGGTATTTTGCCACTATCATAATACAGAACACGTTTCTCCATTATGTCATTCCACGTTGCACCGCAATACCCATGCTATTCCACATTCACATTTCTGAATGGCATGAAAGTCAGCACTCGTCTCACATAATGTTCAAGTCAGGGGTGGTCTGATTCTAAGATGGTGGCTGGATGTCCTTTACCCAGTTACCCGGAGAGCCTTTGAAAGCACTGCCTCAGCAGACACACAGCGCACTTATCCATATTCTACGTGCACCCAAGCATGAACACACAATTTTGGTTCCTGCAACCAATCCTGCAAGGTGTGCTTGTCTTTTGAAAAGATCATTGAAATCCTCTTCTGTATCCATAATCGTTGCCACCAGCGTGTATCAAAATGACATCTGGTATTTTGCCACTATCATAATACAGAACACGTTTCTCCATTATGTCATTCCACGTTGCACCGCAATACCCATGCTATTCCACATTCACATTTCTGAATGGCATGAAAGTCAGCACTCGTCTCACATAATGTTCAAGTCAGGGGTGGTCTGATTCGGGCTATATGAAGTGAGTGACAATTCAGTTATTCAGATATCATTCCAGACTACTACTCTTCCCCATAGCATCATTTACCTTCATATTGAGACTATACATCAAAGTATGACTTTATGGTGCTCTCACAATACAACTTCCCAAACCTTGCGTTCCGTACCTTACTTACAAACACTATATGTACGCACATAGAAAATGTACAATCCACATAATTTGCTATACAAACACTGTGCGCATTAATATTGTGCAGCTCTACACTGATACGTATACACATGTGACTGGAATCACGCTGCACCACTACTCTCGCATGCGTGCATAATACAAAATAAACTGTATTGTGGATGCATGTGATTATTTACTTGCAAATCTTTGTAAACGTAATGTAGAATAAGAAATAAAAAACTATGAATACTATTTACACACCACATTTGCTTGTACACTTAACTGGTGTTCCATTAAAAAAAAAAAAAAACTGCAAAACCAACATCCTTAAAAAAAAAATATACCAACCTCTTTTTAATTCACATACACATGTGCTAACAATTACTGACAGTGCATGCATAATGTAGACTGTGTTTGTGTTGCTATCGTAATCACCAATTCCCATTCAGAAGCACTCCACGAAATCTATTTTGCTACAACACATGCTGGACCTTTCCAACCATGCCTATTAACAATTATAACACTTCAATTCAAGACAGTGACCACTGCAGATGCAAAGTAAATACCCTTTACAAACATTTCTCAAATGTTCATAAAAACAAAAACTAAATGTATAAATAATGTTAAACTTATTTCTGATTTCCTACTTTAAAATATTTAATGTATGCTTTTTTATTTCAGCAAATTTGAAATGTAAACCACTCCTTTAATGTATTTATTTTTTAATTTTTATTGTGCATTTGTCAGGCACTTGTACATCAAGTAAATCAATGAATATCTATGCTTTACAAATTGGTAAAATCAAATGTAGGCAATAGCGTACCACCCATAGGTTCAACCAGTTGGCTCACTTCATATGCTTCACAGCTTGAACACTTTAACAAGTATGAATGATAAACAGTGGCAATAACATTATTACCATAAACGTAGCATTTAACCAACATTACACATAATGCACAGCTTTAAAATCTGTATGTTTCACATTATTAGTAAATTCATGTATACATTGGGCACTTAAGCTTTTTAACGTATGTCCCATACCTTTAATAGTTACTTATGCATGAATAATGTAATGTTTGTTTTACTGAATACATTTCATATGGTTTAAAGCTTTAACATGAGTGTATGCTAAACAGTATGCATAACATCGTCAGTGTACAATTAACAAAACATGTTACCCACATAAAACATCATGTACAGCTTATAAAACTGCACGTCTAACCTAATACGTGTGGTCATAACAACATTATCTTGTAACATGTCACTTATTTATTTTTATTTAAACATTTAACATGTTACATTTTTAAACTAATAAATAACTGCACTGTTACAATTATGACATTCTTATTAAAATACATATGTTTCACTTTTGTAACACTTTTTTATTGTATAGGTGAAACAACAACATTAAAGCAGGGTAAAATACAATTTAACCAAATATCGAAGAAAATAAATCATAAACATCTACATACATTTTGTAGGTATAAATAATGCACAAACACATGAAAACCTGTATGGCGAAAACATGCAAAGTGAACAAGTAAAACCAAATTGTCTTTTGTTCACTAAAATTAACATACTGTTATGTTTTGTTACAACACATTTAATCATATAATAAACATAACCAATCCTTCTCCTTTATCAAAAGAAATCAGCATGTGCAATGATAACAAAGCTAAAAGATAATTGTGGTTTCTCACAAAAAACAAAAACTCAATTGTCAAAATCCAATAAAACTCAAAAGACATAGTACTTCAATTAACAAAATTGTCCTTTCCTATTTATTGTCAGCAGGAAAAGAGAAGCATTAACAAAGAAATAACAAAGGAAAACACCACAAACATTTCTCCAAAAAGAAACAAAAAACAAAAAGGAACACAAAAGCAAACAAAACATTAGCAAACAGGAAGTTAAAAAACAACCCTACTTCACAATACACTGAATAAATTACAACTGTACCAACGGTAATATTACAGGAGAACTAGTACAAGATACATTTCATAAAAATCAATTTAATATGTAAACCACAATGTGTATTGCACCTGTTCAAGTTTTCCCTTCTGTATACACAAGTCCAGTAAAAGATTTTTTAGAAAGCAACTGAAAATACTAATATATCTTTAATACTCTCAATGGTACAACTGACAGTGCCAGTCCCAGACCGCATCAATTTAATTAATGATGCCAAACATCTAAAATGAACAAATTAAAATTAATAAAAAACACTCTTCTATTGGAATTGAAAAAAAAAATCTACGTCTATTACCAGTTCTAGTACTATTTCATTAATCAATGTGCTGTTACACAAAATAATACAAATGATAAATCACCTCTTTTTGAAGTTAGTACTATTCCAACAATCCAAAGTCCTGAAATTCACAAAAATAATGCAAATACTCTCCCTACTACTAGTACTTAAAAGTGCAAACTTCTATTAAAAAAGATGCATTTTCCTAATACTACTAGCACCATTTCACTGGTGCAAAGTAATTTCATTCAGCTAAAAAAAACTAAATACATTGATAGTTTGGTACTGATTTTAGTCCTAATCATTGTGTCAGTGAGTCAGAAAGGCATTTTTTTTTCAACTCTACATTTCCATCTGTGTGGCCCTTTAATTGAAAGGAGAACTGTGTCAGTATCTCACCTGGCGTGAAGCACAAGCGCAAGAGTTTGGTGATGAGTTCAGTCGTGCTTCAGTGTGTCAGTGCTAAGAGTCAGAGAGGCAGTGTTTTTCATATTTACATTTCCATCTGTATGGCCCTTTATTTGGAAGGAGAACTCCTTAAGTATCGCAACAGACAAGAAATGACTGCTTCGACTCGCCTTGCAGAGCGTAAAGTACTGGAAACAAAATTGGCGACTATGTTGACTCGGGATATCACTCGCATTACTCAAATGATGGCTATGGAAAAAGGGGAGGTGGCTTTAGGAGTGCCGGCAAGTGAGGTTGGAATACTTAAGTGTGCTTCTAATGATTTAGAGGATCAATCAGAAAATAATAACATCCATCGTAAACGAGTGGCGGTTCCACGTGTATTCGTTCGAGTATGAATCCCGTACATTTGAGTTTTTCATCGCTAGTCCAGAACCGTTGGCAGCATCTGTTAGTCCATCCAAGTCCTTCTCCATGGATGATTCTGTTACTCGTGCTGCACCGTACCACTCAAACTTTTAATGAGCAACATGGTGGACCTCAAGTAGTGGTTAACCAAACTCAAATGGATTACTCTCAAATTATGTCAACATTAACACTCTCATTAGCTCTTTTCTTGAAATTGTATGAATCTGTCAATGATAACTTTGAAGATCATGCTAATTTGTTAGTGATGGTACATCCAAAGATGATCTCTATTTAAAGTTTTGTTATGCTTTTATAAACACGACTGAAATGAGAGTCTCAGCTGAACATTATCATCAACGGGTCCTTGAACCTATAAGTAAGGAATCAATGGGATCTAAAGATGTTGTTGAATTACTAAAATGGATCAAGCACATTTTGGAGGCTGAAGAAATTGGAAGCCACTCAAGGAAGGACCTGAACTCTATGCATGAACTGAGAGCTATGGTAATGGAGAGTGCAAGGGAAGATAAAATATCTATATTAAGCGTCCAGACAATCATAGAGTTGACAAATGAGTCACTTTGAGAGGAGATAACACCCTTGATTGTTATTTCAATTGCAACTGAGCAGTTTTCGGTTCCTGAGGATGGTTTGACCCTTGAGTTTGAGTCAGAAGTGATGGCATAAGGGGTGTATTTGTCGGCTAATGGAAGTCAAGAACCGTCCAGAGACTGTTCTATTTTTAGTAGAAAAAAAGAAGAAAAATAACAAGCTAAAAAAGAGCAGGTAAAACAGACAGGCAAACAAAACAAAATAATATGTGTCAAGGCTAGGATTAAAGTCTAATGACTCAAGGAAATCTCTCTGGTATTTGACAATTCCACCCTTTACATCACGGTAAGAGGGGAGCAAGAAAGTTGCAGATACCAACTTGCCCATTAATAATCAATTGTCAGTTGGTCATAATGAATATAATACCACTACTAAGAATGAAAACTCTAAGGATGAGTTAATAACTTCACAGGAGGAATTGTTGAACTTGTCTGTTTATACTATCAAAGGAAATGAAGAGCAAGGGCATCAAGAGACTCAGAATATGAGCAGACTACTGAAATCTTAGGTCTGACAAATGTAGAACATTGTAAGGAGGATATGCGACAAGGAAGAATGTTGCCCTACCTACCAGGCAATTCTCCATTACGTTTTGTAACTTTGAAAAAAGAAAGACAGGCAATCGATGAAAAATATAAAATTGGACAAGAAGGCACACATGTAAACTCTTTCATGTTATATGTGGAAGGGAAGACTACCACTTAAAAGGATTTGCATGGGAATGTTTTGGGAAAAGGTTTGTTGCTTGAACATTAAGGGCCTGATTCAGAGAATGTTTCCTATGGGATTGCACCATTGTAAAACGCTTCTGTGTATCAGACCCTTAGTGTATGCAGAGGACAGATTTATTTTGAACCATACTAATGTATTGAAATTGTTTTACCATTTAACTGAGAGCAATTAGTACCCAGGATATAAAATATGTTTAATTTTTAAGTGACACAATGTTGGATTGTGTACTTTTACATTTGGAGTCCAATTTAGTCAAGCAATCTTTTTTGAAGGTTATATGTTATTTGTTGCCCTTGGGTTTTGACCTAGTGGAGGTTGCATCCGTTAAAAAGAGTAAAGTTGGAAATTAAATTAATATAAGGCTCTCATTTCAAGGAAATGGGATATTGACTGGAATGGTAAATAAGGAACATTTATTGGGTTCCCATATGCAGGAAAGTTAAGTTTAACAGAAAGTGGTTCAGTATCAAGCAAACTCCTGCTAAGAGTAACACTTGGTGGCGATGTAGTCTTTAATAGGGAAATAAACATGGAACAGAAGAAAAGACAAAGGCCCCCTGAGAAGGTTCTTGGGCCTTAATGGCAGATTTCCTAGTGGTAAACAATAGAAAGTAATACAAGGCCACAGGTGATGTAAAAGAGCTAACACTGCGATCATGGAATATGTGTGGTTTCGCACATTTATTTAGAAAGGAGGAACTCAGATTTGAGACCTGCAATATTTTGTGCTTAAAGGATCATGCGAAACATGGTTACGCATGATCCCAATGTTAGATTTGTACAGTATTTACCCTAACACAGCCACTAAAGATTTAAAGGGAAGACCTTCCTCTGCCTTATTGAGTGAGATTGAAATGGGCAGGGGTTGGAAGTAGCAGCAGTCAGAAATCCAAACCCATTTGTTGAAATGATTAAAGTTAATTGGAACATTCGAGGAATTTTGGGCTGTACTGAGGGAACAATCCTAAATCTGTATTGGAATCCTGCTGCTATTTGTACTGATGAATTTGTGGATTGTCTTATTAACTGAATTGATGACTGTTATATCAAAATTATGTATCCTGAGATATTTATTTTCAGTCACTTGAATGCAACCTCTATGAACAAAAAAGGTAATGTGTTGAAGTAAGTGGTCGGGTCCCTTACCTTCAGAAAAAAAGAAGTATAGTTTGGCTCAGAGAGTTGAATCTAAGAGAACTCCATATGCTAAATGGTCAAACGCAGGGGCATATGCCCTGTTAGCCTACATGGACTAGGGGCTTTGTAAAATGGTGTTATGGACTATACATTTGTGTCTGGAAAGCGTATCCCGCTGATCAAGAATTTTGAGATACTTCATTGTGAGACTAGTGATCATAATATTGTTAAAGTGACGTGGAGTGTCAAAATTGATACAAGTGAAGACGTTTATGGTTACACTCTGGAGGTTTCTCAGGGAAGGAATAGACTTTGTATGAAAGCTCAGGATATAGGCCATTTGAGATATGCAGTGTATTTAAATAACGGGGATGCTAGCAACAGTCATCTAGCACTCAAATACCCATTTTTGCTGCATGACATTGTGGAACACAGTCGGGGGGCAAAGAAGAGTGGTTTATTTATTTTATTTTTGCATTTATTTGCAGCACACATAACCCACAGGTATCTATGTGCTAGTTTCATTGTGGAAAGGCAGGTTATTTTTATTTCAGGTTTTTTTTTGTTTTTTTCTCCAAGTGCAGGTACGGGATTCAAACCTGTGTTCACTCAGCGTGGTCTTTTTTCCAAGACCCATTGCCACAGAGCTAGCCTCCCGCCCCTTCCAACGCCGCTTCCAAAACCAAACAAGTTTATGACCTGAAGGTAGTAGCTGAAAAGAAAAAGTTGAGAGTCGATATTCGAAAAATTTAAAATGCTTCAAACTTGTGTTCAGTTGAAACACTGAGGAAAAGGAAACGAGTATAAAAATTGGCTGCGCCTGCATAAAGTTATATATTTGCAACAATATGCAGAAAAAATGCTGCAAGTATTTTGTAAGAGGAAAACAGGAGAATTAGGGCAATGAATAAATAATAAGACCACTCCTAAAACAGCCTTTCAAGGTAATGTTGTTTTGGAAGAAACATGGGTATAACATTTTGCAGGCCTCTTTTGGGATTCTAACAAACCCATAAAATAGCGTGATGAAATAACCGCCAAGCAATAGTTGATTGTCTCTGAAAGATAGGATGTCATTACGGCTAATCAAGAAGGCTACAAGTTCACAAGCTCCTGGCCCAGGTGGGCTAACTAACGGTATGCTTGCAACTGAACTAAAATTATGGGCAGTCATTTTGATGTTATTATTGAAGCAAGTGGTAAGATTAAGAGAGATCCCAACTCCTAGAAATCATCGATTACATTCCTTATCTTTAAAAGGGGCTTTAGGGAAGAACCAAAAAACATCTGCTGTATTGCCCTTTTGAATGTCTTGCACAAACATTTTGCCTCTCTTTTATTAGAACAACTGGTACAGTGGGTGGAGAGCTCGAGACACTATGATATCTTTCAGACAATATTTGTTAAAGGAGTGGACACAGGAATACACATGTTTCGCCTTAATATCTTGAAAAGCAGAGCCCTGGGATAACATTCCATTTTTTATCTTGCATTTATTTTCCTGGCACAGGCATTTGACAGCATAGACAGGGTTTTCTTATGATAAAGACAGTCTGGCTCAGGATGCCCGGGAGATCTACTTCAACCTATCCGGCCATTTATCTAGAGTAATACAGACAAAAAAAGGTTTGAAAGAGGGCTGCCCATTGACTCCTGCCCTTTTTAACCTATTAATTTCAGATTTGGGTGACAGACTAGAAAGAGCCTGATCTTTTCTCCCAAAGATCTATGGGAACTGGGTGGGCTGGATGCTATATGCAGACAAACTAATTGTCATTGACCAAACTCCATTTGGCCATCAAGGTAAACTTAACTTAAGAAGTATGTAAAACACAATGGGTAGACTATAAATGTGGCAAAACTCAGAATAATGACACTTCAACCATTAAGTGGTTAAAGGAGGGTGGACTTTAAGTGGCACTTGAACCAAGAGACAATATATATAGTTGACTATTTTTTATATTGGTATAAATTCGAACATGAATGATACACCAAGAGAGTTATAATTAAGAGTCAAGGTAAAAAAAAAATGTAGCAACTCAAGGGGCCACACTATATATGAGAAATGGCGCTTTTTCCATACTAAGTGTACTGTCTTTCTATAAGCAGAAGGTAACTTCCATAATGGCCTACGGTGCAGAAGCTTCCTTCTGCCTTACTTATGATATATGGCCTAAATTGGATGGCATATTCTGGAGAAGAGCTCTGATGATTCCAAATGGGGTTCCAGTTTATGTCGTTCAACATGAAATGCGTCTATTATCCCTGTATGCCATGGTGGTTTGGAAGACTCTGGGCCTCATTACGATGTTGGAGGTAGCCGTGCCGGTAAATACTGGCACGGCTGCTGTCGGAGTCGTTTTTTACTGGCACCTGGCAATGAGGATGTACCGGGCATTCCAGTCCCGGCAGACCCGATACATCCCCATTGCCGAATACCGGTAATAATTACTCCCCATTCCCATTTGATCCCCATGGGGCTCAATGAGAATGGGGAGGACGGATGCACCGCCACCATTCGTGAATGGTGCTGGTGCATCCGACATGCTCTGGTCGTGGGTGCCGGTACGCCCACCTGTCACCCACGAGCAGAACTTGTAGTTTGCCAGTCCAGTAGTAAGAGCGCTGGTAGTTTATCGGCGGTGTTACTACAAGACCGGCAAACTTGTAATGAGGTCCTCTGTCTTTATTTGGTAAATGTGTGATAGATGATACCCCAGCAGTGTTTAGCATATTGAAAGGATGGTCTGATAAAGGCAGTGAACGGATTTCTGAGCAGTGCAAGGGAGTTAGAGAAATCAGAAGAGAATGGATGGCAGATCCTGCGGTTGTAATGTTTAAGATGTGTCAAAGGGATTGGATCCAAATGCAGGATGAAAGGAAAACACGCAAATTATTCTATCACCTTAATACTGAGATGAGGACATATAATATGATCCCTGGGTATTTAGTAAAATTCTGAGGTGGTTATTGCGCACCCAATTTATGTGATTGCAAATTAATTTGTTCTTGATGAAAGAAGTGTTAGCTACTCGAATGAAAGGAGGAATGAAAGATACTTCATGTAGATGGTGTGGGACAAATGGGAAGACTGAAACACTAAAACACATTCTGCTCTTTTGCAGAGAACTGACAGACCTGAGAACTTGCTATTTAGGAAAGATAATATGCATGGTGAACAGTTTATCAGCTGAGGATTGGCAGTTTTTACTTCTAATGGGATAAAATGTCCCTTTGATTTTTACTGTAATAAGATTATTAGAAGCACTTTTTAGAAAGGTATAGTGTATCAGGTAATACAAGAATTGAGGATGCATATAATAAGTTGTGCTCTGTTTTTATAGACTGTATTAAGAATGAATAACAAACATGAAATGAATTAGGTTTTTAGAACTGTTGATTGCTATTGTATTTGAATCATGGTTTTTATATTTGAGATCAATTTAGTGCCTTTCTAGTTTTTAATGATCAGTGTATTTAAGAATTAGATATTGAATTTGGATATACACAACACGTTTTAATATGCGATGAAAGGTTTGCAATTAACCACGTATCTTAATAATAAATAGATAAACAAATACATTGTAGAAATGTAACTACTTGTATTTCAAATGTAAAACGTCTCTTTTACATACAAATAAAACAAGTGATTTGCCAATTAATCATATTTCTATTGCAACAATGCCATCTCGGGTAACATTATAAAAAAAATAAAACTTAAAACCCAGACTATTTCAAGTACTGGTATTTTGATAAAGAAAAGTGTTGTGGTCCACGATAGGAAAAAGCATTGTTTGCCTCTTGCTGTTACTTCTTCAAATTATACACAAGAATGTTCATCCTCTGAAGAAAGATCAAAGCAAAATGTCATGACTACTGACAGTAATGCAAGCATTGTAAGTGGTGTTATTAGCTAAACTTAAAAATAACATACACAATCTAACTACCTCTGGAACAATTCCATTTGGCAACTTCAGAATTGGGATTTGGGTTTACTTTGAAACTCCTCAAACAGATGATGTGCAAAATGTTACTCAAGTAATTTGCACCGTCTGCAAAGCAAATTTAAAAAGGGTTAACCTTCAAACATTTAATTTAGGAAATTCTGCAATGTTGGAAAACATCGGAAATAAACATGAGCAGATATATTTTAAAACTGTTTATAGAAATAAAACAAATGAACAAACTTCAATAAAAACACTTCTACTGTGGTAAGAACAAGCAAAAAACACAGTACTAAAGAACAAGATTCAGAAAGTGTAAATGGTAGAACTATGACATGAACATGTACCTTCTAAAGATCCCAAAAATGTCAAATTGATGATTCTGTCTCACTTCCAACTTGACCAAATATTGATCAAGGGTGCACCTATTCTTTTTTGTTTTAGTATGCTTACAATTTGGAACAAAGATTGAAGTAGGAGAAACAAATGCTGCTACTCGTCTGCAAAAATGTAAGTATCATCAGTTAAGACATATTTTAATAAAGTAAATGTTTATTAAAACTGTGTGTTTTTTCCAAATACCCTATACATATATGAGGCTAATTTGTTAAGCTCAAACTGTTAGTAGAACTTGAATAATTTTTTGGTGTAAGTTTCCCTTACCCTATGTGTTTGAGCTCAGTAGATTTAGTTTAATGTACACTATTTTTTTGAGATTAGTAAATCAGCCCCATAGATATATGGGGCGATTTACTATCTAGATATTTTTTGGCCGTAATTTACATGAAAACTCAATTTGACGTAAGCACAGTGTAAGTTATGACAAAATTAGGGCATTTACTAAGTCAGGCACATCAATCTTGCAGAACTTACACATTGGATACATTTCAAGATAGAGAGGAGGATGAGGTGGAGATGCGCTAGACATTAGAACAATAAGGCACACTAGTAATATTGTTGATGCTTTAATTGTGGCAGGAAACAGCCGACACGTGTTTCGACACACAGGTCGTTCTCAAGGCATAAGCAAAACAATTGCATTGATAAATCGTAGATGGGTGCTCTCACATGGAGAGTCAAGCGGTGTAAATATCACGCTGACAGGACACGTTGAAAATAATCATGCCGTAATGGCCGGAGCAAGTATATATCTCGTTTGATCGAGCAGTCAGAAATCACAGGGAGATCCCAGAAAAGTTTTAAAGCATCAACAATATTACTAGTGTGCCTTACTGTTGTATGTCTAGCGCATCTCCACCTCACCCTCCTCTTTACTAGTTTTCAATACCAGCCAGGGTGGACTGGTTGGCATTGGTGGTAATGCTGCTGACATTTAAGTCTTCAGATTGAATTTCTAATCCAATTTCTAAGTGATCACTAGCGCACAGACCCTTACTTGCGAACCCATAGTTTTGTTAGAGTACATTTCAACATAAGTCACACCTGATTGACTAAGAAAAATGACATGTGCCACAAAATAGACAATGTGACTTCCATCGGCAGAACACATATCAGTGCAAGTGAAGGCAGGAAGCGAACGATAAGGCAAACATGTCGAACACTTTCAGTTGAACAAGAAAAAATGTGTCCCGCACACCCACACCCTTGTCCATTCCTTATTTCACTGCGCAAAACACAAACACTTTCATACACCATGCCCAACACTTACACCATCAGCTTCATGGAGTAAGTTACACCACTCGACAAACACCTCCCAAGTTCCATACTCACTTAGTAAATCAACTCAAATTTACGCTCTGGGGCATCACACTTGACGACACACATGCAACACCTGACACGTCATCAAAACTAGAACACACCCCCTGAAAACCCCAAAAAATTATGGACATCCGCACTGACATACCTACCAAAAACAGTGGCACACCCACCAACACACCCAGAAATCACAGGACAGAACCACAGAAAGGCCCATTCCACTTGTCTGGAAGAGGCAAATACACAATGCAAAGCATGCCATCGATGCGTGCAATTCACATTTCAAATATTCGAATTGGACACTATGCCATGAGATTGTGGAATTTCAGCCAAATGTCAAATCAATGCCAGGACACCTCCAACAAAGGAAACATAGCCAACACAAGACACTACAGAGGAGCACTGACAGTGCATACACATGACACAGCACCATAGACATAACCCAACACATACAAAAATACAAATACAAGCAAAACACTCAACGACATGATCACACATACTACCTCTTCAAAAAACTCCATATCCTGATTCATCAGACAAAGTGCACACTGGGAAACATGCAAAAGCCCAGAGCACATGGTGATCCCAACACTTGCCTAATCACACAACCAACACAGTCCACATGCTTATCACAGCCAAAATCAAATACAAACCCATACAATTAGCATGAAATGACTCTGCCTCCACCACAGAATCAATACAAGCCACTAGACCAGTGGCCCGAATAGCTCCTGCAAACTGGAAGCCCAGACATTGTTCTGGCGCAAGATATACTTCACCGAAGTATTGTTGGATGTCATGGTGCAGTTCTTCAACCAGCACTGCAACACCATGATCAGGACAACAGTGAAGGACAAACACAAGCCCAGCCAGAAGTCACACATGCACCACTACACACATCAACACCAAATATCTAATTTTTTTTTTTATTTACTTGTATTTAATCATAAAAAGATTTTTACAAGAGCGCATTCCAATCTGAATGAAGTCCTTTCATATTTTGTTTGATAAGTGATGCAAGCCTTGCAATTAGATTTGTTGATGGTGCGATCAGACCCCAACTTCCGGTGTCGCTTTTATTCTTTCCAAGGCCAGGTTCAGAAGTTTTGCGACAGCCGTGTGCCATCGAGTCTTTTCTCCTGTTATCAGGCGCTTCCACCAGATATCTTCGTTCCCCGCGAAAGAGGTGGCCGTCAAAGTGGAGAAATAGGCGATCCTGGCCGGCTGAAGAGCCGGACAATGCATCAGTAGATGTTTTATCGATTCAATGTCCTCGGGATTTGCACAGAGTCTACAAGTTTTTTTCTCCAAGCCTCCTCTGATAGCTAAGATTTCTCTAGTCGGTAAGACATTTAGGCGTGCTTTTAGAAGAGTTCTCATCAGTAGTTTATCAGGGTATTTTTTGCAGTACACCATCGGTTCTTTCAATTTGTTAGTGTTCATTGGAAGGTGTGCTAGAAGTTTGCACGATGATGCTAAATCAGTCGTGTTGATCCAGTCCCAGCATTCTAGTTTAGTTTTTATCCTAGTTGGGTTTTCCTTCAGTTCATCTTCAGTAGACACTATTTGCTGTAATTTTTGTTTTTGATCCGCAGCCCACTGGTTCATAGTCCGATTGAAACCTTTTTCCAGTTCTGTTGCCATTATTTGATAGATTTCGAGACTCTCAGGGTGAATAATTTTCCTATATAGCTGAAGAGAGCTATGGTCCACTACTGCCTTTAGAGACAGAAGGCCAAGTTCTCGCCTGATCTGGGCGATCGGGGTCGAGTTAGGTAGACCCAGGACGGCTCTCCATATATGACCTTCCAGTTTTTGCCAGAGTAAGGGAGGGATTGAAGGTATGGCGTCCATGCCATAGGTCAGTGACGTCAAAATTTTAGCTTTGTAGTGGTTTATAGCTGGTTGGAGTGAGAACTTTCCGTATTTCCGGTCAACCAATCTCAGCTGTGCTGTGAGATTTTTGGTTTTCGACCATAAGATAGCTTGCATGCTGCCAGATTTCTCCGAGCTGTCCAACTGTACTCCCAAATATTTGAAGGAGTCCACCACTTCAATTTGTGTCTCGTTGAGATGCCACTGAAACCGCTCCTTTTTTTATGGCCGTTTTTTTTTTAAATCAATATCTTTGTTTTGTCTTTGTTAATCTCCAGGTTGTTTTCCTGTATGTATGATGACAGATTATCCAGTTGACGTTGGAGGCCCACCTTGGTAAGGTCGAGTAGAATTAAGTCGTCTGCGTACAGCAATCTCGGGATTGGTGTAGAACCTATTTTAGGTGGGAATGTTCTGATCTTGCTTTGGCTACCCTTGAAGTCTCCCAACAATGATATAAACAGCGCCGGGGCCGGGGGGCAGCCTTGCTTTACCCCGCGGCATGTTTGGATGGATTTGATGTGAGGCCTGCGTTGTTTAGGCGGACTCTTATGCAAGTGTCACTATGTAGACTGATTATGGGCTCCAGGATTGAATTTGGACAGTCCCAAGTCTTCAGTTTCGCCCATAGTTTCTGCCTGTCCACTCGGTCGAAAGCTTGAGATAAATCAACAAAGGCAAGAAAGATGCGAGTGCCATCTGTCCGGACTCTTTCTTTGAGTATGGTTAGACACATAATGTTTGTGCTGGTGCTTGTGTTTTTCTGAAAACCTGTTTGTAGAGGATCAAAGCAGGTTGCTGAGATCGTCCATTTTCGAAAATGAGACAGAAGGATGGAGGCGAAGATCTTCCCAATAACATCCAGAAGTGCTATCGGCCGATAGTTCACAGGGTCATCTCTGGAACCTTTTTTGAAAATTGGGACGATCAAAGCTTTTGACCATGATTCCGGTACTGTTCTTTTTTCTCTGCAGAGTTTGAAGATTGCACTTATGAGATTAGACCACTCATCTGGATGTTGTTTTAAGTCGCAATTTGCTAAGCCATCCGGTCCGGCTGCTCTTGATGAGTTCAGTTTCATTATTGTAAATTTGATGTCACTTACATCTGTCAAATCCACCCATGGTGAGTCCGGAGCTCTAATAAATGCCTCCTTTTGTTCTTCTGGTTGTTGGAACAGATTCGAGAAGTGCATACTCCAGTTTTCTTCTGGAACTGGGTTTATCATGTGCGAGTTTGAGATCTTATTAGATTTGTTTATCACAGCCCAAAAGTCACAGGATTTTTTGTTGGCTAGTGCCTTCAGCATCTGCTCGGAGTCCGCTTGATATAGAAGGCTTCTTGTATTTTTCAGCCATTGTTTATATCATCTAGTTTCTACTTTGAAAGTTTCCCAAAGTGATGGTAATTTCCGGCTTCTTGCTTCTCTTCTTAGTTTTCTTAGTGTTCTGTGTTTTACGACCAAAGTTGCATTGTATTCCTGGGTGTGCTGGGTCGACTGCATGTTCAGGTTGTTTCTAGGCTTCTTGAAGGCCAGGAGGAGAGGAATGTAGCTCGATCTAGCCACACCATCTTGCAGTGTTGGATCCGAGATTAAGGTTGTAAACTGGTCTTTAAGTTTGCAGACATCTGATGCAATCATCCGTAAGCGAGTTTGTTGTGGGTTTGTCTTAATTTCTGGAACATAGAATTGCGATACAGTCCCCTTATGTTTACATTTGAGATTTAGTAAGTGATGGTCGCTATGATTTGTTTTGACGACGTTGAAGGAGACTATGTTGCGATGTAGGGAATCGGAGACAAAGATGTAGTCAAGAGTGGCCGATGATGCATCAGGTTCCCAAGTTGGTAGCAAGGAATCTGAATCCGTTGCTGAGGATGAGTTGTGAAGGTTTCGAGATTTCATGATTCTGTTCCATGCCAAACCCCTGTTTAACGAGGTCGAATTTGTGGATAGTTTTCTTTGATTTGGGCTGGACGTTGCGCAGTTGGAGTTTAAGTCACCACAGATCATGATATTAAAGGATTTGTAGTTAATCGCGATTTCATCAATTGTGTTGGTTACTTCTTCGCACATGTTCTCAGTTGAAGTCTTTTGGGGATTCCAATAGACATTTATTATTGCTACAACATCTTGTGTTCCAGACTTAGTTTTGAAAGTTCTTGGATTCCATGTAGTTAAAACTGCCAGGATTTCGTAAGTCCGCTTTATGACCTTTATGATTTCTACCCCCGAACCAGTCCGGATCGCTGCTAGTAGACCTGATGAAGGGCGGCCAAGTGGTCCCTTATGGGCCGGGGATATTTCGATACAATAGCCATCGAGAGCCGGTTTTTCACTCAGCCAAGCCTCTTGCAAGCATATGATGTCATAACAGCTGAGATCATGGCTCTCAGATTTGGTGAGGTGTGCGTGTCCCCTGGTATTCCAAGATGCTATACTTATAATGTTGCTCACTGAAGTTGTCGCAGACGAATGGGATGCGGATATCATCGACTTTGCATCCCCAGGTGATTGCTATTTTTTCTGTCCCGACGTTAGAATACTGCGAAACCAGCTCCATTTGTCCTTCTTTGTTGCTTTTTCTGTTTCATGCTAGGTTTGTTTCGTTCTTCTTGCGGACGGGTCCTCAGTTGTTGAGGGTCTGCGTTCATGATCGTGGAAACGTAATGATGTGGCTGGTTTTGTCACTCGATCAGACTTGTGATTTTGTCTCCTCTCTTGTCTGTGTTCAAATCTTTCGTCACTCCTTGACCTGTGTGGCCAATGGGAAACTGTTGTTGGACTTTGACCTCGTCTTCCAGATCTGTATAAGTCTTCAGTTCTAGATTTGAACCTGTAGTTCCTTTTTGGGGAAGTTCTGTGAAAATGTCCTGGAGAGTCTTTGGGTCTCGTAATAGGGATCTCCGATAAGTTAAACCCCAAGTGTGCTAGTTCCAGGTAGGCGTCATGGGAGAGTTCTTTCAAGGCACGCTGTTTAATGTGCAGAAACGCCTTTGCTAGTTTCTTTCTATGATATGGTTCAATTAGTACAAAATCGTCTGATTTTAAGTTTTGCAGGGATTTGGTCTTTTTAAGTGTTTTCAGCACCGTATTGCGGTTTAAGATCATATATTGGTCGATTGAGGGTTTTTGTTCAATCTTGAAGAGACGTGTTTCCAATAAAGACGGACCACTATGTCTAGCGTGATCGTCCCTTATGCTTTTCGGTGAACGCTTATTATGGAAAGAATTAGGGACTGATTCTGAAGGTTGTTTTAGATGATCACAAGCCGTCGAATCCGGTACAGGAATGGAGTCTTTTAGTTCTAGTTTTTTCCCTTGCGTCACCTTGTTGGATACTGCGGTAGGATTGATGGTTTGGACACGATTGCCTTTCATGGCTCCAGGATTCGTTGAATCCTCTTCGGCTCCATCTACGTGTTGACTTAGGTCCATCAATGAGCTCTGACCTATAAAATCTTCAACCGATCTCGGAGAGGAAGACGTGCAAATTACTGAGTTGTTAGCAGTTTGGGTTGGCTGAGGTAAGATCGTGGTTGCTTTTGCTAGTTCCTTTTGTTTATTTCTCTTTGCCAGCAAAGTATCCAGAGCCGACACTGTTTGTTCTCCGTTTCCTCTCAGTTCATTATTCGTTGCGATTTTCAATAATGGTTTACTTTTGGTTGCCGGTGTTGACATTTCTAATATTCCTATCGTTTTCTGATGATTAGACACTGTTGCGATACTTTGGGAAGGCTTTTCTGTTTGCTTTTTGAAGACTGGTGCCAGATCTCGAGACAAAAGTGGCCCTTCGGTCTGAGATTATTTTTCCACTGTAGCCGGGGGGGCTGGATTGAGACGGGACAGAACTTCTTCTAGCCTACTCAGCTTTGCGTCCCATGTATCACTCCGATCTTTATTCTTTTGGTCCAGTGCTGTGATAAACCCTTCGACGAAGATCAGTTTGCTATGCATCATTGCAGTTAGAACCGCACTGACTTTCAATGAATCGTTAATTGCTTCGTATAGTTTACCGAAGGGTGCTAAGGCAATTGTGATGGCTGACATGATAATTGGGAGATCTGTTTTTTTTTAAGGAGAATCTTTATTGCCTGGAGCTG